>NC_044303.2:132175731-132832265 GCF_007474595.2 Lynx canadensis | reverse complement strand
TGTTCTAGGATATCAGGTAGTCACATATGCTCATGTTCTGTATAAAATGTAAATTCATGGACTGTGAGTGAGGGTGTGAGTCAAAAGGAAGGTGCATGAGATAGAATAGGACATCTCTTGTGATACCTGAAATGAATTTTTAAAAATTCTTTGCAGAAGATGAATTTCTTTTCTTTTCAGTTACATTCTAGATAGTTGAAGTTGTCTCATATGTGTTGCTTTTTTAAAAAAAAATTTTTTTTAACATTTGTTTATTATTGAGAGACAGAGACAGAGCATGAGCATGGGAAGGGCAGGGAGAGGAGGAGACACAATCTGAAGCAGGGTCTAGGCTCTGAGCTGTTAGTTAGCACAGAACCTGATGCAGGGCTCGAACTCACAAACCATGAGATTATGACCCGAGCTGAAGTCGGACATTTAACTGACTGAGCCACGCAGGCGCCCCTCATATGTGTTTCTTTTTAAGTCATATAAGACTTCTAGATAAAGTCAAGGGTTATAGTAAATATGTTTCAAATTTTTAGAAATTTAGTTTGTGCTAGTGTCTGAGTGTTCACAGATAGCTGCTACATGTCACTATGTATTTGTGGATCTACTCTAAGAAAAAATGATAAGTGCCTCATAAAGCAACAAATCAATCTCTGAATATGAGTGTGCTAAAAAAGCACATTAAGGAATGGGATCATATACTGTTTATCACTTACATAATGAACTTTGATTTTGAAGTCACGGTACCTTTTATTTTGTCAAAAGGACGTTTAGTCACTGTACTCACACGTTGTTTTCTTCAAAGTTCAAAAAAAAAAGAATTTTTATGATTCCACTTCACATTCCTTCTTTGATTATTAAGTAGCTCTGGCATTGTTCTGCTTACGATTTAGGTTTCTAATTGTTTAGTCTTGTGAATGTTTATTTAGACTATAAAGAACAACAATGATCTAATTTAACTATATTAAGTCATTTGGTAGTCTTTATCCTTTGGCAAGCATTCAGCAATATAGTTGTGTCCATACAAGATATTTTTCATTTAACATAATTTTTTTTTGTTTTTCTAGGTTAAAAAATGGCCATACTATAGTAACTAATCAGCCAAATGCTTTGCTTATGAAAATTTTACCATCATTGTTTTTTTCCTTTTGGATTGAGAAAATGAACCCAGATATAGAAGAAAGTACGAGATGTTGGAAAAAAGTACCTGTTAAGCAGTGGAACATCTAATAATTAATTTGCAAGAAATTTTAAAGAAATAAAATTGTTATGCTTCGATTTTGGTATGATATTGACTCTCTAGCACATAGGTAGCCCTCCAAAAAAATCATCCAATTTTCTAAATTATGGAAATTTTGTGGAAGACGTTGACCTGGATTTTGAGCCTCATCATGGCTTCATCGGAATGTCATAGTGACCACAGGCTTTCATACAGTTCTCAAGGTAGGAGTCCTGCTTTTGAAAGTGACAAAAAATTTTGCTGTTAATTTGACGAGAAAAGATTCTGAATATTTAGTTTGGGTGAACATTTTCTTTGGGTTATATAGTGATAGGAATGGAGGCCTACTGCATCAATTCAGTGCTAGTTTCTTAAATCTTAAGGGCTCTAAGTGGACTGTTTATAACTTATACTAGCATTTAGCATTCAGTGTATTTTAGAGTTGACTGGTCTTTCTTAGAAGATAATAGACCCAGGCCTTTTCTCCTTTTGAATCCTAAACTTTAATAAGCTCATTTGTTGCTAGGAGTTACAGGCAAGGTCATGTTCAAAAGAAATCCAAAGGTTTATGCTATTATAAAAGAGCAAGAAACCAGACATATTCTGATACAAGATCCTTCTAAAATGGACCCTTAGTGGAAAAATGCTTTCCAAACTGAAGAATTCTGATATGAGGACTAGAATCTGAGTAAAAGAGTAAAAGTGGTAGGAAGTTCAACTTTTCAAACTCTAATCCATGGATCTCTGATTTTGAATCCATGAAATTGAACTTTATATCATAGAAAAGATCTTAACAGAGGTCCCAGGAATGAATAACATTTTGTTTTCCATCATCACGTCTAATCTTTATAGAATTATTGGCAGAATACCTTTTTGATTCCCCTCCCATAAATCTATAGGAACTGATAATTTTTTGGTACAGATGAGCCAGATTTTCAAGGCTATTTTGGATTGATGTCTGTGTCTAGAAGTCCTATATGTATGTAATGTAGCTTCTCAAAGTATATTAATAAATCCATAACATTTAGCATGAATTCTTATTTATAAGAAGTGAACAATATTGTCTTTTAATTTATTTCTATTTGGTCATAGTCTCATGGGAGTTTATATTTGTTGGGAACTCCATGTATAGACAACGAGGCAACGGACAGACATTTGGTTTTCCTTTGTGGTAAACCTCGCTAAAGAAAGATGTGGTTAAAAAGGTAGATTGGAAATATTAAGTACACCTAAATGAGGAAAACATATTTAATATCCTCCAAATTTCTTTTTGTCAATCTGATGAATTTTTAACAGCTTTATTGCAGTACAATAAATATATAATTTACTTATTTAAAGTGCACAATTCAGTGGTTTATAGTATATTCACAGACTCATATAACCAATTCTAGAATCAGTCAATTTTACTACAATCAATTTTAGAATATTTTCAACACTCTAAAAGAAACCCTGTGCCCATTAATAGTCATTCCCAAACTCTCTTCAAAGTACTCTCCACCCCAGCCCTAAGCAGCCTACTTAGGCTACTTCTGTCTCTAGAGATATTCCTACTGAATACTTCATACAAAAGGAATCATATAATATGTGGTCTTTTGTGACTGGTCCCTTCTACTTAGTATAATATTTTTAGAATGTTAGATAATTAACTTTGATAATGAAGGCAGTCATTATGAAGGTTCATTCATGTCATACTATGTATCAGTACTATGCAGAATAACATTCCATTGTGTGAATATACCCCATTTTATTTATTCATTCATCAGTTGATGAATATTCAGGTTATTTCTCCCTTTTGGCTATTATGAATAGTGCTGCTATAAACAGTCATGTACAGGTTTTTGTGTGGATATGTTTTCATTTCTCTCGGGTAAATACCTAGGAGTGGAATTGCTGGGTCAGATGGCAGTTCCATGTTCAACCTTCTGAGGAGCTTCCAGACTTGTTTTCCAGAGTGGCTTCTGTATTTTCCAACTGATGATTAAAAAAAAAAAAATTTCTACAAGGCTGTAGAAATTCAATATTAACTTTTTTGGATAACTTTCACAAACATTTTATCCAGGCTAAATTCTATTCTTTTAAATGTGTGTACTTTTTCACTGTTATTTATTTCAATATAAAATATTCATATTTCCCATAGAATTTAGTTTTTAGAATCCACTAAAAAATAAATAGAAAAAAGAAAAATAGTCCTTCAAACTAATTTTAAAATGATGTTATTTTGAGGAATAAATGGAACTTAATTCATCATTAGATTTTAAACTTCATCTTGTTTAATATAACAGTTTTTGTTCATACCTCTCACATATAATGATGCATAGTTTTGACTGATAGAGTTTTTGTTGTTTATACTGCCACTTCTTTGTTCTGTTAAATTTTCTTTTCTTCCATGTGTTTTTTCTGGATTCTCTGCCTTGTGATTACAAAGAGGAATTCCTGACTTATCTAGAACACTACCAGCTAACTATTCCAATAAGGGTTGATCAAAATGGAGCTTTTCTCAGCTTTACTGTGAAAAATGATAAACACTCCAGGAGAAGACGGAGTATGGACCCTATCGATCCACAGCAGGCAGTATCTAAGTTATTTTTTAAACTTTCAGCCTATGGCAAGCACTTTCACCTAAACTTGACTCTCAACACAGATTTTGTGTCCAAACATTTTACAGTAGAATACTGGGGAAAAGATGGACCCCAGTGGAAACATGATTTTTTAGACAACTGTCATTACACAGGATACTTGCAAGATCAACGTAGTACAACTAAAGTGGCTTTAAGCAACTGTATTGGGTTGGTAAGTAGATGTTATAATTTTTTAGTTTCTTATGGGGAAATAAATTTACAATGTAAATGTCTTTCCTCAGATTAATAATATATAAAGAAATGGTTTAAGTAGGGAAGGTAACAGTCTTATTATTATTATTTTTTTTTTTTTTTTGTTATTTCTGCTGCCTTTGCTTTTTATAGTCCTTTTGGTAATGTTTGCATTGACCTTTCAAAGTAAGGACAGTTTCTAAAACCCTATATTATTTGTAAAATGAATTGAGTACATAGCAGTGTTAGGCTTTATATATAAAATAATTTTTTTGAATAAGAATAAGGTATCCAAGATAAATCTGTTTTGAAACTTTTCATATATTAAAATGACACTTGCTATTAAATATGATAGAAAAATGCTGTTCCTAGTTATCAACACTGCTCTCTGTGTTTGGCATCAACACTAAGTATGCCACTGATAGTTTTAACAGCATGGTGAAATGAACCAATTTGAGATTTAGGGAAAAAAAAATCAATTCCATTGTGAGACGTGCTGGCAGAGAGTGATGGGGATATGAAGGGGAGTTAGGACATAGAGGAGATAATGAAGGTCCATGTAAGGACTGTGCCCCTGGGAATACACAGCAAAGAATGAATTTAAACCACATTTTGGAGAGAAAATGCACAGGATTTGTGTCTTCCTAATGTTTTCTTCCCATACATTAGTATGATTCCTAATAAGACATATAGTACATAGTAGGTATTTAATAATATGTTTAAAAATTGAGATAAAATTGAACTGGGTGTGGGATGAAGGAGTGAAAGTAATTGAAGGTGGCGGAGGCTTCTTTTTTGGGTGACAGATATATGAATTATACTAGTTAAGAAAGGGAACGCCACTGGAGCGCTGGATTGAAGAGGAGTGTGATATAGTAAATGTGAGGAATCAGAAGAAATAGGGTTGAAGATGTCTAAATGACATTTGGGAAGTACAGCTCTGAAATTTAGGAAAGAATTTAATTCTGGAAGCAAGTAATTTGAGAGTCATTAAGCGACTGTGAAATTGTGAAACATGTTGTTTGAGGAGTCAAAAGGGAGGATAAAGTTGAAAATGGAAATTCTGCTACACTTAAGGGGATAGCAGAGTGTCGCCCATGTATTCTTCATCCTTTAGTAAGACTTTCTGTTTCTCATTCTTTTCCCCTCTATTTGTTAATACCTTTTTGCTTTACTTTGCTTCCTATTGAAACTGCATGGCCCATGTTGACTAACTTTGATTACTGAAGATGTGATCTGCCAGGTTTGTCCACTGAAGTCACTATTTTCTCCTTGGCAACTAATAAGGAATTTCTGAGCAGATACTTTGAGACTATGTAAATATCTTGTTTCTCATCACACTTTTACCCACCAAACTTAGTAACTCACACCTTCATTCTTATTTTACATTATGTTACATTTTAAATCAAATATGATATGTAAACAGGGTTTTGTTTTTTTTTAAATCCCACTTTTTGAATAAGCTCCACGGCCATGTGGGGCTTGAACTCACATCCCTGAGATCAAGAGTCAGCATGCTGTATTGACTGATCCAGCCAGGGGCCCCCTCAAAAGCCCTTTTAACCAATTCTGTTTTTATTTTTTGATTAAAAAATTCTTTTCATGTTTATTAATTTTGAGAGAGAGAGAAAGAGCACACACCTGTGTGTGAGAGGGGAAAGGCAGAGAGAGACCGAGAGAGGAGAGAATCCCAAGCGGACTTCAAGCTGTCAGTGCAGAGCCTGATGCATGGCTCTGTCTCATGACCTGAGCCAAAATCAAGAGCTAGTGCCCCAACTCAGGTGCCCCAACCAATTCTGTTTTTTAATTGTTCTATATAAAATAATATCAATGTAGAGATCATTAGTGTCTTCTAATCATATTTCCTCACCCATTGTTTCATCATTACAATCCTTGCACCATAAAGACAATTCCTAACATTATTGTTTGTCAGTTGTTCAAAATATTGTCACATTTAGTTTTCTTTATATATTTGGGCCATGGCTTTCTTTTCTAGCTTTTATATTTCTAGAGTTTCTAACTACTGTTATTTTGTCTTATTGTAAAAAAAAAATAATGATTTCTTTACCAAGTGATCAATATTATCTATTTTATTAGACCTTGTATCTATTGCTTGGAATATATCCCATTCTTCTTTGGAGGCATTTTTCTCTTGGAATCTACTGGTTTAATTAATTTTTTGAGCTACTCTACATATCTCATCTTGGGATGCTTCTTTCCTAGTTAGTTCTATGTCTTACTCTTTTTGAGTTTACATCATGATTTTATTGGAGAACATCTTCAAGTAATTACCTCAGAAAATGTGTCTGGGAAGTAAAATTTCTGAGTCTATTTGCCTATTTGAAGGTTACTGTTGCTTTTGTGTTTGGTTAATAATTTAGCTGGATGTGGAATTCTAGTTTCAAAAATCATTTTTCTTTGGAACCATGAATGGTGGAATTGGGAAAGGGAAATATGGGGCATCCAATTTATGATATGACTTTATGTCTTAGGGAAAGATTTAAAGATCTTTAAAAAAATTAGCATTGATTCATTTTGGGTGACAGACATCTGCTTCTTGTTCTTTTCTTTTTTTTTTCCCTAAGAATTTTCCTCAATGAAGGTGATATGTGATATGATCTTCTCTTTATCCTTTCTATTTCAAGAATTTTATTAATGTGGTAAGCTATGGGTCTTGTTTCCTTATCCTTACTTCATATTTAATGGATGCTTTCAATGTAAAGACAGACACTCCTTCAGCTTAGAGAAATTGAAAAAAAAATTTCCTTAGTATTTTTCTTAAGATTCTTGTTTCCTACCCCCTGCATTTTTGTAGTTGGTTCTTTACTTCCCTTGTCCTTCTCTTTTTCCATGGTTTTCTTTTTTGTGCTAAGTTCTATGTATGAGATTTATCCAGTTTTGCCTTCTTTTCCTTCAGTTGATTTAAAAATTACAAGCAGTCATGGTTCTAATTTTCAAGAGATTTCCCTTTTTGATTGTTCCTTTCTTTACATTTTATTCTTATTTCTTAGCTATGCCCAGAGTTGTTTTTCTGCATTTTCCATTATTCATTCATCCACACACCAAATATTTATAAGTACCTATCATGTATAATAGACACTGTTCTAGGTGCTAGGAGTACGACAGTGAACAAAGGAGAAATCCCTATCATTGCAAAACTTGTATTCTCTTGGAGAAGATACACAGTCAGATAAGTAGATAAAAATCACAGTATGTTGGATAATGATAAGTTCTCAGGTAGAAAAAATAGTGAGTAAAGACCTAAGGAAAATGAGGAAGGGAAGCTGACATCCAAAGAATAGGCTTTCCAGGTGGAAATCTTCAAGTACAAAGATTTGATCTAAGAGTGTTTGGGGGACAGCAAGATTGCCCAGGCTGGAACTCAGTGAAAGAGAGGAAGTGTAATGGAAGGTGAGGTTAAAAAGAGAACTGGAGGCTAGATGGTAGGTTTTAGAGGACACAGTCAGGATAAAATCCATGACTCCAAGCTTGAGGCCTGAGCAACTAGAAGAACAAAGCAGCCATCAGTTGAGATGAGAAAGACTCAGGCATTTACTGAGATGGAAAAGCTGTAGGAGGACAAGATTGTGGGGTGATATATATCAATGAGTTCAGTTGGACATGTTAAACGTGAGGTGTTGTATAAGATGGTGGGTATACAAGTCTGGAATTTGGCAGAGAAATGTGAATTATGGAGTTATAAATTTTGGAGTCATCAATATATAGATGGCATTTAAAGCCAGGAGGTTATATGAAATTGCTTGGGGTAGGGGAATAATATAGATAGAATAAAGAAGAAGTTAAAAAAAAAAAGTGGTTTAAGGAAATGAACCTTTGGACACTCCAGGAGGTTAGGGAGCTCAGAAAGATGTGGAGGAGACCAAAAAGCATAGTGGAGTAAGAAAGTTGAAGGAAAGCCAGGCAAAAATCCTAGAAGCTAAGAGAAGGAAGTATTTCAAGAGAAAAATGCTGCATTGGATTTATCAATGAGGAGGTTGTTGGTGACCTTGACAAAAGCAGTGCTGAAGTCATAGTGGC
This sequence comes from Lynx canadensis, assembly GCF_007474595.2. Lineage (NCBI taxonomy): Eukaryota > Metazoa > Chordata > Mammalia > Carnivora > Felidae > Lynx > Lynx canadensis. The sequence goes on along the minus strand of NC_044303.2, from coordinate 132,824,210 downwards.
ATTTAAGGAAAACAGAGAAAAGAGTACATACATAATTATTTTAAAGACTTTAGGAAAAGTAAGAAATGATCAGTGACTACAGGTATGAATGAGTTCAGAGGAGGTTATGTTTTGTTTGATAAAGGTGGGAATGATTATGTGGAGAAAAGGAAAATTTCTCTTGATAGGTGAGAAGGGATGGAATCATAAATAGAATCACTGTCCTTAGTGATTAGGAGAAGTAGACAGTTCATCCATAATACAAGGAAATAAAATAGATTATATGGACATGAGATGCAGGCAGGTGGGTATTTGTGTTGTAGGACTTTGCAGGAGGTTGTATGATGTTTAATGGAATGGAACATGGCAAGATGAGGTATTAGGGGATTAAGAGGTATTAGGGGATTAAGAAAGTATAGAATGTTTATCCAGGTGAGCAGGATACTGAGTGTATTAGAGAAACATAGTATAATTGCCTTGATGCATTAAGAGCACAGTTGAGATTATGGTTATGAATTTAAAGTGAGACTACTCAGCGTCTTGATGTATCTTTCAGTGGGCAAATGAGGCTGCAAGCTTGTAGGCCCAGAGTAGTAAAACTGATCTAATCAGAGTTGTGGTGTAGCCAAATAAATTCTGTGAAGGGAGAAAAGGGCAAGGGAATTGAAGGTGGAACTGAAGATGGATTAAGAGGGAAATGAGGACATTTAGTGGGTGGAGGATAATGAAAAGGTGGTGGGATCATTGGGTTCTGGTGGGTGTAAAAGGACTATCTCTTGGAAGGGAGGTATTAGAGGGACAGTGCTGGAAAGACAGAAGGATGTGATACTTGAAATTGAGATTTGGGCAGGGTTGCAAGTATTGAAAATACTGAATTCTAGGGTTGTACTGTGGGTCCGAATGCCTAAGATAAAGTGAATGACAAGATATTTGTTGAACGGGTTAAGGAATTGAGACAGCAATGGGTGAAGAGACCATCTCTGTCAGTAGCCCTTAACCTGGGGCCCATGAATGGAATTCAAGGGGTTTGTGAACTGGACTGGGGAAAAGTGACATCTTTATCTTTACTAATTCTTCACTGAAGTTTAACATTTCCTTCAATTATGAATATAGGTAACAAACCAATAAAGTAATAGTTCACCTCAATAAAAATTATAGATATTTTCATATCATGTTACAGTTTTTGTAGGTTCTTCAAAGTACTATTTATGTTAATCACTATTACAAAATTATGGTAGCCATTAGATCCACTACACATCTTCTTATTTAAAGTCTTACAAAAAGCCATGTGTGTTCCTATAGTACATTTTTAAAATATTTTGATAATGGTATTTTACTACAACTGGTTTTCTTTATAATCCTATATATTTTTTTCTATGCTTACAATTTTATTCTGAGAAGTAACCCCTAGTCTTTACCCCCACTAGACTTCTAAAGTGATCTGGGGCACACACACAGAACTTTTAAGAACTGGTGACTTAAGATACTGAAATCAACGATTATTTCAGGAATGGTATTGCAGAGAGTGATTGATCCAGAAGCTAAAATCTTCAAGAAATGAGGAAAAGTGACTATGGGTCAGTAAGTAGATAACTGCACCTAATGGAGGAAGAAGGTGATGGCATGAGATTGGAAGCTGGTGAGGGGTTTTTTGTTTTAGAGGCGGGAGAGAGCAGGGATTGTTTAGAAATGGCAGTGAATCACAAGGACACTTACCCTAACTCCAAGTCCAATAGGAGGCAGGTAGGAGAGAAAGCGGAGGATCCACCATTCCAGAGGATTACAGGGAAGAAAGAGTGTCGTTCAGAGAGATTCAGGTGTTTGAGCAAAAAGAAGTGAATATTCACAAATGCAGCTGAGCGTGTTTGAGGAGGCACAGTGGATGTGTTTTAAATGGCGAAAGGGGAGAGTAGGATACGAGATCTGAAAACATGATGCACATAACCATATGGGGACTAGAATCCAGGGGTTGGGTCTTGGGCTTCTTGTAGGGTCTGTGTTGTCAGGGAAAGAGGACATGATGATTTTGATCCTGATGGCCTGAGGCAGACAGTGTAGGGATGAGTGGGGATGCTGAGGGAAGTGAGAGCAGGGCTCTTGCTAGGCACGTGCAAATTACTGGGACCCGGACTTAATTCAGGTCCTCCATCTTCTACCCTCAAACACCTTTCTAAGTTCAAAATCATTTTTCCTTTTCTTCCCTCTAGCCACAGTAGCTCTTTGCTATATTCTGTATGCATGCTTATATATTGCCTTTGTGTTCGCCATTCCCACTGTCTGATCTGGTCTTTCATAAGATTGCTCCTTTAATTTTGTTCAGTTTCTGTCCAGATAGCACCTTATTAGAGAGGATGTCCCTGACCATCTTAAGCAGTATGTATACTTCCTTCACTTCTGATTACTCTCTGTCTTCTTACACTGCTTTATTATTTTTTCTTAACATTTAACACTACCTGATTGGTCATTTATCTGGTGAATGAATTCCTTTTGTCTAGCTCCTTCCACCAAAATGTAAGCTCCATGTAAGTTGAATGGTTGCCCCAGTGAGGCAGTAGAGCCTTGTGTTAACAATGTCAGGTCTCGAATCACAGTAGCCATATCCCAGTCATGGCCAATTATTTACTCAATGATCTTATTCTATATACTTCAATTTCCTTATCCATAAAATGAAGACAATTATGACAAAAGTCTTCTGGGTTGTTTTGAGGTTTAAGTGGAACACACACACACACACATGCACACACACACACACACGTATGTGTGTGTATAAACTGTATATATGTATTTATATAAATGTGTGTGTCCGTATATGTGTGTGTGTGTGTGTGTGTGTGTGTGTGTGTGTGTATGAACTGTGTATTTATAGAGAGAGTAAGAGCAGTATCTGACACATGGTAGGCACTTTAGAATGGTTAGCCATTATTATAATTTTGCTCTCTTATTAGTCACCCTGAAAGGGAAATAAAGATCTGACTGCTTCTGTGGTGGCTACAAAACAAACAAACAAACAAACAAACAAAAAAACTGCATCCCCACCACGTAGAATAGTACTTGCCTATGTGATAGGCACTCAGATCATCTTTGGTGAAAGAAAGAAAAAGTAAAGTCAGAAACAACTCTCAGAAGGTAAGGGGATTATACTATAATGGCTAAGAATCCAAGCACCGAAGTCAATTGAATGAGTTGGTTACTTAACTTTGTTCAGTCTGTTTCTCATCTGCAAAGTCGAGCTGATAGTAGTACTTACTTCAGAGAACTGTTAAGGTTAAATGAGATAATGAGTATAAACATCTCCCAGAGTACGTAACACAAAATCTCTGGATTTTTTTCCAGAGTCTTTCCATTCTTGAAACTAGAGATTTTGTTTACTTACCAGGCTTCTGACTCTGTTTTTCCCCAGCAACCTGAACTTCTTGTCTGGGACCTTTCAACATCCTTCTGCCCACAGTTTAGCATGATATGATTTTAGTGCTCCACCCTTTCTGGGCAGTACTCTCCAACCCCACTTCGTACACTTCTCTCTTATAAAAACTTCTTAAACATGCCCTCTTTTCTGTAGGAACCATGCTTGCTCAGTTTGCTACCATGCTGTTAATCTTCCTAGTAATGTAATTCATGCTCAGGTATTAGAGTTTGTTAATGGCATATTATGTTAGGCCTGTCAGTATTTGCACTTAATTTAGGGACTAATACACTTAAAGTAAAGCAAACAATGGTGAAAATAACATGAAGTACCTAATCCCTGTTTTCTTGTTTTTTGCATTCCTTAGCTCATTTCGTGGGCGCCTGCCAACTTCATCTATAAATTAGAGCAGTTCTGATTATGTCTTATCTTTCTTTCCAAGCATGTGGTACTTAACATGAATTTCCCTAAACACAATCATAGAGGTTTAGATTCAAAGGAACCTTAGAGATTATCTGGACCAGAGATTTCCAGCTTTTTTCTTTTTAAAACAGCAAAACCCTCTCCTCAAATGAAATGTTATGTGGAAACATACTATATAGATTAATAAAAGCACAGCCAATTGCTGAGCCCAGGAATCCAAGCCCTATAGGTCTCCCTTTGTTGTCTGGGGCAATCCCCTGAGGGCACTTTCCTGAAACCCTTAGGGCTCCCCAGAGTGCTGTTTTAAAACCACTAATTTACACCAACCCTTTCATTTTTCCAGCCGAGGAAATACACCCAGAGAGTTTGTGTTTTATCCAGTGTTACAGGATAAATTAGTTGGATTAAGAGCAGTCTTCATATGTGCCATGTTTAAGAAAACACTATTGGACCATTATGGAAGGTCTTATTTCTAATGCAGATAACTTTTTCTATCTCATTTCTTTTAATCAGCCAACTTTTATTTGGTGTTCATACTACATAGGAGATACTTTCTATGACTGTAACTGATATAAAGAATTATATCAGTGAGACACAACCCCTGCCTTCAAAAAGCAAATAGTACATTTGGGAAGATAAAATATGCAATAGAAATGTTATACCAAATTTAAATATAGCTTCAATACTTGAAATGTAGCAAGGAAGTGTGGAATTAATTATAAAGAATGATACCAATAATAAGCTCTTTTGGAGCTCAGAAGTGGGTGCTGCTACTTCATTTGGACTAGAGAAAGTTTTAAAAAGGAGCTGTGGTTGAGCTCTGTACTTGGCTACATAAATAGGTGTAAGGAGTATGTCATATGAACAAGAGCAAAGCTTCTGTGAATTGCAGCTCCTACATTTATCTCTATATAATGCTGGGGAGGTTCTTTTTTTTTTTTTTAATTTTTTTTTTTCAACGTTTATTTATTTTTGGGACAGAGAGAGACAGAGCATGAACGGGGGAGGGGCAGAGAGAGAGGGAGACACAGAATCGGAAACAGGCTCCAGGCTCTGAGCCATCAGCCCAGAGCCCGACGCGGGGCTCGAACTCACGGACCGCGAGATCGTGACCTGGCTGAAGTCGGACGCTTAACCGACTGCACCACCCAGGCGCCCCTATGCTGGGGAGGTTCTTAACCTCTGAGCCTGTTACTTGGTCTGCAAAATGGGGATATATCGGATGTATATCAGTTAAGTACATATTAAGTGGTGTAACATAAATCTTAAAATGTCAGTAGTTTATCACAATAGAGATTAATTTTTCCCCTATATTGGTGTTTATGTTGGACAGCTTTCCATGAAGTCACTCAGTGACCCAGATTGCTTCTCTTTCAGCGTCTGCCTTCTGTGGGTAGTTTTTCAGAAAGAGTAGAGAATTCTCCTGGGGAAGGTTTTCACGGGCTGGGCTTAAAAGTGGTGTATAGTATCTGCCTGTTTTCCATTGGCCAAAACTTGAACGGAGCTATACCTGAACACAGAAGATGTGGTGCACAATTTGGAAAGGAAACAAGTTTTAGTGAACACAAAGAGGTCTTTGCTTCATCAAAGAGTTTTGGGGAAGATTGGAGGAAATATATGTGTCATGTTTAGTACGAGGCATGGGAGCATGTAGAAGAATTTAAATGTCCTTTTTAAAGTGTAGGTAAATTTATAGAAGGTCTTGCTAGGTACAGATAATCCACTAAATTTCTATTAACATGCATTGTAACTTCTTTTCGGAGAGATATCAACTTATTTTTGACTCTTGTTAATAAATGATAATTAATATTTAAAATGATCCTTCCTGGTAAATTCTTTGTTTCTTTTTCTTTTAGCATGGTGTAATTGCCACAGAAGATGAAGAATATTTTATTGAACCATTAAAGAATACCACAGAGGATTCCAAACATTTTAGTTATGAAAATGGCCATCCTCATGTTATTTACAAAAAGTCTACCCTCCAGCAACGACATCTGTATGATCACTCTCATTGTGGGGTTTCAGGTGAGTGAGTGTGTGGTTTTTTACAAAGTCTATTGTATTGTATTGCCACTCTCTTTCTTCTGACACTATGGTAAGTGAGGTTAATAATAAGTGTAAATAGGAATTTGGGCAATTAGAATGATAATGCCCAGAGTTCTTTGAAAAGATGTCACCTATCCAAATGCCATAGGATTTCACTCATATTTGGAATTCTCTCTTTCCATCTCTCTCTGCCCCTACCCCACTTGCACTCACACACTCTCTCTTGCTCTCTCTCTCTCTCTCAAATTAAATAAATAAACATTAAAAAAATAAATAAATAAAATTGAAGAAATGTCTTAAAAGAAAAAAAAAGAAACATACAGCAGGGACATTAGTGGTCAAAACAGGCTTCATGGAGGAAGTGACTTCTTTTTTTAAAATTTTTTAAATTTACATCCAAATTAGTTAGCATAGGGTGCAACAATGATTTCAGGAATAGATTCCTTAATGCTCCTTACCCATTTAGCCCATCCCCCCTCCCATAACCCCTCCAGTAACCCTCTGTTCTCCATATTTAAGAGTTTCTTATATTTTGTCCCCCTCCCTATTTTTATATTATTTTTGCTTCCCTTCCCTTGTGTTCATCTGTTCTGTGTTTTAAAGTCCTCATATGAGTGAAGTCATATGATATTTGTCTTGGACTAATTTCACTTAGCATAAGCGAAATTGCATCCATGTAGTTGCAAATGGCAAGATTTCATTCGTTTTGATTGCTGAGCAATACTGCATTGTATATATATATATATACCACATCTTCTTTATCCATTCATCCATCAATGGACATTTGGGCTCTTTCCATATTTTGGCTATTGTTGATAATGCTGCTATAAACATTGGGGTGCATGTGTCCCTTCCAAACAGCATACCTGTATCCCTTGGGTAGATAACTAGTAGTGCAATTGCTGGGTTGTAGGGCAGTTCTATTTTTAATTTTGGGGGGAACCTCCATACTCTTTTCCAGAGTGGCTGCACCAGTTTGCATTCCCAGCAGCAGTGCAAAAGAGAACTTCTTTCTCCGCATCCTCACCAACATCTGTTGTTGCCTGAGTGGTTAGTGTTAGCCATCTGACAGGTGTGAGGTGGTATCTCATTGTGGTTTTGATTTGTATTTCCCAGATGATGAGTGATGTTGAGCATTTTTTCATGTGTCGGTTGGCCATCTGGATGTCTCCTTTGGAGAAGTGTCTTTTCATGTCTTTTGCCCATTTCTTCCCTGGATTATTTGTTTTTAGGGTGTTGAGTTTGATAAATTCTTTATAGATTTTGGGTACTAACACTTTATCTGCTGTGTCATTTGCAAATATCTTCCCCCATTCCATCAGTTGCCTTTTATTTTTGCTGATTGTTTCCTTCGCTGTGCAGAAGCTTTTTATGTTGATGAAGTCCAAGTAGTTCATTTTTGCTTTTGTTTCCCTTGCCTCTGGAGACTTGTTGAGTAAAAAGTTGCTGCAGCTGAGGTCAAAGAGGTTTTTGCCTGCTTTCTCCTTGAGGATTCTGATGGCTTCCTGTCTTACATTTCATCTATTTTGAGTTTATTTTTGTGTATGGTATAAGAAAGTGGTCCAGGTTCATTCTTCTGCATGTCGCTGTCCAGTTTTCCCAGCACCACTTGCTGAATAGACTGTCTTTATTCCATTGGATATTCTTTCCTGCTTTGTCAAAGATTAGTTGGCCATACGTTTGTGGGTCCATTTCTGGGTTCTCTATTCTGTTCCATTGATCTGAGTCCCTGTTTTTGTGCCAGGAAGTGAATTCTAAGCTGGGGCCTGAGGGAGAAAGAAGGTAGCTGTGCACAAGTGGAAGAAATGTGGGTAAAGTGTTCCACATAGAGGAAATAGCATTTACAAAGTTTCTGAACCAACAGAGAGAATGTCACATTGCAGTCATTACCAGTTCCTATAACAGGATACATATTAGAATGTGGGCTGCAGGGATAGGAGTGAATTTCACACTGGGTGAGAAGTGGCAGTGAGAGATGACACTGAAGTGACAAGGAGGGCCCAGACACAAAGGGCTTGTAAACCATGTTAAGGAGTTTGTTTATCTTAAGTGTGCTGGAAACCCATTGAAAGGTGTTAAGCAATAGGAATCACATGGTCAGATTTGGGTGTTAGAAATATTATCCTGGCAGTCCTATAGAGACTGAATAAGAGAAGAGCAAGACTAGAGGTAAGGAGTTAGGAGGCTCTTTAGTCTAAAGATTAGAAAACTTACAAAATAGAGGATATTTTGGCTTGGCATGATAGAAAGAATATGGTTTACTCTAGCTTTGGACAAACTACCCAGCCTGTCTGAGTACTTCTTTCAGCACACATTAATCACTCACATGTAATTTTGCTATCATTATTATTGAGATGACTGTTTCTAGTATTTAAAGAACTTTTGTATTAAAAAAAAGATTAGGAGTGCCTGGCTGGCTCAGTCAGTGGAGCGTGCAACTCTTGATTTCAGGGTTGTGAGTTCAAGCCCCATGCTGGGTGTAGAATTACTTAAAATCTTAAAAAAAAAAAAAAAAAAAAGAAGATTAGATTTGTTCTGTATAGTTCTAGTAGCTAAAACCAGAGGTAGAGTATTTCAGAAGCAGGTTTTAGCTTAATACACAGAAAAGTTCACCAACAAATGATTTTAGGAAAAAATGGTATAGGTTCAACAAGTAGATTTATAGAAAATAGAATGGGTTATCTTATGAATTAGTGGATGCGTCACTCTTTAGTTTATATCCTTATGCTTCTTGGGCTCCTTCTGCTTCAAATATAAGTGCTCTTTGGAGTTCTTTCTTCAGCTGACTGTTCTCTTTTTGCATATTCTCTTCATGAGTAATCTCTGGAAGGTCCTTCTTGATGAAGAATAATTGGTACTAGAAAAAGGCGACTTAAAGTGAATCCACTTAAGACATGAAATAAAATTTCATAGGAAACAGTGAAAGAATATTCATTGAGTAATGAAACTAAGTATTATGGAAATAGTTTAGTTTTTCTTAAATTTAGCAAAATTTAGGCTATAATTACAACTATATATACATTCTTGAAAAACTAGGATTAAAATATTTAGTTGTTTATTGTGAAACAGTTTTCTCATCACTTTTGCTGTAACATGACATCCTTCACTTCATGATCTTAAAGATCACTTTTTGCAAAAATACTTAATGATTTCATAATATTCTGAAAAATATCTCTTGACCCTTAGATATTCAAGTTATCCTCTTTTGAAGTGCCTATCTTATTATTCACTGGCCTTACTGGGGCAGATCCTTCTTTTTCTAAGGTTTAAGCACAAGTCAAATAGTGCAGCAAATCCACTCTTAGTGCCATCATAAAATTCTGCCCTTTTTGGGGAAGATTTTCTTTTTCCACAGTCTCTCCCCCTAGATTACTGTGTTATTAGTGGAAAATAAAGCAGGCCAATGAGATATTCTTGAGTAACTAAAAAATCTTGAGTGGATTACTGTGACTATTTCCTAACTTTTAATCTATTCACCAGTCATTTCTGTTACCTTTAACACCAGTCCATTTAGTTCAGACCCCTGTTATCTCTTGCCTATACCACTATAATGACTTTCTAACTGGTCTTCCTGTCTTCAGGTTTGTTGTTCTGTCTTTAGTGTGTTTTCTCTTAAATCTAGTTTAATTATACACCTTCAAACACTTCACTGGCTTCCCATGAGTGGAAAACATTATAGTAGTTTCATAGGAATATCACTAGAAAAGGTATTTTGTGTTTAATGAGTTTGAGATAGGTCTGGTTAAGAACTACTGATCTTGGGGTGCCTGGGTGGCTCAGTCAGTGAAGTGGCCAACTTTGGCTCAGGTCATGATCTTACAGCTCATGAGTTTGAGTCCCGCATCGGGCTCTGTGCTGACAGCCTGGAGCCTGGAGCTTTCTTTGGATTCTTTGATTTTGTCTCTTCCCCTACCCTGCTTGTGCTGTCTCTCTCTCTCTCTCTCTTTCAAAAATAAATAAACATTAAAAAAAATATTTTAAAAAGAAAAAAAAAGAACTACTGATCTTAATTCTGATACTATTTTGACAGCATAATTCAAATGACATGTGCATTTATGGGTATTAATTGCCAATTAACTGGTTATTGGGAACTCAATTTTATATCAAAATATAAGTTGGAAAAACCATTTTGAAAGTGGGTATATTTGTCTCATATTCAGATATAAAGTTTCCCATTCTAATTAGATTATGCTATTAATTTTTTAAAAATTATGAAAAATACCTGTTTTTTGTAGAAAATTTAGTAAGTATGTGATAAAAAGAAAAACAAGGAAGTGAAAGTTGCTCCTTTACCATTACCCAGGTATAACTGAATGCTCCTATTATCCATTGTTACAGATATTATTATGTCTCTGTGCCTACATGATTTACTTATGTAGTTATTAGATAAATATTCATTTAGCATGTATGTGTCAGGCTAGATATTGGATATGCAGCAATAAATAAAACAGGAAAAGTTTCTGCTCCCATGAAGCTTGTATTCTAGTAAAGAGAGACAGTTAACTAAAAAATCAACCAAGGAAACAAATACATAGCCAAGTACCAAGAAGTAATAGTGCTTTTAGTGAAAAATAAAGCAGGTCAGTGCATTAATTGTGAATGACTGTATGCATTTAAACATATTTTGAGATTGATGAAAAATATAAGATCTTATATCAGGTGGCAAAGAGATCCATGTGTTTGGTTTTGGGGAAAAGTTATTTATTGTATATGTTTATGGAGGAATATTTTCTTTAACATTCTATATTCTATGCAAAATTAAATTGAGCAAAGCATATGTAATGAGTATCATTTGAATATCTACAAATCTTTGTTATGAAATAAAATTAAGTCAATTGCATATCCTATACTAGACTAAAAAAGATATTAGTACAGATGATTAAACTTAACATTAAACAATTGACAATTACAGAATGTAGATACTGGTTTGTAATGATCTAATCATGCTGGATTGATTTAATTTTTAAAATGAAACCAGAGGAGTGCTGAGGCCTAGGGGCACTTGTACCCCAATGTTTACAGCAGCACTTTCAATAATAGCCAAATTATGGAAAGAGCCTAAATGTCCATCAACTGACAAATGGATAAAGAAGATGTGCTGGCCTTGTAGAGTCGGCTTGGGATTCTCTCTCTCTCCCTCTCTCTCTGTGGCCCTGTCCCATTTGCACATGCTCTCTATCAAAATAAATAAATAAACTTAAAAAAAAATAAGAATGTCCATTAAAGACTTATATATACATTTATTGATGGAGTGATAAGCAAACTAACAATGTAAGTCTGAAATTTATGAAAATGATGATAACAGTAGCTACCTTATACTGAATGCTATTTAATGAGAAACAGCGTTGCTGTGTTTATTTTGCCCAATAATGTCTAATTCTTTTCATAGTACTTGAAATAAATATAAGGAGAAATTGGATGGATCAGAGAAGTGAAAATGACAAAATAATGGAAATTAAATCCTATATTTAGACATTTAGGCTGTCCATCCAGAGAAAGGGAAAACAAGGCATGATTTGAATACATGAGTGGTTTTAGGATCATGGAAGACTGAGCAAAAGAAATTGGAATTATGTTAATGCAGAAAGGATTTTGACCATTTCAGCACAATATTACTATAAACTCAGTGGCTTAAGCAATATGTTTTTATTATCTCACAGTTTCTGTGGACCACAAATTGTACATGAATGAATTATCAACTTAGCCTTAGCCAGGACCGGGTTCTCATCTGGTCTTGACTGGGGAGGAATTCCCACGTTTATTGGCAGCATTCAGTTCCTTGCTACTATAAGACTGAAAACTTTCGTTTGGGGCTGGTTGTCTGCTAGAGGCTGTCTGTAGTTCCTCGCCATGTATAGTTCTCTAACTTGATTGCTTGCTTCCTCTAAGCCAGCAAGGGAAGGACTCTAGGAAGAAAAATGCTACAGTATTATGTAACATAATTATGTACTCACTGATATATAATCATGTACATCGCATTATCTTTGCTGTATTATACTGTTTAGAAGTAAGTCACAGGTCCCATCCACACTAAAGGGGAAGAGATCACACAAAGTGTAAACAATAAGAAGTCTTGGTGGCCACCTTGAGTCTTTCTAGAATAGGGGAATACTTATTGGTTATCTGGAAGTTATACTTTTTTTCATGTTTGTTTATTAGTTTGGGGGGAGAGAGAGAAAGCGAGCATGTGTGTGATTGGGGGAAGGTCAGAGAGAGAGGGAGAGAGAGAGAATTCTAAGAGGCTCTGTGCCATCAGCATGGAGCCCAATGCAGGGCTCGAACTCACTGTGAGTGAGATCATGACCTGAGCCAAAATCAGGAGTCAGAAACTTAACCGACTGAGCCACCCAGGTGCCCCTGGAAGTTATACTTTTAATGTTTATTTCTTTTGGAGAGAGAGAGATACAGAATGCACGCTGGGGAAGGTCAGAGAGAGAGGGAGACACAAAATCTGAAGCGGGCTCCAGGCTCTGAGCTGTTAGCACAGAGCCCGATGCAGGGCTCGAACTCATGAACCTTGAGATCACGACCTGAGCCGAAGTCAGACGCTTAACCAACTGAGCCACCCAGGTGCCCCCTGGAAGTTATACTTTTGAAATAAGAAATACTATGTCTCTCCCTCTCTGGACCTTTAGGAATAAAAATACTTAATTTATATGAGTTTCAAAAATATTTTACTGATGCTTTTCACAGTCATTTCCATCTCTTATTGCTTAAAACTTATATCAAAGTAATTTATAAAAGGCAAAGGCTAAAGAAATTAGAAAAATAATAGAGAATACTGCCAATTTCTGTCAAGCATATTATATAAATTAATCTGCTTTTCCTCACTAAGTTTTTCAATAAGTAGAGGTTAGAAAGACTTCTTATTCAACATACAGATATGAAAGTGAAGTATGCAGAGGACCTGTACCTTTTCAAGTGTATTAAATAAAGATGAATATAAATCGGTCAAGTGTTTACAGATGCCATTGTACTAAAAGGTTGCCTGTGTACTGAAGGACCAAATGTCTAGAAAATAAAGGATTAAACTGTAATCCACAGTAAAATGTAGTTTAAAGCAAGTTATGCTGGAACCATAATCTTTCAACACTCATTCTAACACCGTTTACCTCTAGGTTTTAGAAGAGGAAAACTTTGGGTACTCTGTCAGTATAAATACTTGTACACCACAAAATTAAATAAAAAAAAAATTCAGTCTTTTCGAATTGAGATTTCTAGGTATGCCTGTATGGCTCAGTTAATTTAAGCAACCGACTCTTTATTTCGGCTCAGATCATGATCTCGTGGTTCATGAGGTCAAGCCCTGAGTGGGGCTCTGCACTGACAATATGGAGCCTGCTTATGATTCTTTCTTTCTCTCTCGCTGCCCCTCCCTCAATTATGCTCCCTTCCTGTCTCTCAAAATAAATATATAAACCTTAAAAAAAGTATTGAGATTTATAGGGCAGAATTCCTCTAATTAAGAGAGTTTAAATGTCAAAAAAATATATATTTAAAAAAAAAGGGGGGGGGGCGCCTGGGTGGCTCAGTCAGTTAAGTGTCTGACTTCGGCTCAGGTCATGATCTCACGGTTGGTGAGTTCAAGCCCTGCATTGGGCTCTGTGCTGACAGCTCAGAGCCTGGAGCCTGCTTTGGATTCTTTGTTTCCCTCTCTGTCTGCTCCTGTCCTGCTCACACTCTGTCTCTGTCTCTCAAAAGGTGAATAAATGTTTTAAAAAATATATATTTAAAAAAGAAAGTTTAATAAAAGCATCCTACTTTAAAATAAATACTGTGAAGGAATAGGATTTTGTTGGGATTCTGACTGGCTCTGTTGGTATAACATGTGACTCTTGATCTTGGGGTGGTGAGTTCAAGCCCCACATTGTGTGTAGAGATTACTTAAAGGCATAGGGGCACCTGGGTGGCTCAGTCGTTTGAGCAGCCGACTTCCGCTCAGGTCATGATCTTGCAGTCTGGTCCATGAGTTCGAGCCCACGTTGGGCTCTGTGCTGACAGCTCAGAGCCTGGAGCCTGCTTTGGATTCTGTGTATCCCCCTCTCTCTGCCCCTCCACTACTTGTGCTCTGTCTCGCTCTGTCTGTCAAAAATAAATAAATGTTAAAAAAAATTTTTTTAAAGGGAATAGATTTTTGCAGTGTTAATGTTCTTCATCAGAACTATTTTAGAGGGGCTGCTGGGTGGCTCAGTCAGTTGAGCATATGACTTTGGCCTAGGTCCTGATATCACTGTTCCTGAGTTCAAGCCCCATGTTGAGCTCTGTGCTGACAGCTCAGAGCCTGGAGCCTGTTTCAGATTCTGTGTCTCCCTGTCTCTCTGCCCCTCCCTCACTTGTGCCGTCTCTTTCTCTCAAAAAGAAAAAAAAAAAGAAAAAGTATTTGAGAGTGTTTAGAAAGTTAATGCTCTAGTTGTTTTTAGAAAAAAAAAACTGTATAAAGTACATATTCTATATTTAAAAGTATTATGACATAATCACTGAAATAATATGAAATGATTATTTAAAAAAATTGTATTATGTAATTCATTGGGCTTATTTTGTTTTGTTTTTATGAGCAGCTATATGTTATTAATGTTTATTTTTTCAGACAAAATGATTGTTTTGATACTTGTAAAAAGTTTAGTTTTCTCACTGCCGCATTTCCTCATCCCTTCTCCTCACTATGAAAAGTCTTACTGCTTTAGATAGTTTATGAGAAGCATGTCTATATGAAAGATCTAAAAATAAGTAAGTTTAATTAGTGAATCTATCTGAATTAATTATTTTTATTGTAGACCTCATAAGAAGTGGCAAACCCTGGTGGCTGAATGACACATCTACTTTTCCTTCTTCACTACCAATTAATGGCACGCATATCCGCCACAGACAGAAGAGATCAGTAAGCATTGAGCGGTTTGTGGAGACATTGGTAGTGGCAGACAAAATGATGGTGGGCTACCATGGCCGCAAAGACATTGAACATTACATTTTGAGTGTGATGAATATTGTAAGTTTGATGCCTCTATATAATATTTTAACTTAATAATGTGTGGTTTTGACTAAGGTCATGGATTTTTAATGTGAATTGATGATTTTAAAAATTTACTTGTCTGAAATGAGAAAAAAATGATATATTAATGTTTCAATTCCATAGGAAATAAATGTAAAGGTGGCTTTATTGTTCATTTTCAGGTAATATGACAGTTTGAATGGGTCGTACTAAATCTTGTTTAAGAGGTTTTATTTGACTTGGAACATCAGCTCACCCTCTTAATTACTATTTGTAGTTCAGTTTTAGGAGAAAATGTTTCTTGAGGTAGATTTGTATAACAAATCTTTTATGGAGGCATCTTGGGGGTAGAGTTCTAAGTGATATGAGATCAAATAATACCTTTTTATATACACAGTGGTTAAATTTATGAACAATTATTTTACCATTCTTTAAAAAAATATTAAACAATCACCCTATGATTTTTGTCTGACTTTGTGTCTTTTCTTATTTTCTGGAGGTCAGGTTGCCAAACTTTACCGTGATTCCAGCCTAGGAAACGTTGTGAATATTATAGTGGCCCGGTTAATTGTTCTTACAGAAGATCAGGTAAGAATGAGTTAGTTTAGAAATCTAAAACTCTTAACAGACAAGCTATAGAATTATGTATTACAAAATAAAATATCTTATTATTGGAAGTTCTAGGAAGTTCTAGTTGAATATGATTTTCACTCCTAAGCATTTAATATTTTAAGCAAATTTTAAATAGTTTATAAGAATATACCTCTTATGTCATGTTAGAACTATATATATGTATATTAGCTATGTGTTTCAGTAGAAAGATGAGTATTGGCATGGCAGATCTTATAATAGTGGTTTTGGTTGCTGATGATCACATATATTCACATTATCATTAAAGCTGACACTAGAAAGAATGTTCAATAGTACACTAAACTCTAGGTCAGATATTACAGAAATAAAAATTGGCAAGAGATTATTCCTAGAAACCACTGCTTCTAATTATAGTCCCACTTTAGTCTTCAGAAGTTTTAACAACTGACCTTAGTAATTTGTTTGGAACATTTCTGGTATGCATGTTGTATTGCAGCCAAACTTGGAGATAAACCACCATGCAGACAAGTCCCTCGATAGCTTCTGTAAATGGCAGAAATCCATTCTCTCCCACCAAAGTGATGGAAACACCATTCCAGAAAATGGGATTGCCCACCACGATAACGCTGTTCTTATTACTAGGTATGGCTTGTTGCAAATATTTTACCTCTGATTGTTGTGTTTAATATTTTAACTATATTTGGTTCTATCTAAAGCCTCATTCAGGTAATAAGTATGTTGAAAGCAAAATGTTAATTTGTTATTCACCAGTGAGACAATATATTACCCTATTATTGTGTTTGCATCAAATGAATCAGATAAGAAAAAAGAACAGATTTAGAGTTGACTTAGAAATTTAATAAACATCTTTCCTTCTACTGATATATATTCATAAAGCTTAACTGGAAGCTCATATATGTTTTATTAATTGAAATGCATAGTAAAACAAAGGTTAAACAGTATGAGAAGATTAAATTTTAAAAACAAAAATGAGTCATCACTCTTTTTAGAAAATATATTATAAAATATAATGTTATAAAATATATTAATTATTCTTACTTCTAAATTATTAAAAGTGAGGACATCAATAGTTGTATAATTTACTTAGATGAATTTTTTATATTAAATATAATTTATTGTCAGATTGGTTTCCATACAACACCTAGTGCTCATCCCAACAGTTGCCCTCCTCAATGCCCTGGATGAATATTTATTTAATTAAAAATATTTTAATTATGGTATAAAGAAGCAGATATATTACATTATATGTCGAATAGCTTGTTTCTCAGCAAAATTGTTATTTGATGATAACCCAATGAATTTTTATATTTCTTTCCAAGTTTAGAAAACTGTGTTCAGATCTTTTTATTCCTTACTCTCCAATAAGAACTCTGTGAAGTAGATATCATGATTATTTTTCCCATGTGAATAATGAGGAAACTAGTTCAAAATACTTAAATAGCTCAAGATCACTCATTTAGCAGTATAAAGTTCAGGGCTCAACCCCTGGTGATCCTATCTTCTTTGATTATACGGTGATTATACTATACTTTGATTATAGCTTTCTTTGTTTGTTTATACCCTAATTACGACTGGTGAGAAGCATGCTTAAATCATTTTAAGATGAGCATGTCTTTTGACCTGCTATCAATTAAAAAAAAAAAAGCAATAAACAAAATGGAAGCATTATTCTATCTCGGTGAAATGGAATTGCCTTTGTTATCTTGATCATTTCTTTTAATTCACAAGATAGTATTTAATATGTATTTCATCTGTACTGTGCCCATTGACTCTACATTAAATTCTATGGAGGGAGTATAAAGTTATATGGCATCAGAATCTTGAGATCTCAGAAGATAATGTGAATTTAGCTTTTTAAAAAATATACCTGTTAACTAAGTTGTAGATTTAAAGTTTCAGAGTTTATTTTTTTTAACAATTACAATGACTTTAATTGACTTCATCTACCTGGCATCATAAGCCAGAAAATTTTGTTTATGACATGCTTGCTGAATAAAAACAACATTGTATGGGTTCTATATTCATATGTGTTGACATGTCAGTCTGATAAATTCTGCAATTCCTCGGAGTCTTGTGGTCTGGAATGATTCCCAAATATATTTGAGGAGTTAAAAATATACTAAGCATTGTGCAAATATAGAAACCTTTGTGTAAAAATATATATGGATATGATTAGTGTCAATGAAATTACTACAGGAAAATGTCTGTTATATATGGTTAACAAAATGATTACAGATATTTACATTGGCTTCTGTGTTTATATTTATAAAGCCTACCTCTCCCTAAAAGGCAATGCCTAGTGGGCTCCTGGTGCTTTACATTTTTGTTATTGTATGAGCATTCAATTTTTAACTTTTGCATCAGATGACAGTAGCTATACAAGGAGTGCACATTTATAAGTATTTGAGTAGTGAAATATGTCTGGGCAGTTAGCCATCCTTTCTTTGCACTGGCTACTGCATTCAGCTGTCTGACTTGTTCCTCTGAATTGACCCACATATTTTTCTGATCCTCTGCAGAGCTCTTCCTTGTTTCTATAAGCCACTTTGAGTGCCTTTTTGATGCCTGAGGTTTGAACATGAACTTTTGTTTTAAACTTGTCTCCTAATGGTCACACTAGCCCTAGAAGTGATCTCAGAATTTAATAGAACAGTACTTTGAAGAGTTCATATCTCATATCATTTTAGATTGGTTATGTAGTGGAGCTTAGAAAAGTGTCTCTTTGAAGCAGCATAAAATGCCTTTTGAAACTGTTATAAAGTCCCAAAGTAACTTTTAGCTTATTTAAAAGTCTACTTACATAAAAGTCTAATTATCTTTGAATTATTAGGGCCATGCAGTGACATCTAAGTGTGATGAATATAATCTCTAATATTTAGAGTTTTTTATTGGATGTTTTACCATCCTTGATTCTTCCTTATATATTTTTGGTTTGTGAAATTCAATATATCTTTAAATCATACTGTTACTCTTAGTGAAAATTATTATAAGAATTTTTATAGATGGTTTATATTAACATTTTTCATTGTTTCATGTAACTCACTTATTAACATGTTCAGGGTTGTGACTTCACTATTTATAGGTCAGATCTTGATTTATGTTTGCTTGAAATGTCAGCTCACTAGGGAGATGTATAATGTGTTTACTGAGAATTCCAGAGAAAAATTGATAGATAGGTTTATCTCCACTAGGACAAATTTTATCTTAGGGATTTAAATGTTTTAAGCAGAAAACCATTTGGAACTATAGTTACTTAGGTAATAATAGTTACTTTTGAAAAAAATATAAAAACGCAAAAATACTATCTCCTGTTTGCAAATAATATTTTCTTTTTTTATTTGACATAAATTTAAAGCAAACTGTATTCTACAAAGCTATAAGACCACCATGACTAGACAGAAATCAATAAGTAAAATAAAAAATTTAAAATTCTGTTGTTTTATCTGGTATCAAAAATACTGTATTAACACCAAAGAGTATATTAAAAACTATTTATATATGCACATACATTTTAATTTTATATGTACTTGTTTATTTTTATACATGTTCATATCTGTATAATGAACATTTGTTATATACTAGCTAGCTTTTTCTAATCTTTTTTTAATATTTGAAGTATAATTGACAGACAACATTGTACATATTTAAGGTATACAATATGACTTTGTGGACCTGGATGTTCATATATCTCCCCAGATATGGAAAGTTCTCAGCCATTATTTCCTTAAATAAGTTTTTGCCCCTTTCTCTGTCTTTTCTTCTTGTACTCCCATATTGCTAATATTATTTCACATCATGATGTCCCATCATTTAGGTAGGCTTTCTTCACTGCTTTTTGGCTTTTCTTTTAGTGGGTAATATTAAATGACTTGTTTGCAAGTTCACAGTTTCTTTCTTCTGCTTGATCACATCTTCTCTTGTTGCTCTCTGTTGCATTTTTAAATTTCATTCATTTCATTCTTCAGCTTCAGAATTTGGTTCTTTTCTATATTTTGACCTTTCTTTTGAACCTATTATTTTATTCATATATTCTTTTCTGATATCATTGATATATATTCTTTTTTAGGTTGCTGAACTTTTTAAGAATAATTATTTTGAATTGTCAATTTGTAGATTTCCATTCCTTTGTAGTCACTTACTGGAAAATAATTGTATTCATTTGGTGGTGTCATATTTCCTTGATTTTCCATGTCTCTGTAGCTTTGTGTTGATGTCTGTGCATTTGATGGAAGAGTCACTCCTTCCAAATTTTGTGGAATGGTTTTAGTAGAGAAAGATATTTATCTGTGGGTGGGCATAAGGGTGCTGGCTGAGTTGAGTATGGCATTTCTAGCTCTGGAGAAATTCCAGCAATGTAGTCTCTATACAGCTTTGTCAGCTGAGGTTAGCCTTGGTGAAGATTGCAGAGGTACTCAGTGGCCAAGGCTGCATTTGTCTGCAGCAGCAGTAAAGGCTACTACGGACCACCTGATCTCTTTTTTTTTTTCATGAGGTATGTATATCACAATGGAGGATTTCTCTTGGAGCTGGGTCCAGCTTGCAAGTACCCATATCAGTGTTGGTAGCACTGGTGTCTAATATGTGGGGGGATTTGGTAACTTTTTAAAAATAATTGAATACGAATTGTATATAACTTGGTCAAGAAATGATTAGTATTTTTTACTTGAAACTCTACAAATAGAATTTAAGAAGATAAAATAGGACTGTATGTATACACTTAAAAAGTTATGCATGTTACAAAACCTTCACATTATTCTTATTAAACTTTGTATTGAGATACTGTAAATTAATGGCTACTAAGGAATACATATCTACAATTTGACAGATTATTTAAAAAATATTTATATTTTTAAATGAAGCTAGGAAATTTCCACCAAATTTAAAGTCAAGACAATTTCTAAATTTATTTTGTGGGAAAAGCGTTTAAGAAATCTATTTATACTCTGAAAATCAGTAGGAATGTAGCGACATAAAGTGTCGTATTTGCATCATTGTTGAGCAATTAACACAAACAGACAAATGGATAAATTTCCTGAATTTTTTCTATCAAATATTAGAATTATGTTTTCCATCTTTAAGATATTAGTATATAACAATATATGTTTCAGATAGGAATTATAACCTAAATTATTTTTGGTAATGGATTTACTGCGATATAATTAATAGATCATAAGTTTGCCCACTTAAATATACAACTCAGTGGCTTTTAGTATATGTGGAGGATTGTACAACCATCACCATAATTAATTTTAGTATATTTCCTTCATTCCTGTAAGAAGTTATTCCCCATTCCCTTATCCTCCCCATCCTAGCCCCAGGCTGAGGCAACCACTAATCTAATTTTAGTCTCTCTAGCTTTGCCTATTCAGGACTTTTTGTATGAATGGAATTATACAATATGTAGTCTTTTGTGACTGGCTTTTACTTTGCATAGTGTTTTCAACGTTCATCTATGTTGTGGCCCATTCCAGTACTTTATTCTTTGACTAAATTCTTGAAAATTTAAGATCAAGATGCAGATCTTTTAAGAATGCCTCTATTAATAGGCTATTATTTAAAATTATACTTTTCAGTTTTTCATTATTGAAATGCATAGGACACATTAATACATCTCATAATACAAATGCAAAAGTGCACACCAAGTCACATAATTCAGTCTTTAATTAAAATGAATATATTTATCCTCTTAAGGGATCACGACTATTTGTTTAGTTGCTGCTGGATATTAAAGGGATTAGAATTTCCAAAGTCAACTAATGTTTTCAGATAAGAGATTGAAAATAGCTCTAAAAAATAGTTTCTTGCTAAAACTTGGTCTACAGTGAGTGGATTTAAACAAGTTTTCTCAATTTCTATAGAATGTATCTATCAGAATTACATATTGGCTTTAAGATTATATATTAAAACAGGAAAAGGAAATTAAATTTGGTGTATTAACACTTATTTGCTATTCATCTATGGATTTTTTTTAAGCCTTAAGGAAATGCCTGATGAATTTTTCATGGACTATCACTAAGTTTTTAAGAATTTGTGAGTTTAGGGCCACTTGGGTGGCTCAGTTGGTTGAGCCTCTGACTCTTGATGTCGACTCAGGTCATGATCTCATGGTTCATGGGTTCAAGCCCCATGTTGGGTCCTGCACTGACAGCACAGAGCCTGCTTAGGATTATTTCTCTCTCTCTCTCTCTCTCAAAATAAAATAAATAAACATTAAAAGAAAAGAATTTGTGAGTTTATAGGCAGCAAAGGAATCTTGAATTCAATTTGTGGATGAATTGGTTTTGTTATTTGGACATTTTGAAACATATATTATTCTCTAACAACTTTGGTTCTTTCATTTTTAGTTATCCATACTGCCTATACCCTTCTTCTTTTTTCAGTTTCTGTTCATTTCATTCCTGGTTTGTTGATTCCTTACTCAAGTGTATTTATCTAGATTCAGTTTCCATTCCAATCAAGAATTATGATAGACTTGTGCAACTTTAAATTCCTGTGCAATCTGGGACACTTTTAAGAGTGAAAGAGAGTACCATTAGCAGGTATGCCTAGACAGTAGGCACAAACTAGGATCAGGTAAATCAAGATTATGGTCATCCCAGGCATTATCTATGTTTGCTTCTTAATAAAAAATGGATAAGAGAAGATACTTTTCTCTCGCTGCCTAAAATTGACTAAATACATGCAATTTAATGAACTATCTTTGTACAAACCTTGACTAAAACTGAGGTTGATTTGCAGTAGGAATCATTAGTTAAGTTAAAGAAGGGGTATATTATAATAAACACTTAACTCTAAAGAATAGTAAGTTGGGGCACCTCGGTGGCTCAGTCAGTTAAGCGTCCAATTTCGGCTCAGGTCATGATCTCACAGTTTGTGGGTTTGAGCCCTGCATTGGACTCTGTGCTGACACCTCAGAGCCTGGATGGAGGCTGCTTTGGTTTCTGTGTCTCCTTCTCTGCTCCTCCCCTGCTCATGTTCTGTCTCTCAAAAACAAATAAACATTAAAAAAAACTCTTAAAAAAAATAAAGAATAGTAAGTTTACTATTTATATTGGTTTTATGGATGTATTTATGCAGTTGTTTATTATGTACCAAATTCTTTTTTTTTTAACATTTGTTTATTTATTTTGAAAGAGAGAGAGACAGAGAGAGAGTACAAACAGAGGACAGGCAGAGAGAGGGAGAATCCCAAGCAGACTCTGCACTGTCAGCGCAGAGCCTGACACAGGGGTCGAACTCACCAACTGTGAGATCATGATCAAGAGCCAAGATCTAGAGTCACATGCTTAACTGACTGAACCACCCAGATGCCCTGAATTATGTACCAAATTCTTAAGTGCCTTGTAGAAGCTTTATCTTTTAATTTTTTTTTTTTTCCAACGTTTATTTATTTTTGGGACAGAGAGAGACAGAGCATGAATGGGGGAGGGGCAGAGAGAGAAGGAGACACAGAATCGGAAACAGGCTCCAGGCTCCGAGCCATCAGCCCAGAGCCCGACGCGGGGCTCGAACTCACAGACCGCGAGATCGTGACCTGGCTGAAGTCGGACGCTCAACCGACTGCGCCACCCAGGCGCCCCGAAGCTTTATCTTTTAAATATCACAATAGCTGAATGAGAGAAGTTCTATTATCTCTATTTTATAGATGAGGAAACTGGGGCACAGAGAAGTGAAATGACTGGCAAGATTGTACATTAATTAAAAGACTTCTACCAGGTAATCCAGCTGTAGAATCCTTTTGGAGGAATTGTAAGGGTATTCAGCAAAAATAATAATGTAGAGATACTTCAATAATGTTGGTGCCTTTGATAGGCAGACTTCTTTGATGGCCCCCAATGATCTTTGTCAGCTGCTGTTCATGATTTTGTATAATCTGCTTCTATTTAGTTTGTGCTAGACCTAGTGAATTGATGTCTTTATAATGCATATTATTCCTTCCTACAAAAAGGGTATATCTTTTCATTTATTTAGGTCTTTTTAAATTTCTCTCAGCAATGTTTTGTGATTTTCACACCTTTCTTCACTTTTGTTGTTATTGTAAATGGTATTTTAAAAATTTCATTTTATAATCATTCATCACTCATACATAAAAATACAATTGATTGTATCCTACAATTTTGCTAAGTTCATTTATTAGGTTTAGTAGCTTTTAAAAATATTACAATAGATTTTCTGCAAAGATAATCATGTTTTTGAGATTAAAGTTAGTTTTATGTTTCCTTTTAATCATGAATAAATTTTATTTCTTTTTCTTGCCTTATTTCACTGGCTAGAACTCCTAGTACAATGTGGAATAAAGGTGGTGATAGCAGACTTCCTTATCTTGTTCCTGATCTTAGTGAGGAAGAATTCCAACTTTCACCATTAAGTGTGATACTAGCTCTACATTTTTAAAGATGCCCTTTATCAGGCTGACAAAGTTCATTCTAATCCTAGTCTGTTGAGAGTTTTTATCAGGATTGGATGTTGGATTTGTCAAATGCTTTTTCTGCATTTATTGAAATAATCATATTGTGTTTCCTTTTTTAGTGTATTAATACAGTGAATTGCATTGATTGGTTTAGAATGTTACACCAATCTTGCATTCCTGGGATGAACTCAGTTTGGCCATGATGTATTATCCTTCCAATATATCATTAGATATGATTTGCCAAAATTTTGTTTATTTCTTTGCATCTGTTTCTTATGAGGGAAATTTTTCTGGAATTTTCTTATAATGTCTCTGTCTGGCTTGGGATTAGAGTAATGCTGACCTCCAGAATGAATTAGAAAATATTTCTTACTTTTCAATATTATGGGAAAGTTCATATAAATTTAGTATTATTTCTTCTGCAAAAATGTTTTTTATAATAAACAAAGTAAAGACATCTGGACCTGGAGTTTTCTTTGTTGGATAATTTTTTTAAAGTTTATTTATAAATTTTGAGGGGGGGTGGGGGAAAGAGAGAGAGAGAAATCCCAAGCAGGTTCTGTGCTGACAGTGCAGAGGCTCGAACTCATGAACCATGAGATCATGACATGAGCTAAAATGAAGAGTTGGATTCTTAACCACCTGAGTCACTGAGCCCTCCCCCCCCCAACTTTGGGTAATTTTTAATTACCAATTTAAATAGTTCAAGAGATAAAGGGGTGTTAAGTTATTTTATTCAGTGTGCTTTGATAGTTTGAGTCTTTCAAGTAATGCATTTCAGGGGTGCCTGGGTGGCTCAGTTGGGTAAGTGTCCAATCTTGACATTAGCTCAGGTCACATTCTCATGATCATGAGATTGAGCCCTGCATCAGGCTCCATAGGGCATGGAGCCTGCTTAAGATTCTCTCTCCCTCTCCCTCTGCTCCTCCCTGGCTCATGTTCTCTCTCTCTGTCTCCCTCTCACTCTCAAAAAAAAAAAAAAAAAAAAAAAAAGTTGGAGAATGTATTGACATAGTTGTATACAATATCATTTTGTTATCCTTTTAATATCTGCATTATCTCTCTTCTTGATATCAGTAATTTTTGTTCTCTTTTTCCTAGTCACTCTGGCTAGAGGTTTAATGACCTTCTCAAGTTTGGTTTTAGTGGTTTTCTCTGTTGTTTTTGTTTTCTATTTCCTTTATTTCTGCCATGATTTTTACAGTCTTCATTCCTATACCTTGAGTTTATTGTTGCTCTTCTTTTTTAGTTGCTTAAGGTGGAATCTGTGGTCATTGATTAGTGACCTTTCTGCTTTTTCTGATATATTCGGTGTTAAAAAATTTCCTTTTAAATACAGTTTTATCACATCCCACAAATTTGTTTATGTATTATTTCTGGTTCTGTTCACCTCATAATACTTTTTAATTCCCCTGTATTTCTTTTTTTTACCCATGCACTCTTTAGAATTGTGTTATTTATTTCCAAATATTTGCCCTCCCAAAGATCATTCTTTTATTTCTAATTTAATCCTATTGCAGTCAGAAAATATACTTTGTATTACTCAAATGATTTTCAGTTTATTGAGAATTGTTTAATGGCCCATAATATGGTCTTTCTTGACATTTGTTTCAAGTGTACTTCAGGTGAAAAGAATGTGTATTCGCTGTTGTTGAGTGGAGTATCCTAAAATTTTTAATGAGATTAATTTGGGTATTCATGGTTTTCAACTCTTTACATTGTTACTGATTTAAACAGTTTGATTATGATGTGTTTTGAAATAGTTTTCTTCATGTTTAGGGTTGCTGAGCTACTTATATCTGATTTTATCAGTTTTGAAATTTTTAGTCATTATTTGCCCAAGTATATTTTTTGGTTTTGTTACCTTTCCTTCTTGGTGACTCCAACTGCACTTACATTTGGCTGATTGAAATTACTCCACAGCTCACTGATTTTATGTTTATTATTTTAAATTCTCTCTTCTCTGTGTTTTTCATTTGGGGTAGTTTGTATTGCTATGTCTTCAAGTTCATCAGTTTTTTCCTCCCTCAATGTCCAATCTGTCATTGGTCTTATCTAATTTATATTTTCATCTCACTCAGTATAAGTTTTTTTCATTTCTAGTAGTTTAATTTTTTTAATTTTCCACATCTCTTTGGAGATATATAAACTTGGGAACATAGAAAGCTTTGAAAAGTATTAAAGCTATTTTAAAGATATTGTCTGCTGATTTTAGTAACTATGTCAGTTCTGGATCACTTTCAATTAACTAATATATATCTCTTTATTATGTGTTGTGTTTTCCTGCTTCTTTGCATACCTGGTAATCTTTGATTGGATATCACCTTGTAGTGTTTTACCATTTTGGGTATTGGATATTTTTGTTTTCCTATAAATATTCTGATTTCTGGAATGCACTTAGGTTCCTTGGAACTTGATTTTTTGTGTGTGTCTTGCTTTTAAGATTTGTTCAGTATAGGACCAATTAATCACCAGTACTAAGTCCCTTTTGAACACTGCCTATACAAATTCCTATGAATACTGGGGTTTTCTAGTTGGGATGGGTGGGAATAGTCCCTTTAATCCCATGCTATATGAGTGATGGGCTATGTCCTCTCAAATCCTGTTGGATAATTCTTTCCCTGGACTTGGGTTCTTTCCTCACACCTATGTGTTGATTAGAATTGTCAAGAATTTCCCGAGTGTCTGGATGGCTTAGTTGGTTAAATGTCCAACTCTTGATTTTGGCTCGGGTCACAATCTCATGTTTTGTGTGATTGAACCCCATGTCGGGCTCTGTGATGACAACATTGGGCCTGCCTGGGATTCTCTCTCTTTCCCTCTCTCTCTGCTCCTCCACCGCTTGCATGTGCACTTTTTCTCTCTCTCAAAATAAATAAATAAACATTTTAAAAAATTATCAAGAGTTTCCTTGTGCAAGTTTCCAGAATTTGCTCTTTGTATAACTTTCTCTTCTCCTATACTTGGCCCTATAAATTTAAGCTAGTATGGTGCCCCATATTCTGCTCTGTCTCTTCAAGTCCAAGACTGCATTGTGTTCTCCTGGCTTTCCCTAGTCTGTACCAGAACCTGGAAATTTTCAAGGTTGTAAGCTGGGGTAATGATAGAGCTTACTTTGTTTGATTGCTGTTTCTCAGGGATCATTTTCTTTCATTTCCTGATGTCTAGTGTATTGCAAAATGATATTTTATATATATTGTTCATTTTTAAAATGGTTTCAGGCAGGAGGGTAAATTTGATCCCTATTACTCCAGCTTGACTGGAGGTGAAAATCCCAAGGCAACCATTTTAAAATTTCTGTGTATCATCTGAAAGTATCTGGAGATACCCCTTTCCTTTACCCCTAAATTTTCAGTTTGTATATTCTAAGAACAAACAAATTATCTCATGTAACCATAGTACAGTAGTCAAAATCAAGACATTTAACATTGGAACAGAATTATTATTTAATAATATACATTTCATATTCAGAGTTTATCAATTATCCTAATATCCTTTGTAGCTATTTCCCCCCTCAGACCAGTACTTAATCTAGCATCACACATTGTATTTATTTCTTTTGCCTTGTTCAAGAGTCTCTTTTAATTTGAAATAGTTCTCAATCTTTTTTATCTTGGATTTGATAATTAAAAAAAAATTTTAATGTTTATTTATTTCTGAGAGAGAGAGACACACACACAGAGTGTGAGCAGGGGAGGGGCAGAGAGAGAGAGGGAGACACAGAATCCGAAGCAGGCTCCAGGCTCTGAGCTGTCAGCACAGAGCCCGATGCGGGGCTCGAACCCATGAGCTGTGAGATCATGACCTGAGCTGAAGTTGGGCACCCAACTGACTGAGCCACCCAGACCCCTGGCTTTGATAATTTTAAAGAGTACATGAGTTTTTCATGAAATGTATCTTAATTTTCATTTTTCTGATGTTTCCTCAGAATTAAATTTGACTTATACATACTTTTCAGGAATAACATTGAAGTAATATTTTTTTAAGTATACCATATCAGAAGGTACATGATATAAATTATTTCAAGTATTAATTTTGATCACTTGGTTAAAGTGATGTCCTTAAACATGATGCCCGTCATGTTTCTCCTTTGCATTCCACCCCCACCCCCCACCATTTTAAAGTAAGCTCTGAAACTTGAACTCATGACCCTGAGATCAAGAGTCACATGCTCAGACTGAGCCAGTCAGACACACCTGGACTTTTCCCTTTTTAAATTAATAAGTTTTAAAGCATTACTTTGAGGCTCTGTAAATATTCTATCTGTTAAGAATAGATAGAGTTCTTTTACCCTCCAATTTTGTCATCCATTGATGATGTTTTCTCATTCCTTTTAAATTTGTTAGTAGGCCTTCCATTTAAGGATTTTTTTTCTTTCTCTCTCTCTTTCTATCAACAAAGACTCATAGTTCTATCTGTCTGCAGATGCATAGATAGATAGATAGATAGATAGACAGATAGATAGAGAGACAGATATGGGGGATTTTCTGGGGATTTTATCCCTTTTTTTAAGCAAACTTCCATGTCTCTGCAGCACTGTGTTCTCTCCTCCAGCCTGTAAGACTGTAACTTTCTACTTTCTATTTTGTTACCCTGCCAGTAATTGATAGCTTGATATATTCCCACAAATGTTTTTGTAAATTACTGGTGAAGTGGCACATGAACTTTAATATTGCAAGTAATAATATAATTTATTATTATATAGCAATAATATAATATAGTATATAATATATATAATAATATACAATATTATAACAATATAACAATAATATAACATATAATTGTTATATTATATTGCTATATGATATAATATATAGCAATAATATAATTATTGCAAATAATAAACTCATAAAATTGTTTCACTTATGTTAATTCTATACAAGTCTATTACAATTAAAATGTTGCTTTTTAAAAATATTTATTTTTTGAAAAAGGGAGAGAGAGACAGAGCATGAACAGGGGAGGGGCAGAGAGAGAGGGAGGCACAGAATCTGAAACAGGCTCCAGGCCTCACACTGTCAGCACAAAGCCCAATTCAGGGCTTGAACCAGTGAACTGTGAGATTGTGACCTGAGCTGAAGTTGTATGCTTAACTGATTGAACCACCCAGATGCTCCCAAATTAAAATATTGTTAATTAAAAGTTTTATGATTTCTTGTATCTTGCCTCCTCTGTAATGTTTTCTTAATCGGTTTGGCTTATTTTCAGAAATATTTGAATTAGAATAAAGAAATAATGAGTTTCTTCTTAACTTTACATTCCCTAGGTAGTTTTGGGGGGCAATGTTAATTCTGAATATTAATATTATTTAAATATAAGAATTTTTTTGTAGTCAGAAGGCATCAGGTAGACTCTGTGGAAATTGAAAGAGTTCACATAAGCCAACATGTAAGTAAAAATATGCGACTCAAAGACTGTATATTACAAGGCAAATGTCAACCAGCAGGTGATTTGCAGCTAATTAACAAGAATATTATATTAAGTGGAATGTTTTCTGCTCACTATAAAAGGCTTTGATAACTATATTTAGCAACTAAACCTTATTTTAATAACAGGTGTATCTTTGAGTTTAGTATTAAAGGACATATTTTATTTTACCTTTAAAGGAAAAGGACTAAATGAATTATTTAAGATAAGCTGTTAGTAAAAATTGAACAATTAAAACCTCCAAATGTACTTAATGTACAAATAAGGGATAAGTGCATACTGAAATATATTAAGCAACAAGAAAAATAAGATCTTATATGTAATAATCATATATTATCTCTCCTTCTTAAAAAATTATTGGATTTCTAGTATGTGTAAGGCATTATCTTAGCTGCTGAGATCTGGTGTGAACTGAAAAAATTCTCTGCTTTCATGGATCTTACTTTCTAATGTATGGAGACAGTAGATAATAAACAGATAAATACTTTCTTGACTGGAAGGTTTGAAATGCATTGTTAATAAAGTTAATGCTATTTCCATGTGGAAGGATTTTTAAACAAAGGAATACAGCTGTCTTTCTGCAATGACTTGGGTAAAGGCTTCCCTTGAAGTTGGGACATTGATACTATTCTTTCAATATTTCTTCCAACTTTAGGTTTCCATACTAAGATAAAATAAGGTACACATTGAAATAAGGTCACAGTTTGCTGATGAGGGAGCAAACTTGACAAGACAAATTTTTGGCCTTTCATCCCTTAATTGGGCTTTTAAAAAAATCTTCAAACTTATTAAATAATATTGGTTTCTAGAGATAACAGTAATAAGGAAAATAGACTATTTCATGTGTATGAGTATGTACATTTTTTAAAGATTTTTTTATTTTTAAAAATATTTATTTATTTTGAGAGAGAGTGTGTGTGTGCACGAGTGGGGAAGGGGCATAGAGAGAGGGAGAGAGAGAGAGTCCCAAGCAGGCTTCATACTGTCAGGATGCAGCTCAATCTCATGAACCAGAGATTATGACCTGAGCTGAAATCAAGAGTTGGACACTTAACTGACTGAGCCACCCAGGTGCCATGAGAGTTTTTATTTTTTTAAGTAATCTCTATACCCAACATGGGGCTTGAACTCACAACCCTGAGATTTAGAGTTTCACACTCTACCAGTGAGCCAGCCAGGTGCCCCTATAAATACATACTTTCTTTTGATATTTTATTGTTTTTATTTTAAACATTTTAGTCTTTTTATTTTGGACTAATTACAGAATTACAAAAAAAGCACAGAGTTTATGACCTTCACCTGGCTTCTAATGTTAGTTAGCATCTTATATAACAATAATATAGTTTTCAAAGCAGGACATTAACTTTGGTATAATACCATTAGCTAATTTACAACATTCCAAAACTGAAGGGTGGCTAGGTGGCTCAATCGGTTGAGCCTCCTACTCTTGATTTCAGCTCAGGTCATGATCTCACGGTTCATGGGTTTGAGCCCTGCGTTGGGTTCTGCACTGATAGCATGGAGCCTGTTTGGGATTCTCTCTTTCCCTCTTTCCTTGCCCCTCCCTCCCTCTCTGTCTCTTCCTGTCTCTCTCAAGATAAATAAATAAACCTAAAAAAATTTTTAAAAATTCCAAACTCATAGAAAACACAGAAAATAATATAATAGATACATTGATTTAGCAAATGTAAACTTTTACAATATTTGCTTTGAATTCTTTGAAAAAATAATCCTTATTCTTAAAGTTGGAGGCTTTCCTGCACTCCACTTCTATTCCTTCATTTTTTCACCTCAAGTAACTATTGTCTTCAAACTACTGAAGTTTGTGTGGATCCTTCACATACATGTTTTTGTGCTTTTGCTGCATCAACATATGTATCCAAAGATTATGGTTACATAAAATATTAAAAAACATATAAATGTAAAATGTTATTTTGCATTTGATATTTTAAATTAACTTTGTATTTGATTTTGTGTTTTAATTGCATTGTCTACAGAACTGCAATTATCCCTTTTGTTTTTTAAAGCTCATTTATTTTTGTTTTCAGGATTTATCTATTTGATATACAT
Organism: Lynx canadensis; assembly: GCF_007474595.2. Classification (NCBI taxonomy): domain Eukaryota; kingdom Metazoa; phylum Chordata; class Mammalia; order Carnivora; family Felidae; genus Lynx; species Lynx canadensis. The sequence continues at coordinate 132,792,851 of NC_044303.2, read as the reverse complement.
AGGTTTTTTAAACTCATTTAAACTACTGTATAGTATGAATATTCACATTTACTAATGAACATTTACATTTTTTCCAACTTTTTTATTATAAACTGTACTGCAATCAGTGTCTTTTTATCTGTCTCTTTAAGTATATATGAGAAGTTCTCTAGTGTAAATACATAGTTGTAGAATTGTTAGGTCTTAATGAGTAAGTACTAAGCTCTACTAAGTACTGGCTACCTGCTCTACAATGTGATTTTACCAGTTTACACACACTAAAGCAGTGTGGGGAGAGTTCCAGTTTATTCCAATTTGCCTAATGTAGTGCTTAGCTTTATAATGCTGAATACAGTATAAATGGCAATTAGTGTTTGTTATCAGTAAGTTAGTAATTATTATTGGACCCAAATTCATGTTATTTTAGTATTTTAAAAATGTTACTAATAAATAACAATGGAGGATTTAGAGAGGTAATTTGTGCATTTATTTATTAAGAACTTGACTTGTCATTTGCTTCTACCTTTAATTAGTGTCTCTTTGTAATATATTTTTTTCTCCCATATCACAGATGAATAAAATCAAGGGTATATCCAGTTCCATCAGTTTCTTTTTTTTCCCCTTGTAACATTTTTATTGATACATAAGTCATACACCATACATTCACCCATTTAATGTGTAGGATTCAATTGTTTTTCGGTATATTTACAGAGTTATACAGCCATCACCACTGTCTATCTTAGAATACTTCCGTCACCCCAGGGTGCCTGGCTGGCTCAGTTGGTTAAGCATCTTACTCTTGAGTTCAACTAAGTTATGATCTCATGGCCATGAGATCAAGCCCCATGTCAGGCTCCATGCTGAGCGTGGAGCCTGCTTAAGATTCTCTCTCTCTCTCTCTCTCTCTCTCTCTCTCTCTCTGTCTCTCTCAAAAAAAAAAAAAATATTTCCATCACCCCAAAATGAAACCTGTACTTATTAGCTCTCACCACCTCCCCCCTTCCCCTAGTCCTAGGAAGCTGCTAACCTACTTGCTGTATAGGTTTGCCTGTTTCGGACATTTCATAAAAAACAGAATCATATTGTAACTGACTTCTTTGACTCAGACTGTTTTCAAGGTTCATCAATGTTGTAGCATGTATCAGTACTCCATTCCTTTTTATGGCTGAATAATATTCTATTTTATATATATGCCACATTTTACCGCATTTTATTCATCCTTTCATCCTTCATGGATACTTCCTGGATGGATACTTCTCTTGAGTATCTACCCAGGGTGGAATTGCTGGGTCACATGGTAACTCTGTATTAACCTTTTGAGGAAATGCCAGACTGTTTTCCAAAGTGGGTGCACTATTTATATTCCCACCAGCACTGTATAAGTGTTCAAATCTCTGCATAGCCTGGTCAACACTTTTTATTGTCTGTCTTTTGGGTCGCAGTATTTCTAGTGAGTATGAACTAGTAGTTTATTGTGGTTTTGATTTGGGTTTTCTTGAAGGCTCTGTTGAGCATTGTTTCTTGTGCTTAGTAGCTATTTGTCTGTCTCCTTTATTTTATTTTATTTTTTTTTAATTTTTTTTTTCAACGTTTATTTATTTTTGGGACAGAGAGAGACAGAGCATGAACGGGGGAGGAGCAGAGAGAGAGGGAGACACAGAATCGGAAACAGGCTCCAGGCTCTGAGCCATCAGCCCAGAGCCCGACGCGGGGCTCGAACTCACGGACCGGGAGATCGTGACCTGGCTGAAGTCGGACGCTTAACCGACTGCGCCACCCAGGCGCCCCTGTCTGTCTCCTTTAAAGAAATATGTACTTTTATTTGACTTAATTGCATTTCTTTTATTCCATTTATATAAAAAGTAAAGATGAACATTTTTTTTTCTGCAAAATCAGATACTTACTCTGAGGAGTATATTATTCAAGTACTTATTGCATAGATATTCTTGAATAGTGCAAAGTGTACTTTGGAGTCACACAGACCTTGAATCCACCCCTGATATTACATCAGTTAGTTGGTGACCTGGGGCTGAATACCAAAGCTTTCTGAACTTGTAGGATGGTGTGGTATTAATGACATAATGTGAATACTGGGTACAATGCTAAGCACCTGTAAGGAGGCATAATAATAATTTGGAACTATTATTAACTATACGTTAGACACAAATCAGGTTTTGAGAAGACAAAGTATAGTGGAATCGTAGAAGCAGCACCCAACTTTACATGTAGGAGAATCCAAGCATAACTTCATTCAGGGACTTGAAAGTTCTGTAGGAAACTGAATAAATGATGGGTGCCTGTTCAAGAAAGCATGTGCAGTGATATGGAAAATGTGAGTGAGAAAGTAGTCTAATTTGGGGAACTAAAATCTCAGTTTTTAGGATGGAAAATGTGGGTGACAAATTATGTGTAATGAGGTTAGACAGAAATTAATTTACTGACTCATTTATTCAACATGTGTTTTTGAATTGATGAAAATATGTCATTGTAAAAAATGTCATTGTGCTGTTAGTTGCTGAGTGTTCAGTTCAGTGGTGAGTAAGTCAAAGAATGAGTTTGTCAGGTTTGAGGGTAAGAAGTGAAATGTAGTGAGCAAAGGGGAGATTGATATCCAATAATATTAGAGAAGTTGCAGGGGCCAGACCATTTTGTGTGCATGCTTATAAGTTTAGCATCACGGTATAAAAATAACCATTTCCCCTATTTCTGAGTATTTAAATAGATTTCTTTGGTTGTTTTTTAGTTAGTAAAAACAATGGGATCCTCTTTGTACACAGGTAAAGTATATCCATATTATGCAATGCTAATCAAAAATTTATGGACATGGAGGGGCGCCTGGGTGGCTCAGTCGGTTAAGCGTCCAACTTTGGCTCAGGTCATGATCTTGCAGTTTGTGAGTTGGAGCCCCGCGTCAGGCTCTGTGCTGACAGCTAAGAAGAGCCTGCTTCGAATTCTGTGTCTCCTCTCTCTGCCCATCTCCTGCTCATGCTCTGTCTCTCTCTGTCTCTCAAAAATAAATAAATGTTTAAAAAAAAAAGAATTTATGGACATGGGAAAATTCTTCCAGAAATAAAGTAAAGCAGACAAAAAAATTACAGATTAATTCATAAAGCATTACTTCCTTTGTGTTTACAAAGATCAAGAAAACAAGATATAAAAAAGAAAATTAACTTTTATTTTCTTTATTTAAAGGATGACATTGCAAAAATTCAAGTGGAGAAGTGACATGATCAGATTTGAAAAATGCTGCTTGCAAGGTTGTGGAGGATAGAGTGTGTGTGTGTGTGTGTGTGTGTGTGTGTGTGTGTGTGTGTGTGTGAGATGAAGTGCTAATATATGCAAAGCAGTGGAAAATGGGTGGAAAAAATTCAATGCCTCTTTTCTCTCCAGTTCAAAAAGGCTTTTTAGAACTATTTGAATTAGCATTTCACTTTCTTTTTTAACTTATCCCAAAGAACTGAATGCCAGATGATAATCTGAGCTCAGATGTTGGGAGATGAGGTGTTCTGGATGAATGAGGTAAAAGGGTAAAGGAGAAAGAAAGAGAAAAGAGGCTTGAGGAATAAAGAAGAAGCAAACTCATTTAGAGACATTTATTAGAAGTTCTTCTTTTTTGATTAAATTTTCACACTGGATTATTTTAGGAGAGTATTTACTAAATTGACTATATCCCCCCTACCCTACTCCCCCAATTTATCAAAGACTAGCATCCCCTCAAATGATATCTTTCTCATTTCATGAATTCTCAGCACCTTAATAATTGGTCAATGTTAAGGAAATGTTGACAGAAATAGCTGCAAAGTCTTTCCAGAACAATAAAATGTGACATTTGAGTATTTTGCCCACTTCTCTCACAATCTCACAATCCTGTTATGCAAAGCAAAAAATGTTTCAATTAGGTAGCTAATATCAAGAAATTAATAACTGAGAGACGCCTGGTTGGCTCAGTCGGTTTAGCATCTGACTGCAGCTCAGGTCACGATCTTGCAGTTCGTGAGTTAGAGCTCCACGTTGGGCTCTGTGCTGACAGCTCCAAGCCTGGAGCCTGGAGCCAGCTTCAGATTCCGTGTCTCCCTCTCTCTCTGCTCCTCCCCCACTCTGCTTGCTTACTCTCGCTCTCTCAAAAATAAACATTAAAATATTTTAAAAAAGATATTAATAACTTAACATTGGGAAATTAATATATACAAGGTTCAGCTTTCCACAAATTGTTTCCTCATTTTACGTTGTTATTTTTTGTTTGCTAATCTCCCATACTTTTAGCCCTGTCTCTTAATTGTTAATTTACATATGTCATGAGCTAAATTAGCAAAACATGCATACTTAAATACAGTATTAAAGGGGAAGAATAGGAATTATAGTTCATGCAAAGCTATGTGAAGTATTTAGGGGATACTGCCTACCACACCATTTCTCTGGAGATCTGGGTTTAACTTTCCAAATGGGCTTGGGGGCCTGAAAGATACAATTAAAATGGTACAGTAATTTTCAAAAGTTCCTTCAAAAAATAAATTGTCTCTGGAACACCTGAGTGGCTCATTTGGTTGAGTGTCTGACTTCGGCTTAGGTCATGATATCACAGTTTGTGGGTTCGAGTCCTGCGTTGGGCTCTGTGCTGATAGCTCACAGCCTGGAGTCTGCTTTGGATTCTGTGTTTCCCTCTCTCTCTCTGCCCCTCTCCCACTCACCTCTGTCTCTCTCTCTCTCAAATATAAACATATAATAACATTGAAGTATACATATGGTTTTGTAGTATTGTTTTAAGAGTTTGGTTATAAAAACATTTGCTAAATGCTTTTGTTTTATTCAGTGTACCTATATGAAGTTTATCCTCAAAATGTAAAGTCAAGTCAGAATTCCATTGCTTGGCTGATTACTGTTCTTGATTTTCAGTATTCATGAAATACTGTAAACTGATGACATGCCCTATTGAACTGTGCTTTTAGAACTTTTATAATTGTTCTGTTTCTCTTCTATCTTTAGTTAATGTATTCACTGCATTATATGATGCTTATTGTCTAAGCAGAAAAGCCAGAACTGTAGATTTCAAGTTTTGTTCTAATAAAAACACAAGACATAAATAAATGAACATAAAAAATAAAATAATAATAAATTGTTTCTCCATTTTCCTGATACCAAAGAATGTTGAGAAAGCAAAGACTAAGACAGTAGTCTAGGGCTTTATAGGACTATAGTGGAAATGCTGGAAGAAAGAGTAGGAAAACTATTAAAAATAATTTTGAGGGGTATAGAAATTACAGTCTTTCCCCCCAAAATACCACAAATTTGCATGTATTCATTTATTGAGACATTCAACAAACATTTATTGAGCACTTACTACATTTAAGTTTTGGGGATCATATAACAGCAAATAAGATAGATGAAAGTCTAAGCTCTTGGCTTTCACTCTAGAGAGAAATAAACTATGAATAAGTAGACAAAGAAATACATAATTTTAATGCATGATATGTATTAGGGTAGAGACAAAGAGAGACAAACTACATAAGGTGGTAGAAAAATCTTTCTGATAAGGTAACTGATATGGTCAATTTGGGGCACCTGAGTGGCTCAGTGGGTAGAGCATGTGACTCTTGATCTCGAGGTCATGAGTTCAAGCCCCACGTTAGGCTAACTGATATGGTCAATTTGGGGCACCTGAGTGGCTCAGTGGGTAGAGCATGTGACTCTTGATCTCGAGGTCATGAGTTCAAGCCCCACGTTAGGCATACTTTTAAAAAAATTGAGAACTAAAGGATGAGGAGTCAGCCACACTGGAGGAAGAGAATGACAATGGCATGAGTTTTAGGCAAAGGGAATAAATAGTACATGCAAATAATAAATAAACACTAATAAGTAAATGAGGTGGGAAAGAATTTGGCTTGTATAAGAATATTTGCTATGAGTGCATACACATGTACTTTTTTCCCCCTGTTTGTATTTGCTTTCCCATTTTTTAACCCCCCTTGGTTGTCTGTTCATATTGAAAAAGTATCAGTTGGGATCCTTATTTACATTGGATAGGACTTTTTGGGAGAATTTCCCTTAGGGTGATTGGAGTTTGGCTGACTTTTTTCTGGGGGAAGCAAAAATGTCACTGTCTACGGGTCTTTTCTTTGTGACCATTCAGTTGTTCCAGAAAATAACCCAATAGTTTCCTGCCTTATTTCAAGTGTTCTGAAAGCGAGATAGAGAAGTGGGTGACCAGGTTCCAAGTAAACTTAATGTCATTATTTTTAGTATTAGGCTTTGCCTTTGCCTACCACTGGGTTAGATATACTCAAAACTAAGCCTCTCTACTTTCATTTCTTTGGAGAACAAAACTGGAGGTCAGGGGTGTGGAGGAGGACTTTTCTGAGTTCGCAGGAGTACCTAACCTTTTGTATACAGACTTTGGACCAATCTCTGTTTTCGGCTTCATGTCTCACCTCTCTCAAAGATGGTTTATTCTTAAATTTCCATTTGCTTTTAGTAAAGATAGTTTTAAGTTGTTTAAGTTAATTTTGGCTCATTCAGAAGAGTAAACTAATGTTAATAATGATTGCTGAAGTTAGCTATTGTAGTGATAGTTGAAGTTATAAACCGATTTTGATAATGAATTTTGTGGACTAGACAAAATTTTGTTAAACTTAAGACAAATTAGTAAGTATGATTTTGTGACTTTATGGAACGTACCATAGTAATACCTTAAATGTTGAATGACAGTTGTTAGAACACCTACTGTCTTAAAATATTACCTATAAAATTAGACATGATTGGAGTACATAGTGTGTAATAGTTTATTTTGTTTATAAACTCTTGATAATTCAAATAGAATTATTGTACATTTTTTTCTATGCCAAATGTATTCCTAACTTTCCATATTATTGACTTTCTTTTAAAATGTCTCCAGTTTAATGATTTAAATTTAATGTTACCCTATTACTTAGGGTTGGTTCATTCTTATTAATCAGTCAGTATTATTATGGTCAATAATATTATATATAAAGTGTATTTATTTTTAATCTCATGTTCACTTTCTTTTTCTCTTTTCCCATTGACCAACCCTACTTCTTCCAATGGCACTTCCTCACTTCCTCATTTTTTTTTTCTTTAGTATTTTGGCTGTGATTCTTAGTCTAGCTGGGAAAAAGCTTGGATTTCCTACTTTTTGTACATGTGGCAGTTCCGTATAGACTGCACATACTCTTTGACCTTCTCACAGGTAACTCTCTAAGAAGTCCTCAGGATGGCCAGATAGCAACAGACTTTTTTGTGTAGCAAGGTCCTCAGGACAATTCAAATATGTAAGATAAGTTGTTCAATAGTTTTCAGAAAAAAGTAAGCATATTATCTACCCAACTTGAGTGTAGCACGTAAATTAAGGAGTCATTTTGTTTCTTATCGGGCAATACTCCTTGAAGCCCTTCAAATGTGTTCTGGGTTTCCTCCTTCAGCGTGTAAGTACTTCTTTTCCACAGAGTTGTAGAAGAATAATGATTATATATTTATGAGTCTGAATGTTTATTAAGTGAAAGGTGACTAAAAATAATAATACTTTCTCAGTGTAAGTCTATGCTTAGTGAACCTTTCTAGTGGGGAGGGAGGAAACAAAACTAATTTCAAGTCATGTTTTTTTTTTTCTTTCAAAGTTTTATTTATTTAGTAATCTCTACACCAAATGTAGGGCTCGAACTCATGACCCTGAGATCAAGAGTTATGTACTTTTCCGACTGAGCCAACCAGGTGCCCTTCAAATCATGGTTTTAAAGTGAACCCGTTATATTACTTCTTTTTCATAAATAATTTCTTATAGCAAGAAAAATTTGTTGTAAACATTTCTTTTTTTTTAAAAAAATTTTTTTAACGTTTATTTATTTTTGAGACAGAGAGAGACAGAGCATGAACAGGGGAGGGCCAGAGAGAGAGGGAGACACAGAATCTGAAACAGGGTCCATGTTCTGAGCTGTCAGCACAGAGCCCGACGCGGGGCTCGAATTCACAGACCGTGAGATCATGACCTGAGCCGAAGTCGGACGCTTAACCGACCAAGCCACACAGGCGCCCCTGTTGTAAACATTTCTGCATGAACTTAATTGTGGTTAGAATTTTTATTATTTATTTTTCAAAACATATTTATTTTTAATCTCATGTTCACTTTCTTTTTCTCTTTTCCCATTGACCAACCCTACTTCTTCCAATGGCAGTTCCTCATTTCCTCATTTTTTTTCTTTAGTATTTTTCTAAAAGCATAGGTTCAAATTAAGGAAAAAATTTATTTCAAATATTGTTCTGAGTCATACTGGCATTTTGACTTTTACCTGCATTTAGCTGAATTTGGTTGTCTATCTACTCTTATTCTAAACTTTGAGTTTGTTTGCACACCAAATATATGTTTGCAGTTTTACTAGCCTCTTCTTTCTACCACTGTTATTTTTGTGCTTTTTGTAAGCCTGTCATGTTGGTCAGTTATTATAATATGTCCCAGTTTTAGGTGTCAGTGCATTTATAAAGGAAAACAAACCATAGTTGTCTTATTTCTTTTGGGTTGGGTTTTTTGGTAACAATTTTATTTAGATATAATCCATGGACCATATTATTCACCCATTTAAAGTATACAATTCAGTGTTTTTTTAATACGTTCAGAGAGTTGTGTACAACCATCACCACAATGTATTGATTAAATTGTTTGCCTACTTTTTTTTTTTTTTTTGCCTCTCTTCTGTTTGCATGAATGTTATACATTTCATTTTTATTCTTTTAGTGAGTAATGATGGAATTTCATTAAGGATACTTAACAAAGTAAAAGCAATTAGTGCTATTCTTTCATGAACAAATTAAAACACATAAAAACATGGAAGTATGACCACTCCTCTGGACTTCTGTGGTATTCTTTTGTATATCATTTAGGGTTCTTTATATCTCCACAAACTAGATACTACCACCACCATGCAACCATCATTAGAACCACCACCATCATCACTGCAATTTTTATATAGACCACAGTTGTTGTTTTTTTATGTATTTACACATGTAACAATTTGTTTCTTCACCATATTTCCTTGCATACTAGAGATCATTTTCCTTCTCCTTGAAGTATATTTTTTAGAAGTTTCTTTGCAGAAAGTCTGTTTGTAGTAAACTATATTGTTGATCTAGAGGTCCTTTTATTTTGCCCTAGTTTTTCAAAGATAGTTTTACTGGGTTCACAATAGTAGGTTGAGAGTACCTTTTGCTCAACATTTCAAAAATAATATTTTATTTGTTTCGGTTCCTATCATTGCTGTTAATGTGTGAAGTCAGTGTGATTGTCATTGGGTGTGTGATATATCTCTCCAGCTGCTTTCAATTTCTTCTCTGTTATATTTACTGTTTTGAATTTCTCTTAAGAAATGTATTTCTAGAGGCGCCTGGATGGTTCTGTCGGTTAAGCATCCGACTTGAGCTCAGGTCATGATCTCGCAGTTCATGAGTTTGAGCCCCGCATCGGGTTCTGTGCTGACAGCTCAGAGCCTAGAGTCTGCTTCAGATTCTGTGTCTCCTTCTGTCTCTGCCCCTCCCTGGCTCATGCTCTGTCTCACTCTGTCTAAAAAATAAATAAACATTAAAAAAATGTATTTCTCGGTAATTAACCTTCTTAGTATAAAATTACCTTTTGTGTCTTGTGGATTCATATCTTTCATCAATGCTGGAAATTTCTCAGGCATCCATCAGATTTGCAAGTGTACATTCTCTTCAACTCTTTCTATTCTCTCCTGGGTCTCTTTAGATGTATTTCAGCCTTCTCATTTAGCCTCCTGTTCACTTAATCTTTTTTCCCAATCTTCATCTACTTGTCACTGTCTGCTACAGTATGCATGATGTTTTGTATCTACAAGTTCTTGATTCTCTCTTCAGCTTTGATTAATCTGCCATTTAACTCTGTTACTGAGAAACTCATTCAGTGTTTAAAAATTCTATTTTTTCTTTTTTAGAAGTTCTGCTTTGTTTTTCCCAAGTCTGTGTAGCCATTTTTGACATTCTCTTTTCCCCTACTTTAAAAATATTTTATCCCATTTTTTTGTTTTTAACATTTAGCATTCACTTTCATTTTCTTCATGTGTTCAGTTGCCCTATGTAAAATTAAAGGTAGATTGATCAAGACTCTACTTGAATTCAAGTTTTAAATTTGCCTTTACTCTTTCAGATTTGTTTATTTTTTACATTATAATAACAATGATATTTTAGGAAGGTATAAATGATAATGGCTAAGTTGGACTGGATATAGAGAGACCAGTTAGAAGGCATCTACATGCCATAAATATACTGCAGAATTAGATAGTGGGAAACAGAAACATCACAGTTTCTGTTCTGGACTATTTTCTGTGGGGAAACAAGACAGTTCTGCACTATTTTCTGTGGAGAACCAAGAAAAGTAGTCATAAATGATACCAAGTTTCAACTTGTAGGATGAGAATGATTTTTGCATTTACAGATATGGAAAAGTGTGGGAAAAGGTATGGGAAAAGTGAGAAAGCTACTGGCTTTAGAATGTGAGAGTGATGGTAGGACACTGAGATTGAAAAAATCATTAGGTGGGAGAAAGTGCAGGTCTAGCATTCAAAAAGTATAAGTTTGCATATCATTAGGAGAAAGAGAGCTGGAAAAAAAAGGAGAAGAAAAGCATCCAGAGGAATTGTATTTAAAAGGGGCTGAGACTTAGATATAATTCAAATTAGGTCCTAGAAATAAATGTAGAGTCCATTGAACAAGACAAATGGAATATAGTTAAATGTCAAGTTAAATGAAAACAATGAAACAATTGACAAATTCATTGACACTGTATGTTTTGCTTTCTTTTCCTATAGAATTGACTTGAGATTTTTGGGTATGCATGAACTTTTTTCCCCTAAAAGGCCAATTTCAAATAAACATAGGAAAAGTTGTTCAGCGTCACTAGCTTTAGGGAAATACAAAATTAAAACTATGATGAGATATGACTACACATCCATTAGAATGGCTAAAATTAAAAAACAAGCAGCTGACAACACCAGGTGTTGACTGGGATGAGGGATCCCTGGAACTCTCATACATTGCTGGTAGGAGCTGAAAATTGTATGGCCACTCTGTATAACAGTTTAGCAGTTTCTTATAGAGTTCAACATACACTTACCAGTGACATGGTCTTGGGTATTTATCACAGGGAAGTGAAACTTGTGTTCATACAAAAACCTGTATATGAATGTTTGTAGAAGTTTTAGTCATAATCATCTCAGAGCAGCAGCAACCTAAATGTTCTTCAACAGGTGAATGTTACTCAGCAATCTAAAAGAAAGAGCTATTGTCTCATGGAGCAATTTGGATGAATCTCAAAGACATTGTGCTAGTCTCAAAGGTTATGTACTGTATGATTATGTTTATGTGACTTTTTTGAAAAGGTGAAAATGCAGGTCAGTGGTTGCCAAGGGTTAGAAAGATGGTGTGAGTATAAAGGCAGAGGTAGGGGGGACTTTTTTTTTTTGGAGTGATAGGACTGTTTGTGGTAGTGGTTACACATTTATACATGTGCTAAAATTTATAGAATTGTACACAAAAAGTTAATTTTGCTACATGGTAATTGTTAAAAATTTTTAAGCGTCTTTGTAAAAAACAATTTGGCTACAGCCATAAAAATTTAAGCGCATGCTCTTCTAAGCAATTGCACTTCTAGGAATATATATGCCTGTGCTGTCCATATGGTAGCCAATGCCCATATCTGATTACTGAGCATTTGAAAATTGGCTAACGTAAATAGAGTTGTAATTTAAGTGTAAAAAGCACTCTGAATTTCAAAGAATTACTACAAATGAAAGAATGCACAATATCTCAATTTTTCACATAGGTTTCTATGTTGAAATGATAATAATTTGGACATAATAAGTTAAGTATAATATATTTTTAAAATTTAAGAAATAAGCCATTTTGTACCTTAAGGATGCAATATTAAAGTTTATTTTATCCATTACCATGTTTCAAAATATGCTGTCGTAGATCATTTGCCGAAAGGTTTTCTAAGAACTTTGATCTGAAATGCAACTGTAATATAAATGCCCCTTCCTCCAGCTATGCTCATTTAGCAGTGTTAAATTTATCACTGTATAATCATTTACATATTATTCTAAGAGTTTTGATATAGTAAGATCAAAGGCTTTGTTTACTTTATGCACCCAAATTCCATTTATTCCCATATTCCATTGACAATATGATAAACTAGTTTTGGGAATTCCTAATATAAAAACAATGATTTGGTTCATAAGTGAATGATATTAAGTATACTTATTCCTTATATATAAATTTGTTTTTGTAACTAAAACTGTGTATTTAATTGTCTACTTCATGAGTTCTATAGTAGATCTTTGGGGCGGGTGGGGGAAGAGGATTTCAGAAAAGCTTTGATTTATTCTTTTTTTATGATCTCTACTTCAAAGTGAAATTTTCCTTGCTTGATTACACTTAGGGGAAGGGGGTGGATGTGAAGGGGGAAAATCAAAGTAAGCTATGCTTTAGAATGAAAAGAAAAGAAAAAGCAATCACAGCCTGGAAAACAAATTTGCCTCTTTAGTTTTATATTGTTTTAGCTAAACCCTGTGATGAGGTAATTCATGGTGAACTACTTATTTCTTACAAATGCTGCTCTTGTGTTCCTGTCTTGGTATTTAGGAAAGAACAAATTAAGATGCAGAATCAATACATGTTCATTGAATTTGGTGGATTTGTTCATTATTGGTATTGCATTTTAAAAAGATGTAAAATGTGGAAGGGCTCTGAATAATGGGCCTTTAGATTTATTTTTTAAGTGGCAGCTATTAAAGTTTAAAATCAATACTAGGTAAAATGGCATTCATAGTTTCATATTTTGTAATTTTGTAATTAAAATCGGGCAGGAATCCAAAAAGATGTAATTTCAAATACATTAGTATATTTTCTTTGATGATTTTCATCCTCGTATGAATTTGAGATTAGTTTTGCTAGAATAACAATAACAAAACCCAGGAAGAAAATATTTTAACTTAAACAATAGATTTTATATAGGTTTTTGCTTTTGATTGCTGTCGATTATCTGCTAGCCAATGTAACCTTAATTTTAGGAAAGGGGCCTTCCCTTTTAACTTTAACTTTCAAGACTTTGAACTAGCACTGTTAAAGTCTTGCCCTAGAAATAAAAATATTACATTGTCAACTTCTGAAAGTAGAAAACTACAATGGGATATAATTTATAAAACTTTCGCCCTCAATTTAAGTAAGAGACGCTGAAAGTTAGGTTTGGAATGTTTTGCCCTTTGCAGAAAGCAGTTTGATTTGGGTTTACCTTGATCTAATTAGTTGATGACTTAATTTGAGTTGGGAATATGCATATAGAGATCATATTTATGTATTCTGTTAATACAGAATATTTTTTTAAGTTTAGTTATTTTCCAGTAGAAATGCTTAGAACCTTTTGATTTTTGTGTATACACGCATGTGCACACACACACACACACACACACACAGTTTCTTGAAGAAATTTACAATATTTCAAACTAATTCAGAGATGGGATTAGGGTGGAATTATAGGAACTGTCCCTTACCTTATATATTTCTGTAATATTTTATTGTTTTGTGTGTGCCAGGAGGATATTACTTTGGGGAAGAAAGAGAAACAATCAAGATGCTTTTTTTTTTTTCAAGATGCTTTTTAAAAAGCAGTAATTTTGGGGGGCACCTGGGTGGCTCAGTCGGTTAAGCATCTGACTTTCGCTCAGGTCATGCTCTCACGGTTTGTGAGCTCGAGTCCTGCATCAGGCTCTGTGTTAGCTCAGAGCCTGTAGCCTGCTTCGGATTCTGTGTCTCCCTCTTTCTCTCTCCCTTCCTCACTCTCTCTGCCTCTCTCTCTCTCTCAAAAATAAATAAGCATTAAATTTTTTTTTAAAGTAGTAATTTTGGGGCACCTGGGTGGCTCAGTTGATGGAGTGTCCCACTCTTGATTTTCACTCAGGTCATGATCTCACGGTTTGTGAGAGCCAGCCCTGTGTCAAGCTCTGCACTGAGTGTGGAGCCTGCTTGGGATTCTCTCTCTCTCTCTCTCTCTCTCTCTCTCTCTCTCTCTCTCTCCCTCTCTCTGCCCCTCCCCTGATCACCCTCTTTCTCTCTCAAAAATAAATAAACTTTAAAAATTTTTATTTTATTTAAAAAAAATTTTTAAGGTTTATTTTTGAGACAGAGAGAGACAGAGCATGAACAGGGGAGGGGCAGAGAGAGAGGGAGACACAGAATCCAAAGCAGGGTCCAGGCTCTGAGCTGTCTGCACAGAGCCTGTCGCGGGGCTCGAACTCACGGACTGTGAGATCATTACCTGAACCGAAGTCGGATGCTTAACCTACCAAGCCACCCAGGCGCCCCTAAATAAACTTTTTTTAAAGAAAAAGAGTGAACTTAAAAGAAAATAAATAAAGTAGTAATTTTTATGCATCTTACACAGATGCCATTCATTTCATTTTTATGGTACTTCTTTAAGGTAAATTTTTCCATTCATTTGATAATAGTATGATCTATATATAGACTCATTACATTTCCTATGTTGGTGCTGTAGGAAAATTGCAACTTACTGTGTATTTCTTGCAGTTTGCTCTGATTTCTCAGATATCATTGTTAAATGCTTTCATTGTTTTGTAGAATTGACTAACCCATATAAGCAACCTGCAATTATTATATTATCTTTTTCATAGCTTTTATTTTCTACTTTTTAAATATGTGCTCACATAATTGTAAGTTGCCACTGGTCATTTTTGGAAAGATAACATGAATAACAAGTGATTCATAGCTCTCCTGTGAGACTCACACTCTAGGGATATAGAAGTCTTTAAAAAGTATGTAATAAATTTAGGCACTGCTATCCAAGCCAGTATTGACAAGTAAAATGTAAAAATTTATATCTTATGATATTCATATTGACAACTTAGAATGAGAAAGATTTCAGAGTCATCATTCCATTCACAATTATTATTAGTGCTCACAAGTGTGTAATATTGATGTTTATTTACATCTGACCAAAGGATTGACTTAAAAATTATCTTTGCAATTCAGTGATGACAAGTGAACTAAATATTTTTACTTTCCAATATGTCAGAATTACTGCCTAGTAATTTAAACAAGTATTTGTGGAGTGCAAAGTGAAAGATTATTGTTGTGTTTAAATAATATTCAAACTTTTGACTCAAATTCAGTTCAGAATTAGGTTAAAGATTGAATAGTCATTTCTCCAAAGAAGATATACAAATGTCCAATAAACATATGAAAAGATGGTCAACATAATTAATCTTTAGGGAGAAGGAAATCAAACTACAATGAGATACTACTCCACACCCACCAGGACAGAAAATGATGAGTGTTGGTAAAAATGTGAAGAAATTGGAACTCTCATACATTGCTGATATGAATGTAAAATGATACAGTCATTTTGGAATACAATTTGGCAATTCTTCAAGAGTTAGATCCAGAATTACCATATGATTCATTCCATTATTAGGTGTATACTCCAGAGAATTGAAAACATATGTCCATATAAAAACTTGTACATTAATATTAATAAGAGTATCATTGATAGTAGCCCCAAAGGAGAAACAACCCCAAAGTCATTTGTGATGAAGGGAAACTGCAGCATGATATAACCATTCAGTGTAATGCTATTCAATCAAAAAAAGAATGAAGTACTGATTCATGCTACAGTATGGATGAACATGGAAACAATATGCTGTGTGAAAAAAGCCAAACACAAAAAGCTATATGCTTTATGGTTCTATTTGTATGAAATGTCTAGAATAGGCAAAACCACAGAAACAGAATGTAGATTAGTGGTCGCCTAAGGCTGTGGACAAATACGGAGTGACTACTAATGTTTACAAGTTTCTTTTTAAGATGATAAAAAGATAGTGGTGATTGTTGCACGACTTTGTGAATATACTAAAACTACTGAATTGTACACTTCTAAAAGGAGAATGTTATGGTATATCAGTGTTTTAGATGTTTTTGTTGTTGTTCTTTTTTTTTTTTTTTAAAGAAGTTTACTTTTAAGGCAATCTGAAATATTAGGTCTAATGGAGGATAAAGATAGAAGGTAAACTAGAGTCAGATGCTAACATTTTTTATTGTTTTGTAGTAGTTCTTTATATATTATGTATACTAGACTCTTATTAAATACATGAATTGCAGATATTTTTTTCCCATTCTTTGGATTGTCTTTTGCATTCTTAATAATATTTTTTGAAGCCCAAAAGTTTGAATATTTAAAGAATTCCAGTTTTTGTTTTCAGTTGCTTGTGCTTTTGGTTTTATGTCTAGGAAACCATTTTTTTAATGCAAGGTCATAGAAATTTGATCCCATGTTTCCTTCT
Source organism: Lynx canadensis (assembly GCF_007474595.2). Classification (NCBI taxonomy): domain Eukaryota; kingdom Metazoa; phylum Chordata; class Mammalia; order Carnivora; family Felidae; genus Lynx; species Lynx canadensis. Next base: position 132,776,508 of record NC_044303.2, on the reverse strand, counting down.
AAAATTTTTATAGCTTTAGTTCTTATATTTAGGTCTTTGATCTATTTTGGGTTAATTTTTGTATATGATGTGAGGCAGGGGCAAAGGATACCTCTTTTTTAAACTTTTTTTTAATGTTTATTTATTTATTTTTGAGAGAGAGAGAGAGAGAGAGAGAGAGAGAGGAAGTGGGGGAGGGGCAGAGAGAGGGGGAGATAGAGAATCCCAAACAGGCTCAGTGCTGTCAGCATGGAACCCAATGTGGGGCTCGAACTCATGAACCATGAGATCATGTCCTGGGCTGAAGTCACATGCTTAACCGACTGAGCCACCCAGACACTCCTCTTTTTTTTCTTAAATATTTATTTTTAAGTAATCCCTACACCCAACATGGAGCCCAAATACACAACCCCAAGTCACTCCACTGACTGAGCTAGCCAGACACCCCAACAAAGGGTACTTCTTATCCTTCTTGTCTACAGAATGAATGTTTACAGTTTTTGCCTTTAAATGAAAGTGTTCCTGCATGTGGGCTAGTCTTTCCCTATTCTGAATCATCTCCAAATTGTACCTGTCCTTTATTGTTTACCTGAAATGCCCAGAAATCATTTTAAAATTTCTTTTACCCCAAGAAACCAACAATAATCTTATCTCTCACATGGCTTTATCTATATTCTTCTCACAGCACCTTTGTCACATTCCATCTAGTATTACAGGTATATATGTAAATGTGTAAGCATTCCCTCCCTAGGGGCAAATTCATACTTCAATTTGTTTTCCATAGTATAGATTTAGTATTTATATGTTGATTAAATTCTGATAATAGACTCCTGGTATAGTGGAGGCAAAATGAAATTATAATTGTTTAGAGAAGGAATAAGATTAACCTAAAATACCAATAGAATAGCCATCTTCAATGACTACTATGTAGAATGTATATTTTATTGATTCTTTAATAATTTTATTATCCAAATGTTTAAAAAAAACATGGGCTTTTATTGTAAAATGACTTTTCCCCTATGACATCAAGTTATAAATGTAACTTTTTGTAGGATTAGAAATGAAAGACATTAGATGAAAACATTCTTTGAGTATAGAGTGGAAAACTGCTTTATAAAATATAACTGGCCAATTAGCAATGATTAATAATATTGCTTATATTTTAAGTTTTATTTTAAATAGTAATCTTTCTTTTATAAATGGATGTTTATAAATAATAGTGAAAAAGTTTTCTTTAAAAAAACCCTGCAGTGCTTGTAATTGGAAATGTTTCTGGAAAACCTGAGTAATACATTGCCCTACTAAAGAAAATTGCCTGGGAAAAACTGTGACTGACAGTTTATGTTAAGGTTTGCAATCTTGCACAGGTATCATGCCAAGTTTTCATTTATTCACTTTCTTGAAAGTGGAAAGAGACTTAGAATAATACAGGCTTACCACAGAGTTCCTTTAGAGAAAAGATTGCCATGTGAGAGGATGTCACACTGAGATTGCCTATAGTTGTAGGCAGTGTTTCTTTAAGATAGGGAGGCCTGTTGCTAGGTCTTATAAGGTCATTTTGAGAGGCTGCAAATTGAGCAAAAAGTCAAGTTCTTTCTTTATTGTTACAGAAAAGTAAACACAGTTCCATGAACTTTGATGTTTGATGTGTGGTTAGGGCTGTTTTTTAGTGAACTACTGAGCTAGTTATAAAGGTTTGCTAGAACTAGATGCTCATAAAATTAAGCAGCATAGTAGAGAGTACTGAGACACACTTGATTTGGGACTTGTAAATTAATATTAAATATTCTCAGCTGCAAAGAGTTATATTTTCAGAAAAACACTTTACCAGTGTTATTTTGAATTAGTATTGTCTTCATTGACTTCACTTGTTGCTTTTTAATCACTTTAGTTTCATTTATTTTGTTATTTGGTATCAAATATATATTTTGCATAAATAACCTTTTCTGTTTGTTTTTGATGTATAATATTCCAATAACTGAACTATTATACATTGTTCCTCCAACATGCATCACCTATAATCTTATTGCTAAAGAAGATGTACACAAAATACTCTCTTCTCCTAATTTATTTCTGTAGGGATGTATTATTGATGATGTGTCTCTATGTATGTGTAACGTGTAAATAGCTTATCACATACTGTCAAGGTACGAGTAATAAGATTATTGTTTTAGAAATATTTTTAGGCCATTGTTTTATGATAAAAATCATGTGTATATGGTCATGTAGTATGTGCATTTGTGTGTGTGTGTGTGCTTGCACAAAAGGTACTTATACATATGTGATTTTACAATCCTAATCCACTCTTCCAGTGACTAGTTTTGTAATCCTAATTCATTCTTCAAGGACTAACTTTATTAATAGTAAATCTGTACATTAGTGTTTGTCATTCTACTCTTACAATGTAATTTCTTGTGTCTTAAGGTTTTTAGCATTTGATATTCCTGTTTTCACTTTTTAAAATATACATTGTTCCAGAATATATCACATTTTAAATTATTTATTATGTTAGAGATCTTCCTTTTATCATTATTTTAATCATATGTCTTTGGGTAAATTACTTCTTTGTGCTTTATTTTCCTCACCTATAAGATGGGGATTATAATTATGACCTACCTCATAGAGTGTCAAGATTAAATAATTCTTGTAAATATCTTAGAACAGTGCAAGTTAACACACAATAAAAGATAGCTATTATTAATATTTAGCACTCTAGTGGGATTAATTGACTTGATAGGAGATTTTTAATTGGTATACATAGTAGGGCATCTCAAATTCCTTACTTCCCCATGCTTAAGGGCATAGTAAAGTGATTTACAGGATAATCTGCAGGGGAAGTTTAGCTTATGATAATCTTCCACAAATAATTTCTCTTGAGACTTCTTTGTAAATGTTACTTGATATTATATCCACATTTATTTTAATATAGATTATTTCAGTTACCATTTATTTTATTTTTCTCTTTACCCTTCCTCAATATACCCCTATTTTTAAGTAAAATTGAACCAGCAAAAAGATGTACCATGTTTGTCTTATGGTTTTGCCTACCTTATGGCAACCTGCCAAGCTCATTTAGTTACTCATACTCCAATTTGAGATAACCAGATAGGCAAAGGGAAAGGATTGGCAAGAAAAGGTGAGAGGCTGCTGAAACAAGAAGTAAATGTTGATGAAAGACAATAGAATGCTATCAGATTGGGTTATTTATGAAAATTCTGGCTTTTAAGTATTTTTTTCTGTATAGATTGTCTTAGTCTATTTAGGCTACAGTAAGAAAATACCATATAGACTGGTAGGCTTATACAATAGGAATTTATTTGTCACAGGAGGCAAGGAAGTTTAAGATTTAGGTGCCGGACAATCTGTTCCTTAAAGAGGGTTTTTGTCCTGGTCTATAGATGGTTGTTTGCTGTACCCTCACAGAGTAGAGCAAGAGTGCATTCTGGTCTCTTTCTTTTAAGGATACTAATCCTATCATGGAGACCCATTCTCATGACATTACCTAAGCCTGATTACCTCCCCAAATACCATCACATTAGGGGTTAATGCTTCAATGTATAAATTTTGGGGGAAGGAGGGAGGACACAAACATTCAGTATATAACATGAGAAAAAGAAAGTTAACAACTACTATTCACTATAACTTGTAACCATAATTAATCCAATTTAAGGAATTATGCATAGCTCAATATAAACTAAGTATAACGTGATTGAATTTGTATGAATTTATATAAGAATACATGTTATTTTTTATAATACACAGGCATGTTATATAGTTACCTACAATGTTACTTACAATGTCTGGGACTTGAGCACTTGTGACACGGACAAATTTGCCACTAGGACTCCCAACTTCCCTTGTCAATGGTCTTTCTCACTCTTTCCTTGATTCCAGCATCTTTTGTCTTCTTTTCTTCCAAGCATAAGTGTGTTTGTAGGAAAGCGTATGATAAATTCAGTCAAATGGAATTGTAAGTAACTTTCTGTTATTACAAATACTATGTTTTTCTCTGTTTAGAGTATGTGATTACCATAGAGGCCAAAGCACTAAAGCAACTTACGCTGCTTACGATAAAAAACTAAGTCAAACATATTATCTTAATTTGCGAATGAATGAATGATATCAATACTATAATGTAAAAGTTTATTAGAGTTTTTTCAGGATTTGGTATATCACATGTGGATAATTGACTTGGATAAAGATTCTTAAACAGTGATTTTAAATTGGGAGGATGTGTAATAAACATGAATTTATTTTTATTGAGCACTTATGTACTGTGCGTTTTTTTTAAGTTTATTTTTATTTATTTTGAAAGAGAGATAGAGAGTAAGGAGGGGAGGGCCAGAGAGAGAGGGAGGCAGAATCCCAAGCAGGCTCTGTGCTGTTAGCACAGAGCTTGATGTGGGGCTTGAACTCATGAACCATGAGATCATGGCCCTTAGCTTAAGTTAAGAGTCAGACGCCTAACCCACTGAGCCACCCTGGGACCCCTGTACTGTGCATTCTAAGTGCTAAAGTACCTCTGTGAACAAATAAAATTCCTGCTGTCTTTTGAAGATATTACATTTTAGTAGGGGACACAGATGAAAAGCAAGATACTTGAATACAGAATAAGTTAGCTAGTGATAAATGCATGAAGATATTAAAGTCTACAGAGTCGTAGTATGTGTTTCTGTATATGTATGTCAATTTTCTATTTTATATAGGGTGGTCAGGAGGCTTCTCATCAGGTGACATTTAGTTTTAGGGACTAAACTGAAGTGATGGAGTAAGCCAAGGAGATATTGGGAAAAGGGCATTCTGGTCAAATGAAACAGAACAAATAAAGGCCTTGAAGCAGGAGCAATCTAAAGGGAATGAAAGGAAAAACCAAGAGGCCAGTACAGCAGGGGCTGAGTAAATGATTGGGACAGATCAGAGAGGTTCGAGGATCAGATCATGTATAACCTTAGAGAGCATAGTAAAGACAATCTTTAATTCTGAGAAAGAAAATGCATTACAAGTTTATTTTGGCTTCTACATATATACAAGGTGGTAGAAAACCAAGAGTGAAAGCGGAGTTACCAGTTAAAAGTTATTCAGCATTTCCAGTCAGACATGATAGCATCTTGGAGCAGTGTGGTGACAATGGAGTCACATTCTTAGTACGTACTTAGAAGGCAGAGTCAATAGATTTTTGTCAATGTATTGAATGGGGGTATAAGAGAAAGAGTAGTAAATGAAAACTTACTACTAACTGGCTGACTAACTGGTTGAATGGAGTTGCTTTTTACAAGAGATGGGTAAGCATGCTGGGGAAATAGGTTTGGGAAGGTCAAGAGTTCTTAGTCTTGTAAAGTAGGCAACTGGATACATGAGTCTGGTTTTCATTAGGGAGGATGGCACTGTAGTTAACAATTTAAGAAACATCAGTTTACAGATGGTATTTAAAGCCATTGATCTGGATTAGATCCACCCAGGAAGTAAGTGCGTGTAGAGAAAAGAAGAGGTCCAAAGATTGAGTGTGGATTACTTTAATGTTTAGAGGTCAGTAAACAGGAAGAATCAAGAAAGGAGACTTAGAAAAAGCAGCCACTAAAAACAGGAGAATCAGGAGAGTATGGTGTTTGGAAAGAGAAGTGAAGGAAGTGTTTCAAGGAGGAGAGCATGGTCCCCTGTATCAAATGCTCCTGATTGAATAAAATGAGGCTAATGGTGATCTTGAAAAGTGTGTTTCAGAGTGTGATGAAAGCCTGACTGTAATGAGTTCATGGATGGAAGGAAGGAAGGAAGGAAGGAAGGAAGGAAGGAAGGAAGGAAGGAAGGGATGGAGAAAGGGAAAGAAAGAAAAGAAGTGGAGATTGTGGATATACATAAGTTTCTTTCAATGAATTTTGCTATAATCAGATGAGATAAGTCAGGCAGTAGCTGGAGGGAACATGGAGTTCATGGAGGTTTTGTTTTTAACTTTTTGCTTTCAAGAATGAAGAAATATTACATGTATTGTATGATAGTGAGAATAATCAAAGATAAAAATTGATAGGGTAAGAGAGAGAGTGGAAATCTGTAGTTATAATGCCCTTGAGAAAGCTTCAAGGATGGGATCCAATACTTAATACAAAGCAGTGTCCTTGGATAGGAGCCTGGATAATTTACTTATTGTAATAAGAGGGAAGGCAGAATATATGCATCAGAATACAGTTTGCCATATTTGGTGTGGGAGCATCTGGAAGTTTTCTTCTTGTTGCTTTTATTTCCTCAGTGAAATAGCAAACAGTCAATTGGAAGTAAATAAGAAGGAGATATTGAAGTTTTGGGGAGAGAGAAATGTGAACTAGTCACTGAGGAAAGTAACACAGTGACTAGTGAAATATAGTTGCATTATTGGGAATTACAAGGGGCTTACTTGAGGTTACTTCTTTTTTTGTTTCTTTCTATAATGTATTTATTTTTTATAATTTACATCCAAATTAGTTGGCACACGATACAACAATAATTTCAGGAGTAGATTCCTTAATGCCCCTTACCCATTTAGCCCATCCCCTTTCCCACAACCCCTCCAGCAGCCCTCTGTTCTCTATATTTAAGAGTCTCTTATGTTTTGTCCCCCTTCCTGTTTTTATATTGTTTTTGTTTCCCTTCCCTTAGGTTCATCTGTTTTGTCTCTTAAAGTCCTCATTTGAGTGAAGTCATATGATATTTGTCTTTCTCTGACTAATTTCACTTAGCATAATACCCTCTAGTTCCATCCACATAGTTGCAAATGGCAAGATTTTATTCGTTTTGATTGCCAAGTAATACTCCATTGTATATATATACCACATCTTCTTTATCCATTCATCGATGGACGTTTGGGCTCTTTCCATACTTTGGCTATTGTTGATAGCACTGCTATAAACATTGGGGTGCATGTGTCTCTTTGAAACAGCATACCTGTATCCCTTGGGTAAATACCTAGTAGTGCAATTGCTGGGTCATAGGGTAGTTCTATTTTTAATTTTTTGAGGAACCTCCATACTGTTTTTCAGAATGATTGCACCAGTTTTCATTCCCACCAGCAGTGCAAAAGAGATCTTCTTTCTCCGCATCCTCACCAACATCTGTTGTTGCCTGAGTAGTTAATGTTAGCCATCTGACAGGTGTGAGGTGGTTTTGATTTGTATTTCCCAGATGATGAGTGATGTTGAGCATGTTTTCATGTGTCAGCTGGCCATCTGGATGTCTTCTTTGGAGAAGTGTCTTTTCATGACTTTTGCCCGTTTCTTCCCTGGATTTTTTGTTTTTAGGGTGTTGAATTTGATAAGTTTCTTTATAGATTTTGGATACTAACCTTTTATCTGATACGTCATTTGCAAATATCTTCCCCCATTCCATTGGTTGCCTTTTAGTTTTACTGATTGTTTCCTTCACTGTGCAGAAACTTATTTTGATGAGGTTCCAACAGTTCATTTTTGTTTTGGTTTCCCTTGCCTCTGGAGATGTGTTGAGTAAGAAGTTGCTGTGGCTGAGGTCAAAGAGGTTTTTGCCTGCTTTCTCCTCAAGGATTTTGATGGCTTCCTGTCTTACATTGAGGTCTTTCATCCATTTTTGAGTTTATTTTTGTGTATGGTGTAAGAAAGTGGTCCAGGTTCATTCTTCTGCATGTCGCTGTCCAGTTTTCCCAGCACCACTTGCTGAAGAGACTGTATTCCATTGGATATTCTTTCCTGCTTTGTCAAAGATTAGTTGGCCATACGTTTGTGGGTCCATTTCTGTGCTCTCTATTCTCTTCCATTGATCTGAGTATCTGTTTTTGTGCCAATACAATACTGTCTTGATGAGTACAGCTTTGTAATACAGTTTAAAGTCTGGGTTTATGATGCCCCCAGCTTTGGTTTTCTTTTTCAAGACTGCTTTGGCTATTCAGAGTCTTTTCTGGTTCCATACAAATTCTAGGATTGTTTGTCCTAGCTCTGTGATGAATGCTGGTGTTATTTTGATAGGTATTGCATTGAATATATAGATTGCTTTGGGTAGTATTGACATTTTAACAATATTTGTTCTTCCTATCCAGGAGGATGGGATCTTTTTCCATTTTTTGTGTCTTCTTCAATTTCTTTCATAAGCTTTCTATAGTTTTCATTGTATAGATTTTTCACCTCTTTGGTTAGATTTATTCCTAGGTATTTTATGGTTTTTGGTGCAATTGTAAATGGGATTGATTCCTTGGTTTCTCTTTCTGTTGCTTCATTATTGGTGTATAGGAATGCAACCGATTTCTGTGCATTGATTTTATATCCTGCCACTTTGCTGAATTCATGGATCAGTTCTAGCAGTTTTTTGGTGGAATCTTTTGGGTTTTCCATATAGAGTATCGTGTTGTCTGCGAAGAGTGAAATTTTGACCTCCTCCAGGCCGATTTGGATACCTTTTATTTCTTTGTGTTGTCTGATTGCAGAGGCTAAGACTTCCAATACTATGTTGAATAACAGTGGTGAGAATAGACATCCCTGTCTTGTTCCTGACCTTGGGGGGAAAGCTCTCAGTTTTCCCCATTGAGGATGATATTAGTGGTGGGCTGTTCATATATGACTTTTATGATCTCGAGGTATGATCCTTCTGTCCCTACTTTCTTGAGAGTTTTTGTCAAGAAAGGATGCTGTGTTTTGTCAAATGCTTTCTCTGCATCTATTGAGAGCATCATGTGGTACTTGTCCTTTCTTTTATTGGTGTGATGTATCACATTGATTGTTTTGCAGATATTGAACCAGCCCTGCATTCCAGGTATAAATCCCACTTGGTTCTGGTGAATAATTTTTTTAATGTATTGTTGGATCCGGTTGGCTAGTATCTTGTTGAAGATTTTTGTGTCCATGTTCTTCAGGGAAATTGGTCTATAGTTCTCCTTTTTAGTGGGGATTTGTCTGATTTTAGAATCAAGGTAATGCTGGCTTCATAGAAAGAGTTTTGAAGTTTTCCTTCCATTTCTATGTTTTGGAACAGCTTCAAGAGAATAGGTGTTAACTCCTTAAATGTTTGGTAGAATTCCCCTGGAAAGCTATCTGGCCCTGGACTCTTGTTTTTTGGGAGATTTTTGATTACTAATTTGATTTCTTTACTGGTTATGGGTCTGTTCAAATTTTCTATTTCTTCCTGTTTCAGTTTTGGTAGCGTATATGTTTCTAGGACTTTTTCAATTTCTTCCAGATTGCCTATTTTATTGGCGTATAATTGCTCAGATTGTTATCTTATTATTGTTTTTATTTCTGCTGTGTTGGTTGTGATCTCCCTCTTTCATTCTTGATTTTATTTATTTGGTTCCTTTCCTTTTTCTTTTTGATCAAACTGGCTACATGCTTATCATTTTTGTTAACTCTTTCAAAGAACCAGCTTCCGGTTTTATTGGTCTGTTCTAGTGTTTGTTTGGGTTTTTTTGCTTTCAATAGCATTGATTTCTGCTCTAATCTTTATTATTTCCTGTATTCTACTGGTTTTGGGGTCTTTTTGCTATTCTTTTTCCAGCTGTTTAAGCTGTAATGTTAGGTTGTATATCTGTGACCTTTCTTCCTTCTTTAGAAAGGCCTGGATTGCTATATACTTCCTTCCCGCCTGTGCTGCGGTCCCAGAGGTTTTGGGCTGTGGTGTTATCATTTTCATTGGCTTCCATGTACTTTTTAATTTCCTCTTTAACTTCTTGGTTAGACTATTCATTCTTTAGTAGGATGGTGTTTAGTCTCCACATATTTGTTATCTTTCCACATTTTGAGGTTACTTCTTAAAGTGAAGTCAGTCAATATGGTAAGGCTTTTTTCGTTAGTCACATTCATCTGGTTGGGTACAGGTGTAGGATAAGCGGAGATTTCAATTTTCCTAAAGTTGGGGTTTTGCAAGTGAATACACTGGAAGAAGAAAAGGGAAAGGGACATAAAGGGAATATGCATGGAGGGGTTGATAATGCTTGACCATGATATTTAAGCCTGGTTAAGAGGACAGCAATTACATGAAGATGATGAGGAGCAGTGAAAAGTGGTAAGAAGCTGGGAAGACAGAAGATGGTCAGAGAATGGAATGCTTGAAATTAGTAATAAAAAGGTCTTGGTTACGACTATGGCTAAGGCAGAGGGAAGGCAAGACTATGAAAAATAAGGATGCCATATAAATGAGAGGGCATGGTATGAGGGTGATTTAAATTGGTACTGAAGTCACTGAGAGTTATGACAAGTGATAGTAGAGACAAAAAAAGGGAGGGAGGGAGGAAGGGATGGAAAAGGAAGAAAGAGGTGGAGTAAAGAATGAAGGAAACTGACCTGGAAAGGTGATATCTTCTCTGTGCAAATCATTTTATCATTTTGTTAATATTGTAATGGCTATGGAAAAACATAAGATAGAAGGATCTAGGCAATGGATTCTTGTATGAAAAATATCTGTTCTGAAAGAGGAGGAAAGATGAAGAATTGGGGTTGTCTTAGAAAGGAATAGAATAAGGGTTGATTTAGTTAAATTTTTAAATGTTTATTTATTTTTGAGAGAGAGAGTGCAAGGGAGGGAGGTGTAGAGAGAGAGGGAGATAGAGGATCAGAAGCAGGCTCTGCAGTGACAGTAGACAGCCTGATGTGAGCCTCAAACTCATGAACCGTGAGATCATGACCTGAGCCAAAGTCAGATGCTTAACCAACTGGAGCCACCCAGGCGTCCCAAGAAATATCTTCAATAACGAAAGTAGTATTTCCAAAGAAGGAAAGCCTGAGGCAGATGAATGTCTTTTACAAAGTCCTAGCTTCATCATGGTCAAGTTCCTACAATCTTTTCAGTAATATGGATTGCTAGAAATATTGAAGTGTAAGACAATGGATAACCTGGAAGAACAACTCACCTAATAGAATCCCGTAATTTATGAGAAGTCTTTTTGTTCCTTATGGCATCTTCCTAAAAATGATCTCTACTCATTAAAAAATTTCAAATTAGTTTTGAAGATGATTCAAACACATCAATTTTTTAGTTCATCTTCACCATAAGCTCTAGCCTTCACCAGTTCATTAGATAATTTCTTCTAATATGCTCAAACAGAAAGAATAGAATAAATCTTTTGTTTTCATAAGTTAATTTTTTTAGTTTTTTTAACGTTTATTTATTTTTGAGACAGAGAGAGACAGAGCATGAATGGGGGAGGGTCAGAGAGAGAGAGGGAGACAGAATCTGAAACAGGCTCCAGGCTCTGAGTGGTCAGCACAGAGCCTGACACGGGGCTCGAACTCATGGACCGCGAGATCATGACCTGAGCTGAAGTAGGAGGCTTAACTGACTGAGCCACCCAGGCGCCCCATGTTTTCATAAGTTACTTTTAATCTTTTTCATCTATTCTCATGGGAACTTTATTTTCTCCCTGTGGGAGGAATATTTAACAGCAATTTGCTTAAAATCTCCCCTTTTCATGAAAAGCAAAAGAATAGAAATGCGTGCTATTGTGATTTCTTAAAAGTACCATATCTGTACATTAGATCAGAGTTAAAATAATCAGACACCATTCAAAAGCGTTCAACTTTTTATTTCAGCTCAGGTCATGATCTCATGGTTTATGAGATCAAGCCCTGCATCCAGCTCAGTTGTGAGCACGCAGTCTGCTTGGGATTCTGTCTCTCTCTCTCTCTTTCTCTGCTCTCCGCCCCCCCCCCCCACTCAAATAAATAAATGAACATTTAAAGAAAAAAAAGACATCTCTTTATAGGTGTTTAGTATTAGAAAGGCTCTTAGTTTCTCTAATTGGCAAGTTTTTCATTTTATTGGCAAGGAACTAGGGGAAAAAAGAAGTTTTATTCAGATGTTAATTCAAGGGAGTTGAAACTAATGGAAGTATTTAGACATTATGAAATAAAAAGGTATGTATGAGCTTACAGAACCAAAATAGTCTTTTGAACACTTACAAGGAGCTTCTGAGAAAGAAATTGTCCCAATGATTTCCAGAGATGAATTATGTAATTACTAGTTGGTATGCTCATCAAATATATAAGAAAATACTAAGCCCTTGGAAAAATTGTGGCAGCATGGATAGTGTAACCTACATACATGTATTAATATGTATCTATAATTCATATGTGAAAGTATATATAATATTCAAGAAGAAAATAATATAAATCTTGAATGGACCTAACAGAGGAGAAAAATAAGTAGAAGAAAGCTGTCAGGGGTTAAACAATAAAGCCAAAACAAAAAGAAAAGAAAATTGTAGTTAAATTTAAGAATGACAGTAGAGGGGTGACTGGGTGGCTCAGCTGGTTAAGCGTCTGTCTCTTGGTTTTGCCTCGGGTCATGGTCTCACAGTTTCATGAGTTCCAGCCCCACTTTGGGCTCTGTTCTAACAATGTGGAGCCTGCTTAGGATTCTCTATCTTCCTCTCTCTCTGCCCTTTTCCCATTTGTGCTGTCTCTGTCTCTATCAAAATAAATAAATAAACTTTAACAAAATATTAAAAAAAAAAGAATGTAGAACATTACAAACAAACACACACCAGTTTGCATCTAAGATAGACTGATACATCACTTATTTCATAGCTTTAAAATTTATAAATATAAAGGTATTATATATGAAAACAACATATATAAGTTGCATGGTTTTTTGTTGTGAAATCTCTATTTAAGAGACGAATAAGGGCAGAAGCAGAGAGGTTGGCCATAGATAGGACATGTCTGTTCCAATCACACAGTATAGCTTTATTTCTTATATCAGGATCAAGCAAGACATTTTAAGCTGAACTGAAGGTTCTATCTGAACTGAAATGTTTGACTTAAAGACTGTTCTTCCATTCCACTTTTTGAAAAGAATTATTAAAATGGCTATGTATATGTGTAAAAACAGGGTAATAGAAACTAGAGATGATATCATCTGAACTGTTTAATCACTTCAAAAATGGGGGGGAGAAGAAGAAAATTTTTTTTAACGTTTATTTATTTTTGAGAGGTGCATGCACGCGTGCAAGTAGGGGAGGGGCAGAGAGAGAGAGGGAGAGACAATCCCACATAGGCTCCATGCCAACAGTGTAGAACCAGATGTGGGGCTTGATCTCAAGAACTGTGAGATCATGACCTGAGTGAAAATCAAGAGTTGAGCACTTAACTGACTGAGCCACCCAGGTGCCCCCAAAATGTTTTTAAAGTTCTAGTTTTTTTCTTGAGATAATTAGTTTACCTTATTAGTTTTTTGTCTCTGTTCACTTTCTAAAGGGAAATAAATCAGCTTAAACTGACTTGGCAGATGACTTTAATTGTATTTATTTATTTTTTAAGCACTGAAGTGCCATTCTTGTGATTAAGCAAGTGCATTGTGGCGTATGGTGGGCTAATGTGACAAGTATGTGGCTCGAAGCCAGTACAATACCTCTGTGTTTCCAACCACACTTAGTTGTTTTCAGCAATATAGTTATCAGAACTGTGCCTGCTATACTGTTAGGTTTGTATCTATTGTAATAGTACAAATTATTGTTTATCTATTAAAATGTAAGTTGGGTGTTTGTTTATTTGTTTGTACCATCAGTTGGGAAGAATTTTTGGTATATCTTTTCGATGTTGCAAAAGGGACCAGGGATTTACAGGGATTTAGAACTACAGAAGCTTTAAAATATTAACAGCCCATTAAGTACAGGATATGGTTCATGAGGTTTAATGGGAAGTTGTTAAAATGAGATGGAACTATTCCAATGATTGGGGAGGGGTGGTTAGTGGCAAAGAACAGGGAATTTAAGAATTTAAAATGCTTGTTTTCCTATAAATACTCAATGTTTAGGCACACTGCACAACAACAATAACAACAAACCTCTTCTATCCTGATAAGCAGTACTTGGAGCTCAACGAGAATACAATTTGGTCCATATGTTAACTTGCCTCTTCAGAGGATATGCTGCAATGTTTTCTTAAAAAAATTTCCTGTGGATTTGAGATGCTTGGCATTCATTAAATCAAACGTTTGGACTTTGAAATAGCACCTACTTTGTTTAACATTTAAAAAATTACAAGACTCCTGAGACTAGTCCTTGGAATAGCCTTTAGTGATTATCCAGAGAATAATAAAAAATGCAAGTTTCTCAGAGGAGGGTATTTTAAAAGCAAAAGAGTGTAACACTTTAAGAGCATAATATTTAATATACACCCGTGTCTTCGTTCCATGAAGTGTGGCACACTTAATAGTGCACACCACATGGTCAGTGACCATTACAGTCTAATATATCGTGTATTTCATGCACAAACTTAAGTCTTGGCTCCCAGGTCAGGGTAGTAGCTCAGTCTTCTGCTTGCCTGGATTAAATACCTTTGTCACCCAGCTCTTCAGTCCTGCTCAATTGGTGTAATTTTTATGAATTTCAGCATTCTCTGTATGAGGCTCTGCTATGTCATAGGATTATTTATAAGGTCAAATGAAATCATGTACATAAAAGCACTTCATAAATTATTAAGTGATATGCTTAGTATATATAATCTTATTGGATATAATCTTATTAGAAAGGTAAATCAGAAGCTGAGATGCTGGAACTTTGTAGATAGGCCCAATTTTGGGAATCGTTGGTCTACTTAGTACTGCTGCTAACTGTTTTCAGCAGACCAAAGTTAGCTTTACCACATGTGCTTCATGATTTTTTTGCTTTGGATTTCATATTAGTCAGTTATTGAATGAAATGTGAAGAAAACGGAAAGCCCTGTGGAAACTCAAATGAGATTACAATAAACATTCAGTATGACTTACACACCTTTAGTTCCTTACCTGACTTTCTTTTTCAACCCAGTTCATGGTATTATTCAGTATTTGCTGTGTGAAATGCTGACATGTTTCAGTTATCTGTTGCTGCATAACAAATCACCCCAAAAGTTAGTGGCTTAAAACAATAGCAATCATTGTTATTGCCCAAGGATTATCTGGGTCAGGAATTTAGGAAGGCCTCAGCTGGGCAGTGCTGGTTTCGTCTCTAATGTGGTTGCAGTTAGACTGTGACCAGGGCTGATAAAGGGGGCTAAAGCAACTGGGGGCTGACTGGACATCTTTCTCTCTTTATGTGGTTTCTACATGTGGTTTAGTTTGGGCTTTCTTACAGCATGCTGGCCTTAGGGCAGCCAGCCTGCTCACATGGAAGTTCCAAAAGCCAGTGTCTTCAGAGAAAGAAGCAGAAGGTGTAATACCTTTTATGACCTTGTCTCTCAGGTCACAAGCCTACATTTCAAGAGGAAAAAACAGAGATCCTCTTGATGAGAGGAATGTCAAAGACCCAGGTGGATGGGAGATGTTATTAGGACCATCTTTGTAAACAAACAAACAAACAAACAAACAATCTGCCACATGAATGATGATTAATCCCATCATTTCTTATATAATTCTTGCTCCCTGTTAGCCTTACTTCTCTAGTGCCACAATATGGAATGGTTTACCTCTTTTTTCTTTTGTAACTACACAATTTCCCTATTCCATATGAAGAAGGAAAAAATAAAGCTAACTAAAATTAGGACTACTCTTTTTATGCCCTCTTAAATATAAAATCAGCCTCATTTGGAAAGATTATGCAACACACATAAGGAAAAAAACAAACAAACCTGTTTTCCTTGGTAAGTCATACTTACCAAAAGATGTGTTACTAACTGTTGGTTTGGAAAGCACATATGAAAAGAATGCATTGCCACTAACTTGCACTAAACTCCAGAAACTCTTATTTGGAAAACAGTTTGCACTCTGATGTATGGTGAGCATGTTTATTCTTATTTCTTATGGTACTTTTTTGTATACTCTTCTTATCAAATTTATCACATTTACTCTATATTACAGTTATATGCATGTCATCTCTTTATGGGTAGAATTTGTTGCTGATTCATCAAGACCATAAGTGCTTGGAAAAAGAAAAAAGACCATAAGTGCTTGGTAAATATTTGTTGAACGATTAGAGCCTTTAATGTCCATTATTTGAGAAAATAATCTATATGTTCAGGCTGCTGACAGAGATGGCTTCTGTGATTGAGATGGGCATTCTGGGGGCGCCTGGGTGGCTCAGTCGGTTAAGTGTCCGACTTCGGCTCAGGTCATGATCTCACAGTCTGTGAGTTCAAGCCCCACGTCGGGCTCTGTGCTGACCGCTCAGAGCCTGGAGCCTGTTTCAGATTCTGTGTCTCCCTCTCTCTCTGACCCTCCCCTGTTCATGCCCTGTCTCTCTCTCTCTCAAAAATAAATAAATGTTAAAAAAAATTACAAAAAAAAAGAGATGGGCATTCTGATGTGTCAAAATTCCTTTACAGCCCATGACTGGTACCTATAGGTAGTGACAATTATTCAGTATTAAAGAACATTAGTTTTTGGTACATTTCTGATTTTGAAATCTCTCCCAGGTAATTTACCCACCCATACTAAATGAGGCTCATTCCTTTTCCATTCTGTTTCTTTTTTACCCCCAGATTAATTGAGATGTAATTGACATGTAACATTGTGTAGTGTAGGGTGTACAGTTTGACAATTTGATGTATGTATTATGATAAAATGATTACCACAGTAAGTTAGTTATCACAACCATCACCTAACTTAGTTACTTTTTTTTTTTTTTTTTTTTTTGGTGGAGAGAACTTTCAAGATCTATTTTCTCAGCAACTTTCAAGTTGACAATATAATGTCATTAACTATAGTCATCATACCCTACATTAGATCCCAGAGCTTGTTCATTTTATAACTGGAAATTTGTACTGTTTGACAACTTTCATTCCACTTTCCAAATTTTCCACCCCTACCCCTTCTCCTCTAGCAACCACCAATCTACTCTCTGTTTCTATGAGTTTGGTTTTTTTTAGACTTCACACGTAACTGAAATCATATAATATTTGTCTTTTTCTGTGTGCCTCATTTCACTTACATGATGTCTTCAAATTTCATCCATGCTATTGAAAATGGCAAGATTGCCTTTTTCTTAAATAATATTTCATTGTGTGTGTGTGTATAATATAATATATAATAATATTATATATATAATATTTTATTTATCCATTCTTTAGTCATTGGACACTTAGGTTGTTTCCATGTTTTGGCTATTATAAGTAGTGCTTCAGTAAACATAAGGTGCAGATATCTCTTTGATATAGTGATTTCATTTCCTTCAGGTGTATACCCAGAAGTGGGATTACTGGAGCATATGGTAGTTCCATTTTTGTTGTTTTGAGGAACATCCATAATGTTTTCCATAGTGGATATACCAATTTACATACCCACCAACAGTGCACAAGAGTTCCCTTTTCTCTACATCCTTGCCAGCATTAGTTATCTCTTGTCTTTTTGATACTAGCCATTCTAACAGGTTTGAGGTGATATCTCATTGTGCTTTTGATTTGCATTTCCCTGATGATTAGTGACATTGAACATATTTTCATATGCCATTTAGACATTCAGATGTCCTTGTTGGAAAAATGTATGTTTAGTTCTGCCAGTTTAAAAAATTGGATTATTTGTTTTTTGCTATTGAGTTGTATGATTTCTTTATATATTTGAGATATTTGCCTTTATCAGATACATGGTTTGTAAATATTTTTTCCCATTCTGTGTGTTGCTTTTTCATTTTGTTTGTTGTTTGTTCTTTTGCTGTGTGCAAGACTTTTAATTTGATGTAGTCCCACTGTTTATTTGGCTTTTGTTGCTCATATTTTTAGTGTCATATCAAAGAAAAAAATCATTGTTAAGACAAATGTCAAGGAAATTTTCTCTTATGTTTTCTTCTAGAAGTTTTATGGTTTTAGGTTTTATTTACATCTTTATTCCATTTTGAGTTAATTTTTGTAAGTGGTGTAAGATGAGGGTTTAATTGCATTCTTTTACATGGGATTATCAAGTTTTCCCAACATCATTTATGGAAGAGACTATATTTTCAACATTGTGTTTCTTGGCTCCCTTGTCAAATGTTAGTTGACTATATACACGTGAGGGTTATTTTAACAAATTGAGCTCTTCTCATTCATGAACATGGGATATCTTTCCATTTATTTTTGTCTTAATTTCTTTCATACAAGTCTTGAAATTTTCAGAGTACGGATCTTTTTCTTCATTGGCTAAATTTATTTCTAAGTATTTTATTGTTTTTGATTCTCTTATAAATGGGATTATTTATTACTTTTTCAGAAAACTCATTTTCAGTATATTGAAATGAAACTGATTTTTGTATATTGATTTTGTATCCTGCACTTTCCTGAGTTACTGTATTATTTCTAACCATTTTTTGGTAGAGTCTTTAGGATTTTCTATATGCAAGATCATGCCATCTGTAAACAGAGATAATTTTACTTTTTCCTTTCTGATTTGGATGCCTCTTATTTCTTTTTCTTGTCTGATTGGTCTGGCTAGGACTTACAGTGCTGTGTTGAATAGGAATGGTGAGAGAGTAGAAGACACTCTTACCTTGTTCCTGATCTTAGCAGAAAAGCTTCAACTTTTCATTGTTGAGCATAATATAATCATAGGATTATCATATTTGTTACATGAGCCTTTATTATGTTAAACTTGTTTCTTTTATATATAGGTTGTTGAGAATTTTTGCAATAAAAGGATATTGAATTTTGTCAATGTCCTTTTCTTCATCTACTGAGATGGTCCTATGATTTTCATCTCTCGTTCTATTAATGTGATCTGTCACATTTATTAATTTGTGTATGTTGAACCATCTTTGCATCCCAGAGATGAATCCTACCTGATCTGGCATATGATCCTTTTAATGTGCTGGGGAGTTTTGTTGTTGTTTGCTAACATTTTGTGGAGAGTTATTGCATCTATATTCATCAGGGATATTCAAACAGTTTGAAATTACATTTTTCCTGCAAACTTCTTTAAGTAATCTTGCAAAGTATCAACTCTCCATATGTTCAGTAAACATAACATTTTAAGCCAAGAGAGTAATAGAGAAGACATTCTTTTCATCTTATTACCTATTTGTCTTCTGGAGAAGGAATCATTTGTTAAATACTTTTTGGCTTTAAGGTTTGAATTAATTTTCAAGATTGGCTTTATTTTTTTTTAAATTTTTTTATTAAAAAATTATTTTTAGGTATTTTTGAGAGAGTCAGAGACAGTATGAGTGGGGGAGTGTCAGAGAGAGAGAGGGAGAGAGAGAATCCCAAGCAGGCTCTGCACCACCAACACAGAGCCTGATGTGGGGCTCAAACTCATGAAACTGAGATCATGACCTGAACTGAAACCAAGAGTTGGATGCCTAACTGACTGAGGCATCCAGGCGCCCCTCAAGATTGGCTTTAAATACATGACTATAAAATGATAGATGTAGCAGCACATTTTGAAAAGCAGGAAAAATTTTCCATTTCTAACAAGAAAAATAAAAAAAGAAAAGCATTGCCAATTTGAAATGTTGAAAAACCTTGGCAGAGTTGGCGGGGAATGTTTAGAGTATACTAGTCACATCTTGAGATTCTAGGTAAGTTATAAAGAAATACGTAATATTTTTAAATTTCATGATGATCATGTCTTGAATAGCTCAAAATTACTTGATAATTAAGATATTTAAAATTTTAAGCAATTGGACAGTTTTTTAAAAATTTTAAATCACCAAGCAGTTTTATAATGTTGGCTTCTCTGGTGTTTCAGAACCTGCTAAGAGGAATTTTTACATTCTAAAAATTAAAAATGTTCTAGGGATGCTTACGTGGCTCAGTCAGTTAAGTGTCTGACTCTTAATTTCTGCTCAGGTCATAATCTCACAATTGTGGGATCAAGTCACACGTTGGGTGTAGAGCCTGCTTAGGTTTCTCTCTGCTCCTGTCTCTGCACCTTCCCTGCTCACTCTCTCCCTCAATCATCATCATCATCATCAATAATAATAATAAATACTGTATCTTTGCAAAGAAAAGGAGAACCCAGAGGCTTCTCCGTGAAATGGCTGATTTCAAGAGTAGGTTAGGGCCAGTGGTCCAAAAATTGATGATATCACATAACAAGACCCCAAGAGTCTGATTGAATGGGTTGGGACCAACTGAGCACCACAATAATTAAGTACAGTAATAAATTATAACTTATTGAAAAACTAGTAATTCATGAGTCCATAAGTAGGAAAGAAAGAGTGTCTTGCTTATAGTGGAAATCTCAGGGTTGATTGGTAAATATAGAAGAGATCTGCAGTTGGAAAATCATCATGATAAAGATTCAATCAGGCAAAGATCATGTGTGGATGCTAAATCTAGTGGGAAATTTTGATGAGGAACATGATATTTGATTGACTTCAAGTGTCAGGCTGCTTGTCAAGTTGAAAGAGAGCAAAAAAATCCCAGTAATTATGCAGTATGAAATCAGCTAACAGCTTGATTAGGTAATAGTCATTTTACAGAATGAATGAAGGACAGGTAGACCTGTGTCTCCAGATGTGATATTCTAGTCAAGAATGCCTGACTTCATCCTAACCACATCAGATAGATGCAAAATGAGGATTATTTTTTCAAGAGAAAGTTGGGAGGACAATGTCCATTAAAAATGTCTCATAAAAGGGTCGCCTGGGTGGCTCAATTGGTTAAGCATCCGAATTTGGCTCAGGTCATGATCTCATGGTTTGTGAGTTCGAGCCCCATGTCCAGGGCTCAGAGCCTGGAGCCTGCCTTGGATTCTGTGTCGCTCTCTCTTTGTTCCTCCACTGCTCGCACACTCTCTCTCTCTCAAAAATAAAGATTAAAAAAAATTTTTTTTAATGTCTCATAAAAGACAAAAAAAAGGCTATGGAAATGTTCACATTAAAAAATATTGAAGAGACATGACAACTAAATATACCTGATCCTAGAATCTTTCCTTTACTGGAGGAGAAAAAAATATATATCTATATTATAAAGTACATTATTAGTTCAATTGGAAAAATTTGAATATGGATAGTAGATTAGATAAAAATATTATTTCATTGTAAATTTATGCTGTTGATACTCTGTGGTTACCTAAGAGAATAACCCTGAGTGGATTCCTTAGGAACTTCACACTGAAATTTTATGAATAAAGGGCCATGATGTATGTAATTTACTATCAAATGATTCTGTAAAAAAAAAACAAAACAAAAAAACAACTATGTGTAGAGAGCACAAGTGCAAATAATAAAGCAAATAGGGTAAAATGTTAATGATAGATGAGTTCAGGTAAAAGGTTTAAAAGAGTTCTTTGTGCTATTTTTGTTTTTGCAACTTTGTGTAAGTTTGAAATTTTCAAATAAGAAGTTGTTTTTTTTAAAGGGAACTGAAGATGCCTTTGATTCTAACACCTGATGTCTGAATTAAAAAATAAATCGCAAAACCAAAAACTTCCCAGCACATAATGTCATTATTTAATAAACTAGTAGGAGATTGACTACTTGGAGACATCTGAAACTCTACCTCATTAAGACATGAGGAGATTATTTGATAGGCATCAAAGTGAATAACATGTTGTAATTATCTCTCATGTCTATGATTCTTTCTCTGTGATTTTGGCAACTGGTTTAACCACAGCTATGAGGAAAAGTTGTAGTAAAGATAGAAAAGTAGTGTTGAGTTTATTGATAATGTCCTAACCTACTGTGTCTATTTTTTAGGGGTATTCATGTGCCTAAATGAAAAAGACCCAAACTGTTATCATTACTTTTAGAATATGTAGAATTAGAGAAGAAACAGCATATATTATTTTAAATGACATGTGCGATTATGAATTTATACTGTTACGCATGAAAACAGTTGCCTGACCTCTGGTAGTACATTAACCATTCCTTTGTTTATGTCTTGCTTTGAAAGCTCCCTTTGCTTCTTTCCTGCAGTTCTGTAATTAGATTCATTAATCCTCAATCTACCCTAGTTTTCACCAACTTTCTGAAGTCTCTGGCAGCCTCCTCTGTCAATGCCTTCTTTATTTACTTTCTCCTCTTGTCTTTGACAAGTGATACCTCCTCTTATGAACTACTTAGTTAGGAGGAATCCTGACCAATTCACAGTCTAAAAATGTTTAACTATGGGAGTAAAAGGCACAGCATAGGGAATATAGTCGATGGTACTGTTTTTCAAAAAAAAAAAAATTATTTTGAGAGAGAGGGAGAGTGCATGAGAATGGGGAGGGACAGAGACAGCCTGAGAGAGAGAGAAAAAGAGAGAGGGAGAGAGAGAGACAGACAGAGAGAGAGAGAGAGAGAGAGAGAGAGAGAGAGAGAATCCCAAGCAGGCTCCACGCTGAGTGTGGAGCCAGACACAGGGCTCAATTCCATGATCCTGGGATCATGACCTGAGCCAAAACCAAAAGTCAGATGGTCAACCAACTGAGCTACCCTAGGTACCCCTATAGTCAATGATACTGTAATAATGATACTGTCATCTTATGGTGACAGACAGTAGCTACACTTTTGGAGAGCATAGCACAACATATAGAGATGTTGAATCATTATGTTGTATACCTGAAATGAATGTAATATTATATGTCAACTATTCTCAAATTATTAAATTCTAAAAAAGAAAAAAAATTAATAGAAACAGAAGAAAAAAATAAATAAAAACAAAAATGCTTGACTAAGCCAGTTACAACACCAGGAGATCTTTTTTTGCAATAGACCTGCTCTATGATGAAACTTGTCTTTCTGTCACTGTTTATATTAATATGCTTGTATCAAATTCTTCATGGAAGGAGACAGATTATAAGTAAATGAATAAAACTATTTTTAATGACTTCTACTCTCAATGACTTCTACTTCAGAATTATTTGAGAGGGCTGGAATTTCTATGTAATCTTTTAGGCCCTAATTCTGCTTCTAAGAAACTTGAGGATTCCAAGCTTAGAGAGTTCTCTTAACACCTGAAATCCTGTGTCTTCATTACCAAAGGAATATATTTCTAGTGATAAAATTCCAAAAATGGCCATTAAAAATGACTCTTTTCACTCAAATGATACCACAGAAGTGATTGCCAAATCTGCCAGTTGATACCCTTTGAATTTCTGCTGTATAAAGCATGAAAACTGAAATAATCATTCCCATCAGACTGCCCTTTCTCACCCTTTGACTATTACTATGAACTGGAAAAAACAAACAAACCTAGCCAAATTCCAGATACCTATGTAAAAATAAATGTGTACATGGGAAGAGATGGTAACTAAATTTTACTAAGACCTTTCTTGGGCCAAACGCTGTGTATACAATATCTCACTTTCAAAAAGAGAAATGTACAGACTCCTTTTTTTTTTTAATTTTTTTTTCAACGTTTTTATTTATTTTTGGGACAGAGAGAGACAGAGCATGAATTGGGGAGGGGCAGAGAGAGAGGGAGACACAGAATCGGAAACAGGCTCCAGGCTCTGAGCCATCAGCCCAGAGCCTGACGCGGGGCTCGAACTCCCGGACCGCGAGATCGTGACCTGGCTGAAGTCGGACGCTTAACCGACTGCGCCACCCAGGCGCCCCTGTACAGACTCCTTTTAAAGAAAAAAATATTGTGTCAGACCCTGCAATATTAAATTATTTTATTATCACTGTTACTTAAATATGTACAAATACAAAAACAAAGTTTAAGTTCCTTATGCTTATAGTTTTAGTGGAGTTATAAAACCAAAATAAATGATAAATGTAATTACAAGAAAAGTACATAACTAATAAAGGTTACATCACCATTACTATGAAGGCAAAAACCGTTGTTGAAACTAAATTGTTTTCTCAAAGTGAATATGACACAGGTTTCTCTAAGTTCAGCATGCCTGTACTACTCTGTGGTGACTTCTACCATTTTTCTCTATTCAAGCTGCTAGAAACCTTTGATTATATAGCTTTATGATCTCATTTGGCATTAACTTGGTGCTATTTGGGGGCAGTGTGGTCCAGAACACAAATGCAAAACAGACACTGACACTATACAGCACTAATTTGTTTTTAGTTGTTTTCTCATTTTATATGTTTATTTGTTACCACACTTACATTCCTCATTTTGAAAAAATATTGTTATCAAAGTAACAATCTGAAACTAAAAAAGTTACCAGGAAACCCTTGCCCAAGAGAGAGTTTGTGGACTCGTAGGATGAGACACCCTGCATTATCAGATTTAATTCTCATAACAGCCTTAGCAGATTGATATTTTTTTTTACCATCTTAGAGATAAGGAGATTGAGGTTCAGAGAAATTAAATTGTCACAAATCACACAGTAAGTAGATTCAGGTGAACTTTCAAAGGCAGTAGGTTACAGAAGGGTGGTAGTCAGAGAAGTGAGAAGGGTTGGGTTGCATGTTTAGTGTAACAGTCTTACAACACTTAAATAAATTCTGTCATTTATTTTCTTTTGGTATCATAACTTAGGTTGGTGTCCTAAGGCAGGAGAATGCTTTGTTATTTAAGTTCACTGTTGTTCCAATTCACTGAATAGTCTTTTGTATATGGCATCATATGGTAATCTACACTTGGTTTTTGTTTGTTCGTTTGGTTTTTGGACAGAAGGTTAACCAACAAACCTCACTGTGGAAACTTCCAGGGTAGTCCATGAAGTGTAATCCATATGAGCTGTCCATCAAATCAGTTGTTGATGCTCTCCTTTTTCACCACCCTCTGAGACCATAAATGTCACTGCTATAAAACTGCTGATGATTACCTACTTGGAGAGTAAGAAACTTTTTCATTCAGTATCATGCCCTCTTCCATCATTTGAACATCAGGTTGATTTGACCTAACTATAAATCTGAAGTTTTACAGTGATCTCACTGTCAACCCGTCAGACATTTTAAACCTTTGATTTCAAAAAGCATACGGTAACCGTAGGTAAAGTATGAACTTCTAGTCATGAGCTGGATAGAAAATTATAAATTTAAAAAAAATGTAATATTGATCCCTTAGTTAAAATAGTTTAATGACTGAGGAATGAAAGAATTAGCTGATATACAAGGTACAATTTTAATTCTTGTTTGGATATACTTTAAATGAAATGAATATGAATATATTTTTGTTTAAGGATAATTATATATAGAAAGCTAGTTTTCTAGCTCTCACACCAAAATTCACACTAATAGTGTAGGTTTTGTTTTTTAGTACAGAATTTTTTATGAAAATAAGTAGAACACCTATGCTGACATCCATAAATGTCAGTTATCAAACATGCTTCCTTGTATTTTGGACCAAAGAATGACTATCCTGATGGAATTTCAGGTATCATGGAAGGCCAACATGAGATAATTTTGAAATTGTACAATTTCTGAATAACTAAAATGTAACTTGTCTTGCATTATTGCCATTCCTTCTGTAACAAATCCAGTAAAATCATCACTATTTTCCAATAATCATTTTATACTCAGGAAGAAAAAGTTAATAGTCAATACTCATTAAGAAGTTGATTAAAGAAGCTTATAGTCATTGCTTGCCCGCTTGAGTGCACATGTGGCACAGGCTTTCTCTCTCTCTCAAAATAAATAAATAAACATTTTTTTAAAACCTCCTAAAAAATGTTTACAGAAAGTGCTAGTTGTTACCTGTTTTGGTCATATAAAAAGTCTCAATATTGCTCCTATGGGATATTTGATTTGAACCACATACTCTCCTGAACAAATAGAACACTGACTGTACTCACTTGAAACTGGACAAAATAAATCAAAAATTTTTGCCCATAAAATTACCAAAATTTCAGAGTATTTAGTCATGTTTCTAATATATATTGAATGGTACTCTAAAGTGATCACTATTAGATCTATATATGATAATATGAAATATTTTGCAGGATATATAGCTAAAAAACAAAACAATGGGTGGCTCATCTGGTTGAGGGTCCTACTCTTGATTTTTGGCTCAGGTCATGATCTCGTGGTTCATGGGATCAAGCTCCTCTGACAGCTCAGAGGCTGCTTGGGATTTTCTCTCTCTGTCTACCCCTACCCTGTTCATGTGCTCTCTCTCTAAATAAATATTTAAAAAAGGAAAACCAAACAAAAACCACCAAGGTGCAGTCCTTGTGTCATATGATCAGTGTGTGCCTGGTAAACAGCTCTCTGTAGGAAAAAAAAAGTCTGATTCATAGCTAATATTTTCATGGCGTAAATACTCCGGCAGTGGCTTATTTCAAGCTACCCCCATGAAGTCACTGAACTTGGAGTTGGGAAGAGATGTACATTATTGGTTCTCATGAGCCACTAAGAGCTGACTCCAGCACACTGCTGAATAGCATAGGAATTCAAAAAAGTAAATGTAAAAAATCCTCATGATTTAATCTTAAGTGAAAAGGTAAGTGTTGTATGTAGTATATATTTATTGTACACATGTACTAATTGTGTATAATTAAGTATATAAATACACACGGACAAACACACTTATGTGTGATCCCATTTTTATTTCAAAGATACATACATCTAACTATGTGTATGGGGGGTACTTGGACAGGGATGGGACACTACTATTCATTCATCAGGTTTTGGGGAAATGAGTTCTATCAACTAAAAGAGTTCTTTGCACAAGAATTTAGAAAACAAAGAAAACCGGTTTGTTATTAGGTAAGCATAGTACAATATCTGCATATAGCTAGCCTGCTGGAGACTACAAAATTAGGTAACATTTCACACAATTTACATAGCAAAGAGGAGGAAAGAACATTAATGTCTCTAATCACCTAGAGACAGTCTGTGTGCATCTCATGAGAGCCCTGAGCTGATTCAGTAGTACATGTTTACATATCTAGAGGTTATTTGGCTTGCATCCTTGCATATATTTTTCTACTGTAAAAACGGGGGTAAAGACAGAGGATTATCTGTATCCCCAAGGTTAGAATATGAACTTTGACTTGCTGTGTTTTCTTTCTTTCTTTCTTTCTTTCTTTCTTTCTTTCTTTCTTTCTTTCTTTCTTTCTTTTTTTAATGTTTATTTATTTTTGAGAGAGACAGAGACAGAATGCAAGTGGGTTAGGGGCAGAGAGAGAGGGAGACACAGAATCCAAAGCAGGCTCCAGGCTCTGATCTGTCAGCACAGAGCCCAACGCAGGGCTTGAACCCACGAGCTGTGAGATCCTGACCTGAGCCAAAGTTGGATGCTCAACCGACTGAGCCCCCTCTTTTTTTTAATGTTTGTTAAAACATTAAAGAGGCGCCCCTCTCTTTTTTTTAATGTTTGTTTATTTTTGAGAGAGAGAGAGAGAGTGTGAGTAGGGGAGGGATAGAGAGAGAGCAGGACAGAGGATCCAAAGCAGGCTCTGTGTGACAGCAGCAAGCCTGATGCAAGGCTCAAACTCATGAACCATGAGATCATGGCCTAAGCCAAGGTCAGGTGCTCAACAGACTGAGTCACCCAGGCACCCCTAGATTCACTCTGTTTTCAAGGAAATACTCTACCAAATGGGTAGGAGAATATAGTCACTTTGCCCTTTATAAATAGAGAAAATAATTTTCATTTACCCTTACATAGGCTGAAATGAGGACTAGAAGGAATATCTGTAGTGATTATTTGGTGAATTGGTTTTGTTTTTTTAATAATTGTATTATCTAAATATTCCTAATGAACATATATATGTTATAATCAGGAAAAAATGCTATTAAAAAAAACAGATATTGGGGACTTGATTTTATATTAAGGTGATGTTACTATAATTTATTCTTTTGGGTTTTTTTTTTTAGTTTCACATTTTTATTTAAATTCTAGTTAGTTAACATGCAGTGTAATATTAGTTTCAGGTGTAGGATTTATTGATTCATCACTTACATACATGCCGTGCTCATCACAATTGCCCTCCTTACTACCCATCACCCATTTAATCCATCCCCCTGCCCTCCTCCCCTCCAGCAACACTCAGTTTGTTCTCTGTTAAGAGTCTGTTTTATGGTTTGCTTCTCTCTTTTTCCCCTCTATGTTCACTTGTTTTGTTTCTTAAATTTCACTTATGAATGATATCATATAGTCTTTGTCTTTCTCTGACTTATTTCACTTAGCATAATACTCTCTAGCTCCATTCATGTCTTTGCAAATGGTAAGAGTTCATTCTTTTTGATAACTGAGTAATATTCCATTGTATATAATATATACCACCTTTTCTTTATCCATTCATCAATCATTGAACACTTGGGCTTTTTCCATAATTTGGCTATTGTTGACAATGCTGCTATAAACATTGGGGTGCATGTATCCCTTCAAATAAGTATTTTTGTATTTTGGGTAAATACCTTGTAGTGCAATATATACATAAAAATATACGTGTAGGGTACATTTTTAACTTTTTGAGGAACCTCCACACTGTTTTCCAGAGTGGCTGCACCTGTTTTCATTCCCACCAACAGTTCAAGAGAGTTCCCCTTTCTCCACAACCTTGCCAACATCTTGCATTTCCTGTGTTGTTAATTTTAGCCATTCTGACAGATGTGAGATGGTATTTCATTGTGGTTTTGATTTGCATTTCCCTGATGATGAGTTATATTGAGCATCTTTTCATATGTCTGTTAGCCATCTGTATATATGTCTTCTTTGGAAAAATGTCTATTCATGTCTTCTGTCCATTTTTTAACTGGAGTGATGTTTTTTGAGTATTGAGTTATATAAGTTCTTTATAGGTTTTTGATACTAATCCTTTATCAGATATGTCATTTGTACATATCTTCTCCCATTGCAAAGGCTGCCTTTTACTTTTGTTGATTCTTTCTTTCACTGTGCAGAAGCTTTTTATTTTATTCTTTTGAGATCTCTTTTTAAAATCTCTTGTTGTAGGGGTGCCTAGGTGGCTTAGTTGGTTAAGCATCCTACTCTTGACTTCGGCCAGGTCATGATCTCATGGTTCATGGGTTTGAGCCCCTCATCGGGCTCTGCACTGACAGTACAGAGCCTGCTTGGGGTTTTCTCTCTCTCTCTCTCTCTGCCCACCCCCCGCTCTCTCCCTCTCTCTCTCTCTCAAAAAATGAATATACTAAAAAAAAAATTTATAAAAAAAAATCTCTGGTTATTTTATTGTTAAGCATTATATGTACAAGTTCATCACTATGTACTTTTTTCTTTTTCTGGGGAATAAAGAAGAAACATGGCCTTGTTTTTAAAGAGCTTATAATATATTTAGAGAGATAAGCTTAACCTGTATGGAATAGCTATGAATGATAGAAGCAAATGATATATAACCAGGGACTACAGTGTATAGTATGGTGCTGTGGCAGTTAAAAGGAGGAAGAAATCAGAGCATTCTTAAGTTTAAGAAAGGTTATTTGGAAGAGGTAATTTGAGATAAGCTTTGAAGTTTGCTTTTTTTTTTTTTTAAAGTAGATGAAAATCCCTTCAGACGAGTATAACTTCATAAGCCAGGGTAAGAGGTGAGAATGAACCTGGTGTTTTTTAAGGGAATTCACATACATACAGGGGAGACGTGAAGAAAGTTGTATATATAGAATGGACTGTTTAAGTGGGGAGACCTTGGTAAGAAGGGAGGCCAATTCAGAGACAGTTGGAACAAATCAGACTTGTGGGACTAAATGGAATTAGTGCCATCTTGAAAGAAATTGATAGAATTGATGATTAAGTGAATATCAGAAAAAAATAGAGAAGAATGACTAAAGATTATCCTAGAGGTGTGGGAGTATAATGATAGCATGGAAAAATTTGTAGGAGAAAATAATGCATTTTATATTTGTTACAGTAGTTCTACATATAATTTGAGATGTCCATTTGTCAGATGCTATATGGGTTTGATTGAATCCCCAAAAAAGGGGAAATCCTAACCCCCAACACCTCAGAATGTGACATTATTTGGAAATGGTGGCATTGAAGATGTAATTTAGTTAAGATGAAGTCATACTGGAGTAGCATGGGCCCTTAATCCAATATGACTTGTGTCCTTGTAAGGAGGAGGAGAGACACTGAGACAGGGACACACAGAAAGAAGATGGCCATGTGGTGACAGTCCGATATTGGAGTAATCGGTGTACAAGCTAAAGAACCCCAAGGATTGCCAGCAAATAACAGGGGCTAGAAAAGGCAGGAAAGGATTCTCCTCTACAGGAGTCATAGGAAGCATGGCCCTGCGAATACCTTAATTTCAAATTTCTACCCTCCAGGAATGTGAGGCAATAAATTTCTGTTGTTTTAAGCCACCAAGTCTGTGGTACTTTGTTATGGCAGCCACAGGAAACTAATACAAATGCTGATATCATTCTTTGATTTCTCTTCGTAACCATCCACTTCCCTCAAACTTTCTCTGTTGGAAAAATTTACAAAAATAAAACACAAATAGGCAGTTGGAGTCAAAAGCAGAGAGAGTAGTTTGCTGAATACTTTTTTTTTTATTCTCTTATCATCATTCTGAAATGGGATTTTCATACAGACCAAATAATCTCATTAGATTGTGCAGTGTTAGCTCTTTGGAGTGTGTGCTCTGAATATGGTTTTAGGGAATAAAGATAGCAATGTCTTTTCATCTGATCTAGCCATCTAAAATTACATTGCCTATCTTTTCAAGAATATCAGATATCAGAATATAGTGGCAAACTCAGCCATCTGACTTAGGAAGAATATTGGGGTCACGAAGTAAGCAAAGCAAGCATTGGTCACAGAGCATATGAGTAATGGCATGTGCTCAAATGCATTGAGATCCTGCTGTAATAAAAGGAAATTTAAAAGGCGGGGGGGGGGGGTGGTGGTGGTGGTGAGTAGTAAATGTCTGTGTCACTCTCTCCATAGAGGTCCTGGATAAGAACTTGTATTAATGCTATTGTCTTAACGGACAAATTCAGTATTTTAATTACTGAAATGAGATCAAGGTCATATCTCATTTTAGACACTGTTCCCTTTCTGCTTAATCTGCTTATATGGCTTGGTTTATGGTATATTTATATATTGTAAGTCTTTCACAGAGACCACCTCTATCTATCTATTAATTAATTAATTGTGCCTGTTAAGTTTTGAGGACCAGTCAAGTCAGCTACCAAATATTTGACATAATTTGGAAAGACTGTCTTAAGTGCATATGAACATATGGGTACTTGCAGTGCCCAAGTCACAAATTTTCATTCTTTTTTAAGTGAAAAATGAGGGTCATTGACCTTTGAATATTAGTTCCTTTTCCTAGAAGAGGAACCATTTGGTTCCCATGCAAAACTCTCCCTTGAACATATTGGTAAAGAGCAGTCCTTATTTCCCTAAAAAGTTAGTTCTATTATCAACTGTGAAATCTGAGTGACTCTACACTTTTGCTGGTTCAAATGATTTCTAGAATTGCTATCTTGTGGCAATTGAGAGAGAGAGTGAGAGGGAGAGAGAATGAGTGGGGGAGGGGCAGAGAGAGAGAGAGAGAGAGAGAGAGAGAGAGAGAGAGAGAAAGACACAGAATTCAAAGCAGCTTCAGGCTCTGAACTATCAGCACAGAGCCCGATGTGGGGCTCAAACCCATGGACCACGAGATCATGATCTGAGCTTAAGTTGGACATTCAACCGACTGAGCCACCCAGGCGCCCCTAATTTTTAAAAAATGAAGCATAAAAGTGATTCATGGCTTAGCTGGCTAAGAACATAAATATTTTCCTTAACAAAATAATAATAATAATAATAATAATAATAATAATATTTAAAAAAGTTTTTCTTTATGAATTTCTGTACTTCATAGATTGAACCAAATGAAATTACCATTTGTGTAGGTCAAATAGACAATTTCCTATGGTTCCACCCATTACTTAATTTAGAATAATCGAGTCCATGGCCTATCCTGCCCTAGCTACCTCTTTGTAAGACTATAGCATATGGGCTATAAAATAACAATTTATCCCACTTATACATCTTTTGGCATAATCAGAATGGATTTTCAGATTTGAAAGGTAGCTTATTTTTAAAATTGAGTGCTTTAATTATCTTATAGTTTAAGGTCAATTCAGATTATGAAATGACTGTGCCACAGCTGGTGATAGTAGTATTCCGTATGTATAAAAGTCACCTTGAGGTGCCTGTCTGGCTTAGTTCGAGGAACATGCAATTTTTGATCTCATAATCGTTGAGTTCAAACCCCACATTGGATGTAGAGATTACCTAAATATTTAAACTTTAGAAAAAAGTCACCTCTTAGTGCTTAAGTAGATATTTGTTTAGTTAAGAGAAACAAAACAAAGATAGAAACTAAAAGTGTTATTAGCTTCATTGTAGAATTAGATTATTAAAATAAAACAGCATTCTGGAAATATGATATTAAATAACTTTATTTGAACAGATACAAAAATGCTTTCTAAGGAGGGAAACTCTGGCTTTTCCTATAAGAACTTATACAGTTATCACTACATAAGTGAGTGGTTTTTTAACTACGCAAGACTACATCAGGCTTCAATTTTCATAACAAGACATAGGCTTTTCCTAGTATTTATAACATAGATCTTTGTTTGATCAGCTATGCAGAACACCTGCACAAATGACATTTCTTAGCAAAACTACTCAGAGTTTTTGAAAGGATTAACTGAAAGGATACATTAACCATTCATCCTTCTAGGATAACCCTTAATTTATATCTAATTAGATTAAGTCCCCAGAGACTGGCTGAACCTGGCTTTCCAGATTTCACCACAGTGTGAGGGGTATGGCTTGTGAGAGAAAAAAGGGGTGCTTGGAAGCTGCCCGTAGCTTCCTTCCCTGGAGTCACAGGGGGGTTGACAGTGGTAGGGGAGGGGTTGACAAATGGCTTACTTGATGGCCACTTGCAGAATGAGTATACCCCGAGGGTCTGGGAAAGAGGTTAGCCCCCATCCCTTAGTCCCCGGGGTCTCTGATGCCTGCCCTGGCTGGGCTGGGATCTGGGTGAGAATGCTGCTCTCTCCTGCCTCCTTTCCACTGCCCTCTGGGGGTTTGGATTCAGGATTCGCTTCTAGTGTCCAAGACTTTGATAAGAAACTTACAGAGGCAGATGATTATATACAAATCTTGATAGAACAATGAAAGCTTTAAATTTTTTTAAATGTTTATTTTATTTGAGAGAGAGAGAGTGAGCGAGAGGAGGGGTAGAGAATAAGAGGGAGACACAGAATCTGAAACAGGCTCCAGGTTCTTGAGCTGTCAGCACAGAACCCGACACGGGGCTCAAACTCGGAATGGCGAGTTCATGACCTGAGCCAAAGTCGGACACTTGACTGACTAAGCCACACAGGTGCCCCTAACAATTAAAACTTTTTGATGACGAACTTCAAAACTGCAAAGATGAACAGAGAAAGAAAATTGAAACTCTTGAAGAAACAACAAATAGCATGGTGGAATCAGTTAAACACTGCATTGTGTTGCTGAAGATGGTTAAAAGTACTGTCAATTCTGTAGATGCAATATATCAGCCTAGTCCATTGGAACCTGTGATAAACACAATGCCTACCCAGGCTGTCTTACCTCCAGAACCTGCCCAGTTTTGTAAGAGCAAAGTCTATCTTCCCTACCAGTTGGACCTGTACTAGCTGCCTTGGGACGTCATCAGACTCCAACACCAAATGGTACAGGCAGTAGGCACTTAGTAGCAGTTTGACTTCTTCAAGCCATGTCAACTTGTCTCCAAAGTAATACAGCTTTCAAAGACCCAGTTTATAGCTGTGTTTCTCCTTTCAACTTATCTCTAGATCAATTTCCTTTCTTTCCTGTAGTTCCTTCTTCCTTCCTATAATAACTCTGTAATAATTCTGTAATTATTCTTTTTTAAAAAATATATATATACATATATATTCAAGTTATTTAACATATAGTATAGTCTTGGCTTTAGGAGTAGAACTCAGTGATTCATCTCTTACATATGACACCCAGTGTTCTTCCTGAAAAGTGACCTCCTTAATGGCCATTACCCATTCAGCTCACCCCTGAGAGTTGCTGACCTATCACTGAGCAACTCAGGTTGTTCTCTGTATTTAAGAGTCTCTTATGGTTTGCTTCCCTCTCTGTTTTTTTTCTTATTTTTCCTTCCCTTCCTTTATGTTCATCTGTTGAGTTGTTCAAATTCCACATCTGAGTGAGATAGTAGCCATTCTGGTTGGTATGAGGTGGTATCTCACTGTGGTTTTGATTTGTATTTCCCTGTGATTAGTGATGTTGAGCATTTTTTTATCGTTCTGTTGGACATCTATATGTCCTTCTTGGAAAAATGTGTATTGAGGTCCTCTCCCCATTTTTAAATCAGATTATTTGTTGTTTTGGTATTAAATTGTTTAAGTTCTTTGTGTACTTTGGATATTAACCTCTTATTGGATATTTAATTTGCAAGTTTATTTTCCGATTCAGTCCGTTTCTTATTTTTTTGTCAATGGTTTCCTTTGCTGTGCCAAAGTTTTTCAGTTTGATATAGTCCTAATCATTCATAAATATATTGCTAAGGATAGTGTCCAAGAGATTACTGCCTATGTTTTCTTTTAGGAGTTTTATAGCCTCAGGTCTCACATTTAGGTCTTGAATCTGCTTTGAGTTTATTTTTGTGTTTGATGTAAGAAAGTGGTCCAGTTTCATTCATTTGCACATAGCTCTCCAGTTTTGCTAATACCATTTTTTGAAGAGACTGTTTTTTCCCATTGCATATTCTTGCCTCCATTATCGTAAGTTAATTCCTCTGAATGTGAATTTATTTCTTGCGCTCTCTCCTATTTCTTTGATCTTTGTGTCTGTTTTGGTGCCAGTTCCATACTGTTTTGATTACTGTAGCTTTGTCATATATCTTGAAATTTGGGACTGTGATGGCTCTAGCTTTGTTCTTTTTCCAGATTGTTTTCACTATTCAAGGTCTTTTGTGGTTCCATACAAACTGGTATTATTTGTTCTAGTTCTATGAAAAATGCTATTGTTGTTCTGATAGGAATTACATTGAATCTGTAGATGGGTTTGAGTAGTATGGGTATTTTAATTATATTAATTCTTCCACTCTATGAGCATGGTGTATCTTTCCATTTGTTTCTGTTGTCTTCAGTTTCTTTTGTTATTGTCTTACAGTTTTCAGAGTACAGGTCTTTCACTTCCTTGGTTAAATTTATTACTAGATATTTTATTCTTTCTGGTGCTGTTGTAATTGAGACTGTTTTCTTAATTTCTCCTTCTGCTACTTCATTATTACCATGTAGAAAAGCACCCAATTTCTGTATATTTTTTATCCTGCAACTTTAGTGAATTCCTTTATTGGTTCTAATAGTTTTTTTGGTGGGATCTTTAGAACTAATGTTCTCATGTACATGATTATCTTTATAATATTTTGAAGGATTCTGATGCCACACATCAGTTTCCTTTCCCTTGTCCTGCCTGCCTCTTATATTAATTGGCCTATATTAAAAGCACCGCCCCCCCCCCCACCTTCTTTTTCTTGGACTGGAAGTGTAGGAAGGAGAGAATCTGTCTTGGTTGTTATCCATGCCTTCCTTGCCTTTTGGATAGACTTCTATAATTATTTTCTTTCCTCTTTTTTTTACCCTGAAAGTTATCCAGGAGCAACAGTATTTAAAGAATAGAGTTGCTCTACTACTGGACATGGTAGGGGGTCTGGGGGTAGGAGCTATCCTCTAGAATTTGTATTGACTGCAATAACAGCAGTCAGATGGTTTGAATTTAGATTTTACTGATTTAACACTTAGAATAATCTGCACTTTAAATCCATGAGCAGTTTGTGAGAATATGGGATCATTAAGGTGAAACGCTTCGGAGCATGGATTTTGATGAAAGTAGACTATAATGGACACACTAGTTATATGTGAGTCTCACATATCTTCTATAGCAGAGAGTTTCACACATTTTACATAGCAGAGTTATAGTTTTTGGAGTGTAAATCCACAAGGCCAAAAAAATCAGTAGTGGTTGAAGTATTTTTCTCAGCTGACAGAGTGTTGTGACTAACTTCTTGGTTCATGTACTCTTGGTCTGGATCACTGGTAGATTTTGGTAGAATTTTTATATTAAGCATTTTCTGCTTCCCTCTTTCCCTCTTTCTCCTCCTTTTTGGTGATTTTTAAGACATATTCAGAGTGAAAAGGATAGAGATGGTACTTTTATAAAGCCTACCAAACTTTTTACAATTAGCAAGCCCATTGATGTAGGGTTCTTAGCATAATAATCCTCATTTCTACTTGTTATGTAACCCTGAATGTTTTGTATCCCTTTGTCCCTCAGGAAATTGCATTTACCAGGTTCGCTGCGTTCTTTTCAGGTTAGTTTTAGAAGCAAGTTTATCTGAGATCTGACGAAATGATCAGGTTTAAACCTGGAACAAATGTTTTTTTTTTTTTTTTTAAGTTTAGTTGATCACTTTGTGCCTATGGCATCAAAAGTAATGTTTTGGGTTTATTTAATAACTATAAATTCAAAAACAGAACCAGAAATGTATCTGCTAGCATTTGATTATATAGGAATGCTCCTTCCCTGAAACTGTAGGTGTATTGTATTAAATCTCTAAACTGCTAAAAAGTCTGTCCATAAATGAAACAACAGGCAAAGACACTGTTGTGTATTTTAATCTAATAATCTTTATTTTACCTTATAGAAAAAAATTACATTGCATGCCTCTCTAATTCATATCTGAGCTAATATTATATTAAAAAAAAACATTTAAAAAAAGCCTAAATATGGTCCTTTAAACAAATGGACCCTTAGAAATTCTGTTCCAGATAATTTATTTAGTATTTATTGCTGTGTTCAGTTGATATTGAAAAGACTTCTCCTTTAAAAATTTACCTATTTGCAAATTAATTTTTGCATACTGGGTTTCAGCTTAACGTTTATTTATTTTTGAGACAGAGAGAGACAGAGCATGAACGGGGGAGGGTCAGAGAGAGGGAGACACAGAATCTGAAACAGGCTCCAGGCTCTGAGCTGTCAGCACAGAGCCCGACGTGGGGCTCGATCTCACGGACCGTGAAATCATGACCTGAGCCAAAGCCGGCCACTTAACCGACTGAGCCACCCAGGCGCCCCTGGGTTTCAGCTTGTAGACCACTTTGGAATGTTTTCTGGTAATTATCATAATAACTATGAAATGTTTAAGGCAGTTATATTATTGTCCCTAATCTGTAGATGAGTGATCTGATGCATATAATTAATAAATGGTAGATCTCCTCACCCCTGTGAGTGATTTTTCTAGTCCATTATGGTATGTATATACCATGGATGGTCAGTGTTTTTATTTCAATAGAAGTTAAGCAGAATTCTCTGTCTCTGCCTTCAGCAAGCAAAATCCCTTTTTAAAAGGCAGGAATAGGTGTTGAAGGTTAGTTATGAGAGTGCAGATCTTTATCAGGCTGGTAAGAACTGTAAATTGGTAAGGTGATCTGATCTGGGCAGCATGTATCTACAATAAGTAGACTATATCAAAATAAGTCCAGATTTCATAAGCAGGAACTTAACAAGGGAGCAAGAAAGCTTTACTGATGATGGCAATCCCAGGGGTAAATTTCAAAACTCCAGGGAGCTTACCCTCCTTGTATTCTCTGTGAAATGTTATCCTCTGGAGTTGTGCAACATGGTGGTACCTTATAATATATTAAGAATACTAAAAGAGAGCAGTTATTGAGTGAACAATCTCTGAAGACTGAGGCCTTTTATTCTGGCTAACTCTGATAATCAGTAAGTCATTTTCCCAGACAGAATCTTTTGGTCTTAAAAGGCTGAGGTCAACTCTCACAGCTGCAGTTTCTCGAGGGAAAAATTGTCCTTATACTTAGCCAAGAGCCTTTCACATCAATATTTGAAGAGTGAGAACCATATCCTGCAGTCAAATGGAGGATGTCTATGCCCCTTAACAAACACAGAGAGATTGGCTTTTAGATGGTGAACTGTGTTTGGCAAGTGGGCAGGAGTTCAGAACACCAGACTCCTTATCATATCTTCATGTGATTTCTGCACTTCAGTTTTTCTAAATTCAAAATAGACTGTGAAGGTAGCTCACAGTTGGCTCTGAAAATTTCCAGTTATGGCTTAGATCAAGTTGAAATATCCTGGGATGATTTTTAAATGATTCATAGGTACAAGCTTTTCACAATGTTAACATTTCTATTTGACACAGAAAGTCATTCTTTTTGAAGTTGATGATTTATTTTGATTTGAAATTACAAATCCCAAAGATAATTTTCTTACCATGAACATTGTATTGTTTGGCAGGTGGCTTTCCCTAAAGATTACTTAAAAGTCTCTTATCCTTAATTGAATATGTTACAGCATGGAAGTCCACTAAGCAATGCTTCCAAAATTTATTTGCATTTTGTGGATTATGTTTAAACCCCTTTTAGATTTGATGAAAGGAGTCAATAATATTAAAATAAGCTCAAATGCATTTTCAAGATGTTGAAACACTCATTGCCAAAGAGAAGAGCAAGTATTGGTCTGAAATGAAATAAGAATAAACTTTCTATTTTATAGCAGAAAGTATCATTTTGGGGAAAATATGAGAATTTTAAATGTTCACACTAGTGCTAAAATTTTCTTTTACTTTGCTAATGCTAACTTTAAAACTTGCCAAAATAGCATTATTTGCAGTCTAGGCATAAGGGATATATAATTTTCCTAGCATGAAAGAATTTGTGCTGATGAACACTGAGTAATGTATAGATTTGTTGAATCACTATATATTGTATACCTGAAACTAATATAACACTATATGCTAACTATACTGAAATTAAAATTAAAAACCTAAAAAAGAAGAGTTTGGAGCTCTTGTTACAACCTGTTGGCCATAGCTTAAACTATATTAGTATCTTATATTGACTTAAATGTAGAAAAATAGACAAACCAGCATTTGAAGCAGCTTATGTTTAAATTATATTAGTAATGTACTATAGTATTCTGTTTTTTTTTCCCAAAAAGATGGAGTATTAGGTATTTTATTTACATGAGAATTATACTGTTTTAATCCATGTTTTAGTATGCATTCACAGTATTTAATACGAAAATTACTTTGAA
Organism: Lynx canadensis; assembly: GCF_007474595.2. Taxonomy (NCBI): domain Eukaryota; kingdom Metazoa; phylum Chordata; class Mammalia; order Carnivora; family Felidae; genus Lynx; species Lynx canadensis. The sequence continues at coordinate 132,737,788 of NC_044303.2, read as the reverse complement.
TATAATTTAATATATGATGAATCAGAAATTCTGGCAGGCTCCTGCTTTGACTTGGGGACATCTTTATGAAATCCAGATTATACCATACCATGGGAAGATGCTGGTTGTTTTAGACCTTCTGAATTTTGGATAAATTGGGGTTTGTTATGTATTCCTTCTACATTCTTTGATGCCAAATTTACAGAAAAAAAATTTTTATACAGAGATATTTAAAAGCTTCCTTTAAAAAAAAGCTTCTCTACTGAAATAGGATAGCTTTATTTGGTTTTAAAATCACATTCATAAGTGACTTCTGTCCTGGAGTTAAAAATGTAGACTGAGTTCTCTTTGTCTCTCCCCCCACTGAAGGCAAAAATCTCTTCTGAAGTCAGTGAAAGGTTAGCAAGAGAGAAGAGAAATTGTGATTGGAAGAATTGAGCCCAATAATTCCTGCTATTATGGCAACTGTCATCTGAAACATAGGGAGTACTCTTCAAGCTCTATTTTTCATTGTTGAGTTAATACACTAAGTATTTATAGAATATGATTTTGAGCCATGTTTACTTTTCTAGATTTATAATTTGGTTTTTAAGGAAACAGTCTCAGAATAGTACTTAGCCTTGGGTAATTTTTTTCTGGAAGACAAATAATATTCCTTGAGAGAATTCTCCCTGGGTTAAAAAAAAATGAAATTAAGTTATTTTATTAATTTTGATTGGTTAATTTATTAAGTTCAGTAAGTACTTTTTTGTTTCTTTGGAATATTTCATCTGGCTCTCCTGGTAATGCCATGAAGTTGCGAGCCAGGGTGGGAAGATTATGGCACAGTGAGGTGACATGCCAAAGAGACTATAATTAGTTACTGGTGGCAGCAGGACTAGAACTCAGATCTGACACACTTGCTTCATGTTCTCTTCATTGATCTCTATTGATCACTATGCAGCCAAAGTTTTAACATGAGAAAAATGAAATCTTCCAAAAATCGACCAGAATTGTTCCTTCAGATACACTAGCATTACTTCATACAAAGCAGGGGGTTTTTTTGTTTGTTTGACTGATGAATACAAAATTACCATGGTAAAAATCATTTTTACTCCACAAGATAGAGAATACAAGTAAGGTGATGCGTTGGGTTAAGGCACCAATTTCTAGTCCAACTGACTTAGATCTTTATCCTGGCATGATTTTGGTGGCACCTCCTAGTCCCTCATGGACTTTTTTCCACATCAGACAAAACCACTGAATGGTTTTGTGCAGAGTCTGGCAGGGTTGTTAGTTGCAGTGGTGTAGAAACGGAAACAATTTGGGAGTTGTAGGTTGAAACTGAGGTGCCTGGTTCTATGAAGTGGTATTGGTACTGAACTTTGAGTACCAAATTTATGTATATATTTAAAACAATTTTTTTTAAGGTGGATGGTAGTAGCTATTTGAGTGTCTTTGGAATACTGAGACATTCAGCATAATTGTACATCTTATAAAGAGGAATTTTGGAGTAGGATGGGTTGTAAATCCACTGCAAATTTAGAATCCAAACAAAACTCATTTCATGTTTGTATAAACTATTTTAAGCCATCTTGTTCTTACTAACATTTTTTTTTCCCTCTAACCCGTAGTCTTTGTTTTTAAGGCTGGCTTCCCCTCTTTCACTAAGAGATATGTATTCATGGGTCAGCTGAATCACTTCTAGATGGTCCCAAAAGAGGTTGTTTCCATTCCATTTTGTTGAATATGTTATAATCTTCTTCTGCAAATCATCACTGAGGATCCACAGAATTCACTAAGTTCTTAGAAGAGCTTACATGGTAGAAAGAAGATATGGTCAACACCTAGCAAAAGGGGCATTAGACCAGCATAATAAACACTTTAAAAATATGTCTTATAAAAGAGATACAGTATTAAGGGTATGTCTTCAGCAATTTTTATATGTTAAATAGGTAAATTTGGAATTGTTTTGAGTGAGAGGTCCTACTCTGAACTCTAATGGCATTCACTATCTTTCTTAGGTCTCTGGATTAAAGGACTAAATCACAGTGCTTTGTAATGGTGAACTCTCAGTATATGAATAAAATAAGGAAACTGGTTCTGAATTACAAATACAATATTGCCTTAAATCTGCAATTTCATTAATTTTTTTTAGAAAGTCATCTTATCTAATTTCTGCTCAAGTAATTGTAACGCATGGAGTAGTTTTATACATAGTTTTGAATGCAGTAAATTCCATGAATGATGCTTTTATTTATTTATTTATTTTGACATTCTCCTTTACCTTCACCTGTCCCGCACTCCATAGCAGACTCTATGCCAAACCTAGTTAGTGAGTCCCAATCTGCAGTGCAGACTGTTTCATTAAAAATCTTAGCACTCCTGAAGAGTATGTGATATCTTCATTTCTAATAAAAGCTAAATAGAGGCACCTGGATGGCTCAGTCGGTAGAGCATGTGACTCTTCTTCATTTTGGGGTTGTGAGTTCAAGCCCCGTTATGGCTGTAGAGCTTACTTTAAAAAGTATAAAGCTAAATAAAAGTGAGTTGAGACATAGAAGGAAACAAAGATAGAAAGCTGAACACCTTCAATGTTCATTCTCCAAAGCACACAATTTTAACATACCCTAAAACTTCAGGGAGCAGCTGCATCAATATTTGGTTGGAACTTAAAATCCCAAATAAATTCCAGCTTCCCAGCAAGATAGAGTTTGAGCAAAGTGATAAATGTTATTATGGTGTCATTGGCTTGAATGAATTGGAAGAGACTTACACAGAGGGTTTCCTTGGAAGGGATAAAAATGCATATAAATAAAAGATATTAAATGCTAAACAAGAAAGGTGCAAAATATTGTCCCTACAATAAGAACCGAGTCAGCTACTCTCTGGGTCTGGAAGGTGGAGTCTTATTGTTTGGTTGTTCTTTTCATACTGTGTGCCTTCCATTCTTAGGGAATATGCTTTTGAAATAAACGAGGGGGAAAGAAGAGCAGTCCTCATTTGACATAATCATATAGAGGTTCAATGACACACCACAACCAAGAGCAAGATGAGATCTCCTGTTTGCTGAGATCAGGGCTCTTTTGAAGGAGAACAGCTGGTTAGCAAGAAGTCAATAGAAATGTCTTATTTTCAATATAGAATACTTGCAACAGAGGATATTTCAGTGGATTATTATTACAAGTGTCTGTGTCTTGCTCTCCATTTGTGTGTGTGTCTGTGTGATTCCTTGTATTTTTCTGGCAGTGAAGTGTGCAAAATAAATATCATTTTAATGAGTTGGATGTATGAAATAAATTGACAAAACCTTCAAATGGTGTGATTTTTTAAAAAGTGTGTGTGCTGTTGGAACAAGCACGAAGTGGTATAAGTTTTTACTCCTTTAAATGTAAGATAAAAATATGTCTATTAAAAGTAGGGGCCATGGTACTAAGAATAAAAAACTCCCCTTCACATAAATGGTTTTTTAGCCTCGTTTTATTGTGTACATGTGTGTGTTTGTGTTTGTGTTTGAGCTAGGGGTGAGGAATTAGGAGATAAAAGAAGCAATTTGTAAAATAAACAGAATGAAAATATATAACCCAAGTTTATGACAGCAATTACAGATTCTAGACATATTTTCTTAAATAATATTATACCTGAAGAGTGTGTATTATTAATTTTATTATACATGTTCCTAGTCCTAATGTAATATTGGCACAAACTCCAAAAATTTAGTCAAAATGAAATTGGTAATGCTAATGAAATTAAAACTGCATCTTGGCCATGCTTTAGAGATAGTGTTTGAATGCCCTCATTTATTCTTTGTTTTACTATTTGCTAGGGCAGAGTAAGTCTAATTCTGTTTGTCTAATGTCTTATTTCTTAAGTGGTCACTATTTTGAAATCTACGTGTCTAAATGCCATGACAGGCTAAGGTGGATTTAGAGAAGGTATTTGATTTGAGTGAGAAGAAGACTATTTATACTTTGGTCACTTTTTTTCTTGGTTCACCCAGATGTGGGTGTCACAGTTAAAATTCCCTTTTACTATAATGATTCTTTGGTAAGAGTAAAATCATGTCCTATATACCGTAGGAACTGAGTGAGTTGATAAAGAAATTTGAAACCCTAAGTGAAGATAAATTTTTTAACTGTTTCGTTATTTGGAGGGCCATTCTGAATTTGAGAATCTTGCTCTTTGTGTCTAAAAAAAAAAAAAAACAAAAAAACAAAAAAACAAGAAAACCCTTTAACTTGGATTATTGCCTTGTCTTTGCATAGTTTTAACATATCATTGTCATCATGTCTTTTAACTATTCATATAATGATTCATTTTCACATTATGTTCCTGTTGATGTTCACATCATTATGGGACTATTTTGTGGCAGAACATCTCCACATCACATTGCTACACACCTTTGGATAAATCCCCAAGAGGGGCCATCAGGACTTCTGCTCAAAAAATTTTTTAGCCTTGGAAATAATGTAAGTGGTAAGGAACAAGAGAAATAAATTAGGAGATATACTAGATTTGGCCAAAAAACAGCAAGAGTACTTTGGGGATTTCAAATTTGATTTATAGCCAGTCTAATAAAAAAAATAAGTTGACTACTTTTACAGTGCTCAGGAAACAAAAAGAATGATTTTTTTCTGGAAGAAAGGATGAGAATTCTGTAAATTGGCAGATGGAGAAAATTTACCAGCCAAATAGGCCTTCATACTTGCCACAAAATCTTTCCTGACACTTCATTTATCTTAAGCTACATTAGGGCTAGTAAGTTTTTAGGTTGGCAAGCTCCAAGGAAACCTTACTGAAGATTCAGAATAAATTGCAAGGTAGTTTCTAGTTTGGTATTAGCTACATTATAATACTACAAATATCATCTTTCAGTGTCTGCTTTGTGAATTAAATTAAGTGAGAATCTATACAAAGTAGGATATTGCTAACTGCTTTATAATCTTTAATGAAAGTTACTGTTATTTCTAAATTATGCAATTTACTGATGTAAAATTTGGAATTTGCGATTAAGTTTTAATAAAGAGATGAAAGAAAAAGAAACTACTAGTATTATCAAACATGATTGGAAAGACCAATTTCCATTAATCACTGAATGAGACTAATCTAATCAATGAGTTTATACCTATTTATTCTCTTTAACAAAAGCAACAATAATTGAAATATCAATAATATTTATTAAGCACTATTGTGCTATTATGCACAATATATATGCATTACCCAAGTTTATCCACAAAGCAACTAGGAACTGTAGTTACTATTTTTCCCCAGTCCCCTGTCAGCTCAGAGCTGGATGTGGGGCTCAAACTCACAAACCATGAGATTATGACGTGAGCCAAAACCAAGAGTCAAGGGCTTAACCAACTGAGCCACCCAGGGAGACAGAGAGTCCCAAACAGGCTCCACAGTGTCAATGCAGAGCCCAACATGGGGCTCAAACTCACATACTGAGATCATGACCTGAGCCGAAATCAAGAGTCAGTCACTTAACCAGCTGAGCCATCCAGGCACCCCTCACAGTTTTTTATTGGAGGACATTTACACCTTTTCCAAATGTGAATCACTGGCAGATATCAGAGTCATTTTATTTAGGAATTACAGAATAGTGAGAGTTCATGTTTACCCAAAGTTCAATAGTAATTCAGGACTAGAGACAAGAAACTTCAAATTTTCTGCCTTCCAAAAGTAAAAATTTTCAGTGTGTCACTTTTAACAAATGATAAGGGCACTAGACTGTTTTTCAAAATTGGTGAGTTAAAATCTCACCCTGTTTACTAGCCATTTGGCCTTTGGTAAATTATTTGACTTCTGTAAATCCCAGTTTGCTCAATCATAGAATGAAAGTAATACCTCTTTGCTTTCTACACTGTGACGGTTGTTGTGAAATGGAAAGAGAAAATTCCTATGGGAACTATTAACCCTTTGCACAAATATCATATTATTTCAAGTCATTTCCTTAATACTAACAATATTTCAGGCCAGCACATATCTTGTAGGCAACAACATAATGTTAAGCTTGTTATTACTATGGCACTGATTATGGAATGCAGGAATATACTAATAAGGTAAGTTTCATTCATTCTTATGAAGATATGGGGAAGAATTCTTAGGTAGAAATAAACCTTGCATGTTTGGGGAAGAATGTAGGTTGGTATATATAGTTAATATGAGTGCAAAGAAACATAGTTCTGAGAGGCAGGGACAGATCATTTTGAATCATATAGGCTAAGATGAGTAGGTTGAATTTTTTGTGAGTGCAATGTTATCATTATGCTTATTTGAAATACAGTATTCTTCAAATGAGGGTGACAGTTTTACTCTACTTTTTAATTAGAAGAAGAATCAAGATAGGAGATCTTAAGTTTCATATATACACAAGTGGTTTATGAGAGAATGGCAATTATATATATGCCTGGGGGCTCTTGCCCAGTTTTTAGGCTAAAAAAACCGTTAATGGCTTTCTGTGATTATTGAATACTATCATATTAAAATTTATTTGTATTTTTCATCACCTAATATATTCTAAATTTCTTTTGACCATGGACTCTGTTTTAGAACCTTGTATAGAAAAGGATATTTTTTTTTTAGTTTGTAAATTCCAGTATAGTTAACACACAGTGTTATATTAGTTTCAGGTATACAATATAGTGATTCAGCAATTCTGTAAATTACGTAGTGCTCATCATGGTAAGTGTATATAACAGGATTTTTTTGTTAATTTTTTAACACTAAAATAGTATGTTATTATGGTAATGAAGAATAGTCTCTTGCCACATCCTTTCCCTGATGTTACTTCTAAAAGTTAGTACTCGATCTCTAAATAATATGATTTTACCACAACTTTCTGATTTGTTAATTTTAGACATTCTCTTTTATTTATTTCTCTTACGGGTAATAATTTTACTGATTTAAACCACTGATTTTAATTTTACTGATAAAACCACTATTTTAGGAGTGCCTCGGTGGCTCAGTTCTTGAGTTCTTGAGTTCAAGCCCTGCACTGGGCTCCGTGCTGACAGCTCAGAGCCTGGAGCCCGCTTCGGATTCTGTGTCTCCCTCTCTCTCTCTGCCTTTCCCCGACTCATTCTCTGTCTCTCTCTCAAAAATAAATAAACATAAATTTAAAAAAAAAACACTATTTTAAATCATAAAAATACTGATTTAAGTAGGCTCATCTTCCTAATATATTTAATCATTTTTAATTCCTCTTTTGTTTACCATTTTAATTTAAAATTTTTTTAATGTTTATTTATTTTTGACAGAGAGAGAGAGAGAGACAGAGCATGAGCGGGGGAGGGGAAGAGAGAGAGGGAGACACAGAATCCGAAGCAGGCTCCAGGCTCTGAGCTGTCAGCACAGAGCCCAAGGCTAGGCTTGAACTCACAGACCGCGAGATCTGAGCCGAAGTAGGATGCTCAACCGACTGAGTCACCCAGGCGCCCCTAGCATTTTAATTTTAAACAGTAAATTAACTTCGTTTCTTGTTTTATCACTTACAAATGCCTTTTATTTCTGTAATTTGTAGAGAACAGTGTTAGTGCTCACCAGGTATTTTTACAGGTTTGGAACAGCTTTGTTCAGACAGAACATAAAACACCATGATTTCTTCATGGCAATTAAGTAGTGGTCCTTGTCTTCCATCTCTTAAGTGCATTTTCTCTTGATCTATGTATGATATGTAATTCATGTTTGTGTGATAGCAATAGATGATTTCATGGATTTTACCTGGCTGCCTGTGCTTCCATGTTAGTAAATTGTTTAAATATCTAGCTCCTATGCGGTAGACACAAGATCGGTTTACATTTTTATTTTATCATTTTATTTTATCTGGCATAGCTCCACATGTACTAAGTTCATTACAAAAGTGCTTTTTAAAAAAATATTTATCAGTAAACTTCTGCCAGAGAAACTGATCCGCATATTGTGAAATTTTAAATTTTAAAGTCTCTGAGACTTTATGAAGTTATGAAAGCATTTTGGTTTTTCACACCTTATATCATCTAGTCCCTAAGGCAGTTAGTGTTGGGCTGGGACCTGAAGGTGAGAAGATAATGTAACAAGGCCTATGCAAGCACAGTTTTTTCAGACAATGATGAGTTCTAGCACTCAAGTTTTTCGAAAACTTAAGTCCCTCTTGTAAACAGATAATGATTAGGTGTTGTAATATTCTTTCCTTCAAAGTTTATTTATTTATTTTGAGAGAGAGAAAGTGGGGCAGGGTGCAGAGAGAGGGAGAGAGAGAATACCAAGCAGGCTCAGCACTGTCAGCACAGAGCAGGATATGGGGCTTGAATTCACATACTCTGAGATCATGACCTGAGCTGAAATCAAGAGATGGACACTTAACCAACTGAGCCACCCAGGCGCCTCAGATGTTGTAATATTCTTAATAAATTTTTGGCAATTCCAGTTAGAGAGAAATGGAGTAAGAGGAATCAATGCCTTGTATCACTGTAGATAGTAGTGTTAGACTAAATTTAACAAATTGAAATACTGAATAGAAAGTAGGATAATGAAATGTAGCTGGGGACAAATATAAAGTATTATGGTTGGAAAGAAAAAATAGTATATAATCCAGAGGACGGATAACTATGTTTAAGTAGAGTTGGAAACCCCCTTAATAGTAAAGGAATAACAAGATTGGTATGAGTTAACAATGTAGTGTTGTGGTGAAAGCAAACACAACACAAGGTCACATAAATAAGAATTAAGAATGCAGGAAACTTGAGGTTATTTTCCCCTGTAGTACTTGCTGCTGGTCAGGCCCTTGTGAGAGCATTGTTTCTAGTTCTGGGCTCTACCACTAAGGAAGGACGTGGAGAACTTGGAAAAAGTTCAGAGAAGGACCACAAAGATGATTAAAGGGTTGAAAGAAACCTAAAAGAAAAATTCTTAAGTAGCAGGGATTATTATTATTCCAGAGAAGAGAAGATTTAGAGGTATTTAACTTATGCATAAAGGATGGAGACCAGATGTTCTCAATCTTCAATGAAGGTCAAACAAAAAGAAATCAATTGAACCTGCAGCATGAAGGATTCGGATTAAATATGAGCTGAGGTTTACATTTAGAAAGTTAGAATAAGTGGCTATGGGACATGTGAAATTTTTGTAACATTGTATATCCTCACTGATAATATCAAACTGCTCACAAGGCATTTGAACTATTTATTGTTCCAATAGCTCATTAGGTAAATGTGCCTTTTTTTTTCATTCTTTTTTTTTCTGACTGAGAAATTCTGACTTAGGATTAGTACTTATGGCAAATGTGTCTAGGTGATTTGACAGAGGTAATGTAATTTGAGTTATACTCAGTTCCTGTTAATAAGACAGTGTTTGATGTTTCATTAAATCAGAAGGATACTCAATGTGACCTCTTTCTCCTCTTTCTTGTAACTACACTTAGAAGAGACATGACAGTTGTTGCTTATTAATTGGTTTGATGGTAAATATCAATAAAAAAAGAAATGATCACATTAAACATATTATTCTATGTACAAGTGGTAAAGTACTGTGGTGATGTTTTTTTTTTTCTAAAAGTAGCCCTTTCGTATGCTTTTTAAAAATGCAGCCAAGCTTTCCAAATCAATATTGTTAAATAGTTTGCCTGACCATAAATAAAAATTATTTATCTTTGCAAATTGAGTACCAAACTACTGCCTAACAGAACTAGATATTGGTTGCTTGTGGCTAGATTTAAAGACTCATATACTTACAATAGAAATTTTTTTCTTCCTATTGAGCAATGCTTTGCATGTGTATTATGCTTTTCCTTTTTTGCTTTAAATAGCTTCTTTGGTTTTGAGGTTTTTGAGGAAGAAGACAAAATAAGCTGTGTACTTTTTTTTGAGGCAAAGAGCTGTTGTGGTCTACAATGTTCTATAAAACTAAAAAGATGCTATAGTAAAAAATTCAGAAAGTAAAAAATTTAGATGTGTTAAATGGTATAAAGTTATTTGTATAAACTGGCCTTGTATTATAAATAATATAAAATGGACTGATCAAGTTTTCATTGTTTATAAGTCATTTCCATTATATGTTGATGTCAAATATAATTTTTTTCTCAATCCTAGAGAAAGTTGTATTTTTTATAGGGATGTAGTTTGTTTTCTAAACAAAGAGCAACCTGTTATTTTATTTTTTAGGAAACAACTTTTTTATTCAAAACTTTTATCCATTTTGTTTTAGGTGCTGTAATGGCTGTAAATATTTTAATGTTAAAAATATATGGCATGTAGGGTCCCTGGGTGGCTCAGTTAGTTAAGTGTTCAATTCTTGGTTTTAGCTCAGGTCGTGATCTCACAGTTCATGGATTCAAGCCCCACATTGGGCTCTGCACTGACAGTGCAGAGCCTGCTTGGGATTCTCTCTCTCTCTCTCTCTCTCTCTCTCTATCTCTCTCTCTCCCTTTCTCTGTGCCCCCCCAAACTGTCCATGTCTCTCGAAATAAATAAATTTAAAACATTTAAAAATATATATGGTACTTTTTTTCATAGATCTACAGTGGAATAATAGGATTCTTGTTATTTACTCCCTAAAGAAGACAATATATCTTTCAAGGTGGTATTTATTAATTAGGTAAATTTAGTATACTCTGGAACTTTGATTAATCAGCCCATTTTATATTATTTACAATATAAGGCCTGTTTATAGAAATAACTTTACATCTTTTACTCTATCTGGAATGATGTTCAAAATACATTGGTAATTAAAAGGCAGCATTTCAAAATAAAATATATTACTTTGGTGAATGTGTAAAAATGTAGTAACAGTTTATTCATTGTAAATAAATATATCACACCTTAGTGACAAGACAGAGAGAAAGTTACTTAATCAAAAGATGGAGGGTTGTCTGGGAGGCTTTCAGTTAAGTGCCTGATTCTTGATTTTGGCTCAGGTCATGATTGTGCAGTTCGTGGGTTCGAGCCTTGTGTCAGGCTCTGTGCTAACAGTGTGGAGCCTGCTTGGGATTCTCTTCCTCCCTCTCTCTGCCCCTCCCTGGTTTGTGAGCATGTGTTCTTACTCTCTCTCTCTCAAAATAAAAAAATAAGCATTAAAAAAAAAAAAAAGATGGAAAAGTATTGAGATAATGAGAAATGGCCTAGAGGACAAATATGATAATCTGTTGAATTGAGACTGTTCATGATTAGAAAGGAGTGAAAATCCTGTATTGGTAGATTTTTATAATTTAGATATGGAAATTTCAATCTTGTCAGGTAGATCAGTATTTTGTAATGATTTCGGGACAATTTTGGAAGAGCAAAGGGTGTTTCTAGCTAATTATCTCTGTGCTTCCCAATAGAAATACCCTATTAGAATGAATGGAAAACTTGTGCTGGCTTTGGCAGCACATATACTAGAATGAATGGAAAACTCATATTATGAGGCAAATAGCTGTAGAAATATTTTATAAACTAATGGTAAATCTTTAATAATTCCATGGGCAAAAACAGTGGCAGCCTCTGACTTATGATAGGAATTAGTAGCTAAAAGTATCTCATATTCGTTAGGCAAATAACCATGAGACATCTGTGAGAAATATCATGTAAAATGTTCACATAATAATAATAATAATAATAATAATAAATATGTCATTTAATCAAGTAGTATACATATGGTTGGTCTTAGGTTTTAGGCATTCGAAAATACAAGTGAGTAAATTTCTTGAGATAATTCATGTCATTTAGATAAAGGGCTGAATACTATCAAAGGCATAACCTGTGAAAGGAGGTACATAAACCCAACAAATTATTTGTTTATTTGAAATGGTGTTGGAGCGCCTGAGTGGCTCAGTTGGTTAAACATCCGACTTCAGCTCAGGTGATGATCTCACGATACATGAGTTCGAGCCCCACATCGGGCTCTGTGCTGACAGCTCAGAGCCTGGAGCCTGCTTCGGATTCTGTGTCTCTCTCTCTGTCTTCCCCCACTCACGCTCTGTCTCCTTCAAATAAATAAATGTTAAACAATTTTTTTTTTAAATAACGTAAAGTGGTGTTAAGGGGGTTGCCAGGCAGGCTCAGTTGGTAGAACATGATCTTGGGGTCATGAGTTCAAGCCCTATAGTGGGCATGTGGCTTACTTAAAAAAAATAGTAAAAATAAAGTGGTGTTATGGGCTGGATATTTGTGTTCCCCTAAAATTCATATGTTGAAACTTTAACTCCCAATGTGATAGCATTAGGAGGTAGATCTTTAGGAGATGATTAGATTTAGATGAGGTGATGAGAGTGGAGCCCCCGTAGTGGGACTACTGTGCTTATAAGACAAGGACAAGGCCAGAGCTCTCTCTCCACCAGGTGAGGTTATAGCAGGAAGATGGCTGCGTGGAAGTTAGGAAGAAAGCTTTCACAGACACCATTTCTGCCAGCATCTTGATCTTGGACTTCCCAGCATCCAGAACTCTGAGAAATAAATGTTGTATAAGTCACCTGGTCTATGGTATTTTGTTATAGCAGCCCAAGGTGAGCAATTCAGCAGTTAGTACTGAGAAGTGGGATGCTGCTGTAACAAATATCTAAAAATGTGAAAGCTTTAGAACTGGATAGTGATTAGAGGCTGAAAGAATTTTGGAGTGCAGGCTAAAAGAAGCCAAGGTTGCCATGAAGGGACGTTTAAAGGCAATTCTGGTGAGACTTCAGGAGGAAATGAGGAGAGTTGTAAAGGAAGCTTCCATTTTTTAATAGAATACACAAATTATTATGAACAGGTTTTTGGTAGAAATGTAGATGATAAAGGCCATTTTTGTGACATCTGGGTCATAAATGGAGCATATGTTATTGGATAATGGAGAAAAGGCGATCCTTGTTATCAGATAGTGAAGAAGTTAGCTGAATTATGCTCATGTCCTAGTGTTTTGTGGAAGGTGGAACTTGTGGGTGATGAAATTGGGTATTTAGCTGAGGAGATTTCTAAACAGAATGATGAAGGATCAAGTTAGTTCCTCCTTACTGCTTATAGTAAAATGCAAGAAGGGAAAGGAGTTGAAGAAGGAATTGCTAAACAAAAAGGAACTGGAACCTAAATATTTGGAAAATCTCAGCCTGTCTATATTGCAACAATTGAGGAACATGTTCAGAAGAGAAACTGAGGTATGACTGACTGGCCATTCAATAAGGAGGTTAGTGTGGCTGTGAACTACAGAGTGATCATCCATCTCAAGAGAGCTAGCAATAGATAGAGATCAGTTTATATCAGGAGAAACACTAACAGCTGGGACTAAAGGAAACCAAGAAAATAGGAGGGAACAAAGGAAGCCTATGAACATGCATTATCCTTCAAGAAAAGGGAAGAAGAACCCTAAAGGCAATTCAGAGATCATCTGGGCTGCTACTTCTACCACAAGCCCTGAGTGCATGGCCTGGGTGGCAAGACTGCCTCCATCTTAGTTTCAAAGGAAAGAAAGCACTGCCCTGCAAGAGGTGCATAAGAAGGCCTTCATAGACAGCAGAGTGAGTAGGACCCTTACAGAGAGAGCCTTGTGAACAGCACTCTGCTAAACTAAAGGGGTGGGGCCATGGATGTGAAAACACGGATGATGCTTCCCACCCCAGTGGGTCCAGAGAGTAGAGTCCAAGCCTATATTATTCTCAAGCCTTAAGTCCACTGCCATGTTCCATGGAAGGTTTTGGGACTCTACTTGGAAACCTACTTGGGATACACTACCTCTTTCTTTCTTCTGATTTCTCCTTTTTGGAATGGGAACATCTATCCTATGCCTATCTCACCATTGTGTTCTGGCAACACATAGCTTTTCTGATTTCACAGGTTGATAGCTAAAAAGGAGTTTTTCCTCAGGATGAATTGTACCTAGAGTGTCACCCATATCTTCTTTAGATGATATTTAAATGAGAGTCTGGACTTTAGAGTTAATATTGGAATGAGTTAAGACTTTGGGCGTGTTGAGGGAATGAATGTACTTTTTTATTGAGAAGGACATTAATTTGGAGGGCATGGTAGGGGTGAAATGTTATGAACTGAATGTTTGTTTTCCCTCCCCCCAAACTCCAGTGTTGATGTCTTAGTCCTCAATTTGTTAGTATGGAGATGCGGCCCTTTGGAGGTCTTTGGGTTGAGATGAGATTATGAGGGTGGGCCCCTCATGATGCAATTAGTTCCCTTATCAGAAGGGTAAGAGACACCAGAGCTTTGTTTTCTCTTCATGAGTAAGCATCAATGAAAGACCATGTGAACACACAAGGAGAAGCTTGCTGTCTACAAGCTAAGAAATGGGATCTCACCGGACACCAAACCTGCCGGTACCTTGATCTTGAACTTTCCAGCCTCCAGAACTGTAAGAAATAAATGTCTGTCATTTAAGCCATCTGGTCTATGGTATTCTGTTACAGCAGACCAAAATAAGGCGAGTGATCTTAGAATCTTTTTAATTTATCATCAAGAGTGTTAGTACATTCTTGCATATATTGGGTTAAAATCATGTTTTCTCTCCATTATTTTATTATAGTTGTCTTTGTAACTGCAGTCAGTTTTATATTGCTGGTGCCTCAGTGCACATAAAGAAAGCAGACAAGTGCTGTGTCACTATCACTTGACTTTCACCACCATATCTAAGAGAACGAAGTGAAACAACACAGTACACAGGACATTTTGATTGGAAATAAGTCCATGATTCAGTGTTAAACAAATGAGACTCAGGGTTTAGATTCTGATTCATTCCATTTTCAAACCTAAATCATTGAAAGGAATGCTTCTTTGCAATGAGTGTTTCTCTTACATAAGAATGGAATGTAGTTTTTGGAAAAAGTTTTAAGAACCCATCCAGGTATTTCATCATTGTGAGGTAGTGCTATATTTTACAGGCCTTAAAGTGGAACTTAATCATATGTTTTGGTCAATTTCTTCTGATAGCCTTGCCTAGCCAAAAGTAATTAGGAGATTAAAGAATTGAAAGTATCCACAGCAGAAAAGTGTACCAGTGTTAGAGTAACAGATATTCAGCCAACCTCTCTGGTGTTGATTTTGCTCAGTAAGTCCTCCCTTATGAACATAGGGTAAGGGAATGACAATGTATGCATTCATCTACTCATCCTAGAGCAGGATTTAGGTACCTGGTGTTACATAGACCCCTAAGATCATGTTTCTTAGTGCTTTTTCATCTGCCCTGAGACCTTTATTATTCTTTTATGAAAAGGAAACAAAACAGGTGCCACAATGATGAGGTGTTGTTATTCTATCCAAATTCAGAATCCAGAGAACATTCTGTAGTCATATTTCAACTTTTCTGTCCCTTTTTAGGATCCCGCTGTACTTCTTAGCCTCACCTGTAGTTTAGACCAAAGACCTAAGTTTAGGGCCTCCTGCTGTTTCTTTGTTGCTTGAGATTTAGTAAAGATTGATTTGTTTAAAGGATGCTGATAATAGGGAATGGGGAACTCCTTTTCTTTTCCTCAGCCTCTCATTTCTTCACTTTGTCCAGCAGCAAAATGCCTTAAAAAGCACACCAGTTACATCTTTGTGATAAGGCAAGATTCCTTGCATTGTTTTCCTTTGCAGTTTTTCCTGACATGACTCAAATTTGGAGGAAAATAAGGCAAAACCATAGCATGTCAGAGAAGTTGATAGGATATAGAATTAATGCAATGCATGGTAAAAATGAGAAATCCAGGAGAAAAAAGGGGGTGCAGTGAGAAGTTTATGAGAATTATCATAATATAATGTTGAAAACGATGATAATGGTAATATTTGAGAAGATTGAAATAAGCTGGTTCATACGTGTTCTAATTTGGCAAATCAGGGTTCAAGTATAATATAGCTTGAATTAGATAACTTTCCAAGATTCTTTTCATCTGTAGAAATATGGGACTGACAGCAAAGAGAATAGTTTGTAGGATGGGAAAGACTCAGACATTTATACATGAAAAAGAAGGGAAAATAGTAATGAGAGAATGGGTGGAATAAGAAATTTTAAAAGGTAAAAGGTAGAATAGTACATTTATAAAAATAAGAAAATAACTGAATTAATGCAATGTTTAACTTTTAAATGTCTCAAATTATTACCTTGAACTTATGTTGAACATTTTGTTATGTATAGGTAACACAGTGTTGAGCAAGCACATACAATCAAGGTATGGAAAGGTATATCAATCAATTCTGCATTGAAATGGAAATTCAATATAGTTGAGGAAGTTTACTTTGAATAGAAACTAGGTCTTTTAGATTAACATTCTTGATATTGGTATAAACACAACTTGATACTATATTATGTAATTTGTGGCTAAAACTGTGTAATGTTTTTAATCCACGGCTGAAGTCTTCCTTCTGCTTAAATTATAATAATAGCCTAAAGAAGAGAAATCTTTTAAAAGTATGTATCATGGTGGATATGGCCACATATGAATTATTTTTCTTATTACCATATCACCTCTTCCTCCCATCAGTCATGGGTTGTTATTGTTTCAAACTGGACTTAATATAGTCAGGCACACTCTTATGGTTTGTTGAGTAAGTGTTGTTATCAGTTATAATGAAGGGAGGTTTTAGAGCAAATGCCACTAAGCATACAAATATGTATTAAACAAACAAGGAATTACAAAATAGTTCCTATTCCTTGTTTTATAAGCCTGATTACATTACAGCTCTCAGTTATTTAGGTGCGCTTATAACCTTTTCCATGAAAAATGCACTCATTTGGTACATAAACCCATTTTAGGGACAGAATTCCACTACCCTTACTGACACCATAATCTTTCAAGCAATGATTAGACACACAACACAAACACCAGGTGCTTTACGTTAAGTGTACAGCCTGCAAAGTTTGCTGCATTGTTGTATGTGTTCATGCAGATCGGGGGAGTGTTTCTGAAATATTTTGACCAATGTACGTAATCTGGAACATCACTAATATTTGTTCTTCATTGAAAAACATCTTTTTCAACATTTATTTAACATACATAAAGCTTCTTTTCAGTTATCTCTTGTGTTGGTCATTAGCCATAGGTGGAACACCTTCTGATTAAATGTTAGTTATACAGAAATGTGTACAGCAGAGTAAAAATCTTTATAATTTCCCCACTCTCCCATCTCTTCTGTATATACCCACTGTTATCCTCCCAGATTTTTATCTGTAAACACACTTATATAAATATATTTTTTGTACTATGCCCACTATTTTCTAAGTATTTTTTTTTCTATAGAGAAAAAACTGGTTTGGTATTCAAGGCACTTAATAATCTGTCCCCCCAACAGAAACTCTCTAAACTAATTTTTCGATGTTTTATCCTATATATTCAATGCTTCAGCCTTTCTGAACTTCTGATGGTTTCCTGCATATGCCATACCCTTTCCAGATTCTGTTCCTTTGATTATTCTGTTCTCTGCCTGGAATGCCTTTATTTTTCTATTTTATCTGGTTATATATTTAAAATCTGTTTCAAATGTTATGTCCTATGTGAATCTTTTTTTTTTTTTTTTAGCTTTCTATTGTGGAATTCCTCCTTCCTCTCTATTTTCATAGTATTTTTATATATAACTTGACTATGGCAGTAGTCATCATGATAACAGCTATCAAGTATTGGCTCTACTGGGTGAAAGTTTAACTTTTTTTACACTTATTTTATTTAATCATCTTTCCACATTGTTGTAACTTACCTGCTTATATGTCATTTCCCAAATAGACCAATTAACCTACCCAACTTTATTTAGATCCCATTATGTGGCAATATACTTGGACACAAAATAGGTCCTTAGCAAATCCATGTATGAGAAAATGAAAGTAAAAATGTTGCTTTTCAGCACTTGGTATTAAAGTAAATATGTAGATCATAATTGTTCTTGGTGAATATAGACTAGAGAAGGATACAGCATGAAGTGAACGCAAAAGCTACAAGGAAATGGCATGTCTTTTTCCTATATAGAGAATTCTATAGGTATGTTAGAAGATTGGGAAAAGCTGAAGAAAATGCAAATAGAATGATCTTATTCTAAGATGTTTTAGCTTGCATTATTTGTTGATGGCTTTAGCCTTGTGTGGGCATTTTGGGCAGTCATGACAGAATGAAATAATTTTCATCATGAGTGTAACATAAAAAGTGTATGCAAAATGAAAGCAATGAGAGGAGATGAGAAAGGACTGCTATGAGGTGGAAATAGAAATTGTATTTGTGATCTTCAAAAATTTTGCTTAATTTGCCTCATAAAATAATTTGGAAAAATGACATACCACTTTGCAAATTTCAAAGTTACTATCTAGGGTCACCTCAGTGGCTCTGTCGGTTAAGTGTGCGACTCTTGGTTTCGGCTCAGATCATGATGTCACGGTTCATTAGTTCTAGCCCCACGTCAGGCTCCACCCTGTCAGTGAGGAGCCTGCTTGGGATTCTCTCTCCCTCTGTCTGCCCTTCCCCCACTCACACTCTCTGTCTCTCTCTCAAAATAAATAAATAAACATTAAAAAATAAAAATAAAATAAAATACTTTTTATTATAACTTTAAGTAGCTGCAGAGATTATAGTTAAAAACATGTTAACGGTAACTATTGTCTATTTCACTGAATCATGAAAAATGTTTACCATATGGTTGAATGGGCTAAATCAGCCCTCATTGCCAAACTCCTTAGCTAAGTCGGACTTGTTATCAATAACACACCTGACTTCATTTTTTAGATCAAATTAACATGTTAATGCATTCCATGCAAACTCTCTTGCTTCTGAATTCAAACTATATCCCCTTCTAATTTTCTTGCTTTATTCATAATGGATGGACCCCAGGATGAATGCATTCTTGAATTATCTCTTTGCATATATTCTTGAGACTTTTACAGCCAGGAGGCAATGTGCCATAACAATGTTTGGGATGGGTGAGACGTATGCTTTCTGTTTTGTAAAATAGAAAGAGAGCAATTATGAAAGGAAAAAGAGGAAAGGAAAACTGGTTGCTTGCAGGTGCTTGCATTTGTAGGCAGGTCAGTTTTAGGAAAGGGAATATATGGAAGTTGAGAATTTGGATATAGATTCCCTATAGATATTTGTATCTGCGTTACTTATGAAAAGTCTTTGTTAACATTTTCTTGAAGACTCCTGGGATGGGTTATGTGTACATAACATTATAGGCATTGGATAGTATGATCACGAGGTAGATTGTGACACAGAGAATATACTTTCTGGTGCTTTGGTAAATACACCAAGTACCCTTTCTAAATCTTACATTCAAGAATGTACAGATAACTGCAATCCCATGGTTTACGAATTACGAGACAAGGAGTGCAGGGATGAGTATGTGAATGATCAGAAGAGAAAGCTATGCTAGAGAAGAAATCCCCTTCCCCAAATGTAAAGCGTACAAGATGAAGAGTTTGAAATTCTAAAAATAGGCAAAGGGAATCTCCAGGGTTTTTAATGAGTTCAATGGTAAGGTGGAATGCTATTTATGATATTTGTTTCTTTTTTTTTTAATATATGAAATTTGTTGTCAAATTGGTTTCCATACAACACCCAGTGCTTATCCCAAAAGTTGCCCTCTTCAATACCCATCACCTCCCCTCCCCTCCCTCCCACCCCCCATCAACCCTCAGTTTGTTCTCAGTTTTTAAGAGTCTCTTATGCTTTGGCTCTCTCCCACTCTAACCTCTTTTTTTTTTCCTTTCCCTCCCCCAAGGGTTTCTGTTAAGTTTCTCAGGATCCACATAAGAGTGAAACATATGGTATCTGTCTTTCTCTGTATGGCTTATTTCACTTAGCATCACACTCTCCAGTTCCATCCACGTTGCTACAAAGGGCCATATTTCATTCTTTCTCATTGCCACGTAGTACTCCATTGTGTATATAAACCACAGTTTCTTTATCCATTCATCAGTTGATGGACATTTAGGCTCTTTCCACAATTTGGCTATTGTTGAGAGTGCTGCTATAAACATTGGGGTACAAGTGCCCCTATGCATCAGTACTCCTGTATCCCTTGGGTAAATTCCTAGCAGTGCTACTGCTGGGTCATAGGGTAGGTCTATTTTTAATTTTTTGAGGAACCTCCACACTGTTTTCCAGAGCGGCTGCAACAGTTTGCATTCCCACGAACAGTGCAAGTAGGTTCCTGTTTCTCCACATCCTCTCCAGCATCTATAGTCTCCTGATTTGTTCATTTTGGCCACTCTGACTAGCGTGAGGTGATATCTGAGTGTGGTTTTGATTTGTATTTCCCTGATGAGGAGCGACGTTGAGCATCTTTTCATGTGCCTGTTGGCCAACTGGATGTCTTCTTTAGAGAAGTGTCTATTCATGTATTCTGCCCATTTCTTCACTGGGTTATTTGTTTTTCGGGTGTGGAGTTTGGTGAGCTCTTTATAGATTTTAGATACTAGCCCTTTGTCCGATATGTCGTTTGCAAATATCTTTTCCCATTCCGTTGGTTGCCTTTTAGTTTCGTTGATTGTTTCCTTTGCTGTGCAGAAGATTTTTACCTTCATGAGGTCCCAATAGTTCATTTTTGCTTTTAATTCCCTTGCCCTTGGGGATGTGTCAAGTAAGAAATTGCTGCGGCTGAGGTCAGAGAGGCTTTTTCCTGCTTTCTCCTCTAGGGTTTTGATGGTTTCCTGTCTCACATTCAGGTCCTTTATCCATTTTGAGTTTGTTTTTGTGAATGGTGTAAGAAAGTGGTCTAGTTTCATTCTTCTGCATGTTGCTGTCCAGTTCTCCCAGCACCATTTGTTAAAGATACTGTCTTTTTTCCATTGGATGTTCTTTCCTGCTTTGTCAAGGATTAATTGGCCATACGTTTGTGGGTCTAGTTCTGGGGTTTCTATTCTAGTCCATTGGTCTATGTGTCTGTTTTTGTGCCAATACCATGCTGTCTTGATGATTACAGCTTTGTAGTAGAGGCTAAAGTCTGGGATTGTGATGCCTCCTGCTTTGGTCTTCTTCTTCAAAATTACTTTGGCTATTCGGGGCCTTTTGTGGTTCCATACGAATTATAGGATTGCTTGTTCTAGCTTCGAGAAGAATGCTGGTGCAATTTTGATTGGGATTGCATTGAATGTGTAGATTTTTTTGGGTAGTATTGACATTTTAACAATATTTGTTCTTCCAACCCATGAGCATGGAATGTTTTTCCATTTCTTTATATCTTCTTTGATTACCTTCATAAGCTTTCTATAGTTTTCAACATACAGATCTTTCACATCTTTGGTTCGGTTTATTCCTAGGTATTTTATGCTTCTTGGTGCAATTGTGAATGGGATCAGTTTCTTTATTTGTCTTTCTGTTGCTTCATTATTAGTGTATAAGAATGCAACTGATTTCTGTACCTTGATTTTGTATCCTGCAACTTTGCTAAATTCATGTATCAGTTCTAGCAGACTTTTGGTGGAGTCTCTCGGATTTTCCATGTATAATATCATGTGAACTGCAAAAAGTGAAAGCTTGACTTCATCTTTGCCAATTTTGATGCCTTTGATTTCCTTTTGTTGTCTGATTGCTGATGCTAGCACTTCCAACACTATGTTAAACAACAGTGGTAAGAGTGGACATCCCTGTCGTGTTCCAGATCTCAGGGGGAAAGCTCTCAGTTTTTCCCCATTGAGGATGATATTAGCTGTGGGCTTTTCATAAATGGCTTTTATGATGTTTAAGTATGTTCCTTCTATCCCAACTTTCTCGAGGGTTTTTATTAAGAAAGGATGCTGAATTTTGTCAAATGCTTTTTCTGCATTGATTGACAGGATCATATGGTTCTTATCTCTTCTTTTATTAATATGATGTATCACGTTGATTGATTTGCGAATGTTGAACCAGCCCTGCATCCCAGGAATGAATCCCACTTGATAGTGGTGAATAATTCTTTTTATATGCTGTTGAATTCGATTTGCTGGTATCTTATTGAGAATTTTTGCATCCATATTCATCAGGGATATTGGCCTGTAGTTCTCTTTTTTTACTGGGTCTCTGTCTGGTTTAGGAATCAAAGTAATACTGGCTTCATAGAATGAGTCTGGAAGTTTTCTTTCCCTTTCTATATTTTGGAATAGCTTGAGAAGGATAGGTATTATCTCTGCTTTAAATGTCTGGTAGAATTCCCCAGGGAAGCCATCTGGTCCTGGACTCTTATTTGTTTGGAGATTTTTGATAACTGATTCAATTTCTTCACTGGTTATGGGTCTGTTCAAGCTTTCTATCTCCTCCAGTTTGAGTTTTGGAAGTGTGTGGGTGTTTAGGAATTTGTCCATTTCTTCCAGGTTGTCCAGTTTGTTGGCACATAATTTTTCATAGTATTCCCTGATAATTGCTTGTATTTCTGAGGGATTGGTTGTAATAATTCCATTTTCATTCATGATTTTATGTATTAGGGTCATCTCCCTTTTCTTTTTGAGAAGCCTGGCTAGAGGTTTATTAATTTTGTTTATTTTTTCAAAAAAAACAACTCTTGTTTCATTGATCTGCTCTACAGTTTTTTTTAGATTCTATATTGTTTATTTCTGCTCTGATCTTTGTTATTTCTCTTCTTCTGCTGGGTTTGGGGTGTCTTTGCTGCTGTGCTTCTATTTCCTTTAGGTGTGCTGTTAGATTTTCTTTTTGGGATTTTCCTTGTTTCTTGAGATAGGCCTGGATTGCAATGTATTTTCCTCTCAGAACTGCCTTCACTGCATCCCAAAGCGTTTGGATTGTTGTATTTTCATTTTCGTGTGTTTCCATATATTTTTTAATTTCTTCTCTAATTGCCTGGTTGACCCACTCATTCTTTAGTAGGGTGTTCTTTAACCTCCATGCTTTTGGAGGTTTTCCAGACTTTTTCCTGTGGTTGATTTCAAGCTTCAGAGCATTGTGGTCCAAAAGTATGCATGGTGTAATCTCAATTCTTGTATTCTTATGAAGGGCTGTTTTGTGACCCAGTATGCGATCTATCTTGGAGAATGTTCCATGTGCACTCAAGAAGAAAGTATATTCTGTTGCTTTGGGATGCAGAGTTCTAAGTATATCTGTCAAGTCCATCTTACCCAGTGTATCATTCAGGGCCCTTGTTTCTTTATTGACCATGTGTCTAGATGATCTCTCTGTTGTTGTAAGCGGGGTATTAAAGTCCCCTGCAATTACCACATTCTTGTCAATAAGGTTGCTTATGTTTGTGAGTAATTGTTTTATATATTTCGGGGCTCCCGTGTTCGGCACATACACATTCATAATTGTTAGTTTTTCTTGATGGATAGACCCTGTAATTATTATATAATGCCCTTCTTCATCTCTTGTTACAGCCTTTAATTTAAAGTCTAGTTTGTCTGATATAAGTATGGCTACCCCAGATTTCTTTTGACTTCCAGTAGCATGATAAATAGTTCTCCATCCCCTCACTTTCAATCTGAAAGTGTCCTCCGGTCTAAAATGAGTCTCTTGTAGACAGCAAATAGATGGGTCTTGTTTTTTTATCCATTCTGATACCCTATGTCTTTGGTTGGCGCATTTAGTCCATTTACATTCAGTGTTATTATAGAAAGATATGGGTTTAGAGTCATTGTGATGTGTGTAGGTTTCATGCTTGTAGCGATGTCTCTGGTACTTTGTCTCACAGGATCCCCCTTAGGATCTCTTGTAGGGCTCGTTTAGTGGTGACGAATTCCTTCAGTTTTTGTTTTTTTGGGAAGACCTTTATCTCTCCTTCTATTCTAAATGATAGATTTGCTGGATAGAGGATTCTCGGCTGCATATTTTTTCTGCTCATCACATTGAAGATTTCCTGCCATTCCTTTCTGGCCTGCCAAGTTTCAGTAGAGAGATCCGTCACTAGTCTTATCGGTCTCCCTTTATATGTTAGAGCACGTTTATCCCTAGCTGCTTTCAGAATTTTCTCTTTATCCTTGTATTTTGCCACTTTTGCTATGATATGTCGTTAGGAAGATCGATTCAAGTTGCATCTGAAGGGAGTTCTCTGTGCCTCTTGTATTTCAATGCCTTTTTCCTTCCCCAGTTCAGGGAAGTTCTCAGCTATTATTTCTTCAAGTACACCTTCAGCACCTTTCCCTCTCTCTTCCTCCTCTGGGATACCAATTATGCGTAGATTATTTCTCTTTAGTGCATCACTTAGTTCTCTAATTTTCCCCTCATACTCCTGGATTTTTTTATCTCTCTTTTTCTCAGCTTCTTCTTTTTCCATAACTTTATCTTCTAGTCCACCTATTCTCTCCTCTGCCTCTTCAATCAGAGCTGTGGTCATCTCCATTTTATTTTGCAGCTCATTAGTAGCATTTTTTAGCTCCTCCTGGCTGTTCCTTAGTCCCTTGATCTCTGTAGCAATAGATTCTCTGCTGTCCTTTATACTGTTTTCAAGCCCAGTGATTAATTTTATTACTATAGTTCTAAATTCACTTTCTTTTATATTGTTTAAATCGTTTTTGATCAGTTCGTTAGCTGTTGTTATTTCCTGGAGGTTTTTTTGAGGGGGATTCTTCTGTTTCATCATTTTGGATAGTCCCTGGTGTGGTGCCGGACTGTGGGGCACTTCCCCTGTGCTGTCTTGAATAACTTGCATTGGTGGGCGTGGCCGCAGTCAGACCTGACCTCTGCCCCCAGCCCGCCGCTGGGGCCATAGTCAGACTGGTGTGTGTCTTCTCTTCCCCTCTCCTAGGGGCGGGATTCACTGTGGGGTGGCGTGGCCTGCCTGGGCTACTTGCACACTGCCAGGCTTGTGGTGCTGGGGATCTGTCGTATTAGATGGGGTGGATCGGCAAGGTGCATAGGGGCAGGAGGGGCAGGCTCAGCTCACTTTTCCGTCAGGGCCCTGTGGCACCAGCAGTGAGTCAGAACCGCCGCTGGAGGGATGGATCCGTAGAAGCACAGCCTTGGGTGTTTTCGTGGTGCAAGCAAGTTCCCCGACAGGAACTGGTTCCCTTTGGGATTTTGGCTTGGGGATGGGCAAGGGAGATGGCGCTGGCGAGCGCCTTTGTTCCCCGCCAAGCTGTGCTCTGTAGTCCGGGGCTCAACAACTCTCCCTCCCATTGTCCTCCAGCCCTCCCTCTCTCCGAGCAGAGCTGTTAACTTATAACCTTCCAGATGTTAAGTCCCCCTTGCTGTCCGAACACACTCCATCTGGCCCCTCCACTTTTGCCAGCCAGACTCGGGGGCTCTGCTTGGCCGGTGGGCTGCCCCTCTGCCCTGGCTCCCTCCCGCCAGTCCGTGTAGCGCACAATGCCTCTCCACCCATCCTACCCTCTTCCGTGGGCCTCTCTTCTATGCTTGGCTCCAGAGACTCAGTTATGCTGGTCTTCTCGTGGTTTTCTGGGTTATTTAGGCAGGTGTAGGTGGAATCTAAGTGATCAGCAGGTCGCGGTGAACCCAGCATCCTCCTACGCTGCCATCTTCCTTCAAAAAAAAAAAAAAAGTGATATTTGTTTCTTGAAAATACATTTTGATCTGGTTAACAAGAAGGGATTAATTATTAATCCCTTCCCTCAGTATTATGGACTCTTATTTATGTACAAAGAACTTTTATAACTTGGATTTTCCTGTAGCTTGTGAAATATTATATTTTACGTGAAAAGCTTTCATTTCTAGCATAAAACATAGGCTAATAAAAATGATCAGTGTTTTTAAATTTCTTTTTTATTCTCACTTTAAAATGCAATGCTTTTGGTTTTAAAGATTACAAGAATATATAAAAATGCTTAGAATAGGTTTTCATATCTATATTGATTTAGCTTTCTAAATGTAATGTATTTTAAAATCTGCAACATTACCTATGGACTTAATATTTTCTATTTAGTTATAATGCAGTATAGCATTAGAGTAAGTCCAGCCAACATTAGGAAAGCTTCTGTTGAGATATTTGTTTAACTATTTGCAAATTCACTTAAAAATACTTGTATTTTAAACATGCTAAATTGATGGTATGCAAGTAGGAAAAACTATGTGATATCAATTTTATTCCCATTGCTGTATTGGGCCAATTTTTTAAAACAAGAACCTGTGTTAGAGTTGAAGGAACTCCAAGTAGTTCTCATAGCTCAGCAGTATAAAACACAATCTGTGGCCATAATAAAAAAAATATTCCAGCAGGTTCAAAGAGATTGGGGATAAAAAGCCACTCATTTGCTTTTTTGTAGAAGCAGTAGCAATCTGCAGACAAGCTATTCTAGCTTCAAAACAGTATGGTAGATGGTTTTCTGGAACTTGCAATTACAGAAATCCACTTTAACCTCTCTTTCTTACTGGCAGGTGTCCCATTGGCTTGCAGCCAGAGGCTGCGAGTGTAGTGCAGCCGGTGTGTCCCCCAGAGTGCTGAAAATGCCGACACTCCAGCTGGCTGCTCATAATTGCACTGATTGTGGTCTGACAACCCAGAGCTCCAAGAAAGAAATGTGATGAATATACGAAAATATTTTACAAATTTGATCAGATTACAAATTTCATCTCTCTTTTTTCTCCTCTATAGATATGATATCTGCACTTATAAAAATAAGCCCTGTGGAACATTGGGTAAGTTTTTTATGAAGGGAGGATAGTTCAGATTGTCTTTTTGGTCCAGTGACTTTACTCTTCATCATTAATTTGGTCATTTTCCCTTCTGGCACATCTGAAATTACTCCCATAAATTGTTAAAAATTTAACCTTTGTGGTATGTCACTTACTAGGAAACAAGTGGAATGATGATTAAAAACAACTTAGAAGATGTTTCTAAATCTTCAAACAATCATGTTGAATCAAAAGTTACCACTCTATAATGTATTTTCCAAAAATACCAAGGAATTTGAGAGCAAAGGAAAGCAAACAGCATCTTCAAATATCAGGCTAGGAAAGGAAAGGGGGAAAACTGGGGGGGGATACTTAAAGGAGAGATGTTGTGTTCTTAATGTACTTCCTTCGGTGCAATTTTGTGGAACATGTATATCCCTATAAGTTAGGATATTAGAAATTTTCAGTACCTGAACAATAATAAAATAAGAGAGAGAGAGAGAGAACAGGAGTATTTTTCTTTTGCTCCCCAAATATCATTTGTTTTTTTGAAAAGTGTTTCTGTAGTATTTTAGAATTTAAAAAATTACATTTTGTTGCAGAGCATAACCTCATTCTGGTTAAAAGTTAACTGCAAATATAAATGGAGGTAAATGATAGCTTTCAAGTAGACTTAATTGTTAAACAACTAGAGTTATTTTTAAGAACAGGCTTTTTTTTTCTATGATAAATTTTTTAGTGTCATAGAGACTTTATACAGACACAAAAGTTAAGCACCTGAAGGTGAATTTTCTACTGTCTCTATGAAAAGTCTCAATTTTCTTATATGTAAAGGAACAATTGTGAAATCTATTCCTATGCCCCTCAAAAGAATTTTGGGAAGATCAAATTTAAGTAGAAATGGGAGAAAAGATGTTACCCAATTTCCTAGGGAGTTCAGAAAACCACCTGTTTATAGAGACTTGTCTTGATTTTTATCTGCCTTTCCACTCTTCTCCTACCGCATTTCCCTTGGGATTTAAGGGTAAAGAAGAAATCCCAATTAACCAATTTGAGTATTTATAGTGGAGAAGTTTGCTAGTTAAAAAGCATAATGGCAAAAGAGCTGTCTTTCCTTAGAGATCTCACTTCAAAAAGATTTAGGTTTTTACGTTAATTAGACAATGTAATTCATTGGAAAGGACCCTAAACTGGAAACTAACAGCTGGCTTTGACAGTTTCATTGCATTAGCCTTTACTCTTCATTTAGGACTTTGTTCCTCAATTTCCTTATCTACGAAGTAGGAGCAGTATCTGCCCTTATGCAGCAGGGATATTGTAAAAATCATTTCAAGAAAGATGTTTGGTAAAGAAGTACTATAAAATGCACTGGTATTATTACTTATTGTAGAAATTATACTGTTTAACCTAACCTCTCTATTATTCAAATTCAATAAAGCATTTACTAAGTGCTTAATCAATTTTAGGTACAATGGACACTAAGCTTCAAAGCTAGAGCTTGTATTTTTCTAGTATATATATATTCTGAGGATATACATATGTGTATATATGTATACATATACATACACATATTGTATTCTGATTTTTGAAGGTAGATTATTTACATTGAGATATGTTCTTTATTAGGATATTAGTAATAACACTGCCTGTACTTTTCTTGTTATTTTTACCAAAGTAGATTCACGATATTTTTCTACCCTACATCTCTTTTTTTCCCCCGAGTATGTATTCCAACTTTTATAATTTATTAATTTCTCAAATGAATACAATAATACTTTAGTACATGTCAATGCATTTTCAAGCTCAGTATAAATTATTTTTCAAATTATAAACCATTGTAAATTATTTTTTGTATTATGTCACGGTGAAAACTGAGTGCATATGTTTACATGTGTTGACCTTCATATGTGGAAAATATATTATCAGTACAGAATTTATCAGGTTTTTTTCTTTTTGGGTGGTTATTCTGGCAACTTTCATGTTGGTTTTATGCTAATACTTGCATATTGTACTTAGTACTTCTGATGACCAACTGTTACATGGCTAAGTAGATTTAAGGGTGCAAACTGTGGCCATCAAACTGAGGAAATCTAAATGACCCAAAGAGTAATCAAACCCCTATTAACACAATCACACGTAAGAACTTTGACAACTTCAATTTTATAGAAATACAGAAAGTTGTAGGGGTTGTAAAAATAACATCTAAATTATTTTATTTCACTTAAGATTAAGCTCTGCATTTTCAACTAGTAGTTATTTCCCAAATATGTTCTTTCTAAAGTTGTTCTTTTAGTAGAACAACTAAGTTAATTTTCTATCAGATACAGAAGTAAATCTGTGCTTGCAAATACACCTTGGGGAGTCATTGAGAAAAATACTACCACATGGCATAGACCAAACAACCACAATAACAACAAGCAAAAAGCTAACCCATGGAATAATATATTTTGGAAAATAGAAGAAATGTTAATTTCACAATAATTATTCTTTGTAATTGTTTTTTAGCCATATTTCATAAAGCTCAAAACAGAAACATTTTTCAGTGTGGCTTTGTTCTTCCAATATCATGGATGATATTGAACTCAATAGCTTAAAGCCAGATAATCTACAGCAAACGTTTTTTGTATTCTTTCTCTCCTTCTCCTTCTCTCTCTTTCTCTTAATGGAATTTGGAAGTAACATTGATTAAATATTTTTGATTAACAAAAAAAAATCAAGTCACCTTGCCCCAACTAGTACCTCTTTTTACTTCCTCTTCTTCAGGTCTCAAGACTTCTAAGTCAGTAGAAGGACACTACAAGATAACACTAGTATTTATAATAACTCAGAGAGGCAGAAATCAACCTCTTTCCCAACTCCTGCTCCTTCCACATAAAACAGTAGGAAAAGCAAACAGTCTATTAGGTAATCTAACACTGACCTCAACTTTGTTCCAGTGTGGCTATTATGTTCATATTTTATATTAGAAGGTACAGAGAAACAATTTCTAGAACTTTCTTGTCAGTAAAAATATTAACTGAATAGCTGTTACTATTCCAAATTAGTGTAGCTGGGAAATTGTACTTAGCATAGAACATTGTTTATTGCAGTCAATAAATATTCATTGAATTGAATTCGAACCACTTTTTGTGGGGAGATAATTATTACTTGGGTAATGATAGTAGACTACTAACATATAAAATATAAAATGTTTTTTCTACTTTTCCTTCAATTTCTTCTAAATAACTGTCATCCCTATATGTGTTAAATATGATTTGGCATCTGTTTCCTTATGACACATGACATTTTATCTTTCACACAAAAATTCTTTTTTCTAAGTACTGTTTTAAAGTTATGTATTAATTCACAGGGCATGATATTTATTTGGAAGTAAATATGAAAGCTTTTACAGGCCAAAATTCCCAAGGGAAGAATACCTTGAAAACATAACATTTCACTAAAATCAGCAAGTTAACACTGTAGTTTTTGCTTTATTAGTAAAACTAAGGCATTGAAGGGGGATGGGAGAGGGATAAATACACTGAGTGCGTGAAAGACTTGCTTTCCATTAAAATACCAAAAGACACTGTTGCATCACTACCAGGACTGATTTCAGAAGATTAAAAAAATGCAAAACCTATTTTTTAACAGTTCTCCTTTTTCTCTTTTGAATCATTCATTTTTGCTTTTATAAAAAAAAGTCATTAAAAAATTATTTGGGATTCCCTTTTTTTGGTAACTAAAAAGTTGCTTGTATATTTTTATGAACCCACTAAACTTAAACAGATCTCTTTAGAAAAATAATGTGGATATATTTTGCTTTCTACAGCCTAAAGAATGTTAAAATAGAAATGCTTTCTTGAATTCCCTCTTCTGGCTCAAGTTACTAGGTGGTCCCAAGTTACCAGAAGTAAAATTTATAAATCTAACCCCTAGTCTAGACATTTTCCAGCACTGACTGCAGTTCAAAAAATATTAATGTCTAGCCGGCAAAGTGAAACTCCCCCCAGTGATTTTGCAAATGACTAGAAAGTTAACCTTTTGCCAACTGCTCCTTCTGTGCATGGAGGTTATTAAAAAGAATCCAGGCATTTATAAGTATGGGCTTTTTAAGACTGAAACACCTTGGCTTGACCCTTTGTGTCTCCTTCTGTTTATTCAGGCTTGGCCTCTGTGGCTGGAATGTGTGAGCCTGAAAGGAGCTGCAGCATTAATGAAGACATTGGCCTGGGTTCAGCTTTTACCATTGCACATGAGATTGGTCACAAGTGAGTGAGTTTAAGAAAATCAAAATAAATTTTAGAACTCCACTCTTTTGAGCAACTCATAACTACTGTGTGGAACGCCTGTGCTCAACCGTATTTTACCGCCTTTTTGTCTGATTTCAATAGAGAATGTTATCATTTGGGGTGTTGAGATAAATCATCTTAAGAACTGGAGACTTGTTAAATAATCTTTATGGTTCAATGACCCATAGTTTTAGAGTGGTGAATGCACCACACTTAAGTTTTGTTACATGTATTTGAAATAATTTACCTTTAGCATGGTCTGCTCATCACCTAGTTCCTCCAAGTTAAATTGTTTAAGTGATCTGTTTTTTCATTAAGTGACAATACCTATATATTTTAAAATCACTATTGACACTGCTACCATAAAGTCTGCTTTGACTTTTCACTCTTCATACAGCTGTGAACATACCTTTTCCAAACATAAAGTTTGTGCAATTGATGCTGTGTAACTTGTGTTTTCAGGTGTACTTGTATGTCACTGAAACACACACACACACACACACACACACACACACACACACACACAATCAAAACTGATGTTACAGAGAGCAGTGAGACATCATTTTCATCACTTTTTAGGAGGCTCTGGAGTTTTTAATATTTGCTTTAAATAAATCTGTGCCCCAAACTGTCCTATGGCTGTCCCCCCGAATACACACACATAGCAGTAAAATCCTTACTTTGTTTATTTCAAGCAACAGGCAGTAGTAAATGTAAAAGCCTGCTCATGTGGAAGGAGAGAAATTTGAAAACTGTAAAAGGATAGTCAAACAGTTTTAAGTGAAACAAGCAGCCTATTTGCAGGAACTCCTGACATTTGTATGATTTAAGTTTTACAGTCTACTTTTTTGGTAGAGAAATGGATGGGGGAAAAGAAGAACAAATAGAAATGAATGTTTATTATACACTTGCCTCAGAGGTCATTCCTAAGATAAATCTGTAGTTCAGCTATTTTTTTTTTTCAAAGTGGAGAGTGAAATTGAGTCAGTCTGTTGCATTATTTTGAAGATTGCAATTTAAATTGTACCAAATTAGTGTTGATTTATGTAAATGCAAGTGACTAGCAAGTTTAAACCTAACTTGATTCAGACATGAGGAAAAGTCAGTATTACAGTTTTAATGAAGTCTTAAAAATATTGGTATTCTAGTTTCCATTGCAATAAACAGCAGGAGTACAAAAGGGGAAAGCCTCTGAACCAGTCAGTTTATCTTCAACGCACTTAAAACTCTGGCTCATTAATGACTGTCATAATCTTATGCAACCAGACTGAATTTAATAGGTTCCGTTGGATTCAATTACATTGAAAGGTTAGGACAAGTAACATACAGTGGATCAATTATGTATGTATGGGAGCACCATTTCCACATGCAGTCATAAGTTAGTCAGTGTCAGCAGATGCATTGTAAGGCTCATTCTTGTATGTACTTAATAGCTGAAGTGAGAGTTTATCTTTCTTTGTATCTTTTATTAAGATGAAGATTCTAACTGACCTTCTCTGTCAGAATTCCTAGAGTCCTTTTTGTTGTTTTTGGCCTCTTGGGTAATTCCTTCTAATTCTTTGTAAGATGAATGGTTTGTACCTTATGTAGAAGATTATGAAAGAGAAGTAGAGTATCAATATACCTTTTAAGATTTATATGCTCTGGAATAACTTTATTTCGCAACTAATTCTTGTTTGATAATGCAACTGCTAAAAAATGAGGAGGTGGGGAATCTACAAAATGCTTTATGTTGAGAGCCAGAAGAAATTCTTCCATTTAAAAATATTATTTGACAAACTAAAAATCAGCTATCTTTCCATGTCCAGTTGATTAATGGGTCAGTTTCCTCTATTCCCTTTTCCCCAGACAATGAGGCGGGATATATCTAACATATCTTTTTCAATGTAACAAATTATTATTTTGTCACTTAAGGAAAATCTATTTCATGGATGGAGATCCCTTGACTTGTTTTTAAGATCTTGGGCTTAGCTTTAAGGAACTTAGCAAGTCAACTCTGGCACAACTCATGGCATCACTAAAATACAATCCCCTATTCTCCCTGAAAGAAAGCAACAGCCATGGTAAATATATCAGGTATAGTTTTCAGATAGAGTGTGCTGAATTTTTATAACTTGTGTCATTTAGTAGGATGGATTGTAAGTGATGTGACAATATCTGCAGGTTCATCACAGTGAAGAATATTTGACTATAAATTATTGAGAAGTGCCCTCATTGAATCACTAGACTGAAGATTTTCAATGTATTCTTTACATTGTGTAGAATATGGTTTTGCACCCACTGTATACTTGTGTAGGTATAGAATATCCATTTTAAACAGCTATGGGACAAATTTTTCCTTGAGTAGGCCTTGGTGACCACTTTTATTGGTGGGGGTGGGGGGTGGACCATACGGGAATTGAATTAGTGACCACTTTTATTTCTCTCCATGGCTTTGTGAAAACAAGAAAGATTGAGGTTTATGCAATATTTAAGTAACATGTCTAGCTGTAATGTAGCTATAAGCCAAAGGCAATTAATGAACCTTATATAAATGAATGTTCATTGAAATATTTTTTTGTTAATAAACTAGTTGCCATAGATTTCAGCAATTGAAAAAATTGAAAAAATTTCAGCAATTGAAAAAATTATGATGTTGAAAGGGGATGGCAAGAATTCAACCAGACTTCTTTATGTTGAGAAAAGTCTGATGTTTCCACATGGTATAAGAATAAATAATCTTAAAAAGATCTTAAAAATTGTCATAGTTATTTGAGATGCATATTTCAATATGCAGGACTGACGTGACAGGATGTCTGAGATTTACTTTGAAAAGAAAATGAAAAAGAGAAAGATAAGGCAAGAATAGCATCTTGAATTTTATCATCTTGAAAATGTATGAATGGGAGTTCATTATGCCACTCTTTCTACTATTGTACATGTCTGATATTTTCTCACAAAAAAGAATAGGTTCTAAGATCATAAATCTTTTAATTATCTTAACCCATTTATTAATTAATCATGATTTAATGAACTATAACTCTGATTTTGAGAGAATTTATGGAAGTGTTAAATGTTTTAGCAAAAGCTGCAGGTGTATATTGGCCTTGCTTTTGGAAATCAGTACCAATGTTTGGTCTTACCGATAGGAATATAGAAGATTGGTTAAGAGATGATTTTTTTTTTTTTTTTTTTTTAAGGAGAAATGTGGCAGACTTCATGACAAAATGGTAAATTAGGCTACCTGTATTAGGAAGCTCTTATTACTATTTTCTTTTATCTGAACTTGTCTTTTCCTGTTGCAAGTACTTAGGTTGTCTCTAAATGCTTGATTAGGGCTCTACTTTCATAATAGAAGGCTAATAATTAACATACACTGAGGGATTCTTAATATTTGAGACTGTATTTGGGACTTTAATGCTTTTTGTCTAGTTTTGATGTCAAAACAATGTTAATCTTATAAATGAGTGAAGAAGTATTCTATTTTCTGGAAGAGTTTGCTTTCCCATGAGTACATTTTAAAACATTATTTTGGTATAATTTACATACAATAAATATGCATACATTTTGAGTATGGATCAGTGATTTTTGGCAAATGTATATAACCGTTTAACCACCACCATAATCAAGATATCAACATTTCCATTACCTGAACAAGTCCCCTTATTCCCTTTTATAGTCAGTCTCCACCTTTTCTCTGGGCCCAGACAGCCACAGATCTACTTTCCATCACTATAGATTAGCCTTGTCTTTTCTATAGTTTCATTTAAGTGGACTTATATAGTGGGTACTCTTTTGTGATTAGTTTCTTTCCCTTAGCATAATGCTTTGGAGATTCACCCATGTTGTGTGTACCAGTAGCTTTGTTGTTGTTGTTGTTGTTGTTGTTTTCTGAACAATATTCCCTATTAATAATGATAGCACCTACCACATTTTAGGTTTTTTCTAGTTTGGGGCTATTATGATGAATAGAACTGCTGTGAACATCCACATGCACGTATTTGTTTGGACATATACTTTCATCTCTCTTGGGTGGTACTGTTGGTAGTATGGTATGTGTTAGGTTCACTCTATCATAAACTGGTTTTCAAAGTGTCTCTATACCACTTTACATTCTCACTAGCAATCTCTGAGAGTTCTGATTACTTCAAGATCCTTGCCAACATTTGTTTTTGTCTTTTTAAGTTTAGCCATTATTATGCATTTCAGTGGCATCTCATTGTAATTTTAATTAGTTAAGCAACTATTTTCTGGTAAATAGTGATGTTAGTGATGATGAGCATCTTTTCATATACTTATTTGTCATTCATTATCTTCTTTGAATATCTAGTCAAAATCTTTTTCCCACTCTTTCTTTTTAACTGTGGTGTTTTCTTCTTATTGAGTTGCAAGATTTCTCATTATAACCTGGGTAAAAGTCTTTGTCATATATACATAATGTGACTGTGACTATCTTCTCCAGGTCTGTTGTTTGCCATTCATTTTTTTTTAAGGTATTTTGTAAAAAAAACAAAATTTAAAAATTTTGATGAAGTGTAATTAAAAAATTTTTTCTTTTATGGCTTGTGTTTTTTGTGTCCTGAAATGTCTTTGCCTACTTCAAAATTGTAAACGTTTTCTTCTGTATTTTTGTCTAGAAGTTTTATACTTTTAGCTTTTTATATTAAGATCTATGATCCATTTTGAGTTAATTTTTTGTGTAGTGTGAGGTAAAAACTCAGGTCCCTTTTTTTGTCATGGATATCTAGTTATTTTAGCACAATCTTTTAAAAAATTGGTTGGTTTGTAGTTTTAATATCTTTGTTGAGTTCTGTATCAGAATAAAGTTAGTCATACAAATTAAATTGAGTTGAGTTTTAGTGTTAGAATAAAGTTAGTCATATAAATTGCTCTATTTTCTGGAAGAGTTTGTACACATAAGGTTAATGTTATTTCTTCCTTAAGTGTTTGGTAGAATTCACCAATGAAGCCATCTGAGCCTGGAATTTTCATTATGGGAAGATTATTGATTAATAATTTGGTTTTTAAATTAAATATAGGATAGCACATTATCTAAATCTTTTGAGTTTTTTGTTAATTATGTCTTTCAAAGCATTTAGACTATTTTAACTAAATTGTCAATTTATTATCATGCAGTTTATAATAATCCCTTGTCTTTTTTAATGTCTGTCATATGAATAATGATGTTCCACCATTCATTCTTGATATTTGTAATTTGTGTTTTCTCCTTTTTTCTTTTTTTTCCAGCTTTATTGAGATATAATTGACATATAACACTGTATAAGTTTAAGGTGTACAACGTGATGATTTGATACACATATATATTGTGAAATGATTACCATGATAAGGTTAGTTAACACATCCATCACATCATATAATTAATTACCTTTTCTTGTGTGTGTGGTGAGAGCATTCAAAATCCACTCTCTTAGCAACTTTCAAGTATACAATACAGTATTGTCAACTATAGTCACGATACTCTACACGAGACCTCCAGAATTTATTCATCGTATAACTGGAAGTTGTACACTTTGAATACCTCCATTTTCCTTCACACTCTAGTCCCTGACAACCACTAGTCTACTTACTGTTTCTAGGATTTCAGCTTTTTTAGATTATACATATAGGTGAGATCACACAGTATTTGTCTTCAATCTGACTTAATTCACTTGTAATTCCCTCAAGGTTCATCTTCAATGAACCAAATGACAGGATTTTCTTTCTTTTTATGACTGAACAATATTCTAGTGTGTGTGTGTGTGTGTGTGTGTGTGTGTGTGTGTGTGTGTGTGTCTGTGGATCTATATACCACATTTTCTTTATCCATTTATCCCTCGATGGACACTTAGATTGTTTCTATATTGTGGCTATTGTAATTAGTTCTCCAATGAACATCTATTTGAGATAGTCATTTCATTTCCCTTGGCTGTATACCCACAAGTGGGATTTATGGATCATATCGTAGTTCTGTTACTTTTTTGAAGAACCTCCAAACTGTTTTCCATAGTGGCTATACCAATTTACATTCCCATCAACAAGGGTTCCCTTTTCTTCCCTTTCTTACTGGCTTTTGTAATCTATTGTCTTTTCATATTAACCCTTCGAACAGGTGTGATGTGATATCTCATTGTAGTTTTGATATGCATTTCCCAGATGATTGGTGATGTTGAAAACACTTTTCCCCTATATTTTCTTCTAGGTCTTATGCTTAAATCTTTAACTCATTTTGAGTTAATTCTTATGAGTTGTGCAAGATAGGGGTCCTGTTTCATTTTTTTGCAGTCCAATTTTTTCCACCCCATTTACTGTGGAGGACTATTCTTTTCCCATTGAGTATTCTTGGCACCCTTTTATTTTTTATTTTTTTTTATTTACTTATTTTTATTTTTTATTTTTTAAAATTTACATCCAAATTAGTTAGCATATAGTGAAACAATGATTTCAGGAGTAGATTCCTTAGTGCCCCTTACCCATTTAGCCCATCCCCCCTCCCACAACCCCTCCAGTAACCCTGAATTTGTTCTCCATATTTATGAGTCTCTTCTGTTGTGTCCCCCTCCCTGTTTTTATATTATTTTTGTTTCCCTTCCCTTATGTTCATCTCTTTTGTCTCTTAAAGTCCTCATGTGAGTGAAGTCACATGATATTTGTCTTTCTCTGACTAATTTCACTTAGCATAATACCCTCCAGTTTCATCCACGTAGTTGAAAATGGCAAGATTTCATTCTTTTTGATTGCTGAGTGATACTCCATTATGTATGTGTGTGTGTGTTTGTGTGTGTGTGTATGTGTGTGTGTGTGTATGTGTGTGTGTGTGTATGTATATATATATATATATATATATATATATATATATATATATATAAAACACATTTTCTTTATCCATTCATCCATCGATGGACGATGGACATTTGGGCTCTTTCCATACTTTGGCTATTGTTGATAGTGCTGCTATCAACACGGGGATGCATATATCCCTTCAAAACAGCATACTTGTATCCTTTGGATAAATACCTAGTAGTACAATTGCTGGATCATAGGGTAGTTCTATTTTAAATTTTTTGAGGAACCTCCATACTGTTTTCCAGAGTGGCTGCACCAGCTTGCATTCCCACCAACATTGCAAAAGAGATCCTCTTTCTCCACATCCTTGCCAACATCTGTTGTTGCCTGAGTTAATGTTAGCCATTCTGATAGGTGTGAGGTGGTATCTCATGGTGGTTTTGATTTGTATTTCCCTGATGATGAGTGATATTGAGCATTTTTTCCTGTGTCAGTTGGTCATCTGGATGTCTTCTTTGAAGAAATGTCTATTCATATCTTTTGCCCATTTCTTCACTGGATTATTTGTTTTTTGGGTGTTGAGTTTGATAAGTTCTTTATAGATTTTGGGTATTAACCCTTTATCTGATATGTCATTTGCAAATATCTTCTCCCATTCTGTTGGTTGCCTTTTAGTTTTGCTGATTGTTATCTTCACTGTACAGAAGCTTTTTATTTTGATGAGGTCCCAGCAGTTCATTTTTGCTTTTGTTTCCCTTGCCTTCAGAGACATGTTGAGTAAGAAGTTGCTGCGGCTGAGGTCAAAGAGGTTTTTGCCTGCTTTCTCCTTGAGGATTTTGATAGCTTCCTGTCTTACATTTAGGTCTTTCATCTATTTTGAGTTTATTTTTGTGTATGGTGTGAGAAAGTGGTCCAGGTTCATTCTTCTGCATGTCGCTATCCAGTTTTCCCAGCACCACTTGCTGAAGAGACTGTCTTTATTCCATTGGATATTCTTTCCTGCTTTGTCAAAGATTAGTTGGCCATACGTCTGTGGGTCCATTTCTGGGTTTTCTATTCTGTTCCATTGATCTGACTGTCTGTTTTTGTGCCAGTACCATACTGTCTTGGTGATTACAGCTTTGTAGTATAGCTTGAAGTCTGGGATTGTGATGCCTCCTGCTTTGGTTTTCTTTCTTGGCACCCTTTTAAAATGTTAGTTGACCACATGTGTGTGTGTGTGTGTGTGTGTGTGTGTGTGTGTGTGTGTGTTTGGGTTCCCTGTTCTCTTCCATGGCCTCCAGTGTTGTGATGCCACCAGCTTTTTTCTTTTTCAAGGTTGCCTTGGCATCTTTGGGTCTTTTGTCATTTCATACAAATATTAAGATTTCTGTGAAAAATATCATTGGAATTTTGATAGGAATTGTATTGACCCTATAGATGGTTTTGGGTAGTTTGAACATTTTAACAATATTTCTTCTATCAATCTCTTATTGTCTTCAGTATACAGTTCTTTTACCTCTGTATTTTTAAAATTTAATTT
Source organism: Lynx canadensis (assembly GCF_007474595.2). Taxonomy (NCBI): domain Eukaryota; kingdom Metazoa; phylum Chordata; class Mammalia; order Carnivora; family Felidae; genus Lynx; species Lynx canadensis. The sequence goes on along the minus strand of NC_044303.2, from coordinate 132,698,898 downwards.
AATTTACCTTTTTATTTTTTGTAAGCTATAACCCAATGTACAACTTGAATTCATGATCCCAAGGTCAAGAGTCACGAGTTCTACTGACTGAGCCAGCTAGGTGCCCCTGATTAAATTTATTTCTAATTACTTTATAGTTTTGTTTATTTGTTTTTTATTTAAGAAAATTTTAATGTGTTTATTTATTTTTGAGAGACAGAGAGAGAGGCAGAGCACAAGTGAGGAAGGGGCAGAGAGGAAGAGAGACACAGAATCCAAAGCAGGCTCCAGGCTCTGAGCTGTCAGCACAGAGCCTGATGCGGGGCTCGAACTCATGAACTGTGAGATCATGACCTGAGCTGAAGTTGGACACTTAATTGACTGAGCCACCCAAGCACCCCTCTAATTATTTTATAGTTTTTGTTTCTATTGTATATGGGATAGTTTTATTTCTTTTTCAGATTGGTCATTATTCTGGTGTAGAGAAACACCACTGATTTTTGTATGTTGATTTTTGTAATCTGTAATTTAGTGAATTTATTAGTTCTAACCATTTTTTGGTGGAGTCTTTTGGATTTTCTGTATTCAAGATCATGTCATCTGTGAACAGAGATAATTTTACTTCTTTATTTCCAATTGGATGTCTTTCTTTTTGTTGCCTGATTGGTCTGGCTAGCACTTACAGTGCTAAGTTGAATAGGAGTGGTGGAAGTATGGCGGATATACTTGTCTTGTTCCTGATTTTAGAGGAAAAGCATAAAACTTTTCACCATTGATTATAATATAGCTGTGGGCCCATTATATATGGCTTTTATGATGTTGAGGTTGGTTCCTTCTATATACCTACTTGGTTAAGAGTTTTTATGATGAAAAGGGGGCACCTAGGTAGCTCAGTTTGTTTAGCATCTGACCCTTCATTTCAGCTCGGGTCATGATCTCATAGTTTGTGAGGTTGAGACCCATGTTGGGCTCTGTGCTTATAGCATGGAGCCTGCTTGGGATTCTCTGTCTTCCTCTCTCTCTTCCTCTCCCCTGCTCGCAAGCACTCTCTCTCTCTCAAAATAAATAAATAAAGTTTTTATGATGAAAAGATGTTGAATTTTGTTAAATGCTTTTTTTAACTGAGATTCTCATGTTTTTTAATTTTCATTCTATTAATGAGATGTATCAAATTTATTGATTTGCATGTGTTGAGCCATGCTTGTATCTTAAGGATGAATCCTACTTGATCATGGTTTGTGAATATTTTAAGGTATTGTTCAATTCATTCTGCTACTATTTTGTTGAACATCTTTGTGTCTGTATTCATCAGGGACATTGGCCTCTAGTTTCCTTCTTCTGAATGTATTCTTCTGTTCTTACTATCAGAGTAATGCTGGCCTTGTAAAAGAGTTTGGGAGTGTTTGCTGCTGTTCAGTTTTTTGGAAGAGTTTAAGAAGGATTGGCATTTTTTTTTTTTAAGATTTTATGTTTAAGTAATTGCTACACCCAATATGGGGCTTGAACTCACAACCCTGAAACCAATAGTCACATCCTCTACTGACTGAGCCAGCCAGGTGCCCTGACATTAATTCTTCTTTAAATGTTCGGTAGAAATCACCAGTGAATTTATCTGTCCCTGGATTTTTCTCTTTTGGGAGGTTTTGGATTATTGATTTATCTCCTTACTTGTTATTGGTCTGTTCAGGATTTCTATTTCTTCATGATTCAGTTTTAGTGGGTTTTACTTTTTTTTAGGAATTTTTCCTTTTCTTCTACCTTATATAATTTATTGGTGTATACTTGTTTGTACTAGTGCCTAATGATTTTTGTATTTCTGTGGTTATCAATTGTAATGTCTTTTCTTTCATTTCTGAGTTTTTCTAAGTTTTTGGCCTGTCTTTTCAAAAAAGAAGTTCTTGATTTTATTGATATTTTCATTGATTTTCTAGTCTCTCACTCATTTATTTCTGTTATGATCTTTGTTATTTTTCCTACAAAATTTGGCCTTATTTTGTTCCTTTTTTTTTCTAGTTTTTTGAGGCACAAAATTAGATTGTTTATTTGTGATCTTTCTTTTTTTGTTAGGTCAGCATTTATCACTGTACTCTTCCCTCTTAGAATTGTTTTTTCTGGGGTGCCTGGGTGGCTCAGTAGGTTGAGCATCTGACTCTTGATTTCAGCTCAGGTCATAATCTCATGGTTCATGAGACTGAACCCTACATCACGCTCTGTGCTGACAGTGAGGAGCCTGCTTGGGATTTTTTCTCTCCTCCTCACTTTCTACCCCACCCCTCACATGTGCACACTCTGTATATAAACATTAAAAAAATTTAAAGAAAGAATTGCTTTTGCTGCTATCACAAGTTTTGGTTGTTGTTTTTCCATTTATGTTTGTCTCAAAGTAGTTTTTTTATTATACTTTTGATTTCTTCTTTGACCCATTTATTGTTCTGCAGTGTGTTGTTGAACTTCCATGTTTTAGTTCATTTTTCTGCCTTATTCTTGTTGATTCTTAGTATCATGCTACACTGTGGTTATAAGAGTCTTAACAGGGAGGGAGACAAAACAGAAGAGACTCATAAACATGGAGAACAAACTGAGGGATGCTGGAGGGGTTGTGGGGGGGGATGGGCTAAATGGGTAAGGGACATTAAGGAATCTACTCCTGAAATCATTGTTTCACTATATGCTAATTTGGATGTAAATTTTAAAAAATAAAAAATAAAATTAAAAAAAATGATTTTAAAATTAAAAAAAAATTTAGGGGATACAGTTTTTATCATAAATACAATCCATACTTAATTTAGTCAATGTTTATCATTGTGCTAAGTGTAGAAGCCAAAAATATCAACACCAGTCATGCGCCTGGCTGGCTAAGTCAGAGGAGTGCATGACTCTTGATTTTGCGGTTCTGAGTTAAAGGCCAACGTTGGCTATAGAGATTACATAAATAAATAAATAAACTTAAAAAATATACCAACACTCAACAGTCTCATCATAACTGAAATTAAAATTGTGCTATTCCATCCATTGTTTTTTTTTGTTAATGGATGTATGCACATGTACTATATACACTATTATTTTTATTAAGTTTTTTATTTTAATTCCAGTATAGTGAACATACAGTGTTATATTAGTTTCAGGGGTACAATATAATGATTTGACAATTCTGTACATTACTCAGTGCTCATCATGATAAGTGTATCTTTAATCCCTTTCACCTGTTTCACCCATCCCCCCACCCACCTCTCCTCTGGTAACCATCAGTTTGTTCTCTATAGTTAAGAGTCTGTTCTTGGTTTGTCTCTGTTTTTTTTGGTTTTTTTCCTTTGCTTGCTTATTTTGTTTCTTAAATTCCACATATGAGTGAAATCATATGGTATTTGTCTTTCTCTGACTGACTTACTTCACTTAGCATTATACTCTCTACCTCCATCCATGTTGTTGTAAATGGCAAGATTTCATTCCTTTTTTATGGCTGAATGGCATTCCTGTGTGTGTGTGTGTGTGTGTGTGTGTGTGTGTGTGTGTGTATACCACATACTTATCTGTTCATCTATAGATGGACACTTTGGCTGTTTCTATAATTTGGCTATTGTAAATTCAATTTTTTTAAATTTAAGACTTGTGTTGTGACCTATTGTGTGATCTATCCTGGTGAATGTTTTGTGGATGCTTGAGAAGAATGTGTATTTTGCTAATGTTGGATAGAACGATCTGTTTAAGTCTTTTAGGACCATTTGGTCTAAAGTGTAGTTTGAGTCAGATGTTTCTTCATTTTCTGTCTGAGTGATCATTGTTAAAAATGAGGTATTGCAGTCCCCAGCAATTATTGTATTGTTGTTTATTTATTGTTTTATTTCTGTTTGTATTTGTTTTATATATTTAGCGAATCTAATGTTGAGTGTGTAAACATTTATAATAGTTACATCCTCTTGATAAATTGATGCCTTTGCTATTGTATATGAGCTACTTTGTCTCCTATTACAGCTTTTGAATTAAAGTCTGTTTTGTCTGGTAGAAGTTTGGCTATCTCTATTATCTTTTGGTTAACATTTGCATGGAATATCTTTTTTCTATCTCTTCACTTTGCACCTATTTCTTTCCTCAAAGCTGACATGAGTCTTCTATAGGCAGTGACTAGTTCAGTCTTTTTTTTTTTTTTATTCATTTAGCCACTCCATGTTTTTTGATTGGAGAATTCAATCCATACACATTTAAAGTAACTATCAATATGTAAGACTTAGTAGTGCCATCTTATTATTTGTTTGCTGGTCTTTGGTAATTCCTTTGTTCCTTTCTTTCTCTCTTACTGTCTTCCTTTGTGAATTGATAATTATCTGTGGTGCTTAGTTTTGATTCCCTTTTATTTATCTTTTGTATATCTACAGTAGGTTTTTGCTTTGTGATTACCATGACCTTTACATAAAACATTATAGGTATACAGTCTATTGTAAGCTGATAACAACTTAACTTTGATTACATACAAAAACTCTTCTTTCCGGGGCGCCTGGGTGGCGCAGTCGGTTAAGCGTCCGACTTCAGCCAGGTCACGATCTCGCAGTCCGTGAGTTCGAGCCCCGCGTCGGGCTCTGGGCTGATGGCTCAGAGCCTGGAGCCTGTTTCCGATTCTGTGTCTCCCTCTCTCTCTGCCCCTCCCCCGTTCATGCTCTGTCTCTCTCTGTCCCAAAAATAAATAAACGTTGAAAAAAAAAATGTAAAAAAAAACAAAAAAAACAAAAACAAAAACTCTTCTTTCCTTTTATAATCTTTCCACCATATTTTATATTTTATGTCACAATTTAAATATTTTTATATGGTATATCAATTAAAATTATTATAGCTGTAGTTATTTTTATACTTTTATTTGTTCTTTAACCTTTATACTAGAGTTAACATGCTATCATAATATAATATTTGAATATTCTGAATTTGCCTATATACTTCCCTTTTGTGTGTTTTATATTTTCATTGTGTTCTCATGTTATTTATCCGCATTCTGTCATTTCAGTTTGAAGAATTCCTTTAAGCATTTCTTGTAAAACAGGTCTAGTGATGATGAACTACCTCATCCTTTTTAGGCCTGGAAAGTTTTTATAACTCCTTCATTTCTGAAGGACAGCTTTGCCCGATTAAGTGTTCTTAGTTGGCAGTTTTTTTCTTTCAGCTCTTTGAATATATTCCTGTCTCTCTTGGTTGCAAGGTTTCTCCTGAGAAATGTGCTGATAATTGATGGGACTTCCCTTGTATGTGAGGAATTTTTTTCTCACTGCTTTTAAAATTCCCTCTTTGTCTTTGATTTTAGACAGTTTTTTTTTAACGTTTATTTATTTCTGAGAGAGAGAGCACACATGCACATAAGCACACGAGAGCTGGAGAAGGTCAGAGGGGGGATGGACAGAGGATCAGAAGCAGGCTTTGCACTGACACTAGAGAGTCAAGTGCGGGGCTCAAACTCACAAACCATGAATTTGGCCTGAGCCAAAATCAGATGCTCAATCGAATGAGCCACGCAGGCACCCCTTTAGATGATTTTATTTTGTCTTGGAATAGATATTTTTCAGTTAGAACTATTTGTGCACTTATGAGCGTCATGAAGTTGGATGTCCAAATCTCTCCCCAGATTTGGAAAGTTTCTATAAATAAGCTTTCTGCCCTTTTCTTCCACTCATCTCTTTTGGGACTTCAGTAATGCATACACAGTTTCTTTTAATGATTTAACATAATGGTATTTTACAGAATGATATTCTGCTATTCACATAGGCTTTCTTCACAGTTTTTATTTATTTATTTATTTTGCTCCTCTGATGCTACTTCAACTGACTTGTCTTTGAATTCACTGGTCCTTTCTTCTGCTTTGTTGAATCTGGTGTTGAAGTTCTCTATTGAATTCTTCAGTCATGTTCTTTAGCTCGAAGATTTCTGAGTTTTTTGTTTGTTTGTTTTTTAATGGTCTCTATTTTTTGTTATTAAACCCCTTATTTTGTTCATGAAGTGTTTTCCTAATTTCATTTAGTCATCTATCTGTGTTTTCTTGAAGTTCACTGAATTTCTTTAAAAGAATTATTCTGAATTTTCTGTTATACAGTTCATAGATCTGTATTTCTTTAAGGCCAGTTATTAGTGCTTATTAGTGTCCTTTGATTGTAGAAATTTACTTGATTCCTTGTGATCTTTGTATCTTTGCATTGGTATCTGTGCATTTGAGGAAGCCATTTCCTTTTCCAATCTTTCACAGCAGTGTTGTGGGCTACTGATGTGCATTCTTGCCATGGCTGGCTGTGATATGTGCTGCATGGCTCCCTGGCATCACTGTTCAGGCTTCCTGGAAGCTGTGCTCAGCAGTAGTCAGAACCAGTGACTTGCTTATTTGTGTGGGTGTGTCTCTAGAATGGGTCTATGACTGAGACAAGCCAATGGGTGGGAACCAAATCTAATAGAACTATTGATCAAGTTGCTCGGCCTGAAAAGGCCACTGACTCTGCTCTGCCCTGGACTTGAGCCATTGGTTGGGATCTCTGCTAAGGGGACATCTCTAGCAGTAATGTGAAGTGCTAATTGCTGTAAACTTGTGTCCTTTCTGTGTCTTTGGCTGATTCCCTCAGTGATCCCTATGAGGCAGCATCTAAGAGGGTCTCGTGGTAAATGCCCTGGCATTCTGGGAAAGGTGGATGGCCACCTTGGGCTCTCTTTTTTCCACTGGAGAAACTAACTCAGGGGACCCAATTGGTTCAGTGCTGCATAGGCCTGGGAGAAGGATGATATAATCAAAATAAAACTGTTCCTCTGACCTCTCTAATGTGTTTTTTCTTATTATTTTTGTTTTTGTTGTTTAAGGGGGTACTTCTGTTTCATCCCTGAGTTCTGAGATGTTCAGAAAGGTATCTTACCTATGTATATTTGCTAGTTGCTTTTTCTGTAAAAGGGACTAAAGTCAGGAATTACCTATTTTTCCATCTTGCTGATGTCACTCCTTTTCTTCTTGATCACTATACCTTTAGGTTTTTAAATTCTTTTGTTTTCTTTAAAAACAAACAGATTTTTTATTTCATTGATTTTTTTCTATTGAAAAAATGCTCATATACAAATTATATCGTTCTACTCTATTTATTCCCTTTCTTATTTTTACTTTAGGGTTAAATACTTCTTTTTTTGAATCCTTTTATTTATTTAAAATTTTTTTCCAATGCTTATTTATATTTGAAAAAGAGAGAGACAGAGTGCAGGCAGGGGAAGGGCAGAGGGAGAGGGAGACACAGAATCTGAAAGATCATTACCTGAGCCAAAGTCGGATGCTTATCCACTGAGCCACCCAGGCCGCTTCATTTTTTTTTTTTTTTAATCTTTTTAAGGTAGAAGCTTAGTTCATTGATTTTACATCTCCTGTCTTTCATAAGAAAGGAGTTAAAGCTATAAATTTGTTTTTGGGCTCTCTTCAGCAGCATATGACATTTCATTATTCTGTGTTTCTATTTTCATATACTTAACACTGTATATTTTGTGTGATTTCTTCTTAGATTATGGTCAAATAATATTGTCCATTATTTTGAGCCTTCTATTTTGAAACTTGCTTTATGGTCCATCATGTTTTCTATCTTGGTGAATGTGTCTTACATCCTTGAAAAGAGAGCATTATTTATTGCTGTTGGGTGGAGTGCTCTAGCATTTTCACTTAGATCCATTTGTTTGATAGTGTTCAAGTTTCCTATATTGTTACAGCTTTTTTTTTATTATTGATCTATCAATTTTTAATAAAGAAGTATTGAAATCTCAACAAATGTATACATTTGTCTATTTCTCCTTTTATTTCTGTCAGTTTTATTTCATATATTTTCAAGTTTTATAAATACATGCACTACAAATAGATTGTCTTCTTGATTAATCAATTCTTTATCATTATGAAATATCATTTTTTGTCCTTAGTAACATTACTTTTCTGAAATCTTTTTGTCATTAATATGGTGACTCTAGCTTTCATCTTATTGTTTCCATGGTATGTCTTTTTTTATCCTTTTACTATAGATTTACTTATATTTTTATATTTACTTTTTTAACGTTTATTTTATTTTTGAGAGAAATAGAGAGAGAGAGACAGAGCATGGGTGGGGGCTAGGGGGGGAGCAGGAGAGAGGGAGACACAGAATCCGAAGCAGGCTCCAGGCTCTGAGTTGTCAGCACAGAGCCCGACACGGGGCTTGAAATCACAGACTATGAGATCATGACCTAAGCTGAAGTCGGACGTTTAAATGACTGAGCCACCCAGGTGCCCCTACCCCATGTCTTTATATTTAAAGTGGATTTCTTTTGGGCAACTTGTAGTTGGGTTTTGCTTTTTTTATCCAGTTTGACAATTTCCATTTTTTATTTTATTTTTTTGTTCATTTACATTTAATGTAATTAGTGGGTTTTGGTCTTTAATCTAGCTGCTTGTTGCCTAGTTTTTCTATTTGTTTTTGTTTCATTTTTCTCTCTTAATTCATTTTATCTTCACTATTGGCTTATTAATTATACCTCCTTATCTATCTGTCTGTTGATAGATTTATGGTTTACAATGTTGTTCTTTAATTTATCACAGTTTATATTCAAATAAAATTGTGGCACTTCATTGGGGCACCTAGGTGGCTCAGTTGGTTAAGCATCCGACTTTGGCTCAGGTCATGATCTTGTGGTTCATGGGTTCAAGCCCCACGTTGGGCTCTGTGCTGACAGCTTGGAGCCTGGAGACTGGAGACTGCTTCAGATTCTGTGGCTCCCTCTCTCTGTCTACCCCTCCCCTGCTCACATACTCTCTCTCTTTCAAAAATAAATAAACATTAACAAATTTTTTAAAGGAACATGATGCAGCATGATGACTACATGGAGTTTAATGGTGCCAGATGGTGAAATACTTAAACAAGAAGTTGTGAGATGAAACTGGTGAGGTAAATAAGAAGGACAGGGCCCTGTATTCATAATAAAGATCTTGCCTATAATCTCTTAGGACAGTGGAAATTCACTGAGTAATTTTTAACAGAGATAGTATGGCAGATTTCATTTTAGATTAGGTCAGTCTAGACACTGCTTGAGATATGATTTTGATAGGGGAAAACATGCTGTTGCAGTTATGTAAATTAATACTACTAATATTATTTTAGATGGTCATTGTCATGTCCCAGAAGTATGTTAAGCACAGTGAATACACACAACCACAAATATTTTCCCCATTATACAGATGAATTAAATGAGACAAAGAAATTAAATGGTTAAGCTAAGGTTGAAGGCAAGCTCTCTGGCTCTAGGTTGACTTCTAAACATTTCTGCTGTACAGTTTACACATAATGAGGGCTGGAAATAGGATGGTGGCATTTGGTTGGATTAAAAATATATTGAAGAGATAAAATTGGCAGGGTTTGATGCTTGATTGAGCGATTGAATATGAGTGTTGAGAACAGGAAAGTTAAGGATTATTCTCATCTTTCAACCTTAGTGGGTTAGATACATTAGTACCTCCCACTGAAATAAAAGTGGAGCCAGTTTAATTGAAGAAGTTATGATTTCAGTTTTTGTATTTCATTGAGCCTGTAGGACATCCAGGTGGAAATGTACAGAGGGCACCTGGATGTTCAAGTCTAAAATTAATGAGATAGTTGTGGTCTAAATATATAAATTTGGAATTCATCTATAAAGGTAAGGTCTTAGAGAACTAACATAAAGTGAAAAGAACAGAAGAATCAGAATTGCATAAATAATACCTAGTAATCATTTAAAGTTTAAGCTTTGGTAGTGCTATTTAAATTGCTTTCTGTCCCAAGTACTGTTTTTTATAACCTGTTTGTTATCATATGAAAACTGTCACTAAGGAATTGAGCACATAATAAAGCTAATTGAATCAAGGTGTATTTAGATGTGATACCTGAACTTTCATACTCTAATTCTTGAAAGATAGAATTTTAGGACAAATAAATTATATTTAGCTTTTCTCACAGTAGTTAAACTTATGAAATTATTTTTTTAAGTTTATTCATTTATTATTTCGGAGAGAGAGAGTACACAAGCAGAGGAGGAGCAGAAAGAGAGAGGGAGATGCAGAATCCAAAGCAGGCTCCAGGCTCTGAGCTCTCATCACAGAGCCCGACACGGAGTTCAAACTCATGAACCAAGATATCATGACCCGAGCCAAAGTCAAACACTTAACTGACTGAGCCACGCAAGCGCCCCAAACTTATGAAATTTTTATATTAAGAAGTATTTCAGCATGAAAATGTAAATATATTTAAGACAGTTAGGAACCCTCTACTCTTTTAACATCTGTCTCCTTGAGAATAAGGACCATTACTTACTCATTTTTGCATCCCCAATGTGTACACCAGATACTCAGTCTCTGTATCCGTGGAAAAACAGCTCTTTAAATACTAAATCCAAAAGGAATAGAAACCTCGCAGTTGATCTCTGTATGCTTAGTCTTTTGAATTAATACCATACTTAACTTTTTTGTGTATTTACATTTTATTGTGTTTGTATTTTATTGGTATTTTTTAAAATATTTATTTGTTTAGTTTTAGAGAGTGAAGGAAACAAAGAATCCCAAGCAGGCTCCGTGCTGTCAGCACAGAGCCTGACACAGGGCTCTATCCATGACCTGAACTGAAGTAAAGAGTCCAATCCTTAACCAGCTGAGCCACCTAGGGTCTCCTGGTATTTTTTTTTTTAACTGAAATATTGGTGATACATTGTTAGTTTAGTTTCAGGTGTACAACATAGTATGGTATGTTCACCACAAGTAAAGCTACCCTCTGGCACCATACAAGTCTATCACTACACCATTGATTATGTTTCCAATTCTGTACCTTTTATCCTCATGATTTATTCATTCCATAACAGGAAGCCTATATCTCCCTCTCCCTTTCACTCATTTTGTCCTCCCTCTCTCCAGCTCCCTCTACTCTGGCAATCATCAGTTTGTTCTCTGTATTTAACATCATACTTAACTTTTGATGCTACTGTGAATATTGAATTTTGAACTTATATAGAAAATATCTTAAAGGTATATTACATTATAATAAAATATATATAATCATTGTTAAATACTTGGAGAATTGATAAAATAATTATTGAATTCTTTAATTTTATAGTAATATTCCCTTTGATGTTACATCAAGCATGAGGAAATGTCTGTAATTTAAATGTTAGGTCTAATGGATTTAGAAGTGCCTAATTTAATTTTAAAATCAAATTTTGAACACGATGTTTGAGTGTATGCTGAGGTATGTGTGGAGTAGACTGGTAGGTTATGTAATGTCTGAAATGGAGGAAACACTCTATAATATTACTTTTTAACTCAGCACTTTCTAATATTCAAGTAGATTTTTTCAATTTTTGTTTGATATTTGTGTCATGCATTAAAACATAATGTAATAATTCTTGTAATTACTCTACAAGTATGTAACACATATTTACATATTTAGTTTTAAGTATAATACACATTATCTTTATTGTGGTTTGGAACTGAACCTTCAGTATATCTGGTGTATGCCTATATATGAAAAACAGCTTGCTGGCATTTTGACTGAGATTTCATTGAATCTGGAAATTAAGCTGGGAAGAATTGACATCTTCAATGTTCAATAACAATATTCAGTATCAACAATACTGAGTATTTCATTCCATGAACACAGAATACCTCTCCATATATTTGGATCTTTGCTTTCTTTCATGGAATTTTGTGGTTTCCTGTTTATAGATTCTGTACATATTTTGTTAAATACATAGCTAGATTTTTCTTGGTATTATTGCAGATGATATTGTATTTTAAAATTACAATTACAATTGTTCTATGCTGGTATATTGCACAGCAATTGGCTTTTGTACATCAACCTCACATTCTCTGACTGCTATACTTGTGGATTCACTTCAGGAGGGTTTTTTTTTTTTTTTTTGTCTCTTTGGAATTTTGGACAGAGACAATCCTGTTATCTGTGAACAAAGACAATTTTATTTCTTTCTTCCCAGTCTCTTTATCTTTTCATTCATTAATTCGTTCATTCATTCATTCATTCATTCTCTTTTGTCTGACTATACTGGCTAAGATTTCTAATATGATATTGAAAAGAATGGTGGGAGGACAAAGTTTCCTTCAAAGTTCTTAATCTAAGGGCACCTGTGTAGCTCGTGCTTGAGCATTGGACTTCGGCTCAGGTCATGATCTCACGGTTTGTCATTGGAGCCCCGTGTGGAGCCCTGTGTCAGGCTCTGCACTGATGATACAGAGCCTGCTTGGATTCTCTCTCTCCCCCTCTTTCTGCCCTCCCCACTTACACTTTTTCTCTCTCAAAATAAATAAATAAACTTTAAAAAGAGAGATTCATTTCAAAAAAGAAAAAAAATAAATTTCTTAGTCTTAGGGTTAAAGTGTCCAGTTTCTCTCTCTCTTTTTTTTTAATGTTTATTTATTTTTGTGTGAGAGAGAAACAGAGTGCAAGCAGAGGAGGGGCAGAGGGAGAGGGAGACACAGAAACCAAAGCAGGCTTCAGGGTCAACACAGAGCTGTCAACACAGAGCCCAACGCCAGGCTCGAACTCACGAACCGCGATATCATGAGCTGAAGTCCGATGCTTAACCACCTGAGCCACCACCCCTAAGTATCTCATCAGTTTCTCATCATTAAGTGTGGTAACTAGAGGATTATTTTTTAGATACTATCAAGTTGAGGAAGTTACCTATTAGTTTTTGCTTGTTGAGAGCTTACCATGAATGGGAGTTAGAGTTTGTCAAATGGTTTTTCTGCATCAACTGATATGATTATATGATTTTTTGTCTTGTGCCTGGGGATATGATGGAGCACACTGGTTGCTTTTTGAATGTTAAATCAGCTTTAAATACCTGAAATAAATCCCATTTGGTTGTAGTGGATAGTTTGTTTTTTTTTTATACATTGTTGGATTTGATTAGATAATATTTTTTAAATGATTGTTGCTTAACAAATATTAGTCTTTATTTTCCTTTCTTATAATATCTTTATTTTATTGTGGTATTAGGGCAATGCTGGCCTCCCAGGACAAGTTAGGAATGTTCCCTCTGCTTTTATTTTCTGAAAAATATTGTGTAAAACTGCTATAATTTCTTCCTTAAATGTTGGAACTCACCAGTGAAATCATCTGGGCATAGTGTTTTCTAATTTTGAAGGTTATTAATTATTGATTTAATTTGTTTATACACAGGCCTATTCAGATTACAAATTTCTTGTTGTATGAGTTCTTATAGTTTGTGTCTTTCAGGGAATTGGTGCATTTCAGTTATATTTGTCAACGTAGAGATGTTCATGGTATTCCTTTATTATTGCTTTTTTATGTCTAAAGGATCAGTAATGCTGAACCATCTTTCTGATACTAGTATTCTGTGTCTTCTTGTTTTAGTTGCTTAGCTTGGTTAGAGATATATCCATTTTAATGATCTTTTCAGAGAATCAGCTTTGGTTTTTGTATTTTCAGTTTTGTATCTAATTTTTATTTCTTTTCTTCTACATGTTTTAGGCTTAAATTATCTTCTTTCTTTATTTTCCTAGGGTGGAAGCTTAGATGATTAATTTTAGATCTTTCTTCTTTTCTAATATATGCATTCAGTGCTATCGATTTCCCTTGAAGCTCTGCTTTTGCTGAACCCCACAAATTTTGATAAGTTGTGTTTTCATTTTTGAATTTCTCTTAAGAAAGACTTCCTTGACACATATGTTATTTATAAGTGTGTTCTTTAATCTCCAAATATTTGAGATTTTCCTTTTTCTAGAAAAACAAAGAAATGGATTTCTGTAGGCAGACACCATTATAGTAATTTGCCAGTATGAATTTCAGCTGCCATAAAATAATTCAGTTACCTTTTGCCCGTAGTATAAGGAAGATTATAATGACAAATGTTTCCTTGTTCCAGCTACCTTCCCTATTTTTGCCATGGTGATTATACATGTTAATATAAATGCACACAAATATACACCACACCCAAAATCTATTAAACTATATAAAACTAAATTAACTGATTAATTAAACTAATATCAAACTATTAAAGATTTTGGTCCAACCTGATAGAACAAGCTTAATAGCATCATCTTTTTCTTTTTAAGGCATACTCCACAGCCACTGTGTTCTTCATCCCTTTGGCCTTAACCTTGTATATTTGCTTGGAGCACAATGTGTAAGCATCAAATTCTTAATAAAAGCCCGCAAAACCATGAATAAAATAACATGCTAGTATAAAGTAACTGGAATAATGTAACTATGTATTCCTGTGCTATAAGACATATAAGCTTTTTTTTTTTCCTAAGTGAGTTAGTTGTGTCAATTTTTTAATAAAGTTTATTTATTTATTTTGAGAGAGAGAGAGAAAGAATGAATGGGGGAGGAGCAGAGAGGGAGGGAGAGAGAGAATCTCAAGCAGGTTCCACAATGTCAGTACAGAGCCCGATGTGGGGCTTGATCTTGTGAACTGTGAGAGCATGACCTAAGCTGGAATCAAGAGTCAGATGCTTAACCAACTGAGCCACCTAGATGCCCCTAGTTGGGTTTATTTTATTTTATTTTTTAAGTTTTTATTTTTAAGTCATCTTTCCACTCAACATGGGTCTTGAACTCACAATCAGGAGATCAAGAGTTGTATGCTCCACCAGTTGAGCCAGGCAGGCACCCCAGTTGGGTCTATTTAAAGCAGATTATTTTAACTAATTAATTTAGCACCCTATATATCCAATTCATATTGTGAGGACTTCAGTAGTTTAGTCTGGTAATAGTGCTTAGATGAAAATCAGTAAGGAAATTGTTAATAGCATGAAAGTCTGTGGATAGCTGTATGTATCCCAGAGTGTGGAGCATAAGGGAACCTGGATTACATACCTAGGACTTTAATACCCCAAATTCAAATGGAATCTCTGCTCATAAAGAGGTGGAATACTGGTCAGGATCTCAGAGTCTTGGAAGCAGGTGAAATAAACAATGGATTCATTTACTAAGATTTGGGTGTAAAGTAGTGTCTTCTTCGCAAGAAATAGGGAACAGAGCCTAACAATTTCAATTACTTTCAAAACCAGAGAACCAGACCAACAATATGCTATATTTTAATACTGTTCCACAGAGCTATTGGTTTCAATCTCTTTAAATTCTCCGTAACAGTGAACAAAATTGGTCCCAGAACCCATGAGCAGAGTTCATTGAGCCTTTCTGTGAGTTATATAACGACAGTTAGGCAAATGCAAGAAAGAGGGACAGAACAAGGCAAAGTTCATTATAGTGAATATGGAACTCATGTCAGATTCTGTGAACCCCATGTTTTAGAAGAAAATGTTTATTAGATATGCGTTTTAACCTTGTGAATCTACCCAGTTTATCCAAATTGAATCTCTGCTGATAGATTTTTCATCCATTTCACTAAGCCTCTAAGCCTTCATCACAATTATTAAAGTCTAATTTTATGCTAAGCACTGTGAATAAAATGAAATATAAAAAATTCTTTCTGCTTGTTGAAGTAACTAGTAAAAATGGATCCTGGTGTCAAGTCATACTTTGGAAGACAGTTTGGCAGTTTCTTACAAAAGTAAATGTACTCTGACTAAGGATCCACCAATACCTAAAAATGTGCAAATCAAACTATTACAGACTTTAGAACATATTATAAAAGTAAATCCTCATAAGCTTAGGATAAAGAAGGACTTTTAAAAAACAAAAGAACACTAATCGTAAAGTATGTGATTGACCAATTTAACTATAATAAAATTAAAAATCTGATTAAGAAACACCATAAAATGAAAAGACAGGACACAGTTTAGGAAAAGTTGTTTGCAGCACACATGTAGCTGATATAAGCAACTCATGCAAATTAAATATACACAGTACTTGAACATTTCACAAAAGAAGAAATCTAAATGGTCAATATGCATATAAAAAGGTGTTCAACCTAATCGATAATCAAGGACATACAAATTATGTCCACCATGATTAGCACAAATTTAAAAGTCTGACAGTACCATCTGTTGGTGGAGATGTGGTGCAACCAGGATTCTTACGCATTGCAGGCAAGAATGTTATTTAGTGTAACCACTTTGAAAAGGTGTTTGGCATTATCATGACCCAACAATTTATATTCCACATATATCCTAAAGCAGTAATTCTCAAATTGTGGTCCATGAATCCCTGGGATTTCTGAACCACTTTCAGATCAAACCTATTTTCATGGGGCACCTGGGTGGCTAAGTCACTTAAGCTTCCTACTCTTGATCTTGGCTTAGGTCATGATCTCACAGTTGGTGAGTTCGAGTTCCCTCATCAGGCTCTGTGCTGACAGTGTGGAGCCTATTTAAGATTCCCTCTCTCTCCCTGTGTCTGCCTCTGCTCTCGTGCTCTCTCTCTGTCTCTCTAAATAAATAAACAAACAAATAAAATAAAAACTATTTTCATAACACTAAGACCTAATATGCCCTTTTTTTCTTGAAACTGTATTGTTGTTTACACTGATTGTGTAAAATCACCAGTAGGTATAAGTGCTGGTACCCCAGCATAAGTCAAGTCAACCATACTAATAGTCATTTTATTTGTTACTACCATGTCAGTTTTACTTAAGAATGCTCTTGATAAAGCAGAAGAATTTTTATTTTTATTTTTATTGAAGCATGACCCTTACATATATATCTTTTATAAAATATTCTGTATCCCCAAATGGGAAGTATATGAAACACTTTTTGCTCCATATCTTAGTCTGATGGTTGTCACAGGAAAAGCACTTGTGCCATTGTTTGAGATGAACTAGCTGCTTTTTTCCTGGAACAGAATTTTTATTTGAAAGAACAAATGAGAAACTATGGGTAGTTGGCAGAAATTCACTTTGAAAGTAAACAAATGAGCTTATTATTCAAGGAAAACAACTTACACTGTTTATTACCAATGATAAAATTTGAACTTTAAGCAAAAATCAGAATTTAGGAAAAAGTTATATCTGTCATTATGAACTTGACAGCTTCCTAATATTTAAAGGCTTTTTTTTTCTTTTTCTTTTTTTTTAAGACTTTTCTGATGAGGTTTCGTGTTATTAATGAGACCAAATTAAAAAAGATCATTGATATTGTTCCAGAATAAATATTCCAACTAACCTTTTAAAAATTATTTGTCAAGTTTGGGGTGCCTGGGTGGCTCAATCGGTTAACCGTCTGACTCTTGATGTCGGCTCAGGTCATAATCTCATGATTTGTGAGATGGAGCCCTGGGTGGGGCTCTGTGCCGATAGCTCAGAACTTGCTTGGGATTCTCTCTCTCCCTCTTTGTCTCCCTTCCCCTCCTCCACTCGCTGTATCTCTCTCTCTAAAAAATAAATAAGTAAACTTAAAAAAATTATTTGTCAAATTTTAATATAGTATCAAAAAAAAAAACCCTACTGTTATCTGAAAGGGCTGTAAAAATACTCTTCCCTTTTTCAACCATATATTAGTGTGAAGCCAAATTTTCATCATACACTTCAACCAAAACGAAATACCACAACAGACGGAATGAAAAACAGATAAGAGAACCCAGCTATTGTGTAGTAAGCCAGACTCTGAAGAGATTAGCAAAATATAATTAAACAATGCTACTCTTTTCACTGAAATTCTTGTTTTGTAAGATATTTTTAAATAAAATGCTTATGTCCTCACTTTAATTTTTAATATGATGTCACTACATAAAACCTCATAAACAAAAAAGATCTTTTGGATCTCTAATTTTTGTTAATGTTTATTTTTGAAAGAGCGCAGGTAGGGGAGGAGCAGAGAGAAGGGGACAGAGGATCCAAAGTGGGCTCTGCGCTGACAGCAGCAAGCCTGATGGGGGGCTTGTAAGATCATGACCTGAGCTGAAGTCAGACGCTCAACCCACTGAGCTACCCAGGCACCCTATCTAGTATTTTTAAGAATGTAAAGAGATCCTGGGGTGCTTGGGTGGCTCAGTCGGTTAAGCGTCCGACTTCAGCTCAGGTCATGATCTCACGGTCTGTGAGTTTGAGCCCCGTGTCGGGCTCTGTGCTGACAGCTCAGAGCCTGGAGCCTGTTTCAGATTCTGTGTCTCCCTCTCTGTCTGATCCTCCCCCATTCATGCTCTGTCTCTCTCTGTCTCAAAAATAAATAAACGTTAAAAAAAATTAAAAAAAAAAAGAACATAAAAAGATCCTTAGACCAAAAGTTTAAAAACCGTTCTTAAGATACTCTTACAGATGACCAGGGGATATGTTCAGATGTATTCAAGAATGCTCATAATGGCATTGTCTATAGTAGCCCCGTAATAAGAACCATCCCAAATTCATCGTCACAGAGTGGATAATTAAATGGTATATTTACAAAGGAAACCTGTAAGTGAAAATGAATGATGTAGTTAGCTCAGCAGAGATCACATTCTCTAAAAAAAATTGTTGAATGAAAGAAGCAAATTATAAAAGAATATCTACAGTGTGATTTCAGTTCTATAGACTTCAAAACCAGGTAAAATTAACATACATTGTTTAGAGATGCCATAGGGGATGTTTACCACAAAAGTCAGGGTAATGGTTCTTTCTTAAGGGAGGAAGAAGAAGATGATTATAAAGTTGAACACAAGAGGCAAGCTTTTATTATTCTGAAAATGTTATGTTTCTTAAATTTAGTATTAGTAGGGGTTACATGGATGTTTCTTTATAATTATTCTTTAAAATTTAAATATTTTATTATCTTTTAAGTATGCATGATATCATATATCATATAATATGCATGTGAGACTAAAATTAAACTCACAAAACAAAACAACAAATAAGAAAATATCATTAGAAGGTATGACAAGGGAGTTAATCAGACTTGTTACAAATTTTACTTGTGTTGGATGCTCTGCCTTCTGTGAAATGCAAATAGTGTCAATAAGCCATTAAATTTTTATGTTTATTTCAAACCAAGCTGAGGTTTATCTTGTAGCAGTTTTTGTAAGAATGATTCATGAGACCTCTATTCCTTGAGTTTTTGTTCAAAACGATTTTGATACTCAGTTTGGCTGAGTCCAAGTCATTACTCTGTAGTGTGCTGGTGTTAAATGTCACCATGGTGAAATCTGAGGGTAATCAGATTGTTTTACCATTATAGGTAATTTGTTCTTTTGCCCCAGTTGCCCAAAATATATCTTAATTTTGTAGTCCATTAAGTTAACTAGAGTGTGGCTGTGTGTGAAGTCATTCTGTGTCAGTTTTTCCTAGGACACCAGATTTTAGCAATTTTGGTTTAAAAAAAATTTTTTTTTCAACGTTTATTTATTTTTGGGACAGAGAGAGACAGAGCATGAACGGGGGAGGGGCAGAGAGAGAGGGAGACACAGAATCGGAAACAGGCTCCAGGCTCTGAGCCATCAGCCTAGAGCCCGACGCGGGGCTCGAACTCGCGGACCGCGAGATCGTGACCTGGCTGAAGTCGGACGCTTAACCGACTGCGCCACCCAGGCGCCCCTAAAAAAATTTTTTTAATGTTTATTTATTTTTGAGAGAGAGAGAGAGACAGAGTGCAAGCAGGGGAGGAGCAGAGAGAAAGGAAGACACAGAATCCGAAGCAGACTCCAGTCTCTGAGCTGTCAGCACAGAGCCTGATGCGGGGCTGGAACTCACGAACAGTGATATCATGACCCGAGCCTAAGTCAGACGCTCAACTGACTTAGCCACCCAGGCAGCCCAGATTTTAGCCATTTTTATTTCTCAAAGTTTTCTTGAATTTTTTATAATCACTTTCTGTTTTATTATTTTGGCCCTTTTAGTGGAGACAACAGTGATATATATTGTATTTCTTTCCTTTATCTTTTAAACTGTCAGTTTTCATTTTTCTTGCTTTTCCAATCCTGTGATAAATCTTTTTGGCAGTTGCCTAATTTCATTTTTGCTACCTCACCATGGCCTTTTGCCTGTGATACATTTATTTTGCACCCCACCCCCATTTACTTCCTCTGATAGTTCGTGTTTTCATCCCCTGTCTTGCCATATCTCCTTTGATTGCTTGTATTTCTGCATTAAATTCTTGTTTTTATAAAATGAGGGCTTCATTAAGTTGGTTTGAATTTATATGTGTCCAGTTTTTATCTTTTCGGTCCCAGTGTTTTTGTTCTGCTAAGTGTCCTTCATCTCCTATTCGTGTTTTTCTGTTCCAATTATTTATTTTTTTTTTTTTTTTTTTTCTCAAATACATAGTGTTTATTTTTTTTTTTTTTTTTTCACAGTAAAATCAGTATTTTTTTTTTTTTTTTTTTTTTTTTTTCAGCAACCCTTGGCTTTATTTTTTTTTTTTTTTTATATGAAGTTTATTGACAAATTGGTTTCCATACAACACCCAGTTATTTATTTTCTAGATACACTTCTTGTTCCTTTTGAATCACGTGTTTGAATGAGTTTGATTTTCTGGAAGAACTATTTGTAGAAACTACAAATAGGGCCAGAGCTCTTTTCTTACCAGGAATTTATTAATGATATAGAGTAGTGCATGTGATTCAAGTTCTTTAACCCTGTATTCCTTTTTAAAACTATTAGAATCTCTCTTTCACCCTTCTTTACCGACAGACTGCTTCCTACAAATATGGTTTGTTTGACTCCCATGTAAATAGGCCCAGCCTGGTCTTCTTCTGACAACTGGAGCAGGGTGTATATTCCAACAGTTTGCACTCCTACTTCAATTGTTCTCAAGAAGGTATTTTTGGTTTTACCACCCAGATTGTTGCACATAACTTTGGAGAAATATGCTTTACTTGTTTATACTCAGGCCTTCAATTATTGTTGTCTTCTCTCTGTGTCTTGCTGCATTCATCTTTGCTTTTTCTGAATTCAGTCATCCTTTCACACACACGGTTTATAGTTTTAGAGGTTTTTTACATTTCATTAAATGCAAAATTTTTATTTATTTTTCTTGGTTTTTTTTTTTTTTTTTTTTACTGCTTAACAATATAGAAATAACCGTGTCCTTTCAGCTTTTGAGATAGGAACAGAAACAATAAGACATGAGAAGGGAAATTTCTGGTGTTTTTCTTGTATCCACTAGGAGATTCAGTTGGAAATCTTCAACATATAATTTATTTCCTAGGATGGAAACAAAACAAAAAGCCTACTTTGTTTTAATAGATATTATTGAGAATTTGAGCTTTAGTTTTTTAAAAGATTAATACTAATATGAAGTATTTTGCTTTCAGAATTACTTAGCTTTTCATAATTGAGTATGTTATCCTAATCAACTACAATCTACTCTCATTGGATTTGAGATTTAATTTTACCCTACTTATAATTAATTATAAGTTAGCCTATAGTTGTCATATGGATGCTAACAAAAGACATGAAATTCCTGGATCAGCGACAAAGGATTTTATTCCTTACAGCAAAGTAAATAGCATTAAGCATCAGCGTATTTATTTAATTTCTATTGGCCCCTGATCCCACAGAGGCAACACATATGGCTTAGATGAATGCTTCATACACAGTGGGTTTGCATCAAAACTGAAAAAAAAAATTGAGCTTGGGGAATCAACCACTTTTATAGCAAGTAGTAAATTAACCTGTTTTTTTATCCAGGGGTGGGGGGGTTACCTCATTTGTCAAAGTTATCCTGTGAAATGTTCTGGTTAAAGCATAAGCCTTGCAGACTTGGAATACCCAGTAAAATGTGGGGAATCAGAAGAGGCCCAAGGAGACTGTCTCTCCCAATCTCTCTCTCTTTCTCTGTCTACCTCTGTCTGTCAATCTCTGTTCATAAAACACTCCTCAAATGAGAATCCCTACCTCTATGTGATCTGAAATATTTTATTAAACACATAAAACCAACCAGGAACAGTTACCACTGTTAACTCATCCGAGTGGACCCCATGTTCACCAAACTCTCTTTTGTTCTTATTCTTTTTTTTTTAATTATTATTTTTGAACTCAAGAGCAGAGAGTTGAGTTTGTTTTACGTTTATTGATCTATCATCTGTCTTCTGTCTATCTATCTATCTACCATCCATCTATCTTTTATCTTTGTATCCTCAGTTCTTAGCACAATATCATTATCATACCCACCAAGGACCCTTCTTGGTTAATATATGTAAATATGTATTTGTTTCTATAATCCTGTTTCCCATTCCAGTTTATTTTCTTCCATAGGTAACTAGTCTAATAAATTTTATGTGTATATTTGAATTCATATGTATCCTTGTAAAATGTCACATGTTTTATATGTGTATGTGTTTATTTTTTAGCCTTTTAACTTCTGAACTAATTTCAAGCTTACAGAAAAATTAATATAATGGAAAGATTTCCCATATGCCCTTCACTCAGATTCAAGAATAATTAATATCTTATTTATTTTAATATAATTTATTGTCAAATTGGCTTATGTACAACACCCAATGTTTATTCCAACAAGTGCCCTCCTCAATGCCTATCACCCCCTTTCCCCACTCCCCCACCTCCCATCTACCTTCAGTTTGTTCTCTGTGTTTAAGAGCCTCCCCCACTCTCTGTAACTAATTTTTTCCCCTTCCCTTCCCACATGGCCTTTTGTTAAGTTTCTCAAGATCCACATATGAGTGAAAACATATGATATCTGTCTTTCTCTGACTGACTTATTTCACTTAGCATAATACCCTCCAGTTGCATCCACGTTTCTGCACATGGCATGATTTCATTCTTTCTCATTGCCAAGTAGTATTCCATTGTATGTATAACCCACATCTTCTTTATCCATTCATCAGTTGATGGACATTTAGGTTCTTTCCATAATTTGGCTACTGTTGAAAGTGCTGCTATAAACATTGGGGTACAAGTGCCCCTATGCATCAGCACCCCTGTATGCCTTGGGTAAATTCCTAGCAGTGCTATTACGGGGTTGTAGGGTGGTTCTATTTTTAATTTTTTGAGGAACCTCCGCACTATTTTCCAGAGCGGCTGCACCAGTTTGCATTCCCACCAACAGTGCAAGAGAGTTCCCATTTCTCCACATTCTCACCAGCATCTATAGTTTCCTGATTTGTTCATTTTAGCCATTCTGACCAGTGTGAGATGGTATCTCAGTGTAGCTTTGATTTGTATTTCCCTGATGAGGAGTGATGTGTGTCTGTTGGCCATCTGGATGTCTTCTTTGGAAATGTGTCTATTCAGCAACATTTACTTTAAATCTTTCTTTCTGTATATGTACGTGTATTTTTTTTCTGAGGTGTTTGGCAGTAAGTTGTAGACATGCGCCTTTTCCCTTAATATTTCAGTTTGTTTCCTGAGAAGAAAAGATAATCTCTTATATACCACAGTATAATTACCAAACTAGAAATTTTAACATTGATATACTACTATTATTGAATATGCAGTCTGTATTCATATTTCATCAATTGTCCCAGCAATGTGTTTTATAACACTTTCTCCCATCCAATCCAGTTTCTATTGCATTTAGTTATGTTTCTTTAGTCTTTAATTTGGAACAATTCCTTGGCCTTTTGTTGTTATTTGAGAGTGTGTATGTAATTTTTGCTTATATATATGATATAATGCTATCAATCTTTTTCTTAATTTTTTCAGTTTTTAAGATCCACCCATACTTATGTGTAGACATCTATCTTGTTTGCTGCTTCCAATTTCTGCTCAGTATCCCATAATATGCATCAGCCAACGTTTACTTATCCATTCCCTAGTGACAGACACCTAGATTATCTTCAACAACTTGCTGTCATAAATAATTCTGTTATGAACATCTTCCTACATGTTCCCTTTGGGAGTATTCCTGTGATATATAGCCAAGATTAGAATTGTTGGGTCATAATATATCTGCCTATTTAATTTGACAAAGTACTGCTGAATTGCTCTCTAGAACAGCCACCCTGACCATATGCTTTGTTCTAGATAACATTCTAATTTTTGCTATTATGGTGGTTTTAAAGTGGACTCTTGTTTATTCTTTCTGATCACTAATGAGTTTCACTTCTTTTACCAACTCTTCACTGAGATAGACTTTCCTCAGGAGGGAAACTATCTTTACATACGTGTGTGTGTGTGTGTGTGTGTGTGTGTATGTGTATGCAGACACGCTCGTGCGTTATACTCTAGCACAATCAGCCTCTTAGAGGGATCTTTTGAAGTTGATGTCATGAACAGCAGTTGTAAACCCCTATTTTACTTGACATTCTCTTAGACAATTAAACCTAAGTCCTTAAGACAACTATCTGCATCTGACAACTAAAGATTGTTAGTAGAAATAGAACTTGTAAGGTTTCCTCCTTCATGTACTAGAATTCATGAGCTGTTTTTTTTTTTAAGTTTATTTATTTTGAGAGAGAGCGTGTGTGGGTAGGGGAGTGGCAGAGATGGAGGGAGAGAGTAGTCCAAGCAGTCTCTGCAGAGCCCAGTGCAGGCCTTGAACTCACAAGCTGTGAGATCATAACCTGAGTGGAAACCAAGAGTCAGATGCCCAACTGACAGAGCCACCCAAGTACCCCTGAATTCATGAGCTTTAAAAAAAATTTTTATTTGAGTACGGTTGGCATACAATGTTACATTAGTTTCAGGTATACAACATAGTATTTTAACAAGTTTGTATGTTATACTGTGCTTGTCACAAGCATAGCTACCCTCTGATACCATACAATGCTATTACAATATGACTGTATAACCCTAAGCTGTGCCTTTCATTCCTCTGATTTATTCATTCCATAACATGAAGCCTGTATTTCCCACTCTTTCTTCACTCATTTTGCCCATATCCCTAGCCTCCTCCCATCTGACAACTATAATTTTGTTCTCTATTTATAGGTCTGATTCTGCTTTTTTTTTGTCTGTTCTTTTGTTTTGTTTTGTTTTTTAGATTCCCTAACTTGAGTGAAATCAAATTGGTTTTGTCTTTCTCAAGTCTGACTTACTTCACTTAGCATAATACCCTCTAGTTCCATCCATGTTGTCACAAATGGCACAATCTCAACCTTTATTAGAAAATGATAGAATTTCTGGAATACTGTAAATACTAGCATGCAAAAAATAAAATGTTATATACCTCTTTGAAATGTATCAATTGCATCTAAATGCCATTACATTTTGCTAACTTTCATTATGCATTTAAAAACTATGAACAGGGGCATCTGGGTGGCTCAGTCGGACTTCGGTTCAGGTCATGATCTCACAGATTGTGAGTTGGAGCCCTACGTCAGACTCTGTGCTGACAGCTCAGAGCCTGGAGCCTGCTTCAGATTCTGTGTCTCCCTCTCTTTCTGCCCTTCCCCCTCTTGCACTCTGTCTCTCTAAAAAAATAAACATAAAAATTTTTTTTTAGTGAAAACAATGTGAACATGGTCTTTTTCATAGTCAAAATTTACATCATTTTTTCACTCCTTTTACTCAATATATATGCTTCATCTTTCCCAACCAGAATATTATCCTGATGTATATTTTAATATTTCTTAATATACCTTAAAATATATTTTCATACTTAAATGTGTTTTAATTATATCAAATATCTTTATCACAAAATGCATATAAATTGTAATTACATTTTAAAAATTTCCTGTGATAATGAAGGAAATTTTTTTTCTGGATTATAGATTCATTACATTATAATCATTATTAGTCAATCATTGATCAGAAACACATATACATATTACACATTTTAATACATAATTAAATGTAAAAGTAAAGTTTTATAGAAAAATGTGCCTTTAATTATTTATATTTTTTTCAGTTACTGCATTTGTCTCTCTATTGCTAGAATGAGGCAGAATTTCAACATCAATTCGACTCTGATTTTTTTTTACAGAGGTGAATGCTGACAAAATTTGTTCACATAAATAGGTGAAAGGAATTTATTATAGAAATATCATTCACTTCTTTGAACTCCTTTTGTATTATTTGTCAGAACATAACCATTGGTGATCTAGCATCAAAAAGATTTTTTAATAACCCATCAACTGTTAATTTGATTATATCCTCTTGTAAACTTGATGAAAATAAGTAACTACGTGATATGTTATTCATTCATTAAAGTCATTCTTTTTCTCAACACTAACACCAAATAATTCTGATTATCTCTTTCCTTGACACATTTTTATACCCCAAGGCAATGAACTATTGTAAAATTATGGATAGGTGAAGGATAAGTTTTTCTTTTATAGGGTGGGAGAAAAAAGATCTTAAAAGGAGAAGCTTGACTTTTTTTTTTTTTTTTAGAAAAGAGTACATAAAGAAATTGAAGATCTCAAAAATTATTTTCTTACAGCCATCTGTGTCTGCCTACACCTATCTTAACATGTCTCAGGAATATGTATAAGTCTGTTGCTAAAAGGAAATAATTTTTTTAAGCTATCATCTTTTTAAAAGACTCATAGTAGTATTCACATGGTAACATCAATCTTTGAGAGAAGTATAAATTTTAAGTTTATTGAATTAAAAATTTACATTAAGGAGCTTATGATGTAACTCTGCAGCTGATTGTTTTGACAGAATAATATCTAATTCAATAAACTGTAAACTCTGCCATCATTTTCTTAGAAGACCATTCAAAGAGATTGATTCCAATGTGTTGATGTCAAATAAGAAGGCTAAATACTGGTGTTCATGGAAGGTTATTTGGTGTTTTAATTTAGGGCTCTGGATATACAATCTCATATGTTTCTCTTCCTTTGCTTTTGTTAGTTCCTCCGCATGAATTCCTAGTTTCTTCTTTCCCCACATATTTTATGTCTTTATTATAGCTCTTTTATGTTGTATTTATGAAGACCAATCCACTCAGCTTCTTAAACATGTCTCACATCTAATCCCACCTGTCTATCTTAGTGCCCTAGTTCAGACCTACATCAGTTCTCTGCCTCATTCTCTTCCCACTGCTTTTTGTTCCATCTGTTTTCCCTGCCTCCATTGTCTTCTCACTCCAATGTCTGGACCACAGAGTTACTGTAATGACCTGTCCAAAATACAAATCAATTCCATATTCTCCTACTCTGAAATATTCACTTGCTCTTACTCACAAACCTTCAGCATCTCTACATGCCAAAAGTATTAATATTTACTTTCATTTATTGTAATTCTCTATTCTCAACTACCTTTCAAATTTTTTCTCCAGCAGCTGTCATCAATATGTTTTATACTCTTGTCACACAAATTACTTATTTCCTTTTATACATATCCTGGTACATTTATTAGGATGTCACAATAGACACATAACTTTATGTTTTCAGTAATATTCAACATAAACCTTTGACCACCTGTGAAAAAAGACTAAAATTTATTCATATGCAGTGGACATATCCTTTATAGGAAAATTTATGATTTATCATTGAGATATGTTTTTATATCACATTGATGATAGCACTAAACATGGGTATAGGACCCAGGGTAGGGGAATGACAAAGACAAGCTTTGAATAATGAAAGGAAACCAAGGTAAAGAAAATCTCTCTAGCCATAATCCTTAAATGTATCAAGATTTTTCAAAAGGTGTTTTGAAAACACATATACAAACATAAATTACATATGTATTTAATTCTCCTTTATATTACTAAGAAAAAAAGATTTTTGGATTTGGCCTTTAACCTAGAACTCAATGGATTATAACCATCTTTTTCTAATTCCCTTTTAGATTCAGCATAGGGGGGAAACATAAACTCTATGATGTTAAAAGGCAGTTTCTACTAACATTTACTAACTGTATGATCTTTAATAGGTCATTTAATTTTACTAAACTTCAGTTTTTCATACCTATAAAGTGAGAACTAATATACATCCCCTATCTATTCAGGGAAAGATTGTATCATATGAGCTACCATTTGAAAGTATATGATCAATTAAAGAGATATAAAAATAAATTGTATCATAGAAATATTCTGTGGTCTCCTTCACTTTAATCTTGTATTAATCTTGTATTTCCTTAGAGGATCTTGATAGAAAGTATATGTTGGTAAGGCTAATGAATGATCAAATAAGGAAATAAAGGATACATTGGGGGTTCATTTATTTATTTATTTTATTTCTTTCTTTCATGTTTCTTATGTTTTTTCCTTGCTAACACAGTTTTGGTATGAACCATGATGGAATTGGAAATTCTTGTGGGACGAAAGGTCATGAAGCAGCAAAACTTATGGCAGCTCACATTACTGCGAATACCAATCCTTTTTCCTGGTCTGCCTGCAGTCGAGACTATATCACCAGCTTTCTAGAGTAAGTAATCTCTAGAGAGTGATGATGAATTGCTCCAGAAGTAAGCCCTTGGTAGAAGCCTAATATGTAGTGCTTAAAACTGCATAATGAGTAACTTTTATAGGGTGATATTTCAGGCTGTTCCCAAAATACTTTAATATATCGCTGTGGCAAATTTTTTCCTTCATACTCAAAAAAGAACTTGGTAGATTAGAGAAACTGGAGCAAGGATATAAACGGGGTTGATGATGTGAGTGTCAGAAATGTTCAATCAATGGGAAACAATGTCAGAAAGAATTTAAATTTACACAGTTTAATAGAGCGTAGGCCAAACTTTAATTCAGTGATGATATATTTTGTTTTGTTGTTGAAAAAACTGAGTTTTTTAGGAATGAATGCTAAAGTATCTAATAGTAACAAACAACAACAACAAAAAACCAAACACCCAAGAAATGAAAATGAGAAAATGAAAATTTAATTTGAAATTTATTAAGTGACTCATCTTTTCTACAGTTTGAGAACTTCTTTCCTAATCTTTTAATGTATATTCCAAGTTTGTGGTTACTTAAATGTGAGATATGTAAATTAGCTCAGGTATAACTGTGTTTATGAAAGCAGATATTCTTTCACATCTCGCCTGTATAAGACTTCAGGACTGGACTTTGGAAACTCATGTAAGACTTAGGTCTCACTTTCTAACTGTGCAACCATTAGCATGTTACTTAACCTTTCCTAATCTTCAGTGACCTCACTTGTTAAATGAGTTACATAATAATACATGCATCATCAGGTTGTTATATATATAGCTATATACAATGTCATAATGTGTATGAAGTACAATAGACATTCATTAAGTGGTAAATATTATTTTAAATAATATTGAGGCTTTAAGCATTATTGCTCTATCATTATCTTCAACCGTTTTGTGCCATTTTTTTTTGGGTGGGAGAGATTAAATACTCTGTGAAAAAGTGACTCATAGATAAAGCACTTGTGAACAACAGAAATTCTTTTTAAAAATTGTCTTTGTTCAAAGTTCACATTTACATGACTATGGTGTAAAACTTTAAAGATTCAGAAAAGCTATGTAAGGTAATATTATTCATTATAATCACATTCTGAAAACTTAAAGTTACAAATTTTTAAGCCCCAAACAAGAGATTTTAAACTACCTATCACAGTGCTTTCAACAATCAGAGATCAAAAGGTAAATGTTTAAACTGAGCCTTTTTGAATTAATATAATAATGAAATAGAAGGAATTGGAAATTCATATCAGAATGTAATTCCTCTGAATAATTATGCTATAACCTAAATATTTTTAATTTTAGTAATAAGTAATTATGACACTGCTTGCTTAGTGCCAAAACTGGATTGAAGGCTATAAAGATAGACCACAGAGAATTTGTTGCACATCTTTGGGCAGTTTTTAACACAAAGCAGTAGCATTATCATTTTCCAAGATGTTTTTAATGAGATCATATTACCTAAATTTTAAACATTGTTGAAGATCTGCTCTCCCCAGAAATCAAGCCAGATCTGGAATTTCTCCTTTGACTTGGCTCATGTTTTTATAATGGAATCTTAGTGTCTATCACCAGAAAGACAAACTGTATAACATGCTCAATATTCCTGTGAATTTTTGAAGGCTTGTCTCCTCTTTTTTTTTTTTTTTTCAAGTACTATTTTCTTTCTCCCCTATCCTGTTTATTTTGCACAGTTTATTTGCTAGGACCATCTCTGTATAAGCACCAGTTTTGATCTCTTGCCAGACCCTGTGTAGTCAAAACTGTATTAAGACTGTTAAAAAACAATCCCCAAAAGGGAATCCCTAAAATACTAATAAAATACTGTTAAGAAATCACCAATGGTTTGGTGAGAGATGTAAAATTATTACTAGGTACAGGAAAGTGTTCCATTGAATTAATTAAAAGAATTAATCCAAAAAGCATTATTTAAGCCTTATTGCCTCTTTGCATTTTGTATGTAAGCATGATTAGTGTTGACAGGGTTCTAAAGGGCTTATTTATCCTGTATTTTATGAAAATATTTCTGTTGTGCATCCTCATGGGAATGCTCACAAAGTTAAAGCCATCGGTAAAAGATATTAAAGACAATGTGTAGAGACTTGGGGAAAGTTGGCTTTTTTTTCCCCTCTTTAACAATAAACTAAACAACTCTGATTATAATCTGACCAAGCAATAAAGGTTTTTTAAACACAGGGCCCTTTAAAAAGGTCAGTTCACTGGAGCACAAAGACATAATAGTAACTTTCTTGAATTTCTTTGTTCCTTTTTATTCATGCAGTTGGCTTAATTGCTTTAACAGCTATGTGTGATATTTTTAAAAATCCAGTGATATTTTGATCAGGGATTGAGGTTACATTTATGTTTTATAGTTGGCTCAAAAAGACTCATAACATTTTATTTTAGTTTCTCTTCTCAAGAAAAAGAAATCTTGAAAGATGAATTGTTTAGGAACTGCAGCCCAGCCAACAAAATGCATACCTTTCTTTACTTAGTGACTGTATAGGCCCAAGATGATGGTGGATTTTAACAATGAGCTTTCTATGATTTATAGACATTCACTATTCACTATGTTCAACTGAAAACAATTCCATGGCCTTTAAATGCCAGTAAAGTAAATTCTCTCGTGTCTTTCTGAAACACTAGGTGCTATTGATCAATCAGGAGATGGTGTTTACCAACTCCCAATATTTTTTTTCAGATTTCTTAAACTCGGTGATTCAATAAGTGGTTCATGAATCGCCCAGAAGCCGTCCTGATTAAATAATAAAGAACCCATTTCCGTTAAAATGGACGTGTTATGCCAGCTTCTGATGTTTTCGACGACGGCTTTGCAGGTAGTGTCCTTCCTATCTGCCTGCGGGACTTATTGACTTATTTATTTAGAAAATAGAGAAAGATGAACCTGGTATCATGGCTCACACTCATTGATGACTATGGGCTAATTTACCAGGCAGTGGAAGACAGCCAGAAGTAGTTTAGGCCAGTTTTTCATACATTTTCCACCACTTAGCGGTAGTACAGAGTAATTTCATATAGTTTTCAAAAATTCCAGAGCCTCTGTGAATCAACTATTGCTCTATTTAAATTAAAGTCTGTTAAATTGTTTGAACTGTCAGAGATCCATAGCAAAATTTCCTACAGTTCCAAATTAAATACAGACTAGCCGTTTTCACAGAAAGGATGGAAGCTGAATAAAGAAAGGCAATACGATTGTTGAAGGTGAACTAGAAAGAAGGATCTACAAGTAAAGTGATATAAGATGAACAGGATGACCAAGACACTCACATTGTCTTGTAGCAATTACCTTTGAAGATCAGTATCAATAATCTTTAAATGGAAACCAATTTCATAGATTGGACCCTCTTTTTATAAGGAGCCCAAGAAACAGAAAAACAAATTTCTCTTCCTTATGTTAATCAGGCACATTTTGGGGACTTCACTCTAACCCCTAAATATCTTTGGTAAATCACAGTTACATATCGACAAAAGAGGATAACTGAGTAAATCATTATCATTACAGTGTTTGTATGTTGGAAGCCTCAAATTCAGTTATATTCAAGCGTCACAGTCATATAGAGGGCAAGAGAGAAAGGTCTAACTTATTTTAGAAGGTAGTTATTATTAATTTTGTGGATTTTGATAAAGCAGTTTACAATAACATAGTAGATAAGACACTTGACTTACCACAGATAATGCAATTGATTCATTTAATTTAGGTGTATGAGCACAATTTTGTGTTATAAATAGGAGTTGACATTAAATGTTAACTTTTTGTTGTTGTTGTTACAAGACTGTTAAGATATGTATAGGGTATATAGAATGATTTATTTTTTAGATTGACCCACTGTGTGGCTGAAGGTCTGTACTTTATAGTATAATTGTTTAAGTAAAAAATAAATCTAAAATTGCAATTAAGAGAATGTGCTCATGTGTTCTGGAAACAAAGCCAAGGGTGCATATTTTACATAGGGATCTGTAAATATTAACTGAAGATTCAACTCTGGCTCATGTTCCCATTTCAAGACTAATTTTTGAACTATGTAAATAAGACTTCTCTAAATTAGAAGTAGAATACATAAAATATGATTTTGCTATCATGCTGCAAGGATTTCTGGAAATGTAAATATATTTTGATTTACTAAGAATTTCATAATCTGGGAAAAAGCGTGTTCTCAAACATGCATTTTTTCTACTAAGAATTTCATAATCTGGGAAAAATCATGTTCTCAAACATATTTCTTCTGTTTTGTCTTAGATGCATAAACAAAAGTAGAGTTTATTATTATCTATAATGCTGTAGATATTAACTAAGATTAGGCTTTGTAGTGAAATAGATGCTGATAGGAAAATAATCATAGTTCTACTTTTTATGTTTATTGTTTTGCTCAGGACAAGTGTTATATCTGCTTAATAATAATAAGTTGTAATAGTATCTCATAGATGGAAAGTAACAGTGCTCATTTCACTTATTAATGAGTGAAGTTTATGTTTTCTGAGTGGATAATTTGCATATGACCAAAGCACAAACCATCTATACTTAAAAGTGCCATTCTTATTTTGATAAAAGTAGCCTAAATAACACTAGATTTAGCATAAGAATTATAGGGTTATATCAGTTAGATAGAACCCTAGATTTAATACAGTATTCATAATTTCCATTTCATTAAATGGAGATAATTACAAAATATAAGAAGATAACTCATCTAATATTTTTGAGAAAGGAAAAAAGTTTGTACCAGGAGAACTGTACAAAGATGTTCTTTATCAGCAGAATTTGCAATTTTCAGAAATTAGGAATAATGCAAATGTTTGTTAATAGAAGAATGGATAATTGTTACATAATCTTAAATGGAATATTAAAGAACAGTATTAATGAACAAGCTACAGATATACACATCAAAATGGGTATATTTCACATTCATAATGTTGAACAAAAGAATAGTCACAAAAGAAAACCTATAGTATGACTCCTTTTATACATATAGTCCAAAAATAGGCAGATTAATAATTGGGAGATGTATAATTACTAAGACAAGCATGGAAATAATGATTTTAAAAGTCAGAATATTAGTTACTTTTTGTGGAGAATACGAGGGATGTGTTTAGGGTTAAGTGTTTGGGAATTTCCTAAGGGGGGGGGGGACACTTCTAGGGTTAAATATACATCTCTCAGACCCATATCCTCTACCTGTTATACTTACATCCATGATATTTCATAATGGCAATTGATGACTCAGATGCATGGAAATATCCAGAATTATTATTTTCTAAGGGTTAATTAAAATAATTGTGATCTTAACTTACTTGAAAGTAGCAGGAAAGTAGCAGACACATTTTAGCAACATTATGCAAAAAATATTTTTATCACTTCATGTCCAGTTAAGAATTAAAATATGAAAACTATCCCCCCCCGATACTTTAATCCAGGTTTTACTGTATATATCAGATATGGTTAGTAGGAAAATAAGTAGTACATTTTCTACCCAAAACATAGAAAAAATTTAGATCAATCTTGGAGATACTCCTACCCTTGCTTTCCCAGAGCCAATAATAGGTAAGATCTTAGTGACTTGTACAGTTCTATAGACAAACCCATTTCAAAAGGACTTTATTGCTGCTGTATTCCTAAATACATGTCCACTTCAAAAAGATCTATACGATTTTTTAATATTTTATTTCATATGGTATTTTATTCTTCTGCAAAGAATAAGATTTGTCTATGTATTTAATTAGACCATATTAATACAAAGCTATACATACTTCTAAAGAATGGAAATAAAAATCCACTTTTTAAAAAAAAATTTTTTTTTAACGTTTATTTATTTTTGAGACAGAGAGAGACAGAGCATGAACGGGGGAGGGTCAGACAGAGAGGGAGACACAGAATCTGGAACAGGCTCCAGGCTCTGAGCTGTCAGCACAGAGCCCGACGCGGGGCTCGAACTCACGGACCGTGAGATCATGACCTGAGCCGAAGTCAGACGCTTAACCGACCAAGCCACCCAGGCGCCCCAAAAATCCACTTTTGAGTAGAAGACTTTGTCCACAGGTCACCACAATGCATGCCTTCTGTATTGTCTGGGGGCCCTTCCATTGATTGGGTGATTTGGTATTTTTTGAACAACATGAACCATGATTAGAAGACCATTAATACCTGGGAACAAGAACTTTAAATGAAAGAATAATTTTTGCTTCCTTCTAGGTTAAGCCAAATTTCTGTTTACTTTCAGAAAATAATTTTTTTCCCAGGGTATCTATTCTTAAATTCTTTTGGGGAGGTCCATATAGTACTTCCTCTAGGTTTTTAGGTTAATTTTCTATACCTACAAGTAATTATGTATAACAATTTTTAATAGACTTTTGAGTTCATGCTACTTAGGTGAATATATCTTATACTTTCTTTGTTATGCTATCAGCAAATATTTTTACCTATGGGACTCTGTACTTAAGTACTTCAGTACTTAAAATTTTCCCATTGATTTATAGTAGCACTTGATTTTTTTTTACATATTTCAATCTTTTCATAAAGACTTGTAACTTTGTTGTAGATAGAGATGAAACTGATATTTTAGAAGAAATATTATGGAATTAAAGTACTAATTCTTTATTTCATGAATATTATGCTTTATCAAAATAGTCCATCTTCATTCAGTAAAGTTTTTACATTTGACCTCTTTTATCATTAATCTTAACATAAAATTTTGAATTTACTGATAGAATTGCATTTGTCTAAAGCTTGCATATCTATGTAGATTAAAGATATTTTACATAACAAAATTAAAAAGCTTGCTATTTTAAAAATTCATCTAGAAATAGTTTTCCTTAATGATCTGCATGTCAATTTCCAAAAGTAAAATAAACAGGAAGTAAAAAGCATTCTGTCATGAAAACTGGATAAGCAGGTGAAAAAAAGTTTTCTATTAAGTACCTTGAACAGTGACAAGTGAATTCATTATAATAGCCAATAATAAAACCCATCTGTATTAGTACCACGTTTAATATTCCATCTAAATATTTTTCTTCATTAAAAATTAACCAAGTGGGGCATAAGTGAAAGGAAAGGGTATAAAGAGGACAGTGTTCTGCCCCTTGGGTTTTTGAATCTATCACTAATGAATAACATGGTTCAGTTTTTAAAAGGTATTAATTTCCTGCTGCACAAATACACATTTTTTATATAGCAAATTAACCTTTACATTTTAAGAAATATGACAAAATAGTAAGTGAATATGAAGCTCATTATTATGCATGGCTCTTTGTTACTTATCTATAAATGAAAATTTGTACTGTCCTAAATAATAGTTGAGGAACTTCTACTTGTGAAATCATTTTCCTTTGGCAAAGTGGATGGAAAAGATTTGGAAAAAAAAACACAAGTGCTGGCACAATTGACAGGAATGTTGGAAAAAATTTTTAAATGTTGGCATAGGAATTCTTTAAAAATTCTAAGTTACTCACATGTGAAATGAAAGTAAAAAAGCATCTGTCCTATTTTATGCACACTGACTTAAAAAAATGAACAATTATATTTAGCAAAGTATAAAGCTCTTTAAACTAAGGTATTCTGTCTGGTTTTTGGCGATCTTTATATTATTTGTTCCACTGAATTAAAATATTATGTTTGAGTGCAAGCATACTTTGAAAAGCAGAAATTGCAGAGAGAGGAGAACATTCTCCTTTCCAACTCTGATGACCCTAGATGAAATATGAAATTTTTGAGAGACTAAACACTTCTAATATACTTGAGAGAACTTTGGATTTTGGCCTCCTCTGTCATTCTGCCCATTTATTATTGAAATATTTCAAGAACCTTTGGACATGTCTTACTACAGCATCTATTGTTCTGCCCAAGTTAGGAGTATATAGATTAGGTCTTTAAGAATTACAACCATGGTTTTGTTTTGTTTTGTTTTTTAATTTTCCACATTTTATGTTTTTAATTCTACTACCAGATGTGGTTACATTTTCATGGAAAACAAACAAGAAGCTTAGAGCAATATGAAATTCTGTTTTGATTCCTTTAGAAATTAGTTTAAATCAGTGTTTGAAGGCCAACATGACATTTTCAGATTGTTGTCTGAGATGCTTTTATTGTGTCTTGGTGCTGGAAAAAACTATTGGAACTCTTATTCACATTTCAGTAAATGTATTCTATTTTGCCATGTGACTATTTATTGGTAGAATGTATTGCTTTTCACGCATCAAGTTATTAAAGCAAAGAGTTCAACACATGGTTTCATAATTGTGATGGAAATAGTCCATAGTGTACCTAATTTCCTTTGATCCTTTATGTTGAACAGTTCAGGCCGTGGTACTTGCCTTGATAATGAGCCTCCCAAGCGTGACTTTCTTTATCCAGCTGTGGCCCCAGGTCAGGTGTATGATGCTGATGAGCAATGCCGTTTCCAATATGGAGCAACATCACGCCAATGTAAATATGGGGTAAGAAGTCTTAATCCTTATGTTTAGTCACTTATATGTGTTCTTTCATGACACAAATATTAAGTTGGAATTTTACTGAGTGTAGTATACATTTGGTAACATCTTTAATGCAAATATGGCCTTTGACTCACTGCTTTTTTTCTGATATCATTTATCTAATATCTATTTCTAAATG
Source organism: Lynx canadensis (assembly GCF_007474595.2). Taxonomy (NCBI): domain Eukaryota; kingdom Metazoa; phylum Chordata; class Mammalia; order Carnivora; family Felidae; genus Lynx; species Lynx canadensis. Next base: position 132,662,186 of record NC_044303.2, on the reverse strand, counting down.
AGTAATCTTAAATAAGTTTCAGATGTCTTGTGAGGGATGCAGGTAGAATTTTAATAATTTCTAACGTATTTCTTTTAAAGTCCTGAGTTTATAATGCCAACTTTAGTTTGTCTTTTGAAATGTTATGGTTTCGAAAATTTCTCCCTCCCGGCCTTTTCTGGTACTCTAATAATTGTGTTTAAGGGAATTTTCATATTGGCTAAGAGCCTTTATTTTAATTTATACTTTTTAGTACTGAGTCATTTCAAGTTGCTTCATTCACTGCCCACATTCTAACACAACAACTGAGTGGGGACAAGATGACATTAACCCAAATAGAAAAACAAGAAAAATTACTGTGGAAAAAAATGCAGGTTTCATAACTGACTCTTCATGTCTGCCTAAAAATGTGGGCAGTGGATGAAGCAACTTGAAATGACTCAGTATTAGAAAGTATAAGTTAAAATCAAATAAATAATATTATATATGTAAACAATAAAACAATTTTATAGAGAAGGAGATCAGTGACTAGTATAGAGACATGTTCATATACGTACCAGTGTTAACATACTGAATGAAAAAATAAGGTTTTTAAATGACAAGTTGTTTATAAGAAGAATTCAAGTTTAAAACATAAGTTTAAAGGGTTGGTTTCTGTTTTTATGTAAATAGTGTTTAAAATCACTTAAAAAAATAATAACCGAAAACGAATTAAGTTTTAAGGTAGTAAAGACTAAACAATATACACATTGTACTGTGCCGATTAATCCTCTTGGGTACAGTACAAAGGAAAGTAATTTTCAAAATATCCCTTGGGTGACAAACATATTATTCACGGTAGGCTTTGGCAGCACATTTTATGCACTAGATTTGAAGATTTTGTGCAACTATCTAAATATCTAAAGCCTTGAATGAAACTTTGGTCTTTCTTGTCTTTCTGTAAAGAGTCTTCTTTTATTGTTTCTGTATGATTTTAGCTCCTTTTTTTTCTTGGGTTGCTTTTTCATATAGAAAAAGTTGGTCAAATTTCAGTCACCGACTTCTTATTTACTTGTGGCTTAGTAGGTTGAAATTCATGATTTAATGAGGTTACAGATTTTCTGTTCTTATCTTTGGTATCTCATATCTTTATTAGCAAGTGAAATAGTTAATCTACATTTTAATTTTTTATTGGAAATTGGGCTTTAACTGCACCTATGTATTTTCATATTAGATAATTTATATTATCAGTTTTGCAGAATCTATGGATGCATCTTTTCTTTCTTTAATAATTAATTAAAATTTTCATCTGATTATCCTATCTCTCTATTGCAAATATCTCAGACTAGTTGATTTGAAGTGAGATAACTAGTAATTGTAAAATTGTATGTTTTAAGTTTATGTTCCCCATATTTAGCTTTAGATTCTATTTATGTGTTATGTTTATAAAAGCGTTTTTCAAATATTTATTTTGAGAGAGAGAGAGAGAGAGAGAGAGAGAGAGCCCACAAACAGGGGAGGGGCAGAGACAGAGAGAGAATCCCAAGCTGGCTGCGCTCTGTCGGTGCAGAGCTCAATGCGGGACTCAACTCCATGAAATGTGAGATCATGACTTGAGCTGAAATTAAGAGTCAGACTCTTAACTGACTGAGCCAACCAGGTGCCCCTAAAAGCTTTTGTAATAGATATAAAATAACATTAGGAAAACTTGGGGAAAGACATTAGCGTCTTACAATCCTATACAATTTCACATATTTTGTCATTAATCTTTTCACTTTGATTTGCAGCAAAATGGCTTTCTTAGACTCATGTACTATATGAAAATGCTTATGCTACCTTTTTATAATGTGCTATATATTGCCAAGAAAGTTTCTTGAGTCATAATAGATTCTGTACAATCACTCTCACTTCTTAAGCTTGTGCCCAAAAAATTGGGTTTACACCATTGGTAGCACCCAAACACACATTGTGTTTTATCTGGTGAATTCCTAAGGTTTTAAATGATTCTAAATACTTTTTTAGAAAACAGTAGCGGCTTTGAAAGTAGGAGTCCAGTCAGGTAAACAAGACATACTTCAGATGGTAGCTGAAGGGAAAACAAACCAGCCCTGATTTAGCTGTCAGGGGGTTATAGCATCCTGAGATGAACACTAGACAAAGTACTGGGGGCTTAGAAGAATACTACTACAGACTTTTAGTGAGGGGATACCTTGGTGTTGGACATCAGGAAATGATCCCTCTTTCAACTAGCAGGTCTCTAATGATGCCAGGGAAGATTTTAAGCAACTACAGAGTAACACATGACTGCAGCAGTGATCAGCTTTCCATCACTTCTGCTTCGGTTATTATGTGACCATTGCTAGGGTTACTTGTGATTATATCTGCAATTACAAAAAATGTTACTGAAATTCATTGTGAGCAGGTTCATTAATATACATGTTATAATTGAGAGTTTACATGAAAATTTTTATTTTTTATTCTACTTCAGGACAGCATCTTGTACCATTATCCTTGTAGATCATCTGTTTATGTTTTCTAGGTATTTATCACTTCCAGTAGAAGTAGTGAGGAGATTGTAATGGCTATAAATACAAATAACAAAACAGTATAGTGTATACAGAGTAAAATAGTTGTATAATGTAGTAATTTATAAATGTTATGTGGTTTGTGGTTTTACGTACTGTCTTTTTCTGGGATACTTCAGACTACTTTGATAAAAATTGTAATTGTTTATTAATATTTTGTAGATGGTGAAACTAAAATACAGAATTTGATTTACCTACCCTAAGGTTAAAATAAAAATTTTTAAAGGTCTAGGGGTGCCTGGGTGCCTCAGTCAGTTAAGCATCCAACTCTTGATTTCAGCTCAGGTCATGATTTCACAATTCATGTTTAGTCCCAGCATCCAGCCCCATGCTGACAGGGCAAAGCCTGCTTGAGAATCTGTCTCTCCCTCTCTCTCTGTCCTTCCTCTGCTCAGGTGCATGCTCTTGAAAGAAAGGAAGGAAGGAAGGAAGGAAGGAAGGAAGGAAGGAAGGAAGGACAGAAGAAAGGGAGGGAGGGAGGAAAAGAAAGAAGGAAAGAAAAGGAAAGAAAGAGAAAGAAAAAGAAAGAAAGAAAAAGAAAGTTCCATTTTCTGTTAGATGTAGTAAATATGTTAATAAAGATAGCAAATATATTTTATTTCAGGAGACACTGTTTATCAGTTTTCATCAAATGGTGTCTCTTTCTAAATATCTTCTTAAAACAAAACAAAACCAGACAAAACAAAACTCTCCATTTTATCCCAGTCTTTTTCGGGAGAGGGGTGATCTGGAAATCTGCCCCTAAACATATTGTTGGGTTTATAAATTCTCAGGTATTTGAAACTGTAGGTATGGATATGAGTTTTATTTTCTTTTACTTTATGTAAAAAGTTAGGACCTCTTCAAGGCAAGAGACAAGTACAGATGAGCAGCATATAAAACAAGATGCTACTAGAACACCTAAAAAAAAATCTGCTAGCTGTATTAGTAAGTTTCTGAGGGTGACTGTGATGTGTTCTGGATGAAAATTCATCACAAATAAAACAGTATCAGTGTGTCCAAAAAATGTGTTTTTTTCTTTTTTTGCCTGTTTGGAGGAAAATTGCTGCCTGTAAAGCTCTGTAGAATCTATTGTCTCATTCCTCTTCCACTTTCCATTTGTCTCCTTTTTTCCTAGTAGAAAAGAATTATTAAAAGTAGATTAATGAAAACATTTTACATTAATAATAACAAGTTTAAACTTTGGAAGGAACTCACTAATGAGCCTATGTAGTGTAGAGGATGTAGGTGATCTTTTGACTGCTTTCTAAAAAGCACAGATTAATTCAAGACTTAGTCTCAGACATGACTCTACATTTCTTTATTTTGTTACTACAAATCATATCCTAAATATTTTTTGCATATATACTTAATGGTTCTGTGTAGTTCAACAATACCCACTACATAATTTACTGGTAACTATCAGTTGGTGATTGCAGTAATCACATGACACTTTTTAACAGAAATAGAAAAACAACCCTAAAATTCACAGGGAACCATTAAAGACCCTGAGCGGCCAAAGTAAATTTGAACAAGAAGACCAAAGCTGGTGGCATTATACTTCCTGATTTCAAAATATATTACACAGCTACAGTAATCAAAATAGTATGGTACTAGTGTAAATACAAACAGACCAATGGAAGAGAAGAGAGACCAGAAATAAAGCCATGTACAGCCTATATGATCAATGACTCTTTGACTAGGGTGCCAACAGTACACAATGGTTATAGTCTCTTTTGTAAACGGTATTGGAAAATTGGACAGCCACAGGTAGAAGAATGAATCTGCTCCTTATACCATACACAAAAATTAACTCAAAATTGATTAGAGACTTAAATAAGAGACCCAAAACTATACAGCTCCTGAAAACAAACATAAGGGAAAAACTTCTTGATTTTGGCAATGGTTTCTGAGATGTGACACCAAAAGCATAGGCAACAAAAGCAAAAATAGACAATTGGGGCTACATCAAACCAAAAAGCTTCTACACAGCAAAGAAGACAGTCAACAAAATGCAAATGCAGCTTATGGAAAGGAAGAAGATATTTGCAAATCATATATCTGATAAATGATTAATGTCCAAAATGTATAATAGCAATACCAAAAGAAAAAAAAAAAAAACAAAAAAAGAGAACAAAAACCAGTAACCCAATTAAAAAATGGTTGAAGAACTGAATAGACATTTCTTAAAAGAAAACGTACAAATGACCTGTAGGTATGTTCAAAGGTGCTGATCATCACTAATCATCAGGGAAATGCAAATCATAACCATGATGAGGTATTACTTTACACCTGTAAAGATGGTTATAATAAAAATAAGTAAATAAAAGCAAATACATAATAAAATAAGTGTTGACAAGAATGTGAAGAAAAGAGATCCCTTGTGCACTTGTGGTGGGAATGTAAACTGGTACAGCCACTATGGAAAATAGTGTGGAAGTTTCTCAAAAAATAGAAAATAGAACTACTATATGATCCAGCAGTCCCACTTCTGAGTGTATATCCAAAAGAATTAAAATCAGCATCTCGAAGAAATATGTGTACGCTCATATACATTGCAACATTATTCACAGTAGCTGAGACAGGGAAGCAACCTAAATGTCTACTGACAAAGAAATGGGTAAAGAATATCTGGTATGTACATACAATGGAATATTATCTGGGCCTGCAGAGATGGAGATCCCAACATTTGTGACAATGTGGATGAACCTGGAGGACATGCTAAGTGAAGTAAGATAGACAAGGAAGTACAAATACTATATGATAGCACTTATGTGCAGAATCTGAAATAGTCAAACTTACAGAAACAGAGTAGAATGGTGGTGGCCAAGAGACTAGGGAAAATTGAAAATGAGTAGGTACTTGTGGAAGGATACAAAGTTCAGTTATGTAAAATGAATAAGTCCTACAGGTCTACTGTACTGCATAGTACCTATAGTAAACAATACTGAATCGTGTACTTAAAATTTGCTAAGAGGGTAGAACTTATGTTAAGAACTTAAGTTCTGGGGCGCCTGGGTGGCTCAGTTGGTTAAGCATCTAACTTGATTTCAGCTCAGGTCACGATCTCACGGTTCATGGGTTTGAGCCCTGCATTGGGCTCTTTGCTGACAGCTTGGAGCCTGGAGCTTGCTTCAGATTCTGTATCTGCCTCTCTCTCTGCCCCTCCCCTGTTCGGTCTCTGTCTCTGTCTCTGTCTCTCAAAAATGAATAAATGTTAAAAAAAAATTTAAAAAAAGAACTTATGGGGGCGCCTGGGTGGCTCAGCCGGTTAAGCGGCCGACTTCGGCTAAGGTCATGATCTCGCAGTCCGTGAGTTCAAGCCCCGCTTCGGGCTCTGTGCTGACAGCTCAGAGCCTGGAGACTGTTTCAGATTCTGTGTCTCCCTCTCTCCTCCGTTCACGCTCTGTGTCTCTCTGTCTCAAAAATAAATAAATATTAAAAAAAAAATTTTTTAAATAAAAATTAAAAAAAAAGAACTTATGTTCTTAGGGCACACACAAAATGAGGAAGCTTTTGGAGGTGATGGGTATATTTAGAGCATAGTTTGTGGTGATGGTTTCATGGATGTATACTTATCTCCAAATTCATCAAATTGTATACATTAACTGTGTAGAGCTTCTTTGTGTGTCAGTCATACATTAATAAAGTGGTTTTAGAAAGAGAGAGAGAGAGAGAGAGAGAGAGAGAGAGAGAGGAGTAATTGCTCATGAACAGGTAGATTTAAGGACCAGGATAATACCAGAGAATTTGTTTTTCTTTTTCTTTAGTTTTTTTTTTTTTTTTTATTTATTTTTGAGAGATGGAGAGGGAGAGACAGAGAGAGGGAAGGAGACAGAAAATTCCAAACAGGATTCACGCTGCCAGCACCAACCCCAACATGGGGCTCCAACCCACGACCTGAGCCGAAACCAAGAGTCGGATGCTTAACTGAGTGAACCACCCAGTGCCCCAACACCAGATAAATTTTATAGATACCATAGCTTTGTTTAATTTATGGAAATTTTTTTATTATCTATGAAGTTTGTCACTGTTCATATAGACTTACAATTTAGCACATAAATGCGTAATAATGTGTTGTACATTATTACTTACATTAGTGTAGAACTGAACAATGTTTTTATCAATGGACCGTGTATTCTGAACCATAAAATGGAAACACATGATCTAATACATGGTTTCACAATGCAACCGAATATTTTAAATAAAATTCTTCTCACCATTCACTATTACCTATGACCTCAAATTGATTATTGTTAGATTTTACTCAGATACTGTTTCCAGTGACCAGCAGCCAATTTGTTCTTGTAAACTTCAGATGGCGAAATGTATGACAAGCATGCAAAGTGTTTTTTTTATTTATCTGGCACATGGCAGACATTCAATAAACATTTCCCTTTCTTCTATGAGTATCTATGTCATCCATGATATCATTCCTGTACAGTTGATATGCTGGTCAAAGTGCTGTAGGAGAATCTAAGCCATCTGCATTTGGGGAACATATGAAGATATTCCAAGGGTCACATTTTGACACATTAACATCCTTCAGTCTCAGCTCAAATACATTTTCTCTTCAGACAGGCCTTCTGTCCAGTCTACCTATAGAAAAAGTCTTCTCCCAGTTTTTGTCTTTCACATTATACTTTTTATTTCCTTCATAGCATTTATTTCAAGCCATAATCATCCTGCTTATTTGATTACTCATTAACTATTTAATTGTGATCTTCTAGGTAAGGTTTTCCCTAACTACTTCCTCTAATACTGCAGGTGCACATATGCATATCACATACACATGTGCATGTGTGCGCACACACACACACACGCACACTCCCTGTCATTTTCCTCTATTTTCCTCAAGATTTATCACTTTTGCTAATTCATCTTTATTGCCTGCTTTAACCCCTAGAATAGATTTTACCTGGAGATAGGGATTTTAATCTATTTCATTCCCTGTTCTTTTCCCAGCACTTAGAACAGAGCCTGACACATGGTAGGTGCTCAACAAATATTTGTTGGAAGAATGAGTTGATAATTGTAATAGAACAGTAAGTTCCACAAGAGTAAGAATCCCACCTACCTTGTTCATGGCTGTTTATATAGTGAGTGGAGCAATGCCTGCTTTATAATAGGAACTCAAAAAATATTTGTTGGATAAATGAATGAGAAGAATTATTTGCTGAAGAGTTAGTGCGGAGAGGAACTTTGTGACTACTTTGTGTATTTGAAGAGCTGACAGAAGACTAGAGTTGCTGAAGCTCTCAAAGCAAGCCCTCATAAATGAGATAGGCAAAGAAAATAGGAGCCAAATCTGTTTGTACCTTATAGGCTGTGTTAAGAATTGTAGGTTTTTATCTTAAGAGCACTGGGTAACTATTGAAGGTGTTTTAATGAATGAGACCAAGAGGGATATCAATGTGCAGAAAATCACAGAATTTCTAAGACATATTGTGTTTTAGGAAACAAATGTAATTCTGTAATCTGGGGAAACCATGTTGGAAAATGGAAGACTTTTACAAAGTGGTCCATATGCTCCTCCCTCCCCTCTTCTCTTCCCTCCAAAGCACATTCTACACAGAATACTAAAGCCTCTCTGTCACTGTTGTTACTCCCTGTAGCAATACCCTTGCTTTTGTAGGTAAATGTAAATTTATTCTTTTTATATTGTAGGGTACTGCACTATAACTCAGATGAAATGAGTGAAAATGTTTACGTATAGAAATTCCATAATTTTGGCTTAAAGATTGAAGAATTTTGAGTCTCATGATGGAAACAGAACATACAAATAGAAAGTATGATGTAACTTTGGAAATTTTAAGCCTTCTCATTGATTTTGAATCTTTCCAGGGAAAATGTGTTTGTGTCACACTCTGTATTTTACTTACAGGTCATCAATTAAGTGATTAATGATAAAATAATCTATAAATGGTTAAATACACCATATTTGTTCCACCCATTCAGCGATGACAGATTTTTAGTATCTAATATTAGAAATGGAAGGTCACAAGGAATATATATGGTTATATATAAAACTGAAGTTATTGATTTGTAAGAAGAAAGTATGGTTGATATTCAGTCAACCCCAGTGAATTGTGCACATTTTCACACCTAAGGAAATCTAACTAGTAGGCCAGTTTGTTATCAAAAGCTATTTGGCAGGGTGCCTGGGGGGCTCAGCTGGTTAAGCATCCGACTTGGTTTCCCCTGGGGTCATGATCTCACTGTTCTTGGTTTGGGGCCCTGCGTCGGGCACTGCGCTGACATTGTGGAGCCTGCTTGGCTTTCTCTCTCTCTCCCTCTTTGTCTGCCCCTCCCTGCTCATGCTTTCTGTCTCTCTCAAAATAAATAAATAAACTTGAATAAAAATAAAATATTTTTTAAAAGTTGTTTGGCAAGCATAGAATTAAAATAGAGGATAGTATAAAGTATTTATATTAAAAAAATTTTTTTTTAATGTTGTATTTATTTTTGAGAGAGTGAGAGTGCGAGCAGGGGAGCAAGAGGGGGACAGAGGATCCAAAGCAGGCTCTGCACTGACAGCAGTGATCCTGATTCAGGCTCACGAACTGTGTGTGAGATCATGAACAGAGCTAAAGTCTGACACTCAACTGACTGAGCCACCGAGATACCCCTAAATTATTTTTATTAACATGTTAATTAATAACCATAAGAATACCATCAAGCTATATCTGCCTGAAGTATAGCTATTTGCAGACAGGGTGGCCTGCTAAATATAAGATAGTTGAGTTGTCTAATCAGGGTATCCTCCCCCTGGAGGGTACTTAATAAAGCCTGATGTGTTTTGTCTCTCAGACTCAAGTTTTTAATGTTTTAATGCTTACTACCTTTTGTTTATTATTTTATCACCACCAATTAGCTAAGATTCAAGTCATTATTTCTTTCTACTTGAGAATCATTCTAATAAAAAGACTTTATTAGTCTTTTTAAGGAATTGTTGGCTACCTACCAAATTCTTTTTTAAGAGATGCAGATAACTTGGGAAAGGACGATAGTGAAATACTTAGAAGTACATATAAGGGAAGTTTAAAGAAATGGAGTTTGAGTAGCCTATAAAAAAGGAAGTTAAATGTTGGTCTTAAAACTGTCTTCAGGCTTTGGAACATTTATTATAGTTTGATTGTTGGTAACAAATTGTTCTCCTTCCCTACCAAGAGCATAAAAAAAAAACACAGTCATCTTCATTTTTACAGTTGGAAGGTTGTAGATTTGGTAGTAGGAAGAATTTCAAGTTATTAAATATTGGAATGTTGCACTGAGGGAGATTGTAGAACCACTTTCCTTGAAGATTTTAAGGTGGTATAAATATTCTACAGTGTGGTTTGGTATGGAAATAAAATTCATGGAATTATTTTAGCACCTCAATATTCTTTTGGAGTCCAAACTTATATACTTAACAAAAAGTTGATTTTATTTTTATTTTTCCTTAAAAGTCAATCCCAAATTTTAGGTCTGTAGTCCCTGGTAATCTTAAAGATCAGGTATTTTTACTTTGTATTTGCTTCTTATTAAAAAAATAAAAAAAAAAAAACACATTTATTTTATTTTGAGAGAAGGGTGGCATAGGGGCAGAGAAAGAGGGGGGCAGAGAATCCCAAGCAGTCTCCTCGCTGTCAGCATAGAGCTTGATCTTGAACCATGAGATCATGACCTGAGCCGAAATCAAGAGTTGGATGCTCAACCAACTGAGCCACCCGGGCAATCCACTTTGTGTTTGCTTCTTAGAGGTAGTTTTTTAAACTATTTAATCATTTTCTTTTAGCCTCTTCATATTAATAATTATTTAACTTGCATTTCTAGATTAATTCTTTGATATATATATGTGTGTGTATGTGTGTGTGTGTGTATACATACACACACACATAGATATATATAAATGTATGCATATATATTTGTATGCATAAATACAACAAAAATATATGTCTTTCTAGGATCTCTTGTTTTTAAATTACCCACACAACAGGATTAACCTATTTAAAGATGAAATAAGGGTACATTATTCTCTTTCTTCAGATAGCTACTAAACACCTGGAGCCAGGCCACGGGGTCACCATATGTTGGTTTTCAATTTTCCTTTGTGTGATACCATGATAAGTAACCTTTCTAATCACTGATGCTCCTTTCTGACCTCTTCAGGCTCTGGTCTCCCCCTTGGCCGTCAGGATCCTTTATTACAAACAGCTGTTGAGAGATGTTACTGATAGGGTAATGAGGACAAAGAAATTGTTTCATATTCAGAACCAAAGACCCAAGATGGCATAGGGTTTAGGGCTTCCCAAGGGCAGAAAATGTGTATATCTTTCTTCTATGATCTTTACAATTGTTTATAAAAATTTAAAAACAAAACCAGCTAGCAATAAAGAGGCCATTTTCTCTTTGTTTACTGTTTTACTTCCTTAATGATGTAGTAATTATAAAATAGTTTGATAATTTTATAGTATCTCTTTTTCTCTATGTAAACTAATAATTTAAATTTTCCCGGGTAAATCATAGGTCTCCTCTTCCCATTTTTAAGTATCATTTAACAGCTAGAATTATGAAAACATCCAGTTGTATTGAAAGGGTTTTTGGCTATAAAATAATCAATTATTCTGCTCTGATCAGCAGAGATCTAGTCAAGTTTTTTACAAAGTTGTTTTCTGAATATCAAGTATATTATTTTACATTAGATAATTACTTTAAAATTCTAACCTTTATATGTATTTTTATTATGATTTATGTTTGCTATTTTTTTATTATTGTTAATGGTTGAAAAAGGTATCATTCATTTGAAAAATCAAATAGACTAGAAGCCTAGGAATTGATATTAAAATTTTAAGTAAGTAAAAATATTTTAAATGTCTTGTCTCATGGAAGATCATGGAATACTTTTGAAGAGTGTGGTAACAGTATCTTTTAAAAATCCAAATACAAGGTGTTGTTATATTCAGAAGTTTCAATAATAAGAACAACATATAAGTTGATGGCTAAATTCATAAAATGAATGTTTATGTTATGAATTGGTAAATAATAGTCTTAATTTGGAGATAGCTTCCTTTAAAATACAGGCAAAGGATAAGAGGGTATTATGAACATTGAGTGATATTTTATATTACATTAGATTACAAGTAAACATTTTCTAATTGGCTAGTGACTTTATTCAACTGTGGTACCTTTAAGAGAAATGGGAAAGTAGTTTAGTTGTGTGGAGATATTTTAGGCATTAATATTAGACACCTGATTCAAACCTGATTTAATTTGGATTGAAGCAAATTGCTAAATCTTTCTGAACCTAAATTTTCTTACACTTTCTGAGAAGATTGTAGTGATGATTGAATAGATACAAATATGAATAGACCTAGCCTGGGTATAGGTATAGACCTATACCCTGAAAAAGTGTTAGTGTTAGTTCTTTTTTTTTTTTTTTTCCTGCCTACAATATTGCTACTTAGAAGTTGTAAAGTGTAAGCTTAGGATCTTCAGTAATGAGAGATTCAGTTTTATTTCATCATTCTGACTTTTGGAAGAATTTGCTATACACTGAACTCAAATCTCTCCCTTTGGCTTTTATCCATTTATTCAACTGACTTCTCTTCTAAGCTAGCATGTGTATTTTTTTGTTTGTTTATTTTGAGAGAGAGAGAGAAAGAGGGAGAGAGAGAGAGAACCAGCAAGGGAGGGGCAGAGAGAGAGGAGAACAGAGGATTGGAAGTGGTCTCTGTACTGACAGCAGAGAGCCTGATGAGGGGCTTGAACTCACAAAGCCGAAATCAGATGCTTAACTGGCTGAGCTACCTAGGTGCCCTGGCATGCATATTTTGTCTCCGATTCTTTATATAATTGGCTTTTTAATGTCTAGGAAAAGCGTTTGAGTTTCAAAAACATGACAAACAGTAAATACAATCACTTCTCCAGATATAAAAGCAGAAAATGCCAGAGAAATAAAATGAACAAAGCATAATTAAATATCATTTATTTAGCTACAACATGTGTTTCTGTGATGAGAAGACACATAAGAAAATTGACAGACTGTGGAATGATGCCAGTCTAATGTATAAGTCTTGTTTGTTCATATATGATTATTTCCTAGTGCGTTAATGATGTGATGCTCAGGTAAGCTTTCTCACAAAGAGAAAATTTGTAGTATTATATATAGTGTCATAGAAAAACACCCAACTCCAAAGAAGGGTCTTTATTGTCCATAGTAGATAACTTAATGGCTCCATTCCCAAAACTCTATTTAAACAAATCTATTAAAATCATGAGGCCAGATGAAGAACATGTAAATATATATCCCTTTGTGTTATTTTTTTAATGACTGATAAAGAAGCTATAACTTGAAACCTACTCATAAAAATAATTTTTATGAAAATGGTTTCTGTTGAAGGCAGATACCCTCAAAGACCTACATCTCAAAGGAGAAAGCATCACAAGTCACAGGGTTTAAGGCTACAAAGGATCAATTGATTGGGCTGCTGGGATCAAATGGCAGCAGAGATTTAAGAATGCAAAGTTTTTCATTAGAACTCTTGATGTTTTTGTTTGTTTTCTGGCTACAAAATTACCTAGATTTTCAGTGGTCTGCTCCAACCATATTTTTCCCATAAACCCTGTTTTCTTCATAAGTAATTTTGTATAATGCAAGGGTTTTCACAGAATGCATTTACTACATTTCATCAGAAAGCTTGTATATATCAGAACCAAGAGAGGAAGGTAAGGGTGTGCCAGAAATGAAGACGAGTTTTAGTTCAAGTGCCAAGCTGGTGAGCTGATGTTTTCTATGTTAGGATAGGAGACGTCTTGGGCATGACTGAAGGATCATTTATACTGTGAAGAAATAGGTAAATGGAAATGACGAGTAAGCTTGTCTGCCCTTTGCTTTGGATGGGGAAAAACAGCTCACATGAGAAATTGAAGCTCCTAGGCTTGTGACTCACATAAGAACAGAGTATGACTTTGTACAGTCTACCTATGTAGTGTTGACCAAATAGATCAACGTGAAAAGTGGTGAAACAAAAAACAACTGAAACTTGGGAGTGTATAATAGAAACAAATGTGCAAAGCTATGCTTCTACAACTCAGGAAGCACAGGATGCTCCAAGAAAAAAACAATATTCCCTGAAGATAAGCTTGAATAGAAAATAGCAAACAGCATGAGGAAACAATCCACCATGAAGTGAAAGATTAACACCCCAATAGAAAAATATATGGTAAATATGAAAAGAATTTAAGAGACATGGCGGTTAGAATGACAATATCCAATGTAAGTTGAATAGAAGTTCCAGAAGAAGGAATGGTGAAGTGTATATTAAAAAAGATAATAACTAGTAATTTTTCAGAATTAAAGAAACATATGAATTTAAAGCATGAACCCCAAGTAGATAAATAAAAGAACACCTAGATAACGGTGGTGAAACTGCACTACAGCAAGGACAAACTCTCGAAAGCAACTAGAGTTCATCACAAAGAAACAGTGATTAAGACTGAGAAATGATTTTTCATCAGCCTCCATAGTGTACAGGTGACAATGAACTTAACACCTTCAAATGCTGAGGTAAAATAAATGTTAGCCTAAAATTCTATATACAATTAAAATATCATTTTAAAATTGAAGGCTAAATAAATGTATTTTGAGACCATTAGGAACAAGTGTTCCTTGCTAAATTAACTCTTAAAGGATGCATGTCAAGAGGAAAGAAATTGAATTCAGAAGATAGTGGTAAGACATAAGAGACAACTGATTAATAAATACATTGATATGTTGAAAAAATATTGATTATCAAGTTTTGGGCAATGAGTGGTTCACAAGCTTTTAGGTTTTTGTAGGCAAAGAAAATTTCTCCCTGAAAATTAGCAAATCAACACAGGGATGCCAATTTTTAATTTTGCCAACATTTTGCAAAGACTGCCATTAGCACCCACATCCTGCCTTCAGGAACCTTACAGTCTATTGTAGCACATAAAAAGTAAAAGGAATAAAACTAATAAATTAGAAGAGGCCATTAAAATAAAAAAATTAGTTTCATGAAAAATCTTACCACATTGACGTCATTCTTCTAATTTCGTCACAGAATATCAAAAACTCTAAAGAGCAGTACCAGTCTATAACATTTGAGCTACTGTCTGATTATACCCTACCTTCTCTCTGGTTCCTGTAAATTCTGTGATAGTGTTATTTTTTCATAACACTAACATAATGCCTGGTGAATGCCAGGTGAATGCCTGGTAGATGTTCTAATAATATTCTTGAATGAATGGGAAATAATGTCATTTTGTCTTACCAGGCAAACCTCCTCTTTGGTTACAAGTTGAGTCCATGAAATTAGAGAGTCCATTTCTAATTTTCAGTGTTATGTAACAGAGATTCCCTTAATGAACACTGTTGGTAACTTCTCTCACCTTCCATGAACTCAAGGGCAAGCACAAAACCCACATTTTTCCTAGAGAGTCTCCCAAAATAAATTTTAGGGTTAGAGAAGGGAACCATCCTAACACACAGGAAATGGCTTATTAGTTCATAGAAATCATGAGAGTAATCTTAATAAATCTTATCTTCTCCTATAAAGGATTATGAGGATGTGAAAGAGAACTATGTTCTTCTAGAGCTAAGCTGGTGGGTAGTCAAAAAAATCATCAATCTGTCTCAAAACTGTACTCTATCTAATATATTTTATTTAGGGATATTAATCCATCTACTATGATGTTTTTTGTGTGTTTTTTTTTTTTAATTTATTTAAGCAGTCTCTATACCCAATGTGGGGCTTGAACTCCTGACCCTGAGATCAAGAGTCACATGATCCATTGACTGAGCCAGCTGGGAAACCCCTACTATGATGGCTGCTGTATAAATTCCCCAAGAGCCAAAAAATTTCAGAATACATTTAACTTATTAGTGAACAAACTTGGGACCTACTTTAGGGTACTTACATGGCAACTGATATACATATGCATATACCTATGCAATAAATATATGCATTCATGTTCTAGGATCCAGCAGTTTAAAGAAGGGTATTTCTGAACATACGAATGTGTTCCTATATTCTTTCATGAGGTGTGCCTCTTGCTATCTTGGTATGAAATAAAATTTTCGTAGTTTTTGTCTTTCGAGTGAGTATTTTTTTTTTTAATTTTTTTTTCAACGTTTATTTATTTTTGGGACAGAGAGAGACAGAGCATGAACGGGGGAGGGGCAGAGAGAGAGGGAGACACAGAATCGGAAACTGGCTCCAGGCTCTGAGCCATCAGCCCAGAGCCCGACGCGGGGCTCGAACTCCCGGACCGCGAGATCGTGACCTGGCTGAAGTCGGACGCTTAACCGACTGCGCCACCCAGGCGCCCCGAGTATTTTTTTTTATCTTGGGAAGTCTTAATGGAGATACCACAATCTTTATTACCCAAGTTGACATTCTGGATAAGAGATTTGTCTGAAAACTCTTCAGAGCCTTTTCTGAGAGTAATTTAACATCTTGTAAGTATTTCCTATGCATAGATTTACAGTTGCATACTTTAAACAGTAATTTGTGAGAAGTTAATGCCCTAGCAAAATTTGAATCCCCATGAGCCCACTAGGTAATATAATCCTGTTAGCAGTGGGAATCTACCTTTCAAAACGTGTCATTCTCTATAGAATAAGGCTCTGTCAAAGGGCTGTACTGTGAATCCTTGAGATTAAAGTTTTGGAAATAGTATCTTGAGCACTTGCCATTTTAGGTAGAGATTTTCAAGGCACTTTTGGAAAATAGAGTTTCTTTAAGTTAACTGCATAGTATGTTTTCCTAAGAGATGCTATGAACATTGTCCTTTTCAATGATAGGTTTTTCATTTCACAGTTCTATCTAAACTTAGGCTTCTTTTACTTTAGTCTTAAGTAAGATTTAGACATAATAAAAATCATAAAGGTTCAGAAGTATGTATAGTCCAGGATTATGGATAATTTTTTGTAATCTTTTTTTTTTTTAATGTTTTTATTTATTTTGAGAGAGAGTGTGTGCGAGCAGCGTAGGGGCAGAGAGAAGGAGGATGGAGCATCTGAAACGGGCTCTGTGCTGACAGCAGTGGCTTGAACTCACTATGAGATCATGACCTGAGCTGAAGTCAGATACTTCACTGACTGAGCCACCCAGGTGTCCCTTTTTGTAATCTTAATACATTTTTCTAGCAATGCTTCTCTGTTTTTGTGAACACATTTTTCTTTGAATATGGTTATTTTTGATGCATGGGACAGTATTTTAAAACCCTAAAATGTTAGTTCTACTGCTTTTCTAATATTAAACTAAAATAATATAATTAAGAACATATATTAGGAAACTGTCTTCTATAGAAAAGGAATACCAAAATAGTATAAATGACCTTCTCATTAAATAGGAACTGAAGGTTTGAAAGAAAGTAGAATTTGTAATACACTGAATTGTAAGAACAAGAAAATTATCTTTATATAATGATCCACAGTACCTGCTGTTTTTCTTTTTTTTAATGTTTCAACTCTCTTCTAGTTCAGTAGTTCTCCAAATAGAGTTTAAAGTAGATAAATAAAGTAAAATTTAAGTAGGTAAATAAAGTAGACATTGAAGTAGATAAATAAAGTCAGTAAAGTAGGTATAGATTAGATTTATTCAAAAGCATTTTAAAAGTCTAATAGAAATTGTATGTCTCCTTTTGTGCCTGGTGGGAAGGAGCACTGCAAAAAGGAGCCCAAAGAGGTCCCTTCAATATGCTATATGCTCTGGGGCATTTCTCCTTGTAGGAATAGTGAACCAGCGAATTAAATATGTTACTGCTTTATTTCTGAATTGTGTTTATGTGACATAAGTTTTATGTTTGAGAGTTAAAAGAGCAGTTGGGGAATAATAGCATTAAAGGGAATGTTATACATAAATTTATCTTTGCACTCCAGATTAATATATTTTTATTACATATATATATTATCCTAAATAGTCCTAGTTTAACTCAATCACGTTTTATTTTAAATGTGTATTTATTTATTTTGTGGAGAGAGAGCATGAATGTGAGTAGGGGAGGGGCAGATGAGAGAGAACCCCCAAGCAGGCTCCGAGCTGTCATCACAGAGCCCAAGGCAGGGCTCAATCTCATGAATCTTCAGATTATAACTGAGCCGAAATCAAGAGTCAGGTGCTTAACCAACTGAGCCACCCAGGTGTCCCTAAACACTTGTAATATCAGTAATGGTGCTAGCTTTAATGATACATAAAAAGAAACTGAAAATTATGAACACTTTCTTCAAAGTAGGGTTTTTGTTTTTGTTTTTCCTGTTAGTTAAAACAGTTCACCCAGATATATGTTGGCCAGGTTACTTTAAGTAAGATTTGACAGACTGGGATGCCTGGGTGGCTCAGTCTTTGTTAAGCATCCGACTTCAGCTCAGGTCATGATCTCATGTCTCATGAGTTTGAGCCACACGTCAGGCTCTATGCTGTCAGCACAGAGCCTGCTTTGAATCCTGTCTCCCTCTCTCTCTGCCTCTCCCTTGCTCATGCTCTCTCTCCTTCTCTAAAAAATAAATAAACATAATAAATAAAATAAAACAAACATCGACAGATCACTATAGTATGAACAAAATTAAGTATTTTATATATATTGCCAATATTAGAATAAGTTTTGTAATTCTCCCATGCTAAGGTAGAATAAGAAATCATAATAAAGAAGACAAGACAGCTCTGAACAACATCTGAAATACGTCACTTATGAAAATAACACATAAATAGCAGCATTTGTTCAAAACAACATTTCCCTTTCATGCAGGTGGGCTACACTGATGAGCTGCAAATAATATTGCTAGATTAGAAACTACACCCTGCCCATGCCCAGGGTCTCTTTTTTTCTTTTTAAAATGGTCTTTAGTTGGGGTGCCTGGGTGGCTTAGTATGTTAAGCGTCCAACTCTTGATTTCTGCTCAAGTCATGATCTTGGGGTTGGTGAGATTGATCCCCACGTCAGGCTCTGTGTTGACAGGGCAGAACCTACTTGGGATTCTCTCCCACCCTCTCTCTCTGCCCCCTGCCCCCCTCTTTCTCACTCAAAATAAATAAACATTAAAAAAAATAAAATAAAATAGTCTTTATTTGAATTCTTTGGTAGGTCAAGGAAAGCATCTACCTGGTAACACTTTATTAATAATTGGTAAGTTTTGCTAGTGTATATTTTTGAGAGCAATAAACATATATCCTTTCTACATTTTCATCCCTTCTCCCTACTCTTCTATAGTAGTGAAATTTCCTTTTTTTTAAGAATTTTTAAAACAGATTTTCTCTTTAAGCAGTATCTACACCAAAAGTGGGGCTCAAACCTGCAATCCTGAGATCAAGAGTCACATGCTCTACCAACTGAGCCATCCAGACACCCCAGTTTATTACTGAAAATTCTGCATGTCCACTAAAATAAGATTATAAAGAAAAATGTTTAAATGACTCTGCAAAATGGGTAACATCTTCCATAAGAACCGCCTTCAAAATCTTCATCCCTTATGCTTCAACAGCAGAAAAACACCTGGGATGTCTTTTTAAAGTAATGCTGAGTGTACATAGGTATATTTTATGGAAGAAGCAAACATGATTTTAGTCTCTACTTCTGATCAACTTGCTTTTGCCTTCTTTCCCAGGAAGTGTGTAGAGAGCTGTGGTGTCTCAGCAAAAGCAACCGCTGTGTCACCAACAGTATTCCTGCAGCTGAAGGAACACTCTGTCAAACTGGGAATATTGAAAAGGGGGTAAGCTGAAATGATTTATTAGCTCTTTGACAAATAGACTAAACTGATCAATTTCTGGTGTTCGTATTGAACCACTAGGAAATTATGCATACTAATTTAACATGTATTTGAGAAAATAGTAAATACCTAGCCTAAGGAGTTAATTGACACATACTGGTATCTGCACACTTACAGTGTTCAGCAAATTACCGTGCTTATTTATTTTCTGGCTTAGTTACACTTTTCTGTGTGTATACATATATATTTGTACAGAATATCCAACAACAATCTTATAGTCATATAATACAGTCTCTTTAGTCATATAAGTCTAGGTTTCTTTCTGATAAATAATTCCCAGGAAAATTATGTGATCCAGAAGTAGATTTTATAACTAGAGTCAAACTAGAGTTGATTTTAAATTACAATATGAGAGAAAGGGCTGGTATTACAGGAATAATTAAGCATTTTTTCTGCGCATAGAAATTGTAGCTAAATAATTTTAATTTCATCATCTAGTTTTCAAAAAAATATCACTACTAAGAATTGTTCAAACAGATAAGAATAGTTTATACTATTTCTGAAATTGTTTAGGAGTTGCTATATATGTGAATTCTAGAATTTATTGCTACATACTGAATTTACAATAACCACGACTGTCTTCTGTTCTCAGTTCTGAATTCCATGTTGGGGTACTTTCAACAAAGATTACACTGAATTTCAGTTTGCCATCTGATGTTTAAATAAAAAGAATGAAAGCTGTTGGGCAGCTGTCACAGTTTTATTAATCCTTGCTGACGGCTTCATTCAGGACCCGTGACCTAGTGCCATGTTGATGGCTTTTCCATGCTGAGTTTGGAAATGTTGGTAAATTGTGCTAAATGTATGAATTGATAGGGTCATTTTTAAAGGATTAAGGATCTTTTTTTGAGACTTTGTAAGTAGCCAATAAAAATACAGGGACCTTCACACACTACCAAAAATTCTTTCTTTTTTTTTTCACTGAAGTAATAGAAAATAGTAAGAACTGCATTCTTGAAACAACAGTCTAGGTTTATTTTGGAGTCAGCAGCTCTTGTCAATGACAAGTAGCAATTTACATGAGTCTGGACTTAGAAGAAATGCAAAATAGTAAGGGGGGGAATTTACAGTGAGAATCTTTCTGTCTATTGCCATTGATTAATTATTAATCTTGTGATGTAGTCCATGGGCCACATCACTAAGCCTGATGGCTCTTTTTATTTTACTTTATTTTTTAATCCCAAGCATAAAGAATTCATTCTTTTAAACATCTCAGAGTCCTGCTACAAGCATTCGATGAATTATATAATCACTTCAAGTAAGGAAACCATGAATAGTGGCTGAGAACACACAGCTCAATCCCACTATATTTTATATGGTAGACACATATTTAAACTATCTCAATCATTAACAGTGAATTTATGAAGAAATATTCTTGTTAAAAGAACCCCTTGCATACCTCATGACATGCGTCAACAGGATGCCTTGGGCTCCATGAAAAACTGTTTAAGAACTTTGTAAGTGTAGCAAAGTCTGTGTACCAAGAGATCATTCATATTCACAACATCATAGTTTCATATAGTCAATATGTTGGATTTCACCATCTAAAATGAATCTACAAAACAAACATTAGCCATTCTTTCAGAGACATGGAAGATCAATAGCTTTAGAATGGCCCTAACAAATCTTAAATGAATGAATAAAAAGAACAAATACATATGCAGACTCATAGAAAGAAAAAGCACAGAGCGCTATGAGAAGACCCTCAAACTATCTCAATCATTAACAGTGAATTTATGAAGAGGTTTTCAAAGAACTAGATCAACCTACATGTTTAATTAAGTGAAAAAAATACAAAGAACTAGAAAAGGGAACTGAGACATTGTTTATGTTTTTTTTTTTTTTTGCTAACTGTACTTGCCAGTTATTTATTTATGAATTTTTACTGTTGATTTCAGTTATTGTTTTTTCCATAAAGGGGAAGCATGTTTACTGTTGCCAAATGCAATTTTTTCTCTAAAGCCTATATCTATTTGGAAATTAAACCAGAAATCAGAAATTTGACCCAGAACAACCATGTAAAAAGCTAGTGAACAGTTAAAGTGAAACTGAAATTTCAATCAGTCTGGTCAACTTTGTGTGGCATTAACATATAGTTGGCATTACCAATAATGATGGTAATGATGATAGTAATGAATATTTTTAAAGTATTTACACTGTGCCAGATACTTATTTGTTCTGTTTAATATTGGCAAAAAATCCTATGAGGTGGGTACTGTTTTAAATCCATTTACAGATGAGGAAAGTTCAGATATGAGAGCCTAAGATTACACAGCAATTTAATAGCAAAGCTGAGCCTCCATACCAGGTCTTTTTTCTTTCTTTCTTTCTTTCTTTCTTTTTTTTTTTAAGTTTTATTTATTTAAGTAATCTCTACACCCAATGTGGGTTGAAACTCATGACCAAGAGTCACATGCTCCTCTGACTAAGCCAGTCAGGCACCCCTGGCCGAGGTCTTTCTGATTCGAAAATTGAAAATTTTGTCCCTCTAGACTGCCTCCGATTTTAGTTTACCTTCAGATGGGGAATTTTGCAGAGAAAAAATAATTTTTTTATTGTCACAGGAATAAACTGAGTCACTGAGCTTGAGATCAGTGGTAAGAATATATTTTACCCTTTAATACTAAGTGGATTTTTCACTTATCTACCTGTAACAATATGTTATCTCAGGAATTACAATAAGAAAGAACTGTGGGCAGAACACTGAGATAAGAATATACAATTGTATATTGTATACAATTGGTAAAATAATGAAACTCCACTTTATTTATTTATTTATTTATTTATTTATTTATTTATTATTTTTAGAGAGACAGAGTGTGAGCAGAGGAGGGGCAGGGAGAGAGGGAACGAGAGAATCCCAATCAGGGTCCATGTGGTCAGTGCACAGAGCATGACACGGGGTTAAACTCATGAATCATCATATCATGGCCTGAGCTGAAGTCGGACGCTTAACTGACTGAGCCAACTGGGCGCCCCAGTCACCACTTTAAAATGAGAGAAATCTATTTCCACATTTCGTAGAGATCTTGTGAGGATGGAATAAGATAATATCTCAGTAAGCTTTTAGTGGGCTTCTTCAGAGGAAAGGTGCTAGTGTATATTACTAGAGCATCATCATTCATTTCATCATTTTCCAACCTTAGATGATGGTGGGCAGAAAATTCTTCACCACACTGTCTTAACTGGCACTAATGAGCATCAGAGAGTATAAGCATGAGTTTGAGTGTCTGAGAAATTTGAATGGAATACCCATGACTGACCTCTGATCTCAACTCTGAATTTTAAAACTACTCTCTTCAGAAGGAACAAGAAAAAAACCTACATCCTGTCTAGCCAGCAGGATAAAACCAAAGCTGCTCATAGTTTTTTGAATAAATCCTTTTTTTCTTAAAAGAAAAAAAAAAAAGTTTGGGGGAGGGGAAAAATACTGCTCAAGTGATAGCATAGACATATCCAGAGTACTGGATCCACAATGATCTCGTCAAATTCTGGCTGCAAAAGATATGGGATCCCTGCCCGGGGGCGCAGTTCCACAAATGTTCCATGTAAGTATGGGAACTGTTCCATGCACATTTAGCAGATGGAGTAAGAAATATGGCCAAAAAATTAAAAACTGATCTTTGCGTGAGTCCTGGGGGGTCTGACATCGCTATTACAGCCATTGGATGTTTGCCTGAATAAGCCATTCAAGTATTGAATAAGAACCATATGGTCTGAATGGATGTACTCAGGGACAGTAGCATTAACCAAAGGAGGAAATCTGATGAGCCCAGACGGTGCCCTGGTACTGTGTGTCCATGGGTCACACTCCTACAAATCAATCAATATAACTTTCAGGCAAAAGAAACTTCCTTAGGCATGGCATCAACAATAGCCCTTTGGACAGGAATCGGAGGAATGCCATGCATGATAAAATAATAAAGATTTAGACTCTAAAAACTTTGATAGTAGAGTTGGCATTGTTACTGAACAGGATATTAGGAAAACCAAAACTCAATCTTTGCAAACTCTGAT
Source organism: Lynx canadensis (assembly GCF_007474595.2). Taxonomy (NCBI): domain Eukaryota; kingdom Metazoa; phylum Chordata; class Mammalia; order Carnivora; family Felidae; genus Lynx; species Lynx canadensis. The sequence continues at coordinate 132,638,873 of NC_044303.2, read as the reverse complement.
GGTGACCAAAAAGGTTTCAAAAACTTGGCTTATAGCCAAAAGATTCATTTATTGATTCTAAAAGACCAATTAGAGATATATCCCAGCATTTAGGCTTTTGAATACATGACAATGATTCCTATTATCTTTGCATGAGAAACAGAGGGCTGGATTAGAATAAGATTATTATATGCCCCTTTAAAGCACTAGATATGTAATAGGACATTTGTAGCACTAGATCTTAATTCACTTAGAGTAGAATATAATATGTTTTGACTGGGTCCCAAACTATAAACATAGGAAGTGAAAAAAGAATAGTCCTTTCAATTGCTCTAGAAATTTAAATAGTATGGGATGACAAGTTCTGATTTAGAATTTGGGCTGAAAAAAAGCGTTTACATTCCCACACCTGCACAGTGGAAAGATAAGGCTTTTAATAGTGCTATGCTCCAATTCTCAACTTTTCTGACTTGGGAAGAATGTTCCATATTGAGTCACCAATATCACTTCCTTCAGAATCTTAGGATTTCCTTAGGGGTCTGTCATTCCAGATGCTGGCTGGACCAAAGTGTTGGCTATGGTACAAGATCTACCATAATCACATTCTAAAGTGGTTCTTATTAAAAAATATATATGTATATATATTTTTAAATACTGTATATACCCATCTTGAAATTTTCCTTCGTTGAATTCTGACAAATTCTCGTTTAGATTGTTTGATTTGTAGTATATCTTGTTTGAACATAATTCCCTGAGGTAGATCATGAAATTTAGTGGTCTAATATCAAAAAAATGTTATTTAAGGATGGTTAAGTGTTTCTTAATAAAACCTTTAAAGGGGCGCCTGGGTGGCGCAGTCGGTTAAGCGTCCGACTTCAGCCAGGTCACGATCTCGCGGTCCGTGAGTTCGAGCCCCGCGTCAGGCTCTGGGCCGATGGCTCGGAGCCTGGAGCCTGTTTCCGATTCTGTGTCTCCCTCTCTCTCTGCCCCTCCCCCGTTCATGCTCTGTCTCTCTCTGTCCCAAAAATAAATAAACGTTGAAAAAAAAAAAATTTAAAAAAAAAAAAAATAAAAAAAATAAAACCTTTAAAGCCTCACTGGAATGATTGTCTTTCTAGATAGTTTTAATAACATATTCATTTTATTTAGAAGGAATGTAAAAAACAAAAATGAGCAATATGATATTTTATTCTTGAAATGTGATAGTTTCACTCCATCACCTTTCCGAATCTGGTTTTACACGCCTGAATTAGCAAAAAGAAGGCCAAATTTACCTAATTTATCTAGAAAATTTAGGCTGAAGGAACACATCTGATAATTTAGAATAGTCCAAAATCACTAGATTGGATATAACCTTTGAGAATAAAGATCTAGTCTCCATCTGAATATTTAACATCTGTAGTTTAAGAAATGAAGTAAAATCCTATGCCTGTAGAAATAGAGGCTTTACAGGTTTAGCATCTTCAGATGAAAAAAAAAAAAAAAAACAAAGAAGAAGAAAAGTAGAAAATACAACACTCAAAATTCTCAGCTTTATGTGCTTATAGGATTTATATATACTTCAAATTGCTTTATTTTGTGTAATCTAGTTATATTACTTATGAGTTACACACATTAAAATTTTAGTACATATTAATGTAATAATCTGGAAAATTAGCTCAAATAACTTGATCTACATGAAGTTCCATAGTTTTCAGAAAGCATTTATTATTAAGTTACATAAGCGCCTTCTCTAAAATTATATACTACATCAAGATATTTACTACTGCTGGAGCAGAGAAATAGCAAGAATTCCAAAGAGATCCTTTACTGTAAGTAAACATCACTGAAAAGTCCTATATTGAACTAAACATAACTCAAAAGACCATTTGCCAGAGATCAAAATCAACCAAATCCTTTGGTAGATTTATAATTTCTTTGAGGGCATATCTGCATAGAACTAATTTCTAAAGTTGTCCTAATCCAAACCACATTGGATTTTGAAATTTCAAAAAATTAGTTCCCATTTTATAGTTAGGGAATCTGAAGAAACAAATGACTTGCTTTGCACCAAAGATATTACTAGAGTAAGAACTCAGATTTGTAACACAGACTGCACACAGACTGTAGTTGTTAACTTGTTAACTAATTAACTAAGTTGTTAACTAGTTATTAAGCTAGACACTAGTCTCTTGTCAACTACTAAATGACTGATACTTACATTGCTATTTTGAGTTCTTCATTTTTTAGCCATTAATATTTGTTATTTAACTTTCTGATACAATTGTCTATTATAACTCCAGGGAATAGATAAATAATTCAATAACATGAATTTATGCAGTAAAGGTTCTAGTAAGCCACTTATGAAATACTGTGGCTCTGTAGGTATTAATTAATGATGAGAACTGAGGAGCGTCCAACAAACTGAATATTGTGTTTGTCTTTTACCATAAGAATAAGTTTTAAAAGGAAAACAAGAGACTTTATGTGACTTCTTTCCATGTCCTACATTTTGTGAACATCCAGGAAATATGAATAACAGTATTATTAAATACTTTGGAACCTACATCTTTCGGTATTCTTGTAGCATTCACAATTTCTCTCTCCTCTGAAAAATACAAAAAATAAAGTTTTTTAAACTATAATTTATAAGAATGCTCAAAGAGTTCTGAAAAATAACATGGGTTTGTACACTAGCAGCTGAGAGTGCTTATCTGTAGTTTTTTTGTATTTTATGAAGTAAAGATAGTTCAATATTCTTTAATACTATAATATACTTCAAATATGTAATCCTATACCAACAGTTGGGTTTTTTCCCACTGATTTTTGTATATTTTTGAACAGATAATTTCTTATCTGCCCATAAGTCACCATGGGCAAGTCAGCCTCCTTAAGGTTCTAGTTTCCTCATATGAAAAAACTGAAGTGCTTACACATCAATTTCAAAGTCCCTCTGAGGTTTAGATGTAGCTCTGTGATTATATAAAATAAATGCACAGTAAAATTTGAGTATTATTTGATATCAATAATGCTAAACTTCCAACTTGAAAAATAGGTAAATTTTAAGATTTGAAATTTTTCCATGGGGGAAAAATCAATAACACATTGCTAGTTATTCTCATAGAAAAATAAATTCAGGCATAAATATTATTACATGGGGTGCCTGGGTGGCTCAGTCAGTTGAGTGTCCATCCGACTCTCTATTTTGGCTTAGGTCATGATTCCAGGGTCATGGGATTGAGCCCCACATTGGGCTTCACACTGAGTGTGGAGCCAGCTTAAGATTCATTCTCTCTCTCCCTCTGCCCCTCTCCCCTGCTGTCTCTTTCTCACTCTCAAAATACTTACATACATATATACATACATACTTATTGTTATTATTACTATTATTATTATCATTATACACAGCTACTTGTAATAACAAAAATGCAAAACTAGAGATTATTTGGCCCAAATTGTGACTTTTGTATAGGTGAAGGCCTAACACAATTGGTATATCATTATACAAATGGTTGGTCTTCAAAATCAATTAAGCATGCTGTACACTGGCAACTGAAATATTTTCTGTCTCTCAAGTGTACATTATTTTTAGTTGCCCTTCTCCCAGGGTTGGTACTGTATTATCAGCCACTACCTCCGGTTCACCGTTTTGGACCTATGATTTTTTTTTCTTCGTAGCAATTCCCATTGCCCAAAACTAACCATTTTTCTTAATGTCCTACTTTAATATTTATTAGACTTAGGGTCAGAATGTTCTGCCTTCTAGCCAATCAAATTTTTCTCTCTCTTGCCTAATTTTTTTATGGACAAATGAAAATTAATTACCCAGCACTTCTCTCAATGATTCCTTTATGTTGTTACAACTACTAAAAATAGACTGAGTGCAATTATCATGGAAAGTAAGATGAAATTGACATTTTTTTTATCCGCCAGTATCTCTAGTTCCCTTACTTACGTGTAGTAAGGATCTGGACATGTGGTCCAGAATAGGACAAAGAATTCTATAATTTAACTAATGTATTTATTCAATAAATTTTTATTGTATGACTACTACATGCTAGGCACTGTTCTAGACATTCAGCATTTCTAATGGACTATTCTATGATGATAGAAATGCTCTATATCTGCTCTGTCCAACATAGTAGCCACTAGCCATATGTGACTATGGAGCCCTAAAAATGTGGCTAGTGGGTCTGAGGAACTGAAATTTAAATTTTAATTAAATTTAAATAGCATATTTATTGCTATATAACAATATATATTTAATATAAATGTATATTTCTTTAAAAACAGGCTCATAGATACAGAGAATAGTTTGGTGTTTGCCAGAGGTAGGGGTCAGGGGTGGGAGATATGGGTCAACTGTTTTTGTTTTTGTCTCTTTAGTTCAAATAATGTTTTCAAATAAAGAATATTAAAAACTCAACAAATTTTTTTCAACGTTGTTTTTTTTTTATTTTATTTTTTTATTTTTGGGACAGAGAGAGACAGAGCATGAATGGGGGAGGGGCAGAGAAAGAGGGAGACACAGAATCGAAAACAGGCTCCAGGCTCCGAGCCATCAGCCCAGAGCCTGACGTGGTGCTCGAACTCCCGGACCGCGAGATCGTGACCTGGCTGAAGTCGTACGCTCAAGCGACTGCGCCACCCAGGCGCCCCTCAACAAATTTTTATAAAGCAAATTTATTTTAATTTTTTTAATGTTTATTTATCTTGGAGAGAAAAAAAGAGGGAGAGAGCATGAACAGAGGAGAGGCAGAGAAAGAGGGAGATACAGAATAGAAGCAGCTTCCAGGCTCCATGCTGTCAGTACAGAGCCTGACGCGGGCTCAAACCCATGAACCGTGAGATCATGACCTGAGCCAAAGCCAGTCAGTCAACCAACTGAGCCACTCAGGCACCCCTCAACAAATTTTTAAAAAATGTTCAGAGCCATCAACTTTGGAAGAGATAAATGTACATCTGTGGAGAGAAACAAATCTTCCAAAGTGTGCCTATTGATTTCTTTCTGCATTGTGGAAGATTTGTGTGGCCTTCCAAGAATTTAGTATCATCATCAGGGCAGGAACTTAGCTTTCTCTAGGATTTCGGAAGGTTATGAGTGCCATTCACACCACATTTAGATCTCTGCAAGTTGCAAAAACCTCGTTCCTACATGTGAGCACTTCATTTTAACAGTAATATTAGCTAATTTAGCATATTGAAGGTTTGATATGAATTAACCATTACTCTACTCACTTTATGTGCCCTACTAGATAGATGGTGTTATTGTCCGCATTTTACAGATAAGAAAATGGAGATCCAGAGAAATTAAGCAACTTGCCCAGTGGTTACTAGCATTTACAGAACTCTTTCCATGTATCAGATACTTTCTACACCCCATATACCAGGTTCTTCACATTATCTTTATTTAATCTGCCATACTATAGGCTTTATTATTATTTACCTTTTTATTTATGAAAAAGCTCAGGTGCAGACAAATGAAATTACTTACTTAGTATCTCAGTTCTTATTCAGGTCTCAGTCCTCAACCATCATGCTATCCTGCCTCTCAGGATATATTTTGCTCAAATAACTTGGTCATTTGTGGGCTTAGATATGTTGCTGAACTTTCCCCTTCAAAGCATAGATGAAAAAAGAAAAAAAAAACATGGATGAATTACCTAAAATTAGTATTATACAATGCTCATATTTTTTTAAATAAATAAATAGCCACATGTGCATCTCCTGGTTTTACATACTAATGAGAAAGGAAAAATATTAAAGAAGTAATTTGAAAAATAAAGAGTAATTTAAAATGTGTTAAGTGGTAAGAGGGAACTAAAACAGGAGGCTGTAATCTTTATTACAGTCTGGAGTTGGAGGAGGGGAGGGTGAAAGAGGGTGGGGAGGTACCCCATCTTCAGAATAAAAGTGGTCAAGGAAAGACCTCTCTGATGAAAGGACGCTTGACCTTGAGACCAAATGATGAGAAGACAGCAACATAAGTAATTAGGAGAAGAATATTCCCAGAAGGACCAGCAGATGCAAATGCCCAAAAGAGGGAACAAACTTAGTATATTGAGGAAAATAAAAGATTGCAGTGGTCTGAACCAATCTGTGCAAGAGAGAATAAGACTGGAGAAGGAGGCAGGAGGCCTTCTGACCAGAGTTAAGGGAGGCAGGAGACTAGTGCAATTGTTTAAGCAAAAAGTGACATGATGTGATAACGTTTTGAAAAGAGCTCTCTTGAGGTGCTTACTAGAGAATGGGTTGATTATAGGTACAAAAAAAGTAGAGCCACAGAGACCAGGTAAGAATCTATTCCATTTGCCTATTTCATCTAAGGTGGCAGCCATGGAATGGTGAAAAGTGAAAAAATTCCAGATATATGGAAACAATGTAATAAACTGATTACTTTCTAAGCATTGCATATTATAATACCTTCATATTTTAATATAAAGTTGATTTTTTGTGTATCTGATATTACTGATAGTTATTCTAATAATGTTTTTTATCATTCATATAAAAAAATGACATTCACAGCACCAGGTTGGTTTGTCAAAATTTGATACTTAAGAAAAACGCACCAATAAAAGCCTAGACATGCTTGGCTTAAAAAAAAAGATTTCATTTTTACCATATTCTGCAAATAAGATTCATCATGTTAGAGTTATGAGCTGATTATGTGATGTCTACGTCTCGATAAATTATTCCTGGCTTTCTACTTACATGCAGTATGTGTGGTTTAGTGCAGAGTAAAGCTGAAAGAATTCCAGTACACATGTTCATGCAGTGCTGTATACACATGGCTAGGCAGTGTATGTTAGAGTTTTTTGTACCCTGTCCCTAGTATCTTGGCATTACTTTTATTATGTCTGCAGGACTCATGTAGATGAAATGCCACAACACATTCTTTTACTATTGTAGCCTCAACCAGCCTTTTTTTTTTCTTTCTTTTTTTCTTTCTTTCTTTCTTTTTTTTTTTTTAATGTAAAAGCAATTACCATCATAAAAATTCCTTACTGGGGAACTTTCCATATTGCGTTATCATTCCATGAGTCTAATAATAGTGGAATAAAAAGAAAAAAAATTTAATACTAAAATATCTTAAAAAAGACTTTTGAGGTCTCTTTAATGAGAAACACTAGGATTCTGGAGGCAGAGAAATAAGGAAAAAGGAAGTAAAGTCAAGTTTTCTAGACTTCTGGTACATGTTAGAGATGTATAAATCATTGCCTAGCTAAAGATAATTTGCAAATCACATGCACCTTTGCCATTGTCTAAACACAGTTAAAGAACTCTCAGTCTGTTATCTATTGGAGAATGCTAATGCCTGTGATTGGTCATTGCCGGACCCTTATGTATTTCTAACCTGATAGCTCTATCTGCCTAAAAGCTAATTCTGTGTTTTCTGTGAAATCTTGCAGTGGTGTTATCAGGGAGATTGTGTTCCTTTTGGCACTTGGCCCCAGAGCATAGATGGGGGCTGGGGTCCCTGGTCACTATGGGGAGAGTGCAGCAGAACCTGCGGGGGAGGCGTCTCCTCATCCCTAAGACACTGTGACAGTCCAGCGTAAGTAGCTAAAGTAAGCCGGAGCCAACAAAAAGACACAGTTGGAATTGATTCAAAGCTGTGGTTTCACATGTTATCTGTAAAAACGTTTCACTAGTGAGCCAAGTGTTTGTCTTCTGAACAAGCAATAGGCACAGAGAAGTGGAAGAGCCTTGTTAGACAGACTTTCTTTTTCCCCCCACCCCCCTTACTGTGTAACTAAAAATAAAAAAAGAATAGCATTGTGTATCTATCCCAGGTATAGCCAGACTTTTAATCTAGGAATAATCAGATAGATTTCCTCCTCCGAAAACTACTGAATTATGGATGAATCCAGGTCTGGTCTTAGCTACATTACCATTATTCCCAGGAAACCTAAGGTCTTTTCACATGTCACATAAAATTATTACTGCTACATTAGTATTAAAAGGACCAATGAGAGCACTTCAAGGGTTGAAATGCCATGATTCGCATCACAAATCACAATGAAAAGAATACTGCCCATGTGTTAAAATAGTTTCCATTCACATGCCCCTATTAATCATCTTCCGGAGCTGCCACCACTTTTCTCCCCGTGACTGTTTCATGCAGGTTGGACTGCTCCTCTCCCACCACTCCTTTTCTCCAGTCAGAGTCCCCTGGCATAAGGCCAGCCCCATCAGTATTCTCTGGTAGCTGAATTGCCTCTCCCTCCCGCTAGTGCCCATTACAGGTGGACTAAAGTCCCCCAGTTGGACTTTCCTGTCCACCTAGAAACTAAACTTCTCCTTAGCTGCTGCATATCAAGTGCTCCCATTTTTGTCTAGAGCTCAGGTTGCAGGCCTCCTTTCCCAACTAATGTTTGGTGCAGCATGGCGTTATATCACTTCTGCTTTTTTCTCCTTCCTGGGGTAAAAGTTGCTTTAATTTTTAATTTTCTCTTTTTAATTCAGGATCCCTCTCTTTGGTTCCTCCTCTGAATGTCTCTTTTCTTCTTTTTTATTCTTTTCAGCTTGAAATTATTTCCTTTTACACTAGTTTCTGTGTTTCCATTCTCCAGCTTTCTTTCCATTATTATCTTCCTGCTAAACAGAGCTCACTGTCACCCACTCATAAATCAGTCATGCTACCACCATCCCCACGCCCTTGTTTTTGTCTGATCAACCTATTTCTCCCAAGCTGATTTAGACGGGGCCATTTCTTTTCTTTCTTAGAGTCAGTATTCTCTGGTATTCAAATTATATTAACATGTAACTTTATTCCATTGATTACCAGTTAGCCAAAACTATAATTATACTTGATCTTTTCTCAAACAAGTACAGAATAATTACCTAAGTTCAATTGTGGGCTACTGTAATTAATAACCAAAACTATAAAATTCTATGATAAAAAGTAATATACTCAGATAGTTATAAAAGAAGTTAGCTTTGCCATTCGAAATAGCATTCCTGAATAATAGCATATGGCTTTACTTGACGTTAAATACTTTAAAAATTAATTTATGTAAATCAAATATTGGGCATCTTACTTTTTCATTACTGTGAGTGTCATATGCAGTATTTATATAATGCAAAGCCATCTTGTTTTGAGATGTAATTTTTCAAACTTCATATAATGAGATAGAAATTCATTTCTGCATTATTTACCTTGAACTACAGCTATTTCCAGAGACTAATTTAGTATGCTCTTGTTTGTAGTTTGGAAAAAATAGTAAACTTACCATTTCCTACGTGGTGAACAAATAGCATCAGATTATATATGGCTCTTGTTGAATAAGATTCAAAAGGCTTTTCATTATAAGTGAGTTTTAAACTCACTGTGTTGAACTGAGCACCTGCTTACTATGATAATTAGAAAATAAATTTATTTAATTGCATTTTCTTCCTAATGTAAATCATGACAATTAAGAGTCTTAAAAAGCTTTTCATAGCAAACTGACTTAAGTTTTATGTTCAACAACCATAATCATCATTGTTAACAATCACCAGCATGACTATTATTTTAATAACTAATAAAATGTCAAATTTTGTATTTTCTTAAAATAAATGCTAATATGTTTTTGTCAAGCAATATATGTACTCTTTCTGTAGACAGATATATTCACATGTTAAACAAAATGTGTTTTCAGACCTTCAGGAGGTGGAAAATATTGCCTTGGGGAAAGGAAACGGTATCGCTCCTGTAACACAGATGTAAGTAAAACCAAACTTTGCTATGAAAAATTAGCTTACATTTCCCCTAGAGCAGGGAAATTTTTAAAACTGGAAGCTATTTGATCATAAATCCATGTGTATGAAGGTCACATGAATTTTTTAAGTTGTTAATAGTGAATGGAACCAACCTCAGGTCCAGCAATTCCATCAACAGGGAACTAGGGAAAGCTCCAGCATGAAGGGCAAATACAATCTTCTCCAATAGGTACTAAGAGAGAGTCATAGGTACCCCAAAATGTCTTGTTCCCCCAACACTCACACCTTTGCTCCCACTATCTTTCCTGAGTCCACCAGGATTAATCTTATTATACCCTTGATCCTACTTTGTGTTTGCCACTGTAAGAAACCCCAGATTCCCACATCATTCCTCATGTCTTGCCCTCCAATTCCAAAAAGTTCTGCATATCACATCTTCTGTTACCTATCTCTGCCCAACTTTTGAAACTTCTGTGCCCTTAGGAATTCAAGATCCATCAGCAGCAAAAGTCCTCACATTCCGATGTCTCTCTGTTTTCCTTCTCTTCACTTTGTTGTTCTAATGGAAACTGGCTGTCCTCTAAAGATACTTACAATAAACTTTAACCTTTTAAAGTTGTTTTCATCCTTAACTCTTGAATAAGTGAAAGTGGATTGACTATGCTTTTATATTTCATTTCTCCTTTCGGATGATTCTCCCTCCCTCTTATCTGACAGCCACACCTTTTAATTTCACATCATCAGACTATTGCACACTATTCCTCACTGTCATGCTCTCCAACTCTATTCCTATCTTAATTCTTGGTTATTTCAAAATATGTGGATATTTTTCCAATATCATCTCTTATGGAATTTTCCATAAACATACAAACACGCTGTTATTTCTCCTGTCTTAAAAGAACAAAAACAAAAAAATCTGCTGGTTCTTTTCCCATGTTTTTCTTCCTTTTGAAACAAAATTCCTTAAAAGAACTATGTACTTCCATATCCAATTCCTCTTCTAATTTTTTCCTAAAATTGTTCTTGTCAGATTTTTGCCTCCATCATTCTACTAAAAATGCTCTTGTCTGGAGTGCCTGGGTGGCTCATTCAGTTAAGTGTCCGACTTTGGCTCAGGTCATGATCTCACAGCTTGTGAGTTCGAGCCCCACATCAGGCTCTGTGCTGACAGCTCAGAGTCTGGAGCCTGCTTCAAATTCTGTGTCTCCTCTCTCTGCCCCTCCCCCACTGGCACTCTCTCTTTCTCTCTCTCAAAAATAAATAAAACATTTTTTAAAATGCTCTTTTCAAGTCACAGATGACTTACATGTTGCTAAATCCAATAGTCAGTCCTCAGTGTTCATCTTACTTGATAGTCACTAGGCTTCCATAACACTACAACTTTTTGGTTGTCCTTTTCTTTTCCTACTTGTTTTTTCTCATTCTCCTTCACTAGTTCTTACTCTTCTCTGACCTCTTAGGGTATCCAGAATCTAGTCATTGGCCTTTTTTTGTACACTACTAATATTTACCTTGGTGATCTCATCCAGTTTCATTATTTTTGACAGCATTCATATGCCATTTGACCCTCAAATTTCTATTTTTAGCCCAGACTTCTTTTATGGATTCCAGACTCCTATCTTACCATTGATTAAACTTTTAATAGACATCTAATATTTACCATGCCCAAATGCTCTCTCTAAAACATTTCCACATACCTATACCTCCCCCATCTCAGATGTCAATTCCATCTGCCATTTTTTTCTTTTTTTTTTTTTTTTTTTTTTTTTTTTTTGAGTCATTCTTGATTCCATTCTCTCACAGCTCATACCCAATCCCTCAGGAAATCGCACTGGCTTTCCCTTCATGATATATCCTAGATCTGACTAGTTCTCACTGCCTCCACTGCTACCACTCTTTTTTGCACTGGATTTCTCTGAAGAGCTTTTTCAGTGGATTTGCCATTACTACTTTTGTTCCCTACAGTTCTCAATATATAAGAAACTGAGTGAGTTAGATTGTATCCTTTACTCAAAACCTTTCAGGGGCTCCCCATTTTACTTAAATGCAAAGTCCTTACAAAGGCCTGCAAAGACTATACAATCTAGCCTTCCATTACTTTTCTAAACTAATCTCTTCCTCCTTCCTCCTCAATAGCTCTGCTCTAGCCACCTTCCTTGTACACACCAGGCATGCTCCCGCCTTTAGTACTTTTGCATTGCTTGTTTCCTTTATCTTATGGACTCTTCTCCCAAAATATCTACATAGATGACTCCCTTACCTCACTTTTATTCAACTGTCACCTTCTCAATGAGGCCTAGCCTGAATACCACATTTAAAACTGCAGCCTTCCCTGCTCCTTACAACCCTGGGACTCCTAATCTTCCTTACCCTGCTCTATTACCCCTCATACATACTTCCAAAAAGTAGCTTATTGATCGTATTTACTTCTATGTTAAATTTGCATCTTGAAGCAATAACTTGTACCTTCATTTACAATAACCATTTCAAGTTACCAGCATTATTTATTCATTCACTCAACAAGTCATTGAGTGCCCTCTGTGTAACAGACTGTTCTAGACTGAAAATGATAATCTGTGCTCTCAAGGGTCTTATAATTTCCTGGCAAATAAATCAGTTAATTGCAGAAAAATCACTTATCTATGATATGATAGAATAATTATGGAATGCTTTAAAAGCACATAGAACTGTCACTAGCCTAATTAAGGATTTAAGGGATTCTACCCAGAGGAAGGTAAAGGTCTGAAGGGCAAATAGGAGCAGACCAGAAAAGAAGAAAGTGACCATGAGAGCATTCTAAGCAGAAAGAAAAGTAAGTGCAAGGCTTGGAGGTTAAAGAGGTTAAATGATCTTTATCTTGAGGCTATAAGACACCATGCAAAGACTTAGCCTCTGATTTATCCTCTAGATGAGAATAGATTGGAGAAGGTGAGACTACAACAGAGCCATGAACAAGTCAGAAAGAATTTGAGGGCACTGGTGGGAAACGCAGTGGAGTCTAAAGATGGCTAAGAGGAGAAAATTAAGGACCTAACTTCAAAAATCTATAAAAATCAAAGAACCAGTGTAGTAGGAAGAACAGGGGGAGGGAGATAGATGATGTGGGGATCAGAGACTGGAATGCATTTGAATTTCAGATATGACAAGTGAGACTGTTCTCAATGATGACAGCTCTGCCAAGGGATTGCTTACCTAACCTTGGGCAGAGATGAAGGAATTCAAGGATCTTCAAAGCCAGGGAATTTGAGGAGTCTTCTGTGCGGATGTTGAGGTCACTCGCGATGATGTTAGAACTCGGAGTGTAGTGTGAGACTGTGAAGCAGGTACCAGACCCTTTCATAAATGAAGGAAAATGGCCACGATGGATTAGTAACAATGATGAAGCCAGATAGTGATTTGGATGAATAGCATGAATTTCAGAAGAACAGAGATTTTACACAAGGGTAGAAAAAAAGAATATCTACTGTCTATCAGACTGTATTAGACAGGAGTGAGAAAGCCAAACCCATGTCTCAATTCACATCTGTTTCTGTTACGTGATTGTAGGGGCAGGCACATGTTTTGGCTCTAATAAGATAGTTACTGTAATATGAATAATGTACGATAAGTAAGAGAAAAAGGAAAAAACTGTGCCAGACATATTAGACTTGTTGCTTTTCACCCATAAACTTCCTTTTAAATGCTCAAATTGTGGGGGCGCCTGGGTGGCTCAGTCGGTTAAGCATCTGGCTTCGGCTCAGGTCATGATCTCGCAGATCGTGGGTTCAAGCCCCACATCGGGCTCTGTGCTGACAGCTCAGAGCCTAGAGCCCGCTTCAGATTCTGTGTCTCCCTCTCTCTCTCTCTCTGCCCCTCCCCCACTCATGCTCTGCCTCTCTTTCTCAAAAATAAATAAACATGAGATGCTCAAATTGTAGAACCTGCTACTGGTGGCTTGACATTTCTATTATTAGCTTTGTCTTCTGTTTCAGCTTTCAGCAAATGATACCGTTAATATCACTATATCATGGAAATACAAATAATTTTTTTTTCATAAATCTAAGACTCTACTAGTTCAGAATATGTGACAATTCAGTTACCACAGTGAAATTTATTTTCATGCTATCTAAGTTATAAAAGCTATCTGAGCATAAGTTTTTAAGCTGGGGATTTTTAAAGCATAATCTAATATATGAAAATTTAAACTTTCAGAACACATAGCCAGCACTGTCCAAGAGAATTTTCTTTAGTGATGGAAATATTCTATATATGCATTGTGCAGCTTGGTAGCTACTCACCAAAATAGCTATTGGGCATTTGAAATGTGGCTAGTGTAACTGAAAAACAGAACTTTTAAGTTGAATTAATTTATATTTGAAAAGCCATATGTTGCTCATGGCAACTGTACTAGGCAGCACTGAGCTACACAGTCTAGCTATGCAATAGAAAAATAACTGTCACAAAGAAGATTGTAAAAATTATATATAAAATTCTCAAAACAAATCAGTCTTAGATCATTTTGCAAACAAAGGTAGAATATTTCCATTTTTGGTAATGATAGAGTAAGTTATTCTGACAGAACTCTTTTTAAAAAATTATTGAATAAGACTTGTTTAAAACATCACTTTAAAATCCCCAAAGAGCTGACAAGATAGTGAGGGAAATTCCTGAAGGTCTTCTTTGAGAAGGGGGAATTCAAAATGTAAGTGGAGCATCGGAGCACCTAAAGTGCTTTTGCCCTGACAATATCCAGAGGAAGAGAAGAGATAAACTGCTCCTGTGTCTCTTTAGTACTTATAAGGAAAGTTTTTCCCAAAGCTCCCCCCGCCCTCCCTCTGATGGACTTCATGTTGTATTGGCCTGGAGGCCTCATGCCCACTTTTGAACCCGTTATGGCCAAAAACAGTGGGATTACCATAATTAGTTTAGACTAATCCAGATTTGCCCCGAACATGAGGTTAAGGTCACCTTTCCTGAGAGGTAGATTCCTGACCAAAAATTAGAATTCTGTTAGCAATAAAGTAGAGAGTGTAGATCCTGGGTACACCACACACGTCTGCCTCAGTGCTCTTTTAGTTTCCATCTTTACTAGTGAAGTAGCAGCAACAGAAGTGGTAGTGGTAGTGGTAGTAGCTGCTGATAACATTTATTGAGCACTTACTATGTACCAGACCCATTAATTTCACCATATTTTCTTCCCATTCTGAGAGTTCTTCTCCTTTTCCTAGGCAGTGAGTTGGCTTGCTGAGATATTTTGAATTTATTCTTTCAACATAAATCTAGAAAAATATGCTGACTTAAAGTTTTGAGGGGCACCTGGCTGGCTCAGTCAGTAGAGCATATGATTGCATCTCGGGGTTGTAAGTTTCAGTCCCACATTGGGAATAGAAATCTAGTCTTTGAAGGGCACCTGGGTGTCTCAGTAAGTTGAGCATGCAGCTTCAGCTCAGGTTATGACCTCATGGTTTGTAAATTCAAGCCCCGTATCGGGTTCGCTGCTGTCAGCACGGAGCCCACTTCGGATCATCTGTCCCCCTCTCTCCCTGCCCCTCCCCCACATGCACTGTCTCAAAAATAAACATTTAGAAATAAGTTAATAAATAAAGTCTTTGAAAAAAATAAAAATAAAAAATGAAGTTTTGGTATACTCTGTTCTGTTACAACTTTGCCTCTGCAATACAAATTAGCTCATAAGTGGTTGAGTCATTTTGTGGCATAGTTTTTGCCACTAAGTGATACAACAGCTAAAGTCAAACTACATTGATACAGCAGAATGGTACAGGCAATTTATACTGTATATGATGACCATTCATCCCACATTCTTCTTTTTGCTCAGTTTGGCCACATGCTCTGTCATGGAACTCCTTATTATGTGTTTCTGCCTGGTCTTTGTACATTGGCCTCTTCTCTTTATAACTTAGCATCCTCAACCCTTTCACATTAACTTATTTCACTTTTTTTTTTCTTTCTAGAAGATAAAGTCCTATGTTTACTTCAGGATTCCTTTGTTAGGAATTTGCCATGCATTTTTTAAACTGTGCTAGTATTTTATTAGAATCTTTATTGTTTTTGTTAGTTTTCTGTCTTTGACTTATCTGCTTCTAACACTATTTTTCTCATATACCTATTATTTTTAGTATGCAAATTTGCAGAAAGAGGATTTTTCAAGAATTTATGTGTTATGTTATAGCAGAAACTTTTATATTTTAAAAAACTGTTCTAAAAGTTTCTATTATATAGACTATAAGAGAATTTCATGATAAATCCTAAAGAGTGAATTGATTGTAGTTAATACTGAGTCACATAAGCAAGACCTCAGTATGTTCCAGTAAGCATAGAATGGGTGTTACTATGGGGGTATTATAGAGCTATTGTGTTTGTATCCTTTATGTTAACCTTGGTACTTTTCTCTAAATATACAATGGTTTTAGTGTTCTTTTTTTTCCCCTCTATAATGTGGGTGTCTGTTATGTGCGAGCTACCCTATTTTAAGGAATTCCAGAGTATACTTGTCTTTATCAGAACAGCCTCCTACCTTAGTACATATTTAACATAATTGAATACTGGGCACATCAATTTAGTGACATTGTAAGCAATATGAGAGAAATCTTTACAATTAGTTAAAATTAATCTGACAGTCAAGAACTAGGAAACAATTCATAAGCATTTTGGCTTGCCGTTTGTGATCCAAGAGCTCACTTGAGATTTAAATAAGGTACAAAGGATAAATTGAAATGATCCTGGAAGAATTTTCAAATCATTGCCCAAAATGAGATCATATCAGGCAGTCAAATGGTAGCAACACCTATTTATGAATCTTTGAAGTTTGCTCTCTGCTGTTTAATTTATGCCCTTTTAAGATCTTACAACCTGTTCCTCATAGACTATCAGTCTCACATGTCTTATAACAGTCTTGACCTTCTCATTTCTGTGATTGGCCAGCTAGTACTATAGATTACCACTTAGTTCTTGTGTTTTTACATATCATAATTATTTGTCATTACTAGTCATAACTCTGATTAGAGTTGCGTTAGCTTCATTAAAATCATAAGTGAAAAATAAAGTAAATTAGAAAATACAAGGAAAAGGAAAATAATATTAGGCTGGGATTAGTACCTTAAATATGTACCGTAATTCTTTCTGTTTATTAATATGGGCCACACATTTTGCTCTGAGTTTCCTAGTGACCTGAATAAAGAGGCTAACACTATCAGTTCTAAGATTCATAATGTCTGGTAGCCATGATGAAAGGAGATACATCACAAAGGAACACTTTTCTATTTTAAAGCTTTGATACTCCTACAGGGATCTCTACATTAGTGAATCAGATTGAAATATGCAAGACTGACAGTCTCCTTTTTGCTTAGGTTAGAGGAAAAATTAAGACCAAGAACGTCTTTAGGCCAAGCAGTCTTAAAAAGTGGCTAGCATGAAAACAAGATAGCTACAACTTCTCCCCAGTGCTGATTTAATTCCCACCACAGGCATTTGAAGGATAGAGGACTGGTAGAAAGACAAGAGCTCTCCAGTGGAAAGGGAATAATGTTTCCATTATCTCCTGTCCCATTTACTCCAGTTGCAAAGAAAAAGATCCCCAGAGATAGAAAAGGCAATTTATAAAAAAAATCTCAATCTTTACAAATTTAAAAATAGGTCAGAAAATTGTATCCAGCTATAAAATTGGCCTGACCAGTTTCAACAGCAACCTAATCAGCTTAGAGACCAAAGGTACTGACACTTTAGACTCTAAGGCTGATTATCTGCATCAAGATGTGTTAGACGGACATCTACATGATCATCTGTTCCCCTCAGAAGCCTTCAGAAGCAGCTAGACAAACATGCTTTCTTTGACATCCATATAAGGCCTCAAGGACAGAATAGTACATGAAGACAATAGCTATAGCAGGAACAAATTAAAATGGTTTTCCTCTTGAAACTACTGAGAAACCAATTTTTCTTAAAGACATAGTAGAATTGGATGAAATTGGGTCTCACCATTGTACTAGGAACTGCAGTAGAATATTTGAGATCATAAACTAATCTAAATAGAAAATAGACATGGCCCCTGTGAGACTTGGGTTTGAAGAACAGAATTTTAAGGAGATCATAATGCCATAAAAAAGGACTTTTCTACATTTCAAAAAAGAATTTCCTGGTGTTGCTTAGCTGTTCTCCAAAACCAAAAAAAAAAAAAAAAAAAAAAAGTGCTTGTTCTTCCTGTTCTATTTTATTTGTGATTTGTGTGTCTGCTTGATAATGTATGTAACTGGTGGGGGGGGGGGAGGGGCAACCTGATGAAGTGGAGCCTGGCAGTGCAGGCAGTGAAAGAATTCACCCAAGGCAGAACAAAGGAAATAGTTTACTGAATACACCCCAAGGGAGGTGTGGGCAGGACAGCAAAGCAAATACTGTCTGCCACTAGGCAGTGCTGGGGGTCTCTAGTTCAAGGGGGAAGGTGAGGAGGTATGGAACGTGCGCGATTTTCAGTTTTTTCTTTTTTGGTACCTGTGTCCGGGTGTAAGCAATCCCTAGGTCAGCTAGGGCTTTTGGGTATTTTGAGGTAGGTCGCCCATTGGGCTGTTTGTATTCAGCCAGGGGGTTGGGGAGCACTGTGGGCCCTTCTACTTTACACAGGTTTCTGCTGTTCAGGTTGGTTGCCTAAAAGTGGCCTGTACAACTGGAGTAAAACCTCTGGTGAAAAACCTAAGCTTCACGCAGGCTGGGATGGAAAGTCATATTTGTCTTTCATCTTAAACATTGCATTTCCTATGTCTTATACATCAAAACTATACAAAATTATGGTGTCAAAAGTGTGGTCTGTGGTCTGTTAAAAAAATGTAAGCATAGTGTGTAGTATCTGGGTATTTTCTCAGCTTTTCTAGAGGGGCATGGTACCATGCAATTTTTTTCTTCTTCAACACATTGCTTATAGTCATTAAACGTGATATTGCTTTGGTTGTGGAAAATATAGCCTATATTTAAACGTAGAATTGTAGTGGGGAAAGTATGGATTGTGGATTCAAATTAACTTAAGCTTGATTGCTCACTGTAACACTTGTTGCTATTTGGTTGAAATACCTAAGCTTCAGGGAATTCCTCTAGAAATAGAGCATAATTATACCAAACTTACAGGGTTGTTTGAGAATTAAAAGAAGTAATAGATGTAAAACATCCAGTGCTACTTTCTAATACTTAACCTGTACTCAATACAGTGTAGCTATTAATTATAGACATTTTCGTTTCGAAGTAGATTACAAAAATTATGAAGTACTTGCAAATATAATTAAATCTTCAAATCACTTTTATAAAGAGGAAGAATAAGTGTTGTGTTTTTTGGGTTTTTTTTTAAGTATTTTGAAATTAGGGGCACTAGGGTGGCTCAGTCGGTCACGTATCCAAATTTTGATTTGGGCTCAGGTCATGATCCCAGGGTCCTGGGATAGAGTCGGGCTCTGCACTGAGTGTGGAGCCTACTTAAGATTCTCTCTCTCTCTCTCTCTCTCTCTCTCTCTCTCTCTCTCTTTGTCTCTCTCTCTCTTTCTTTCCCCTCTCTTTCTCTCTGTCTCCCTCTGCCCCTCTCTACCCCATCTCTAAAACAAATTTTTTTTTTTTTTTTTTTTATGAGGGACTAAAGCTGAGCAATAGTCTAGTACCAAGGAAGGGATTCAGTGAGGCATAGAATGTCTAAGTATTGATCCAGTGCTCTCATAACAAACAGATGGAGCCCTTGGGGGGTGGTTGGGCAAGGTAAGCTTCTCTGAAAGAGTTTGGTCACCTTTGACATTGTCTTACTTCCAGTCTAACCTTACCCTGCAGCAGAACCAGATAGCTGAGAACATTCTGAACCTACAGACCTTGCCCCCAGGGAGAGGTGTGGGGTAAGTGATAACAAGGTACAGAGTGGATCCATTAACAGTGTTATAACCATGTCCCAAGTTATAATTAGAAAACAGAGATGTATCAAACACTGCATTTTTTATAAATGTTTTATATAATATTTATTATATTATTATATACATGGCAAAAGAATAACAGGAACTATGTCATTACTCTTTAGGTTAGTATAAACTTGTGCATCGTGTTTTGAAAAATAAGGACTAGCTTTTAGACACAGAATAGAGCTTGCTTGTTTATTGTGTTTCTAAAAGGGATGTTTTAAAAATTACGAAGTAAATGTTTGTTTCCTAATGATGTGATTGGATGTAAGGGTTCAGGTGCAGACAGATAAGAAAGAATTCTTGAGATGTTTTTGGTGCAAAAAAGATGGTTTTTAGTAAAGCACGGGGACAGGACCAGTGGGCAGAAAGAGCTGCTCTGGGAATGTGAGGAGCTATTAATTATATACTTTTAAGTTGGGAGGGGTAGAGACAAAGGAGGTTTCCAAAAGGATTTTCATAAGTTAAAAGAAGACTTAGGGGATTCCGGAGGCCTAGCTATTGTTAAGCTAAGGTTGTTTTTTCCTCTAGCCAGGCATTAACATTCAGACGGTTGGGAGTTCCTGCAGAAATGTCAGACTCTGCCTGTCTCAAGTATTTGTCAATGGGCTGCAAGTTAAGGAAATTTAATTTTATCTACATTTCTTTTGCCTTTGCTCTCTGCATCACTAACATTTTAATAGGCTTAAGAGAAAAGGTTATGCTATGTTCAAATAGCATTTTAATTAAATTCAGGCTATACAGAAAAAGCTTTAAGTTTGAAAACTTGTATAGAAGATTATGGTATCAAACATGGCAGCTAGATTCTAGTTTGTCTGGACATTATAGGTTTATCGGGCTTTTATTTCTTTTTGCTTAAAAGTAAATACACAGTGAAACTACAAAAAAATCAGAAATCTTTGTGGGAGAAAATATAAGAAGGTTGACTCAAAACTACTTGAGATGATTCACTGTGTGCATTGGACACTACATTTAACTTTAGTGAGATAATCATACAGTACTTGATAACCAGGAAATCAGGAATCTTGTTTGCAACCTTTAAGAGAGGGTGTAGAAGCAAGGACTTTGTCAGCCCATGTGACACTGTGTGCTTTAGAAAGGGATGCCTGTTTGGGTGAACAGATAGAAATGTGTTCTTTCTTCACAGTCCCATTGTCAAATACACGACTTGCTAAGTAGAGCAAGGGGCTGGAATCTAAATTGCATGTATTCTCCTGTAACTAATATAGAGTATATAAGAATATATTGGTATAAATAATAGAGTACTGGTACAGAGTATATTGGTATTGAGGGTATAGAACATATGAGAGTGTATTGCTACCCTGGAGAGGGAGTAGAGAATTAAACTTGGGGAGTGTTGAAGTATGGTCTGGTTTGATAGCGAAGAAGCAAAAGTGCATTTAGTGTGGAAGCAAGAAAGGAAAAAGCAGCAGAAGGTGAGAAGGGCAATAGAGAAAAGAAATAGAAGAATAAAATGCCAGTTTTGCTCACGTTGCAATTTTACCTGAGGCTGTAAAAATCCTTGTATCCTGCCAGCCTACTTAACTTCTTTAGGAAGAGGAAAAGAATGGGAAAGGGGTAAAAGAATTTTCATGCTGGGTTTTCTTCTCACACTATATTACCCATAAGATATAACACAGTATTTGCGGATTTTTCTCATTTGCAAGACATTTTGGGATGTATTTCTCTTGAAGTTAAATGGCATTTTGAGTGTATTTTGCAAATGAAAGAGAGAAGGCACAAAGGGCTTCTGGGACTTGCCAAGGTCACCCTATTCTTTGGGACAAAACTGGGATTAGAACCTCAGTAATAGAACTGCCACTATGAAGTTTGTGAGAGGAAGCTGAGATTTCTTTCTATAGCAACTTTTATGGCCCAGTGAATTATTTTTTTTTTTAGATTTATGTACCAATAAAAAGTATTAAGTTTAGTCAAAAAAAAAGATGCTTTTAAACAATCAGTATAATTGGAAGCATAAGATAGTCTGTAGAACGTGCTAACACATTCTAACGTTACATATCTCTGTAGAAAGAAAAGTGCTGATAAAGATGCTAATATTAATTTTTTTTATTTCTTTGAAAATACTAAGATAAAAAATGCTGAGACCTGCAGCTTTGCCCTCTGGATTTATGTGGGGTCCTGCTGGTTGCTTTTTAGAAGGAGAGGATGCCTGATTAGTGTTAGCAACAGGAGGCTGAAAACCTGTCAGGCTTTACATAAAAAATTGGTTGCTTATGCCCACTGTTTTCTGTTAGAGTTTTTGCATGGTGTCAGCATTTATTACCTTTAAGTAATGTAAAAAGCATTACTTCTTAAATGCTTTACTCAAACGCTTTATTAAAAAAAAACACTTTATTCAAAAAAAAAAAAAACAACAACAACCAAAAGAATCTACTGTATGTAATTTTTCCTTAAGAAATTACTCTTTTCCTTGATCACTCTGATTCTTTGGAACAAGAATATACAACTCCTACTGAGCTAATTTCTAATCAACACAAATCCAGATCATTCACTGAAGGAACCATTGAAATCAGGAAAACAGAACACTAGCTGATATAGTCTAGAAGCAGAAAGGCATGGAATAAAGTCTACTACAGTTTCCTTAAGCCCTTCTGTCCTCGCTGCTATTCTATGAACATCCTTAGTACAGTCTTGCTTTAGGGTCTTTTCATTTACTGTTTATTTTCACTCATGTGTATGTAGGTGACTCCCTCAGTTTCCTTTAACTCTCTGCTCAAGGGCCACCTTGTAAGAGAGAATTTCTCCGACAATACTATTTTAAAACAATTCCCTCCTACCGCGCTATCAGTCCCTTCACCCTGCTTTATTTTTCTTCTTTCTCACCTCCAACTAGAGTGAGCTCCATGAAAGCAGGGACCTAATCTATTTTGTCTATTGCTTTATCTCTAGAGCTTACATCATGTGTGACACATATTAAGCAAATAAATGTATTTGCTGATTAGAAGAAAGACATTTAAGGCCAGTTCTTGATGGCTGGTTTTAAGAGGACTAGTGATAAGGTTATGATGTGCCCATAGGAAAGCCATCAAGGTCTAGATTCCTTTCAGTTAGGGGTAAGATTGTTCCGTGCAGATCCAGAAGAAAGGAGCAAGACCCCTAGGTTATAGGGGGACAGATTTGGGCTAAAAGTAAGAAAGAACCTGATAGTAATTGCAGCTCCTGAAAAGTTTTTTATTTTTCTGTTAGATGCTTATATAGATTGTATGACCACTTTGGGGAATAATTGTAGAGGAGATTTAAGCAGGTTAAGCAACATAGTTTATATTCTAACATTTCTCAAAAGTATATGATTCTGTATTGACTCAAAAATAATCACTGAGTTTGGTTATTCTTCAAAGTGCTACTGGGCATATGTATCTATTATGTTAACACCTAAATCAAGGGGTTGACAAATCACATCTTCTGGGCCAAAGTTGGCCTGTCCCCTCTTTTTGTAAACAAAATTTTATTGGAACACAGCCCTGACTGTTCGTTTATATATTGTCCATGGCTTCTCTCACACTATAATGGCACAGTTGAGTAGCTGCAACAGAGACCGAATGACACTCAAGAGTCTAAAATATTTAGTATGTGGCCCTTTACCAAAAAAAAAAAAGTTGGCTAATCTCTGCACTTAACCAACAAATTGCAAAAAATAATACATAGAAACCATCTCTGTTCAGTCTCCCAAATACCTCGTCAATATCATCATCGTTGCTATTTTTTATTGTTTTATCAATAAAGATCCAACCATAATAATATAACCACTCTGAATATTTAAATAGAGGGAATTTAATAGAGGGAATTTAATGAAAAGAATTGATGGAAGAGACAGGAAGATGCCACCCATCCTCCCAGGGAGACCAAGGAAGGAAGTAGTTTTATCAGAGTCCAGAGGCTGGGATTATACATTAGAAGGTGGAACAGAAACTGGATGGGGTTGGAGGGTATGGGTGGTGGGGGCGGTAAGTGTGGTGCTGTTACCAGTGAAGTTGGAGTCACAAAAAGATTCTGCTTTTGCCTACAATGCTGCCTGAGGTGGAGAGAGAGAGAAACATTCTGGCTTCTGCCGTAGTGCCTTCCATTGTCTGAACCATTGTCGGAAATCAGCAGACACAGAAGCCTGAGAAATGGAGTTTTCAGAGTTTGTTCCCCTGAAATACAGAACAGTGTAGAAGAAGGTGAGGAATGCATCTAAGAACACCCAGAGCCAAGACCAGAACAGCCGCTCATAGTTATTCAGTGCTACAGTATCTGTACACCAGGTACAGAGCTAAACAGTTTGTATGAGTCCTCACCTGGGAGGTAAATACTAGTATTATCCCCAGTTTATAGATGAGGCTTGCAAAATTAAGTACATTGCAGGTACATTGCTAAATACACCAAATTAGAATTCACTCCAGGTTAATCATACTCCAAAAGTTTGCTTTTAGTTCTCTTATAAATGAGCAAAAAGTAGTTTGGAGAAGAAAAGAAACTTGCTAGCTGAAATGACGGTTACTCCTGTTAAGTTTTTGTACATCTTAACAGAGCTACAACCTTATGCTGTTACTATAGCATTTAGAGTTCAAGGAAACCCCCACTTAGATGAGGGAGTGTCCTTACACCTTGAAACTATTACTAAGCAGCCTTTGTGTACCCAGTGTACTGGGTAAAAGGGATTATTAATTGTAACTACCTAAGAGTGTTGAGATAGTTTGAATAGGTAACACAGCTAGAGACCTCTGAATAGTGTGCCACAGAATGGGTACCTGCTAAATGCTCAGTAAATGCTAAGTAGCTGTTGTCATTGTTAATATTTTTATTATCGTGACTCTAGGAGTGGTTATCACAGAAAAAGAGTGTAAATTAGAAACTTTATGAAATATTATCCAAATGCTTTATTAAACCCTTCTGTTGGACTTTTTACTTTGCCTGTATTTAGGAGATTCCTTACAACATAGTCAAGAATGGGGTGGTTTTCTTTTGTTTGTTTTTCTGTGAATGGCCCTCATGATGCCTTAGTTTGTTAATTCAGAACTTTTTCATGTGGTTTTCTATGAAATGTCGTCTCCTCTTATGATTTCATAAGTTCCTTTCACCTAGGATGGCCTTTCTCCAACTGTTCCCAACATATGACCTTCGCCTTCCTGTGCCCATGTCTTTACTTGGTTTCATTCTTTTTTTTTTTTTATTTTTTTATTTATTTTTTTAATTTTTTTTTTCAACGTTTATTTATTTTTTGGGGGACAGAGAGAGACAGAGCATGAACGCGGGAGGGGCAGAGAGAGAGGGAGACACAGAATCGGAAACAGGCTCCAGGCTCTGAGCCATCAGCCCAGAGCCTGACGCGGGGCTCGAACTCACGGACCGCGAGATCGTGACCTGGCTGAAGTCGGACGCTTAACCGACTGCGCCACCCAGGCGCCCCTTGGTTTCATTCTTAATAGTTCCCTCCGCCTAGAAATTTTTTCTCTCTCAGCCAGCTCAATTCCTATAATACTTTATAATATTATGAAGGATAATTATTGGCGCATCTGAGTGGCTCAGTCGACTGAGTGTCCAACTCATGATTTTGGCTCAGGTCATGATCCCAGGGTCGTGGGATTGAACCCTGCATTAGGCTCCACACCGAGCCACTCCCTCTGCCCTTCTCCCTCGCTCATTTGCACTCTCTCTAAAATAATAAAAAATAAAGTACATAACATTTTTTTTAACAAAGGGTAATTATTTTTAATACTTTTATTATAATTATAATATACTTGAGATTTTCCTCCTCCACAAAAATTTCCCTAATTAATCACATGACACATGGATCTTTTACTTTTATTACAGCACTTATAGGTCACCTGTACCATGCTGTTGTATATTCACTGCCTGAGACAGTGCTATGTATCTGGTAGGATTTTTTTTTTAAGGTTATTCATTTATTTTAAGAGAGAGGGAGAGAGTGCCCGCAAGGAGGCAGGCAGGGTCAGAGAGAGAGGGAGAGAGAGAATCCCAAGCAAACTCTGTACTGTCAGCATAGAGCCCAACATGGGGCTCAAACTCACAAACCGTGAGATCAGAACCTGAGCCAAAATCTACTCAGATGCCTGGGTAGCATTTGTATCTGGTTTCTCCAACTAGATTAAAAGCCATGCTTGAATGAATGTTTAGGTGGTTGGTGCTTTACAAATACTTAAGTATTATATGAAAACTTGTAGTTGGAGTTCAAAGTATTTTTTATATATATAAAAAAAAATCAATGATGTTTGCTTAAAAATCAGTCTTGCTGCATGGCAAAGCCACTGACAACTTTAGTCCTTGTGTCAGATTCCCTGAAAGTAGATAGAATGGATTTTCTTTGATCCAAACATAAGCACACCATGAAACAAAACACCCCGGAAGTGATGCACTAGGTAACCTATGGTAAACAATTATTTGCCATTTTTTAAAAGGCAAATAAGAAGGGTGATTGATAAGCACAATCATTAGGTTTGATATTGCAGTGTCATATTTTATTTATTTATTTTAAATGTTTATTTTTTTAAATTTATTTTGAGTGAGAGAGAGAGAGAGCACACAAGCATGGGAGGGGCAGCGAGAGAGAATCTTAAGCAGGCTCGTGGAGAGCCTGACGCAGGCTTTGATCCCATGAACCGTGTCATCATGACTTGAGCCAAAATGAAGAGTTGGATGCTTAACTGACTGAGCCATACAGGCGCCCCTGGCCTATTATTTTTATACATTCTTCAAGGGACCATTTACAACATACTGACCTCAGAAAACCTTATAAATGTAGAGATCCAAGGGAGGGTAGTAAAAATCTCAGAATGACCTCTGAGAGTTTAATCTACTCATCATTTATTCACAGTTAAGAATTTTATCTACTGACCTGTTTTGTTCTTCCATATGTGAGTGGGTTATTTTCTCCATATTTCAAAAGCAGTAACAGTTTTTTAGGTGCCACAACTGCATAACTCTAAAAGATAAGTCAAGTTAGGTCAGATTGCTCAAACACTGTGAGATGTTGTACTTTTAATTCTTTGTGAACTTAGAGATTGAATTTAGGGTGCCCTGTGGTATTTGGAATCTAGACCTAACTACATTGGCAAGGTTTTCCTTTTTAAAAAATTCAGGTAGAAGAAGCATTCCAAATGTTTAAAAACAAATAACCCTCTCTTCACCCTCTCAACATCCTTCTCTCTCCCTACCCAACATATGCACATGTTTTGAATCAATTTAGTATTTTACTTTCTGTGATGTTCAGAGATTAAATGTAAATCTTAATAAGTCCAAATTCCTTGAATTTGAAGGTGTTTAGACTTGAGGCATAGCATTTGCCCAGTTCATTCCACATCTTAAAATATGGTTTTTGTCAAGGCTAGACAGTAAACAGCTATAGTAGTGGGGATCCAAACCACAATTAATAGTACTGAATGTTGTCTTACAAACCTGCCTCTTGATTCCTTAAAATAAAGAGCTGGGAGTAGCTGTGGCAAATGGACCTCAAATAATGTTACCAACAGAGATTTTGTGTTTTAGTTTCTTCACATAGTTTTTGTGTGTGTTTATAAGGAGCTACCTGATGGATTGATTGTAAAGTAGACTATGACATGTATCTGAGTGTAAAGTTATACGGAAACTGTCTTAACGCTTAATTTTGTTTAAATTACTTCAGTTATTTCTTCTGTGGCTAAGATTACAATTCAGAATCTTCAGTCTGAATATTGGTTGTAAAACGGTAAAGCAAATACCAGAATTATAGCCATAGCATCAGGCAGTGAACTAATGTGATGAGTTAGGCAATTTTAATTGTAGGGACATTGTCCCTTAGTTTCGGTATTTTTCAACAATCATACCATTTATGATTTTATTTTATTTTAGCCATGTCCTTTGGGGGCCCGAGATTTTCGAGAGAAACAGTGTGCAGACTTTGACAATATGCCTTTCCGTGGAAAGTATTATAACTGGAAACCCTATACTGGAGGTAATGTATAATCTGGCAGAGCATTCATCATGCTTGAGAGCTTTGCACATATGAAAGAATATATAAATACATACAAACACACACATACATTCATACACATACTAGTAAAAATTAGTGTTTGCAAATCAAAGCAGGAAAATGCTTAAGGTACTATAAAGTTTCCTGTAATAAAGTTTATATGTTAGTAAAAATGATCAGAAATCGTTTTTTAAAACCTAATACTATTTAACAGCGTTTTTAGAAACCTAAATCTATTGTATTCTATTCAAGTCCTGGAAAGGATATAAATCCAAATAATGTTTTTGAGTTCTTGAGACCTCCTTGGGATATATGGACATTACATTATAATCATTTATAATCATTGCATATTTAGAATTATCACCCTAAAAACAGATTATAACAATATAAACCAACTCAAAAGTGGCCAGGAAAATCTGTATTCTTTCTTGGCCAAAGGCCAAGGATCTTCCCCTAGATTATTGTTATTCTTTTTTTAGTGTTGGGAAACATTTTTACCCTTTAATTTGGCATGTATCAAACACAAATTATTTAGTAAACACAAGAAGTTTTCTTGTACTCTCAAAATATAAATTAAATTTTGTTAGAATTTTCTCTTGGAAGAATTGAATACCCTTTTAAAAAACTTCAATGTTTGTTTTTTATTCTAACATCTTACTTTGAAAATTTTCCAGTGGAGCAGTATTAGAAGAATTTTACAGTGACATCTTTATACCCACCACCAAGATTCTACCATTCACATTTTAATATACTTCCTTTATTACATGTCTAGTCATCTCTCTATCCATTAATCTATTTTATTTTTCAGATGAATTTCAAAGTAAGTTGTAGTCATTAATATACTTTCCTCTAAGTACTTCAACACGTATAGCATTAACCACAGTTCAATATTTTCTTTTTTTTGAGAGAGAGAAGATTATGTACAATGAAATGCACAAATCTTTTTTTTTTTTTTACATTTATTTTTTAGGTAGAGAGAGTGAGACAGAGTGTGAGCAAGGGAGGGGCAGAGAAGAGGGAGACACAGAATCCGTGGTAGGCTCCAGGCTCTGAGCTGTCAGCACACAGCCCAACACAGAGCCCCAACTCATGAACTACGAGATCATGACCTGAGCTGAAGTCAGATATTTAACAGGCTGAGTCACCCAGGCACCCCTTAAATGAACAAATCTTAACTGTACTCTCCTTGAGTTTTGACAATTGCATGCACCTATAAAACCCTATTGACATATAGAACATTACCATACCCCCAAGATTCTCATAGTCCTCATAGTCCTTCCCAGTCAATAGCTGCCTCTACCCATTTCCTCCAAGAGGCAAACCACAGTTCTGATATTTCTGAATCTATTACCATAGATTAGTTTTGTCAGTTCCAGAACTTCATATACGTGAAATCATGTCATATTTACTCTTTTGGGCAAGATTTCCTTAAGCCAAATGTTTTTGAGACCCATCCATTTTATTGCATGTATGAATAGTTTATTCCTTTTTATTGCTGAGCAGCATTGTATTGTAATAAACAGTTTGTTTTTCCTTTCTGCTATTGATGGCCACCTGAGTTGTTTCTAGTTTTCAGCTGTTCTGAATAAGCTGCTGTGAACATTTGTGTACAAGTCTTTTGTAAGCATATGTTTTCATTTCTCTTGGGTGAATACTTAGGAGTGGAATTGCTGGGCAATAGGGTAGGTGTGAGTTTAGTTTTAAAAGTAATTGCCAGATGTTTTTCCAAAATAATGTACCATATTATACTCCCACCAATAGGTATGTTTGTTCCACATCCTTGCCAACATTTGGTATTTTCAATCTTCTGGCGGGTAGAAAATAATGTCTCTATGCAGTTTTAATTTGCACTTTCTGACCAATGATTATGTTACACACATTTTTTTGTGGACATTTTTATGTGCTTGTTGACCATTTATAAGTCTTTTGTAAAGTGTCTGTTCAAATCCTTTGCTTGTTTTTTTAATTGTTTTTTAAATCTTTTTATTCTTGAGTGGTAGTCATTTATCAGATGAATTTTATAAGTATTTTCTCCCATCTTTGGACCTTCCTGTTACTTTTTTTTAATGTTTCTTTTTTTTTTTTTTTTTTTTTTTGAGAGAGAGGGTGAGAAAGAGAGAGAGCTAACAGGAGAGTGGCAGAGAGAGAGGGGGACAGAGGATCTGAAGTGGGTTCCGTGCTGACAACAGAGAACCCAATGTGGTGCCTGAACTCACGAACTGTGAGATCATGACCTGAGCCCAAATCAGTTGCTTAACCGACTGAGCCATCCAGGTGCCCCTCTCCTATTATTTTTTAATGGTGTTTTGGATAAGTATAAGATTTTAATTTTGATGAATGCTAATTTTTCAATTTTGTTTCCTTTTATGGTTATTATGTTCAGTGTCCTATCTTAGAAATCTTTGCCTTTCTCAACTCAGGAAGATATTTTCTTATGTTTTCTTCTAAAAGCCACATGGTTTTGGTCTTTACATTTAGATCTACAGTCTAAAAATAATTTGGGTGTATGGTGTGTATTTGTAGTATGGACTCTATTTTGTTTCTCTGATCTATTTGTCAACAATAGAAATGCACGACAAAATGTGCACAAGGCACAAAGAAATGAAATGGCAGCAATACTATGCTAGTACCACACTGACCTAATTATTATAACTGCATAGTCTTGGACACAGGTAGTGTAAGTTCCTCCAACTTTGATCTTTTTTTCAAGAGTTCTTTGGGTATTCTGAATGCTTTGCATTTCTATATAAATTTTAGAATTATTATTCATTTTTATAGAAAAACATGCTAGGCTTATGATTGCTATCATGTTGAATCTATAGATCAATTGAGGGAGAACTGATAAGTTAACAATATTATTTTGACACATTGAGTATTGACTTCAACAATGAATTTATCAAAATGGTGTGTGTATATATATATCCATTTATTTTTATGTTTTCTTTAATTTCTCTCCGTTATGTTTTATAGCTTTAAGTGTTAGTTAAGAAGTGTTGCACTTCTTTTGTTAAACCTATTCCTGAGTAACTTATTGTTTTTGAACCTATTGTAAATAAAAGTTTAAAACATTTTTAATTATTTTCTCTAGTATATAACATTAAATAGATTTTTATGTGTTAACTTTTTATTCTGTGACCTTTCTAAATTCCCTTCGTAGTTCTAAGAGTTGTCTTGTAGATTGTTTAGGATTTTCTTCATAAATAGTCATGTTATCTGGAAGTAGTGACTGTCTATAGTAATCTTTATACCTTTTAATTCATGTTCTTGCCTTAATTCACTGGATTGGCCCTTTAGTACAACTGGTACATGTATGATTATATGTGTTTTTCTTTATTCCATTAATATATGAATTGCTTGATAGATTTTATGTCAAACCAACGTTTTATCCCAGGATAAACCCCATGTGGTATTGATTTATTATCTTTTTATATGTTATCAGATATAATTTCTGATATTTTATTAAGGATGTTTGCATCTATGTTTATAAGGAATATTGATTTGTAAATTTTTTTTCTATCATGTCTTTGACAGGTTTGGGTATTAGAGCTACTCTGGTTTCCAGAACTAGAATCCCTATTTATTTTGAAAGAGTATGTAGGATTGATATTATTTCTTCCTTAGAATATATTTCGCTGGTAAAACCACTCAGGCTTGGTATTTTCTTTATGAAAAAAAATTTACTAGAAATTCAACTCCTTTAGTAGATAAATGGCTATTTAGATTTTTAAAAATTCTTATGTCTTAAAGGAATTTGTTACTTGCATATCCCATTTCTTGATAGAAAACTGATCATAACATTCTCTTACTATCCTGCTTAATATCTGTGGGCTCAGTAGTGATAAATGCTATTTCATTTCTGATACTGATAATATGTGTTTTCTCTCTTTTCTTTGTTCAATCTTGCTTGAGGTTTATCAATTTCTTTAATCTTTTCAAAGAATCAACTTTTGGCTTTAGTACTTTATTACTTTTTTTTATTAATTTTTGTTCTTATATTTATTATTTTTAAATTTTGGGTTCATTTTGCTTTTCTGCATTCCCAAAACCTGATTTAAAAAAATTTTTTTAAATGTTTATTTATTTCTGAGAGAGAGAGAAACAGACAGAGCGTGAGTGGGGGAGGGGCAGAGAGAAAGGGAGACACAGAATCTGAAACAGGCTCCAGGCTCTGAGCTGCCATCAGGGCTTGAACTCATAAGCTGTGAGATCATGACCTGAGCTGGAGTCGGATGCTTAACTGACTGAGCCACCCAGGTGCCCCCCGCAAAACCTGATTTTTAAAAAAATTTCCTTTAGTCCAGAATCTTTTCTTATTTACATTGTGATTTCTTGTTTGACCCATGAGTTATTTGAAGTATGTTATTTTTATTTCCGAATATTTGATATTTTCTAGATTTTTTTGGTTATTAATTTATAATATAATTCTATGATCAGAGAATACTCTGTATGATTTAAATATTTAAAATTAATTGAGATTTGTTTTATAGTACAGCTTATTGTTCATGTTGGTAATGTTTATCTATACTTGAAAAGGATTATTTTCTTCAGTTGTTGGATACACTGTTCCACAGATATCCATCACATCAAGCTGGTTGATAGTGCTGTTTAAATCTTTTAAATTTGTTCTGACTTCCTCTTTCAGTTACTGAGAGAAGTGTGTTAAAAATCTGCAACTGTTAAAAATATGACTTTGCTTCTTTTTCTGTAAGTTTTTCTTCATGTAATTCAAATTGCTTTTATTAGGTGCATATACAATTGGGATTCTTTCATCTTACTGTAGGAGGGAAAGAAGTGTCTGAAATAATTAACAGATTTAATAATTAGCATCTAGATAATGTAAGCTTAGTAAATTAACCCTAAATTCATAATAAGCTTTCACTGAAGGTAACTGGTAATGATGTGACCTTCCATTTGGAGAATCATCTTAAATCCCTTCTCGAAATAAATGCAGTATATCTTCTGAAAACTCACTGTAGCTTAGGAAGCTAAACACATCTTCAGTAATAAAAAAGGAAGAAATGTATTCTTATTGTCATCATCACATAGTGTAATGGTCTAAGGAATACATCTTTGGCATTTATATGTCCTACATATCAAATACTAACTTACATAATTAAATAACATTAAAATTGAGAGAACTCAGGTTCTCTTTTTCAAGACAGATACACAAAAAGCTGCCTTAAATTCCAAAGCAATATAATAAAAAATGGGAAAAGAACTATATTGGGTAGTAATGAAAAAAATCGCAGTAAAATTCATTAAAATTTAGAGTAATTTTATTAATGAGAATCTTACAAAAATAAACACCTTGATTATCAGCTCAGGAAGAAATTATTTTATTTATTACTTGTTATTTTTGTGCTCAGTACAGCAAAGGTATCATTACCCTAAGTCTAGTAATAACATTGCAATTATATAGAAGTTCTATAGCTTGTAGACATCAAAAATGGAAATAAACACAGAGTTAGGCCAGAGGTTGTCAACTGGCAGTTCAGGAACCAGATTTTACTTACATACATGTTTTAACCTCCACAGTATTTTTGAAAACTTTGAATGAATTACTAAGAAAAGTTTTTATTTTAAAAATCTAGGTTTTCAGATTCTCATGAAAAAAATAGAATTTCTGACAATATTGGGCCATCTTCTTGCATTATACAACAATCAACTTTAACAATGATCTCCTTTAATGAAATGTTCTCTCATTTACCATTGTCTCTACCACTCAGTTGTCTTGTCTCTTTTATTTCACATACTTTCACCCTGCAAAAACCTGGTTTCTACTTTCACTAAGACTAAGCATGTCATTTTTTCTTTCTGCCTTATTTTCTTTGCTAGAAGTAGTCTTCTTTATTTCAAAGAGAAATCTTATCAGCATAATTAGAATGAAGCCAAGTGTTTTAAATGAAGGTTCAACAAAAGTGTTTTTAAATCATAATTTCAATCAATAGATACATATTTTTATGTAGCTTTCTCATGCAGTATTTTGAATAAAATAAATTCATATATATTGCTACTTTTCCAATATACTATGGGATTATAATATTACTCTGCTTATTTTTTAAATTACTATTATTTATGCCCATTTTTCACATCAACCTTAAAAATACAAATTTCAGTGACAAAATGAAAATGATGACATTATTATATGCATTTATTCACAAAATTAAATTGGGTATTGTTTTATTTGTTCACGTTTAATGCTCCATGTAATATCTTTGATTTAGTAATAAGAATTATTCAAATCTAATGCTATAATTAACTTTACCTTTGATTTGCTTATCTCAAAAATTTATCTCTATGCTAAAGCCACATTCGTTGAATATGGTATGTTTAAACCGGGTACAAATTCAGAGGTGTTTTTGTTTTTGTTTTTGTTTTCATTTTTGTTTTTGTTTTACAAGTACCATATCCCTGCTTCAAGTAGCAGGGTTTTGTATCAGCTGCAGTTAACAAGGGACATATGTTGTAGAAATTTCCATTTGTTACATGAAGTTATTGTGTCAAGCCTCCTCAAACTTTATTTTCTTAGTTTTTCTTTTAATGTTTATTTATTTATTTTGAGAGAGTGAGCAGAGAAGGGGCAGAGAGAGGGAGAGAGAGAATCCTAAGCAGGTTCCACACTGTGAGCATAAAGACTGAAGTGGCACTCAGTCTCACAAAATTTGAGATTATGACCTGAGCCGAAAGCAAGAGTTGGATGCTTAACCAACTGAGCCACCCAGGCCCCTGTGTTTTCTTAGTTTTTAAAAAATCTTCCATTTCATCCATTTTTTTCAACATTTAGGTACCTTTACTATGATCCCTTTTGACCTAAAATATATTGTTAAATATATATTGGAAATACGTGAACATTTTAAATTTTGAAACTGCTCAATGGATCCTCTGTCAAGTTTCACAAGCAATGAAAATAAGTGTGAAATTTTAGCAAAGAAGGAAAGAAACCTACACATCTGGGTATACAGTGACAGCATTATGTCTGTATAAATTGTAAATTTACTGTGGTTAATATGGAATCACCATTTCTTACAAGAACCACTCCATTTATTTCTCTTCTGCTGTATTTGTCCAGGTGGGGTAAAACCTTGCGCATTAAACTGCCTGGCTGAAGGTTACAACTTCTACACTGAACGTGCCCCTGCGGTGATTGATGGGACTCAGTGCAATGCGGACTCACTGGATATCTGTATCAACGGGGAATGCAAGGTTGCTCCAATTACGAATTTCACTCCTTTTTGTTGGGGCTTTTGAGACTTTTGTCTTCTTTTCTCAGATATTAGCTCTTAATTAAAACTATGCTCAGTTTTAATAAAAGAGAGCTATATTTTAGAGAAAATCAGATTCCAATTAGGTTGACAGTACATATAAAGGTAGAATAGCCTATTCGTATTCAAACATCATGTAAATGTGATTTATTTTGATGTTCTAGTTACATGTATAGTGATTGCTAAAGTTCTGAATATATTTTGGACTTTAGTTTCTATTATTTTGCTCTGTTTACAAACAGACTGCAAAGATGATAGGAAGAGAGGGAACAAGGATGCAGCTCTTACTCATATGGCTACCATATGTTTTCACTGGAAGATTGTTTGATACATTTCATAGCGTATTTTTTTCTCAAAGTGTGAAGTAGCTGTGTTCCTCCTACTTTGCCTCTTTTTGAAGCATTTTGAAACACAATGGTTTTCATTATAGAGTTAGTCTTTACCTTATTAAAGCATTTATTTGAGAGAATTATCAAGACTAGTTGAGAGTTATTGGACCAAATCTATGCTATTTTCCTAGACCTGTGTATAAATCTGATCATAATAAGAGAAGTCACAAATACCACTGTCCTTGTAACTTTTTTTCTTGTTTGTCTTTGTTTTATTTTAAAGAGAAGCACAATTCTAAGTCTTAGAAATTGAGAAAGAAGAGATAAACACATGATCTGTTTTACTTTGTGTCACAATTTCTTTTTTTTTTTTTTTTTAATTTTTTTTTCAATGTTTTTTATTTATTTTTGGGACAGAGAGAGACAGAGCATGAACGGGGGAGGGGCAGAGAGAGAGGGAGACACAGAATCGGAAACAGGCTCCAGGCTCTGAACCATCAGCCCAGAGCCCGAAGCGGGGCTCAAACTCCCGGACCGCGAGATCGTGACCTGGCTGAAGTCGGACGCTTAACCGACTGCGCCACCCAGGCGCCCCTGTGTCACAATTTCTTACAAAAGTTTCTGTCCTTCTGGCTACTTGCATCCAAATATATCTGATGATCCTGTATGTGTGTGTGATTTCTGACAGTATTAATTTTTTTTTCAGAAAACAAAGACAAAAAGCACAGGTTTTATTCAGAGATCACATGCCTGTTATCAATGGCTATAGGTCATATATACAAATGCAACTACCAAAATATGTACCAAAAATATATAAAAATCCACATTTCTGTGATTAAATGCAAAACTAAAAGAATTTCAGCTTCTAAAATCACATGCTTACATCTCCTTGTTTTTTATGACAATTTTAGTTAGCAAGTATAAACAGGTATTCATTTTTAAAGGTTTACCCAGGTTTGAATTCCACAACTAATCCTTGACACTAACAATTGGGTATCCAAAAGAGCCAGTGATTTAGAAAGGTCAAACCATAAAGCTCAGTCAAGACTCCTGCTGTTATTACCTTGTGTAGGACAATATGCCATTTTTCTTAATTCTTGCATTTCTTAATCGAAGGTATAAATAAGAGCCCATTGCCAACAAACTATAAAATATTTCAAGATTTGGAGCATGCTATCTATAAATGAAAAAGAAATCTAGGCTAGAAATATAGACATACATTCCTGGGGAATCAAAAAATTTTTTTCTTTAAACTTACATGTTGCAAAATGTTAGCTAAGAACTTGCTCGAGGGTGAAGGAAAAAGTGGAAAGAGGAAAATATTTCCTGTTTTGATTTCCTTTACTGGAAAAACAAATCAGTTATATTTATTTGGTTAGTTATGGTTCCAAGAAATCCTCTTCATGACATACTGAATATTCTTCTCTGTTTTCAGCATGTAGGTTGTGATAATATTTTGGGATCCGATGCTAGGGAAGATAGATGTCGAGTCTGTGGAGGGGATGGAAGCACATGTGATGCCATTGAAGGGTTCTTCAATGATTCGTTGCCCAGAGGAGGTGAGTGTGTAGAGAGAACTCTTCCTCACACCTCTGATGTACTGGGAATAGCCAAAACACTTGAATTCTTCCCCACTGCCTTCTTTTTAAATTTTTTGTTTAGGCAGACAATGTTTTTTCCCCCAAATTGCTTTCAGTCTCTTAAGTATCAATTATAGATTCATGTAAGATATTTTAAGGAAATATTATTCCCTTTCTACTTGACTTCATTTAGCCATGTTTTCCTAAGATGGAAATTCCCACAGAGCATTGATGGGAGGGCTATGTGTTGAGGAAAAAAAAACAAAAAACAAAACATGAGCCAATATGATACATCTTGGGGCTTTAAAGATTATCTTGAGATATTTTAGATAAAAAGAAAAATAGATGTGTTCATGAACCCAAAGGGGAATTTTCCCATATTTTGTAATTTTATAAAGTGTCAATCAAGTAAAGATTTGAAGAACAAGGAAACTTATTACTAAATGGTTACTAAACACTCATTTTCTGACCAAGGCTGCACGTGCTGCTTATTACTGCCTATCTTCTATGTTCCAGGCTATATGGAGGTAGTGCAGATACCAAGAGGCTCTGTTCATATTGAAGTCAGAGAAGTTGCCATGTCAAAGAACTACATTGGTAAGTAGCCTATATTGCTAGAATTTTTAATTTTTTTTTTCAACGTTTATTTATTTTTGGGACAGAGAGAGACAGAGCATGAACAGGGGAGGGGCAGAGAGAGGGAGACACAGAATCGGAAACAGGCTCCAGGCTCTGAGCCATCAGCCCAGAGCCTGACGCGGGGCTCGAACTCACGGACCGCGAGATCGTGACCTGGCTGAAGTCGGACGCTTAACCGACTGCGCCACCCAGGCGCCCCAAGAATTTTTAAATTACTGAGGAAAAGCAGCACAGTATCCTGCTGTGAAAAGACATATTGCTTGAGTAGAACACTTTCATGCTAAAATGAAGGAAGTTTCAAGTTTTGTAAGACCACACATAAGAGCTAAACAAAAAAATTAGGAATTTATAGCTCTTCACTGTGTTGGCTATTTGATTTTTAGAAATCTGTTTCATTGAGGTATTTATATATGATAAAATGCATTTATTATTTTTTATAAGTGTACATTTTGAAGGGTACTGGTAAATGTATACATGTAAATTATAGATATGCAAATAAATATATAGGTAATTGAAGTATTTATATATGATAAAATGCATTTATTATTTTTTTGTAAGTGTACATTTTGGAGGGTACTGGTAAATGTATACAGATAAATTATAGACATGTAAATAAATATATAGGTAATAATAGAATTATTCATATGAATTATTAATATACATATGTTAATATGTAGTTTATTTTTATTTATTCTGGAATTTCACATGAATGGGATCATAAAGTCTATATACTCTCATGTCTGGTATTTTTCACCCACGATAATGTTTTTGAGATTCATCTATATTTTTGAGTAATAAATTGAGTGTATCTGAAGTTTATTCTTTTTTTTTTTTTTTTTTTTTTTTTTTTTTTTTTGCTAAATAACATTTCTTTGTGGGGACATACCATAATTTGTTTATGTACTCACTTATTGGATAATTGGGTCATTTCCAGTCTTTGACTCTTATGAATAAAGCTTCTTTGAACAGTTATAGGTAAACATTGTGTAGACATATATTTTCATTTCTTCTGGATAAAAACCTAGGAGTAAAATGGCCTGCTCCTATGATAAGTACACCTTTAACTTTATAAGAAATTACTAAACTATTTTCCAAAGTGGTTGTTATCACTTATATTCCCCCAAATGATATAGAAGAGTCTGGTTGCTCTACATTCTTGTCAATACTTGATATTGGCGGCCTTTTAGGGGCGCCTGGGTGGCTCAGTCGGTTGAGCGTCTGACCGGCTCAGGTCATGATCTCACGGTCCGTGAGTTCGAGCCCTGCGTCAGGCTCTGTGCTGACAGCTCGGAGCCTGGAGCCTGCTTCAGATTCTGTGTCTCCCTCTCTCTCTGACCCTCTCCCATTCATGCTCTGTCTCTCTCTGTCTCAAAAATAAATAAACATTAAAAAAAATTTAAAATAAAATAAAATTTATCCTTGGAAATATCTTTTTTGTGGAGTGTCTCAACAAATATTTTGCCTACTTTACATTTTTTTCTTTTAATCAAATTATAAGGATCCTTCGTATATTCTAGATACAAACCTTTGTTCAACTATATGTTTTATGACTACTTTTTCCTAGGCAGTGGCTTATTTATTCCTGTTTAATGGGTATTTCAATTTTCATGAAATTTAATTTATTAATTTGTTCATGGATTATGCTTTTGTGTCCTACCTTACAAATTTTGCCACCCTCAAGGTTGCAAATATTGTCTTCAATGTCTCTTCAATAAATTATAGTTTTAGCTCTTATGTTTAGATATATGGCCCATTTTGAATTCTTATATAAGATATAAAGTAAGTGTTCAATTTTTTTCATATGGATATTCAATTACTATAGATAGTGCCATTTGTTGAAAAGACCATCATTTCCCCTATTGAATTACCTTGACACTTCTGTTAAAGATCAATTGAACATGAATGTATGCTATTTCTGTTCCCTCCCATTGATATATCTGTCTGTGTCTATCCTTTCTTTTTAAATTTTTTATAGCACACAAACCAAGATGGGTTTTTACTTACTTACTTACTTACTTACTTACTTACTTATTTATTTCGAGAGCACATGAGTGGGGGAGGGGCAGAGAGAGAGAGAGAGAGAGAGAGAGAGAGAGAGAATCCCAGGCAGGTTCCATGCTCAGCACAGGGCTTGATCCCACGACTCTGGGATCATGACCTGAGCCCAAACCAAGAGTCAGACACTTAACTGACTGACTCACCCAGGCATCCCTGTGGGTGTCTATCCTTAATGGAGATTTCCAGTAGAATTTGAAAATTAGGAGCATTAGGTTCTCAAATTTGTTGTTCTTTCTCAAAATAATTCTTGCTTATCTAGGTCCTTTACATTTATGCATGCATTTTAGAATTAATTTGTCAATTTCTACAAAAAGAGATTACATAGAATGTGTAGATCAATTGGGGGAGAATTGACATCTTAAAGATATTATTTTCCAGTACATGGAAAGATTTATCTGCATATTTATTTAAATCTTTATATTTGTTCACCAGTGTTTATTTCTCAGTGTACGGGTCTTGCACCTATTTTTTTTCTTAAATCTACCGCTAAATATTTCATGCTTTCTGATATAATAAATAGTATTTATATCATGAACAAATGTGGAACTTTGTCAAATGCTTTTTCTCTATCTCTTGAGTTAATTGTATGCTTTTTATTGTAGTGTCTCTTTTTCTTGATCATGCTAATGAGGGGTTTGTTAATTTTATTGATCTTTTCAAAGAACAAGCTGTTGATTTAAATAATTTTTTCTATTATTTCTCCATTTTTCATTACATTGATTCCCACTGTTGTCTTTATTGTTTCCTGTTTTTGGTATTCACTTTGTGTTTGTTATTTTTTAGCTTCTCAAGATAGATTATTGGTTTAAAATTTTTTTCTACTCTAAAATAAGCATTTTGCACTATAAATTTACCACTAAGTGCTGCTTTAACTTTACCCCATATATTTTGATACACTGTATATTCATTATTACTCAGTTTAAAATTTTTTATTTACATTGTGGTTCATGCTTAGAAGATATTATTTAATTTCTAAATATTTGAGGATTCCCCAGATCTTTTTTGTTACTGATTTCTAGTTTAATTCTCATATGGAGAGAGAACATACTTTGTATGATTTTCATTCTTTTGTTGAAATTTGTTTTATGGCCCAGCATATGGTCTATCATAGTAAATGTTCCGTGTGCACTTGAGAAGAATATGTATTCCAGTGTTATCGGGTTTAGCATTCCATAAATGTCAGTTAGATTAAATCAGTTAATAGTTTTGTTGAAGTTTTCTATATTCTTACTTATTTTCTCCCTTGTTTAAGCAGTTATAGAATCATGTTGAAATCTCTTGAAAGAACTGTGAGTTTGCTTATTTCTCAATTTGTAAGACTTTGTGTCATTTATTTTGCAACTTTGTTATTAGGTGTATAGACATTTAAGATTATTATATCTTCTTGATATATTGAGCATTTTATTATTATCAAATGTTCCTCTTTATCCCTGATAATAATCTATTACCCAAAGTCTATTTGTCTGATAATAATATAGCCATCCAGATTTCACCCAAATTAGTGTTTGCATGGCAAATCTTTTTCCATCCATTCATTTTTCACATGTAGATGTTTCTGAATTTAAAATGTTTCTTGTAGGGGCACCTGAGTGGCTCAGTAGGTTAAGCATTCAACTTTGGCTCAGGTCATGATCTCTCAGTTCATGAGTTCAAGCCCTGTATTGGGCTCTATCAGTGTAGAGGGATTCTCTCTCTCCTTCTCTCTCTCTGCCCCTCCCCCACTTGTGTGCACGTGCTCTCCCTCTCTCTCTCTCTCTCTCAAAATAGAAAACAAAACTTTGAAGAAATGTTTCTTGTAGACCACATGTGGTTGATTTTTATTTTTTTTATTGTGTCTAACAATCTTTGCTTTTTTAATTGCAGTTTCTAGATTGGGGGCATGGTGGTTGACCAATTTTCTGTAAAAGGCCAGATAATAAATATTTTCAGCTTTATATGACATGCAGTCTTTCTCAGCTATTTACTTCTATTGTAGTGTGAAAGCTGACACAGGTAATACATTAATGAAGGAGTGTGGCCGTGATCCAATAAAGCTTTCTTTACAAAACAGGTGGTGGGTCATACTTTGCCAACCCCTTGTCTGGATCATTTATATTTAATGTAATTATCAATATCATCCAGTTTAAGTCTACCATCTTGCTATTTTTCTATTTGTTTTATGTATTTTTATCCCAATTATTGTTCTTATTTGTCTTTTAGGTTAAGCACGTGTTTTATACCATTCCATTTGATCTGTACCAGTGGTTTATTAGTTGTATAGTTTGTTTTATTTAATGGTTATGCTACCATGTAAAAAATTCATCTTTATCACAGTACACCTTCAAATAATGTTATGCCATTTTTGTATAATGCAAGACCCTTACAATAGTTTATACCCATTGTCTCCTTCCATCCTTTGTCTTATTTTTTGAATACATTGTATTTCTCTATATGTTATAAACTGCATAATACATTGTCATTATTTTAGTTTTAAAGAGCCAATTACTTTTTTTTAATTTAAAAACAAGAAAAATTATTTTCTATTTACCTACATAATTACCTTGTCTGGCATGGTTCCTTTCTTTCTATAGATTTGAGCATCGGTCTAAATATATCTTCTAGTTTCTTGTTACTATATTTGTTTTCCTTTAAAATCCTTGAGTATATTATAATAGCTGTTTGAAAGTCATTGCTAATTCCATAATTTCTGTCATTTTGGGTCTATTTCTTTT
Source organism: Lynx canadensis (assembly GCF_007474595.2). Lineage (NCBI taxonomy): Eukaryota > Metazoa > Chordata > Mammalia > Carnivora > Felidae > Lynx > Lynx canadensis. The sequence continues at coordinate 132,596,751 of NC_044303.2, read as the reverse complement.
ACTTAGCTTTTTCCTTGGTTTGGGCCATATTTTCCTGCTTCTTTCCATTTGTAGTAATTTTTTATTGGATGTTGTACATTATGAATTTTTTTTGAGAGTCTGGATTTTGTTTTCTTCCTTTAAATAGTGTTAAATAACTTGTAGATGAGCTAATCTTTTGAGACTTGTTTTTGAGCTTTGTATGGGTAAGTGCAGAGGATCTTTTTTTCTTGAGTTTGCTCAGCCCTACTAAAAAAAGGCATGATTTTTCTTGGGTCTCTCCTGAATGTCTTAGTGGTTAAAACTGTGAATTCTTGCTCTGGACATTTTTTTGCTTATAGTTCCCTAGTGGGATTTTTTTTTTTTTTTTTTTTTTTTTTTTGTTTTGGCTTTGTGGAATTTTCTCCTATGCATATGTAGATTGCTCTCCAGAAACAGATTCCCTCTTTCTGCTCTAGATCCCTGGTCCTGCAAATTCCAACTCTCTTGGCCTTCCCAATTTCTGATATCTCTCTTCTAGCTCAGTGAGACAACCATGGTTTGCTTGGGTTCTTCCATTCTACACTGACAGAAAGTACCTCTACCACTCACCTTGTTTGTCTTCTTACCTGTGTCACAGTCCTGGGCAACATCTTAAGAACAGCTGATTCATATGTTTTGTGAGTTTTCCGGTTGTTTATGTTTGGATGGCAAGTCCAGTACCAGTTATCTCAACATGGGAAGAAGTGGAATTCTATTTATTTGATGTTTGATCCTTTAAGACAGATTTAAACTCTTCAGGAACCCCTGGTGAAAACTGGATGGATTCTCATTCCCCTGGAAATATCACCTTTGACTTAAATCTTTGAAAACTAAGACTATATCTAGAATGCTTCTTTAGATAGAACACTAGTATTATCTGGCCATTCCTTTATTTAAGAAAAAGTCTTGGGGCGCCTGGGTGGCGCAGTCGGTTAAGCATCCGACTTCAGCCAGGTCACGATCTCGCGATCCGTGAGTTCGAGCCCCGCGTCAGGTTCTGGGCTGATGGCTCGGAGCCTGGAGCCTGTTTCCGATTCTGTGTCTCCCTCTCTCTCTGCCCCTCCCCCGTTCATGCTCTGTCTCTCTCTGTCCCAAAAATAAAAATAAAAAAATGTTGAAAAAAAAATTAAAAAAAAAAAAAGAAAAAGTCTTTATTTTTATACTATAATTTTGGATTATTTTCCATGTTGATAAAACTCAGAAATAAGATTTCTAACATCAAATTTTTCCCTTTAATAATTATCTGTCATAATGCCACATCTCTTATTCAGTAAATTCTTACTCAGTTCTTAGATGCTTGGTATTTTTCTGGACTATAGAATACTACCAGCAAAAGCAAGTTAGGATCCATTCATTAACTAGTTGAGAAAAAGGGAAATGAGAGCTAAAATTGAAGGAGAATTCAAAGATTCTGGCAGTAGGGGGGTTGTTTTTATTTTTATTTTTACTGCTTCATATTATACAGTCTCAGATATCTTATATAGTCTAAGTAAAATTGATGTGTTAAATGAGAGAAAAACTACTAGAAGAATCAAAAATAAAAATGTCAAAGTACAAGAAAAATTTAAGACTAAATAATTCTTTAAATTGGTTTGTGTGTTCCTATCTCATAAGATCAATTTATTTTCAACAATTAAATGAATTTTCACAACATATATGAAGTCAAGAAAGTACAAGTAATTTGCCAGGCAGATAGGGTTGGAGGAATGGAAATAGTCTATAATATTAAAGACACATGGCAGAGGTCCAGAGACTCAGAGGCTCTGTGCACCAGGACCCTTTTAGTTCCTTTTGGCCTGTTGGTTCATCTGGCCTGATAAAGTTTTTGAAGAAGCTAGCATGCTAACAAAAAATTAAGCTGTCATGTTTGTCATTGTCAAATTGTGTAATCATTATCAAAATTATCACCTTATTTATTTATAGGAGTTTTTGTATAGTAGAGCTAATGACCCTTTTTCTAATCACGTATTTTTTAACTTTTTAATTCATCATTTTTCTATAGAGGTTTAAAAAATTATGCATGCATATTTATTAAACATTCTTTATAGTTTCTGAGGTTTTTGTCATGCTTGAAAAGCTTTTATACCCCAATGTTATTTTTTTAAGTTCTCCCACACTTTCTTTCTAGTATTTTATTATTTAACTGTGTTTACATTTAAATACTTACCCATCTGGCATTTATTTTTCTCTCATTTTTTCATTGTTTTTATTGAAGTGAAATTCATATAAGAATGTAATCATTTTCAAGTGAACAATTTAATGGCATTTAGTACATTCCAAAACATTTTTGTCGTGTCGAAAGGAACCCTGTGTGTCCATCAAGCAATTACTCTCCACTCCTCAGCCCCTGGCAACCACCAGTCTGCTTTCTGTCTCTATGGATTTACCTGTTCTGGATATTGCATAACAATGGAAGCATATAGTATATGACTTTTTCTGCCTAGCCTCTTCGGTTTAGCATAATATTTTTGATAAATATTTTGAAAGATCTTCCATTTAGCATAATATTGAAGCATGTGTCAATACTTCATTCCTTTTTATGGCTGAATAGTATTCCACTGTATTGTATATGCCACAATTGGTGGCTATTTGAGTTGTTTCCACATTTGGCTATTGGAAATAGTACTACTATGCACATGTATATACAAATATTTGTTTGGGTATATGTTTTCATTTCTTTTGGCTGCATACCTAAGAGTGGATTGTGGTATTTATTTGCATGTAAAGAATGAGATATAAATTCAGCAATTCCTTTTTTTCTCCCAAAAGGTTAGTCTTTTGTTCAGTCCCATTTCTTATTATCTTTCCTTTACTAATTTCCCTAATTAATGTTTCTTTTGTCATATCATGTCTATTAATGTTTCCTTTGTCATATACTAATTCCCATATGTACTTGGGTTTATTTCTTTTTTTTTATGTTTCTTTTTTTTATGTCTTTTTATTTATTTATTTATTTTAATTTACATCCAAGTTAATTAGCATATAGTGCTAATTAGCATATAGTGCATGATTTCAGGAGTAGATTCCTTAATGCCCCTTACCCATTTAGCCCATCCCCCTTCCCACAACCTCTCCAGTAACCCTCTGTTTGTTCTCCATATTTAAGAGTCTCTTGTGTTTTGTCCCTCTCCCTGTTTTTATATTATTTTTGCTTCTCTTCCTTTGTGTTCATCTGTTCTGTGTCTTAAAGTCCTCATATGAATGAAGTCATATGATATTTGTCTTTCTCTCTGACTGACTAATTTAGCTTAGCATAATACCCTCTAGTTCCATCCATGTAGTTGCAAATGGCAAGATTTCATTCTTTTTGATTGCCGACTAATACTCCATTGTATATATATACCACACTGTCTTTATCCATTCATCCATCGATGGACATTTGGGTTCTTTCCATACTTAAGCTATTGTCAATAGTGCTGCTATAAACATTGGTGTGCATGTGCCCCTCTGAAACAGCATACCTGTATCCCTTGGATACATACCTAGTAGTGCAATTGCTGGGTCATAGGGTAGTTCTATTTTTACTTTTTTGAGGAACCTCCATACTGTTTTCCAGAGTGGCTGTACCAGTTTGCATTCACTTTGGTTTATTTATTAACTGTTTGTTTGGCTCCTTGTTCTATCTGTCTGTGTGACAATACCACAAGTTCTCTTTACCTCATATTCACATAATTATCATTTTAAGTTTTAGACAAGAAAGTCTACTTCCTACTCTTACTCTCATCCCCAGTTATTCCTTTTGTTATATTTTCTCTTGCTAGTTCCATGTGTTTATTCCAGGTAAACTTTTCCTTTCTTTTCATTGATGACATTATAAATGTCATTAATACCTTCTTGGCATTCACATGGAAAATTATCATGTTAATTTGTACTTAAGAAAATGGTCAAGGGGCACCTGGGTGGCTCAGTGGATTAAGCGTCCAACTTCAGCTCAGGTCATGATCTCATGGTTTGTGAGTTCAAGCTCCACATCAGGCTCTCTGATGTCAGCTAGGATCCCACTTCAGATCCTCTGTCCCACTCTCTCCCTGCCCCTCCCCTACTCGTTCTCTCTGTCAAAAATAAAGATAAAAAGAAAGAAAGAGAAAGAAAGAGAAAGAAAGAAAGAAAGAAAGAAAGAAAGAAAGAAAGAAAAAGAAAGAAAATGGTCAAGAATCCCATCTCTAAAATGGAAATGGCTATTCATTGTACACTCCAGTGCAGTTAATAAGGGGCACTGTGGTAAATGAGGTTTCACATTTTTAGGTAGACTGTTATTTTTTTTTTTAGCTTTGAAATCTGAAGGAGATGATTACTATATTAATGGCGCCTGGACTATTGACTGGCCTAGGAAGTTTGATGTTGCTGGGACAGCTTTTCACTACAAGAGACCAACTGATGAACCAGAATCCTTGGAAGCTCTAGGTCCCACCTCGGAAAATCTCATTGTCATGGTAAATGTGTCTTTGCCTCTTAATTTCTACTATTTGTTATTTGCCCTGTGAGATACAGAGGAGCAGGCTTTATTATCTCTGTTTTACAGGTGGTGAAATTAAGGTTAATAAAGATAAAATGGTTTGCCTAAGGATATAAAATTTGTGTAAGGTTAGGCCATATTGCTCTTTCCATATGACTATTTTCTCAGTGCCTGCTTGAATAATATTTTTATAACCAAACAAGGCAGATGAGGGAAATGTCTCTAAATTACCCATGAAAATGGGGGGAGAAAAATCCAATATAAGTGCATGTGTTCTAAAAGTTATCTTAAATTTCCTATGAGACTTACTTTATGACATTTTCTTCTTCGAAAGAAATGATAAATATCTGAATGAAGCCTCATTGTATTTTAACTATCTTCACCAGTTGTTTTCAATGGCAGGTTCTGCTTCAGGAACAAAATTTGGGAATTAGGTATAAGTTCAATGTTCCCATCACTCGGACTGGCAGTGGAGACAATGAAGTTGGCTTTACATGGAATCATCAGCCTTGGTCAGAATGCTCAGCTACTTGTGCTGGAGGTAAGACACCCACTAGGCAGCCCACCCAGAGGGCAGGACGGAAAGCACAATATATTCTGAGCTATGCTTTGTGTTTGCTAAAGAAGCTAATTGGAAACATTTCTTGCAGGTTTGCTTCAAGCTGTAATTTAGCAAAAGAAACTTTGCTTTAATTATATTATATTCCGTTTGTTTTTAACCTCGTGTAATTTGTACAGATTTGTTGGTAAAATACATCTTGGCACAATGAGTGTCTCTGCTGGTGCTTCTCCCAAGACTGTCTTGAAGGTGGGCTGTTTGCTTTTCGTGAACACATTCTTGGTAAAGAACATCAAGAGTTTTAAATAAGAAAATGAGCAAGAATCAGACGGCACAGATGCAACTTCTTGTAATGGGGGATGAGAATGTATGTCTGTGTGCTAGCGTGTTTGTGTTTGTGTGCTTGTGTGTTTCCCACAAACCTATTCAAACTCCCTTCTCCAGCCATCAAAGTTAAGGGGCTATATACTGGGATACTACGCTAATTCCTGGTGTCTGGGTCTCTGGGTTGATGATGTATGCTGACCCCATTATAGTCCCTCAGAGAGGTAGCTGCTAGGCGGTGGTTGGTGATGTGTTGGTTGTCCCATGTGCGTTTTTCATGGGTGCCTTTTCCCCACAATTTACTCTATTCCTAATCCTCCTCCCTCTAGTGGCCACCAATGCAATTCTTTACCTCTGGCTGGGAGAGCAGGACAGTTGGCTTCCTTCAAAGCCAACACCCTTGCTGCTGCATGGACTGGTGAGTAGAAGTGCTGTGCAAGCAGCATCTTCCTTCTCTCTGGAGACTAAATGCATCGCCTCCACCGTACACCTTGGTCCCAATAGACGAGGAAACAACCCTATCCGTCAGGCCTAGGCTGGGTTAGAGTACCTCACCATTCCAAAAAGGAAGACTGATTTTGAATAGTGATATTTAGAATGGGAGGAATAGAAGTAAAGTGAATCACCCCATTTTACCCCATTGCCAATGTATTACCTATGTTCCCTTTCTAAACTGCCCAGAAACATATGATTTAACGTGGACTTTACCCTATCTTGTCTGGTACTCACTGAATTTCTAAACACCTCTGATTCTCAAGGCTGGAATCAGAGAAATTATTTTCACAGAAAGATTATTATGTAATATGTTCAATATTTTCAGACTCATACAGAATTAAATCATTGATCAGCTATAACTCCAACTTCAGTAGTAAGCAGTATATAAAACATCAAAAAACCCACAAATTAATACTACTACGACTACTACTAATAATAATTTCTTCTCCTATGTGAGGTGTCATAAAACATGGTTATATATAATTTGTGGCTTATTTTAAAAGATCTCTAGTTCCCACCCATTTTGTGTGTGAAATGGCTAGTGATTTATATTGTAAAGTTCTAAAAACGATAAAGCATTACTATGTATTTTAATAAAATAAAGGATATTTGAAATTAATTGTTCAAGTGAATGCCATTTTATTATATTTTGGTGGCATTTATACAGATATGTTTCTTTGTTCCAATAAATTCATTTTTATTCAATCTGTAAGCTAACTTATCCCTTTCACATACCAAAAAAAAGTCTTTATGATATCAGTATATACATGATTAAGACCCTGAAGTATAAGGTAGGATAAAGTTGTTAAAGAAGAGTTAGAATAAAGTTTAGGAAGTCTAATGAGGAAAGTCTAACTGTTGAAGTTGGTTAGCTCAGAGAAGAAAAGGTTGAAGGAAAGTATATTAGTATCTTCAATTCTGTGACAGAATGTTGAATGAGAAATTCTTAGTGCCTGTTCGTCTTTGTACTGAAAATTGCTATATTTGGGGATGATTTAGACACAGTCTTGTCTGAGGCCAAGGAGGGATTAAGTGAATTCTCAGTGTTCCTTCTAACCCTAGGATTCTTTTGTTCAAAAAGGAGATAGTTCAACAAAAAGGGTGGGGGTTAGGCTATAAGAACTGAATTTAGAAGAAAAACTTTGTATTCAAGATGTATGAAAAATCTAAAGGAGTTTTATTCTTTTCCATAACACTGGCGTCGAGAAATCATAATACAAAAATGATTTCTTGTGGTAGGGGATAAAACAAAAAGAAAAACAAAGAGGGAGAAAAGCCCCTGGAAAGAGAATTTTCTGTTTTTTCAATTTCTTCGTTTTGTTCTGGAGCCACTGGTCCTAGATATTTGAGGTGGTTCTGGCAACTGGAATTCTGCTCACTTGTGTGTGATTATGACAGCAGTCATGAGGCCATTGCCTTCTTTGGAAGAGACATGTACAGTACTTGTTGGCAGGGATAGTGTGAAGAGCTGCCATTTGTCTTGCTTGGTAAGTGGTTCTCAAAGTGTGGTTGCTGGACCAGCAGCATCAACATCACCTGAGAATTTATTAGAAAGTGCTAATTTGGGGGCCCCACCTCAGACCTACTGAATAGAAACTCTGAACTGGCCTCCACAGTCTATGTTTTAATGAGCTCTCCAGGTGATTGTGATGCTTGCTCGAGTTTGAGTACTACTGATTTGGTTGACTGAGAAACTGAATCCTAGACACAGAGAATCTCTTCCTCCCTTACTGACATCTGTGCATCTCTCTAGACTCACTTTGCACCTAGAACACTATCTGAAATATGCTAGGCAGTCAAGAAAGGTTTGTAGATGAGTGGATGAGCAAAAGGAACTAATTATTCTGGCAATTATTTATTCGTGCTAGTTTTTTCCAGTGTAGGAAATGAGAGTTTGGAATTGTTAATTTTCTTAGGAGGTGGCAGTTCTTAATTGGGATGTTTCACTCTGATCTTTCTAGGGTGGTGTTGGGTGTGTTGAGGACACCAAAACCTTTAAAAATGGAAAAAAGATTAAACAAGAAAGGTCTCAAGGAACTTTCTATTGCAATCTCACAAGACTCTTGGTGTTCTCACCTATGACTGTCCTGCATATGTTTTATTGGTGGTAAATGACAAACTTTGAATTTGGGAATGATGTTGATAGATTTCTCATATGATATCTTTTAAGATAAGAAGTTTTGAGACTGTTTTTCTCTGTTGCTTAGCAGACCCAGTGACAAATCTAATGCTGTAGGAAACATTGCTGGTGATTCAGTCTAAGTAATGGTCTTTTCTCTGAGTAAATGATGAAACACTTCCTTGGCCTGAATAAGAGCATTGAGATGCTATGGGGTGTTGTCTTCAGGATAAAGGTGATTTTTAAGATACAGTTGTGACTTTTCCTGAGAGAAATCCAAGTCCACTGAATTAAAACGTAACTATCTTCTGAACCACTGTTAACTCCTCCTAGAGTTTTGTTCCTTTATTCCTTATCCAGAGTGTTGCACAGATAAATCTGTGATTTATCTGATTCTCAAATTTATATCTTACCATTATATTCATGATTAATGTGTTAGTTGATAAAGTTGGCTGGGTAGAGAGAATTATATTATTATTATTATTATTAATGTTTTATTCATTTTCTAAGAGAGAGAGAGAGAAAGAGAATCTGAAGCAGGCTCCATGTTGTCAGCATGGAGCCTGATGTGAGGCTTGAACTCATGAACCGTGAGATGATGACCCGAGCTGTAGTCAGACGTTTAACTGACTGAGCCACCCAGGCGCCCCTAGAATTGTATTATTTTTAAATACAGAGATTTAGGGGCTTTCTTTAAAGTAGTAATTTATGCCACTGTATCTTTGCAGTACAGCTTTTAAAAATTAAAATAACAAATATTATGTATTCATTCTTTGATTTTAGTCATACATATTTGCTTTTTCCTAATATTTGGCTGGATATGTGGTCCTCAGATTTGAACATCAAAATCACCTGGATGTCTTGTTCAAACAAGATTGCTAGGTTCTGCCTCCAATTTCTGAATCAGTAGGTCTGGAATAGACACCAAGAATTTGCACTTGTAATAAGTATCCAGGTGCTACTGATGCTGGTGCTACTGGTTCAGGAACCATACTTTGAGAAACATTGAGCCAAATACTTAGATTTCATAAAGTAAATGCTTATTAAAACAAAGTGACAAATCATTGAGGTGGTAATCCATATTACAGTTGTAATCTACCTTATAGCTAGTCTTTTTAATGATAAATGGTTCCACTGCTCAGCCAAGTAATAATAAATAAAATGTTATAGTTTATAAAACATTTTCTGGCACCCTGTTATATTTGATCATAATCAACAGCACCATGAGCCTAGGCATTGCTGTTATTATTCCTATTTTATAGATAAAACCCAAGTGAAGTAACTTCCCAAAATCAAGACTTATAAATTGAATGTCTAGTGATTTTTATTTTTTTAATTTTAATTTTAATTCTTTATTTTTTTGAAAGAGTGTGTGTGAATGGGGGTGGGGGGAGCAGAGAGAGAGGGGGACAGAGGATCTGAAGCCTACTCTGCATAACAGCAGTGAGCCTGATGCAGGGCTCAAACTCACAAGCCATAAGATCATGATCTGAGCTGAAGTCAATGTTCAACCAACTGAGCCACCCAGGCACCTGTGTCTAGTGATTATTTAAATGTAACATTCTCTCTTAATAAAGATGGTCCCTTATGTTGAACAGAGCTTTACCACCAGTTGGCCACCTCCATAGAGCAACATGATAGATATATCCCTACTCAAAAAAATCTCCTTCACTAGTTTGAAGTTTTATTTTCAAATGCTTTACCTAAAGGAGTGGTTCTTAACTTTGGTCCTACCTTCAAATCACTTAGAGAGCACTGAAAATTTTGATGCTCAGGCTTGCCCCCAGAAATTCTGATTTAATTTGTCAGGAGTGTGGCTGGGGCATCAGATTTTCAAAAACTCCCTAGGTAGTTCTAATGTGCAGCCAAGGTTAAGAAATACTGCCATTGAACAAACTACAAGCCACCATGTGCAAAGACTGCATAGTGGGTTGGGTTGTCTTTCCCACAGCCCTTGAGGTATATTGTTAAGAGTCCCAGCCATTATCATCCATCTTCCATTATTCTGAAAAAAAAATTTTGCACATTTTGGCTACAGCATTTGTGGTAGAATATATTATAATATGAGTCGTATCTACTTCTGTATTTATTTATTCATTACTAGACCTCAACCACAGTCTTCTTTTTCCCCCTTCCACCCCTCTGCCTGTAGGTTGCACTGTATGTAGTCATATACTTTGTATTAACACATTAGAAATCTACAAATCTGCTCTGTGCTTTTTATACTTTTAGATACTTAAAATTAAAAATTTTACTAGGGTATTAAATAAATTTAGTCTTAGTAGAAAAAAAAATATTGCCATTGAGGCTGATGGAAAGTTTATTTAGTATTCAAATAATTTACATTCAGATGCAAATACCATTAGTAGCATTAACTCACATCTTTGTTTTTAATGAGCTACTAGTTAAATGCAAACATAATGAGATTTATTTATAAGTGTCTGGGGTTGGAAAGTAGAATGGGACATCAGAGGAGAAAGTAAAAATGTAATAGAATTCCAGTTAATTTCATAATTTTCTTTAGTGTGGCCATCAGATTGGATATGCCTTTAGAAAGGTTTTTTTTTTCTTCAGTTTATTTACGTGCTTTCTTCTTTACCTGATGGATCATTTATAAGCATCTAATCAATGCTTTTAAAACTAGCTGCAACCGTGCTTCTCAGTCTTTTGGCTAAGATCTAGTGAAATTGTGCTAAGTAGGTTTTCTGAAGTTCTTCCTCTAATTTGAAATTTTTGTGGTACTTATGGAGTTACAGTGAATAAGTGTTTGTATACTCAACCAACTTTAATTTAGACCCATAAGTCAGAGGCATATGGCTCCTGTTTTAACTCAATATTTATGAAAAACAATAACATTCTTTTTTCTCCTTGTGCCATAGTTCTAGAGAAGGTCATCTATTGTTACAGGAAATTTTTGTTTCATTAGGGAATGAATCTTTGCAAAATGCCAACAGACAGTATTCATGATCATTTCCTTCCCTACATTTCTGGATGTGCTCTCATTTCCCATCATTTAAACCATTTACTTTCTACCCCAAAGTCTCTTTAACCCCCCTCTTATTTGAAGCAACCCTTATGTTTTAAAGCAAAGCCTCCAAAGCCAATTAACTGAGAGTCCATGCTGTATTGTTACATTCAAGTTTGCACCTGTTCTGTTAAAAAGAAAGTCTTAAGAATGCTTTGTTTGTGATACAAAGAAAAGTCAGAAATACATAAATATTTACATTAATTACATTAATTTTAAATTTATACCCTAAATATACAGTCTTTGACCTCCGATTGGCTCTATTGACACTTCTGACTATTTTCTCTAAATTTGTTTGTCTAGGGTTTTCTTTCTTTCTCTTTATGTGAAAGTACAAAGATTGCATGCCAAAGAACTCATTTTGGTCAAGTTTCTGCTGACAATCAGAGGCATCTCATTGTTGAACACTGCTTGGCGGGCAGGTCAGGGAGAAAAGATAAGCTAAAGCTATATTAAGATTGAGGAGGAGGTGGAGGGAGACAGGTTTATTTTTATAGGCAATTTTGATTTTATTTGGAGATCAAAATAGAGATTTTTCATATATATACTACGGGGTTATTCAGGAATGTTTCTGGTCAATTGTTATTGACCATTTAAAATTTTACCATTATTTATCTTTTACATTTACATAGCCTAATCAAATTTTCTTGTATGTTTCATGCTTATTTTATTTATTTTTCTTTTTCTTCCCTGGATGTCATCTTAAGCCGTGTGTGTGTGTGTGTGTGTGTGTGTGTGTGTGTGTATGTGTGTGTGCATGAGTAGCATATAGACTTAGAAAATATTCTATATGTTTCTTCTTTCTCACTAGAACAGTATTTTTAATTGACCTTTTTTTATGATTTCACCTAATTCATCTGAATTCTTACACATATAGGACCTGGTTTCTACTCCTTAATATTTTTAAGATGCTTTACATAGTTTCCAACCACTACTATTTTGTATTTTCCTGATGTAGGCCCATATTTTTCAAACTGCGCTATGGTGCCCAGAACACTGCAGCAGACTCACAAAAGGCACAGCAAAATATTGTATATTTTCAATGGTAACATAGTGACATCGGGCATATACCACACTGATTATTACTAAGTTGTTTGGACCTAACTACTTAAGAAATAAAACTCTTAGATTTTTCTTTTTCTGCATAGGAGGGTTAGGGTTGTGAAAAAATTACTGACACATTGGTATCATGAACCAAGGAAGTTTGAGAACTCTTGATTTAGGTTAAAATTTAGTGTCATTAAAGTGGATAAAAATTAGTCATCTCCCATCCTTCCAAATGAGTTGAATTTCATTTTATGAAAGAAAAAAATGCATGTAAACTCCTTAATCAGGGTATGATGATGTTCGGTGTTTAAAATTAGAGCCTCTTTCGTACTTCCAGTTAAGGAACGAGAGGTCTTGAATGCTGTGTAAAATTTTCCTTCCTAACTGTATTAAGTTTTCCTTCTGATATGTCCTGAATATGTTTCCTTTCTCTATCTCTGTTAGTTCAGATCAAGATTGGTAGGTGATTAAAGCAGAAAGGAAGGAAGGAAGGAAGGAAGGAAGGAAGGAAGGAAGGAAGGAAGAAAGAAAAAATTTAAAAAAGAACACACCTAAATATTTAAAAAGTCCCTATAACAAATTCGTCTTTGCAATCTACTACTTAACAAGTTTATGTAAAAATCTACACTATTCCATTTATTAATGACAGACTTTTCAAGTTTGTTTAATCATGCAGATTTGCCTTGGCCTCTTTAAAAAGTTGGATATTTCTACATTGTTTCTATGTAAGCACTATGTGTTCATGTTATATATTTCATTTTCAAAAATGGCACAACGCAAGCAAAGGTGCCCTTAAAAGTATACTAATTCCATTATAACAATCATTTTTAAATTGTCTTTAAAAAGTAATTATTAAAAAAATATATAATACAATATTTATGCTAATACTCATACCTGACTAAAAGAGAACAGCTCTCATAGTACCAAACAGATAAATGCCTTACATTTTCAGCGATGTTCTTTTCATTTCTTTGCTAATTCTAAGATACCTAACTTTTCTTTTTAAGATTTTATTTTTAGGGGTGCCTGGGTGGCTCACTCAGTTGAACGTCCAACTCATCCAACTCTTGATTTCAGCTCAGGTCATGATCTCAGTTTGGTTGGTGAGTTTCGAATCCTGCATCAGTGTTGCACTGACAGTACAGAATCTGCTTGGGATTCTCTCTCTGTCCATCCTCAGCTCCGTGCCCTCTCTGTCTCAAAATAAAATAAATAACCTTAAAAAAAATTGTTTTTAAGTAATCCTTACCCCCAAGATGGTGTTCGAACTCACAACCCTCAGATCAAGAGTCATATGTTCGGAGTGCCTGGGTGGCTCATTTGGTTGAGCACCAGGCTCTTGATATTGGTTCAGGGCACGATCTCATGGCTATGAGATTAAGCCCAGTGGCAGGCTCTGCCCTGAGCATGGAGCCTGCTTGGGATTGGGATTCTCTCTCTCTCTCTGTCCCTCCCCCTCTCCCTCTCCCTCTCTCCCCTGCTGATGCTCTCTCTAAAAAAAAAAAAAAAAAAAAAAAAAAGAGTCACATGCCCTACTGGCTGAGCCAGCCAGGCACCCCAACATACCAAACATTTTTAGCATGTTAACATTTTTAACATTTTAACATAAACTAATAATGGCCAATTCACAGTATTAGTGAGCTAACAGAATGTGCCTCAAACAAACAAGTATTTCCAGCATTGACTTTTATAGACATCATCATAATAATAACTAATATGTGTTAAAGCTTATAAAGGACATCTACGCTGTAACTTTGACACAAACTTAGAGTAGAGAAGTCCCAAAATGGAGCAGAGAGGAAAGCAAAATCCAGTTGTTTCTCAAGATTCAAAGTAGACTTGAGATTGAAATTAAGTATGAAAGACATTAAGAAATTGAATCTTTTAGCTGAGTTTGCTTCTTTTTGGTTTGGGATTTACCATCCAAAAGTCACTTTCAGAGTTAAGTAAAAGGTAACAGATAGAAATTTTAGTTTGAATAATTAAAAGCACTTTATTCATTGCCATTTTATTTCCCTTTTAAGAAATGTAGTTATATAATTAGTTTTTGAGAAAAATTCCCTATAAAAGATCATTTCTGTGTGAAGTTACACAATGTACTATTGTTTGAAACTATGAGAGTGATTTTATGTTTGATTTCCATATATACCAACTTAGACATAAAATAGATCACGGTGATATTTTTAATAATTCAAGCCCCTTGTAAAAAGTGACTTGAGTTTAGAAATAATAAAGATGTGCATTCAGCTGTTTATTGTTCCCAAATTTTCTCTTTGGTCTTTGAAATATAAAATACTTGTGGGACTAGACAGTAGTCTATCATTGCATTGACCATGGCTTTCCCCTATTCACTTTCTCCCGCCATCCCCTTCTTTTAGGTCATTTGCAATGTCGGGAAAGAAGAGTACCCTATAATATATGGGCTTAGGTGTACCAGGCATCATTGCAGGGCATCTGTGAACATCACAGCTCCTGAAAGCCTAGGCTCTATAGCCATCAATTGCACCTGGCTTGGTTCTCATATAGCATGCCCTTAAGAAGAGTAACTTCTCTAGACAAACTTATGCTCTTGCTTGGTTCACAGTTCTGGAAGTTAATATGTTTGCTCATTTATTTATCTATAATAATTATTTCTATTTATCTTTTTACTTAAGCACATGGCTTCCCCTATATAATACACTTAAAATTTTTTTTTAATTCTTCTGTGTATTTTTAATATTGTTTAAAATTTCCAATTTCATGTAAAAAGTCTTACATATAAAATTTAATTTGATAACCTGACAGTTTTTATTGTTTACTCCGCATTTTCTCTTATGTTACGATGTATAGATGAAGGCAGGAAGTCTCTGCTAACACAAAACATTTTCCCTAGTACTCTTTTCTTTCTTATTTCATCTCATTTCTATTGCTTTAGAGATTATATTCTTCCCTAACATGATCGGACCTGCATACATGTTAGCTCACTGAAAAACTTGGGGAAGGCTGAAAGCAAAGTTGAAGTACATTCCTATTGTATTAGTGATTTGTGTGTCACAGGTTATGTTTCACTTCACAAAAAGTCTGTCCAAAATAACATTTTTAACAGTCATAATATTATACATCTTTACAAGGTATTATGCATAAAATGCTTTTGAAAAAAATTAAGCATTTTTTACCGGTAAACATCATCATCTCAATTTTATTCTATTAATATTACTATTGATTCTGATATTTCTATTCCCATTTTTTCTTTACTTGAGGAAATAAATAGTTTAAAAGCTATACAGCTTTTTTATAACTGAAATCTGAAATATTTACTCTTTGGTTCTAAGAAAGAAAGAGGTGCTATATATAATTAAAAGAAAGTCTTTAAAAGCCTGGCTCAGTTGGTAGAGCATGTGAACCCTTGATCTTGGGGTTTTAAGTTTGATCACCATATTGGATGTAGAGATTACTTGAAGATAAAATCTTTGAAAAAATAATAGTAAAAGAAAATCTTCTCTGTTGGTAGTAAATACTCACAGTGTGTAGGAGAAGCTCCAGGTCTTCTTGGACTATCAACATCATTTCTCTAAAATTTTTTTAAATGTTTTTATTTATTTTTGAGAGCGAGACAGAGCATGAGTGGGGGAACGGCAGAGAGAGAGGGAGACAACAGAATCTGAAGCAGGCTCCAGGATCTGAACTGTTAGCACAGAGCCTGACTTGGGGCTCAAACCCACGAACTGCAAGATCACGACCTGAGCCAAAGTTGGCGCTTAAGACTGAGCCACCCACGCGCCCCTTTTCTCTAAAATTTGTAATAAAATATCAAAAATAAATCCTACAGATCACAGAGATTTCTTTTTAGTATAACATGAGTCAGTTCTTCATAGGAAGCTTGCCTGGCACAAGTTTCTATTTCTAGTTAGTGTTCTGCCTCCTGACATCTGCCCCTTCCGATGTGTATGTCTACTGGTAAAAACTCAAGCACTGAAACAAGACTACACAAATAAAGGAATCTAACAAATGCCTGTTTTCCAGACTTAGTATTCTGTAGAATATGGGGCAGAGTGGACCTAAAAGGGAATAAAATTAGACAATTGAATTGGGGACGAAGAAAAGAGGAGACAATTTTCGTAGAATTTTGGATGTGGAGCAAACATTAGAAATGACCTAATTTGATGGTCTCATTTTACAAAGGAGAGTGAAAACTTACTTTAGGTTATTTCCCTAAACTACTTAGAACTCACAAATAGGTGTAATAAGAAGATAAAGTGAAAAGGGACAAAATTATAGACCTGTGGCTATGAAAAGAGTGCTTAATATCAGTGAAGATCAGAGGAAGAGAAATCAGACAACAATATAACAAAATAGGGAGGCTGTAAAACTAACACTATTAGACCTGAAAATGCATTATTTTATTAGATAAGGTATTTTCCATAATATAATCATATTGGTTCTTGCCTTATTCTCCCCATTTTAATGTAATCTCATTGAAGTCAAGACTTGTCCCTTGACTAGTTTGCCCTCCTATGATAATGAAAAACCATGCCTTAGACATAGTAGGAATTTGGTGTGTTAAGTTAGACACTTTCCATAGAAGAAATTACTGTTAATAACTAATGAATAATAGAAATTCGCTCCAGGGATAGTATGATTTCAAATAAATGCAATATGTGCATCCCCTACCCTACCTTACCATCACTAAACACAGTTACTGTAGAAAAATACAATATTTTAGGGGTATCTGACTGGCTCAGTGGGTAGAGCATGTGACCCTTGATCTCAGGATTGTGAGTTCAAGCCCCATGTTGAATGTGGAGATAACTTAAAAATAAAATCTTTCAAAGAAAAATATAATATTTTAGAGTTGTGTGCTTTTTTTTTTTTTCCTGAATAATCCTGTATTTCCCTGGAACATCTAGTCTTGCTTCAGACAGAAGGAAAAGATGAGAAAGGAAGCCTATGAAAAATAAAAACTGGCAGGAAGAACTTCAGAAGGAGAAAGCATATGGGTGGAACTGATTGGTACCCTGGGTGTCAGCTGTTAGATCAAGGCAGGTAGGCTTTACTCTGCCCTGCAAATGCTTGTGTCTGGCCAATAGTCACAGATTCCATCAGTGAGAGGCAGAGCAGAGAGACTTTTTTCCCCTGGTGCTTGTTGTTCTTTGGATGCTATCTAGAGTGAAGATTTAGATTCAATTAATATTGCTGGCCATGTGTGTACAGTATTGTCTTGGTTGCTAGCTACTTTATAGATGTTGTGGTTAAGTAAATTACTGCCTTAGCCACCAGCCACATTTGTAGTATAAGCTCTAACTTTTTAACATCCCCCCACCCCCTTCCTCTTCAGAAAACTGTTTCTTGGGTTGGTATGATGAGTTATGCCACTAGGTTAGATTATCTAGATGTTGGTTAGCCTCTCAATCCCAAGGATACATTTATACCTCTCTTTCCATTATTAACTCATTCACATATGGTTATAGATTGCTCACTTACTGAGTGGGCTAGCTCTGGAATGTTGAGTCTTAAGAGTAGATTTGAAAAGACCTAGAAAATCTTTCTGCTGCATTTAACCTCCCCCATTTATTTCTTAGTTTACCACATGTCATTCTTTCAAGTGAAATTCAGGCGGTAATTTATGTGCATTGAATGCCCACCTCTCTACTTTTAAAATGATCAACTGTTCTGTGAAAGGCAATATATTTCCAAATATTGTTACAAAATTATTTAATTCTCTAAAAGAAGATCTAGATGGGATATGAGAACATTGAGCAGCTTATAAGGGGAATAGAGAAGGGATTGAAAAGGAGGCGAGGAAATTGAGAGGCACTATGGTCTCTGGAGCCTTTACTCAGGATTGGCCCTAGGAATGTAGCTGCTGAGCCCAAGACCCTATGTTCTTCAGTTGAACTATCAACATCTCCTAGAGTAAGCACAGTGGATAAAAGATTCCATCCAGGACTCACTTGCAGCTTACTGGACTTCATGATCATTTTCCTGGGGTATAGCTATTTCAAAATACTAGAAACCATTTCCTGATATATAGCTAGAGCAGTGATTCATTTGGGTATTCCTTCCTCTCACTGGACAAGAGAACCTTTGGTGGGAAAATAGATCATCTGTAATTTTTAACTGTCGGCTAAAAATTAAATATTAAATATAAGACTTGATAAATTTAAACTTACAGACTAAATTAAGGGTTATGTTTCCATGTTAAGAACCTTCATGTTTGGGGGGTGCCTGGGTGGCTCAGTTGGTTGAGCTTCCGACTTCATGATCTCATGTTTTGTGAGTTCAAGCCCCGCATCAAGCTCTCTGCTGTCAGTATAGAGCCCACTTTGGATCCTCTATCCCCTTGTTCTCTGCTCCTCCCCTGCTCATGCTCTCTCTCTCTCTCAAAAATAAATAAAACATTAAAAAAATGAAGAACCATCATATTTTATTCTTTGATAAGCCAAATAAAAATCTATATATAGGATACACCCATTTTAGAGAGTTTGAAGTAAATATGTATTGATAATGGCATCTTTGTTTTTAAACTTTATGATATGAAAACATTAATTTTTTAAGCATGGAAGAGGGGTGACATTAAATTAAAAAATAGGTATAGAATTTGCATGCCAGTAACTTTAGATGTGTGAAAATAAAATGCAATTAGTGTAGTTTTAAATTTGACCAATTAAATTCTGCAGATCATCTGCATACTCCAGGGATGTGGACGCTAAGTCACTAGAATTTGTTTTTAATTGGACATATACTGACTAGTCATGTGGACATTTTATGTTTTTGCTTATAAACTATAAGTCCTTAGATTTGAAAACACAGTAACTTTGTGTAACTGGATGTAATTATTCCCAACAGGATTTAAATCAACTCCTTAGCAGTATTTTACAGATTACTTTACTTAAAAAAATTTTTTTTAATGTTTATTTATTTTTGAGAGAGGGAGAGAGACAGAGTGTAAGCTGGGTAGGGGCAGAGAGAGGGAAACACAGAATCTGAAGCAGGCTCCAGGCTCTGAGCTGTCAGGACAGAGCCTGACACAAGGCTCAAAATAACAGAACGCGAGATCATGACCTGAGCTGAAGTGGGATGCTTAACCGTCCCACTTCTGGGGACAGTTATTTCCACATGATCTGTATTTTCTATTTTCTACACCTAAAGGCTGCATTTCCCTTAGGCCCAAAGTGTGTGTTTCAAAATCCATCCTAAATTAGGTACATTGGTTTAGAGTTATCCTATTGCTACTGATTTAAAAAGGAAACAAAGGAAAAAAAAAAAGATCTCTGAATCTGCCAAGTGTGGGGTTAAAGGTTGGAAGGGGGTTTTTATGCTGTTGGAGAAAGATAGTTCAGCATAGTCAGAAGATTTGGAATAGATTACTGGTATAGTCAGTTCTTGAGTGTGAAATACCACACTGTCTAATAGAACATTTTAGAAGAAAATAAAAGATAAACGCAAGGAAAGATGCATCTTCATGAAACAGAGTAATTTCAGCTGTTTATTCAAGGACTTTAATTTTTACTTCATAAAAAATAGTGTTCTGAACTCATGAACCTGAAGTGAACCCCACAATACCCTAATTCTCGGTCTTTAAGAAGTCTGGAAGGCATGACCAAAATGAAGTCAATTTGTAATTGTTAGCACTTAGTTCAATATCTCTTAAGAAGCACAGTTCCTTATACTTAGTAACTATTCTCTGTTGAATGAGTGAATGAATGAATGCATGAATGAATGACCTATCAACCACATTTAACTGGCGTGTTTAGTATGTGTACTATGTAATTTTAAACGAATTACTGGATCCCACCAAAGTGCAAAATAGCCTTAAAAATAAAGATCCAGAACAAAGATATGAGACTGTGGATATTTTTTATTTTGTTGTTTGTGGTTTGTTTCTTTTCCACATTTTCAACAATTAATGTTATGTAGTTAAGTTTTTTCAAGAAACATACTTGGCTAGAATTTATCTTAAGATCAAACATAAATTTCACCTATAATAATGAATGTCTCAACCTGTGATTCGAATTGCAGAGGCCTTTCTTTTACATTAATGGCTACTTTTAAAAACTAATATAATTATAACCACACAACATTTCTAGGCTTAACTTAAAGGAAGTAGAATTTTTTCTTAACCTGTAGAAACTGAATGGATGTTTCTGGCACTGATGCAGAGTAACAGTTCCATTTGGTAGTGTTGAAAACGTTTATTCTTTTCTGAAAACCAGCCAAGGTATTAAATTGAATGACAACTTTCTTGTTGCAAATCAGATTTTTTTTTATTATTACACATAATTATCAAAGTTGGGTAAAGTTGTTTAAGTCCTCCGTGTAAGTGGGTGGTTTGAGTCTCCCCTCTCCAAGTATAATCATATTTGAATGACTTTGAAAAAAATAACCATGATGACTTA
Organism: Lynx canadensis; assembly: GCF_007474595.2. Lineage (NCBI taxonomy): Eukaryota > Metazoa > Chordata > Mammalia > Carnivora > Felidae > Lynx > Lynx canadensis. The sequence goes on along the minus strand of NC_044303.2, from coordinate 132,576,351 downwards.
TAAAAATAATCCCCACTCTTCCTGATAGGAACAACATATTGAACTGGGTGGAAGAACTGTGGCAATTGGAAGTTGACCCTATGACTAATGGTGGAGATTTCTGTCTAGGTGGGTCACATGGACTTAGTTATCTGCCCACTGGAATGACACAATGGGGAGCTAGCTGATGAATATTGTGGAACATCTGTGAATGGATCACAGCTATGCCTGACGTGAATCATTCCTCCCTCAAAAATCTAAAGTTTAATAGTTAAGAAATTCCAAACTGTTGTCACATAAACTGAGATTTGGCCTATTCTAGGAGTTAGGAGGGAATGAATACAGTACATATTCTAAGACATTTTGCCAGTAAGTTGTTGGCTACGTTTTAGGCCCCTAAATTTAGGAAAACCTAAAAAAAAAAAACCTACTGAAAGAGATTAGTAAGAGCCTTGGGTCACTGCAAACAATAAAATATACCTTTTTCAACTGCTCACCACCATCACGGAGGGTACAGTACTTGGTAATTTTCCTGATCAGAGACATAGATTTCCCTATCTTGCTTAGTTAGAAGTTTGAATTGCATGATGCCTGAGGCACCTCCACCTGCAAAATTTCCACGACTTTTAAAGGGATCTTGGGGCAAGTATTTGGTGTATGACTCTTCAGGTGACAATTTCCTTCAGTGAATGATCTTATTTCACATTGATTTCCCTAATTTGAGATTAAAGTCTTTTCTTCAGGGTGCTATTAAAAGCAACTGGAAAAAAAATAAAGGCAAAACTGTAGGTTCATGTGGGTCTGGCTAGGTGTGAAGCTGTGGTTTCCTGGATATATTGCTAATGCTGTTTTTACAACTCTTTGCGGGTAATTTAGCTTACCTGGTTATAGAGAAGAGGTCGGGGAGTCGGGAATAGTTTATGCTTTTATTTCCAATTCCAGGAGTAACCTGCGACCTCTATATGATCTGAAATATATAGCATTGTTTTTAGTTTTACTTTTTCTCTGGTATCTTGGTATACCTAGCTTTGCTTCTTTAGATTCTTCGACACTAAAGAGAAAATGAGACTGCATAAGGTCTACTCACCAGGGATGTTTACAAATAAGATTGTGTCTGTGTGTGTCTTTGTATTTTGTGAATTGTGAGCAAGTTGTGGTGGATACCTTTGCCAATAAATAATTAACACATACTTAGAATTTTACAGTTTTATAATGAGAGTGTTTTTAGCTGTGACAAACAGGTCACATAGACTAATAATCTAAGATAATAATCTACTGAGTTACTATTTCAAGGAATATATATATATATATATATATATATATATATATATATATATGTTTGACAATGGTATAATCAACAGGGGGCCAGCCCTGTTAAAGCAAACAGACTGTTGGGTTGGAGTGCAAAAGAGGCCCACTGCAATCTCTAAATTCTAGACTTTGTGGGCTTTTAGAGAAATAAAACTATAAGTGGAAGAAAAAGAATGAAATGTGTGAATGTGATGTGTTCCTCACAAAGACTAAATTGATGGGATTTGTCCTATAAAATATCAAAAAGTAAATTTGTCCCTATTGCTTTATTTTTAAATAGATGTACAGCCATTGTTTTGCGTTGAAATGTATATTCATACATTTTATCTGATTATATTTTGGGAAAATGAAGTTGGGGGGATTTGTTTTTTGTTCTTTTTTTTTTTAAGGAAAGCACGAAGAAGAATATACAAATGGGAATATTAATTGTTTACAATTGCCAATAGTTTCTTTTCTGAACTTGAAAACAGTTATGTTTCTAAATATGAGAACAATAATTTTGCCTAAAATTGCAGTATAATGACCAGGACTTCTCTCCTTTTTAGAGAAGCAGTGAAGTGTTTCTGGAACAGATAAGACAGCAGCGATCCAGTGAGGTTGATTCCCCAGAGGAAAGCTATGCATACCTAACTTATTGGAAAGTAAACTACTCTTCAAGTAATGATGTCCTCCTTTTCTCAAGGTGTCCAAAGACAGGAGGCAGTCTGTAAAAGATTGGACGACAACTCTATTGTCCAGAACAATTACTGTGACCCTGACAGTAAGCCACCTGAAAATCAGAGAGCCTGCAACACTGAGCCCTGCCCACCTGAGTAAGTAAGAGTAAGAAATGAGAATTATTTTTTTTAAGTACAAAGAGAAAAGCAATAGCTACTCATATTTGGAAACATATTCATATGTTATGAAAAGGGGAGAAAACATCACAGAGGGTAGATTTTGATATCCCTTTCACTGAGCTAAGATTTCTATTTATGCATAGGTTTCAGTTATTAATCCTTAAAAGCAGGAACTTCAGTAGGTTGATCTGGCACAGTGCTAGAAATTATCATGTTTCATCAATTCTAAGGCACATATCTTTTCACATTTTAACATCTTGGAAATTGAGATTTATCTTGCAATTGATAGTGTGTACTTACAATAAAAATCATCATTATTTTTATCTTTCTTAATGGTACATAGAATAATGGTATCTTAAATTCAATAAAACACATTAGATTGGTGTGCAGTCCTATCTTTTCCAGATATTTATCCTAAAGGCCTAAAGACTTTTTTTTTTAATGTTTAGTTTTGAGAGAGAGAGAGAGAGAGAGAGAGAGAGAGAGCGTGGACGTGCAATTGTGTGCATGAGTGGGGGAGGGGCAGAGAGAGAAGGGGGGTGCAGAGAGAGCCAGGGACAGAGGATCCCAAGTGGGCTGTGCCTTGACAGCAGCGATCCCAATGTGGGGCTGGAACTCATGAACAGTGAGATTATGACTTGAGCTGAAGTCAGATGCTCAAACAACTGAACCAACCAGCCGGCCCAAGACTCTTTTTTTAATGTTTATTTATTTATTTTGAGAGAGAGAGAGTCCAAGTAGGAGAGAGGCAGAGAGAGAATCCCAGGGCAGAGCCTGATGCAGGGCTCAAACTGTGAGATCATGACCTTAGCCGAAATCAAGATCCAGTTGCTTAATCAACTGAGCCACCCAAGTGCCCCTATAGAGCATGCAACTCCTCATCTCAGGGTCATGAGTTCAAGCTCCACATTGGGTACAGAGATTACTTTTTAAAAATTAAAAAAAAGGGGCGCCTGGGTGGCGCAGTCAGTTAAGCGTCCGACTTCAGCCAGGTCACGATCTCACGGTCTGTGGGTTCGAGCCCTGCGTCGGGCTCTGGGCTGATGGCCCAGAGCCTGGAGCCTGTTTCCGATTCTGTGTCTCCCTCTCTCTCTGCCCCTCCCCCGTTCATGCTCTGTCTTGCTCTGTCCCAAAAATAAATAAAAAACGTTGAAAAAAAAAATAAAAAAAAAAATAAAAAAAAAAAAAAAAGGCAATGATTACATGAGAAAAGACAAAGCCACCTAGGCGCCCCAAAGATATTTGATTTTTTTTTAAATGTTTATTTACTTTTGAGAGAGAGGGAGAAACAGCACGCAAGCAGGGAAGGGGCAGAGAGACAGGGAGACACAGAATCCAAAGCAGGCTCTAGGTTCTGAGCTGTCAGCACACAGCCTGATTCGGGGCTCCAACCCACAAGATGAGATCATGACCTGAGCCAAGGTTGAACTCTTAACTGACTTGACCCACCCAGGCACACCTATACACATTTGATTTTTAAAACTTTTTTCTCTTTTCTGCCAATTATTGTTGTAAATTTAACTCAAAAGAAGTGGGGAAACTACACAAGCTATAAAAACTGCTTAAAAACCATGGGCAAAATTTTTTCCCTTCCCATGTTTCTTATAACTTTCAACATAATTTTCATGTAATTGTGCTTCTCAACCCATCAAGTTACTTTCCTGACATTCAGGAATTTGAGTATTATGTTTGACATTTGATCGGCCTTTTAAGACGTCTGAGTGGTCCTGGTCACACCTGTTCTATTTTGGCTTCAGCTTTTTTATTTGTTTAGGCTTAAATGCTATTCGAACACCCCTTGAGATTTCAGTGGTTTGTCATTCCATCCCATGTATGGTGGGTTTAGATATTACATTGGAGTTGTTTATCTATCTACCTATGTATCTATCTATGTTATATATATAATATAGATCGATGTAATAACTATAATATATAATCTATATGATATATATTTATAGTTAGAGATAATTGACATTCAAATTAACATACATAATTAAAGTTAAGTTTCCTTTCCTTTTGTAATTCTAAAATAAATTTATTTATTGAGACACCTGGGTGGCTCACTTGGTTAAGCATCTGACTTTGATTTTGGGTTCAGGTCATGATCTCAGGTTTCTTGAGATTGAGCCCCTGCATTGGGCTCAGTGCTTACAGCACAGAGCCTACTTGGGATTGTCTCTCTCTTCCTCTCTCCCTGCCCTCCCCCCACCCCTCAGCTCCTACGCGTGCCCACACTCACTCTCTCTTGTGCACTCTCTCTTGTACACACTCTCTCTCCCAAAATAAATAAATAAATTTAAGTTATTTATTTTATAAGTTATTTATTAACTTCACTAAAGTTATATAATATTTTTTTTAAGTTTGGAGACAAGAGAATGGAATTGGAAAAAGAAAGTTAAAGAGAATATGAAAAAAGAAAATTTAGGCCGACTTCTTTTCAGAAAGAGCTAAAGATATAAAGAGCTTAAAATATTGCTCTTTATTAGTCCATATTTTTCTTAGTTCCTTCTTAATTTCTTTTTTATTCCTTTGAATTGAGACTATGAAAAAGAAAATCTCAATTCTTCAGAATGGTTGTTGTATATCATAAAATTCCCAGTAGACCTTGGTATTCTAGAGATAAAAATCATTGAAAGACTAGTGAATTCAATAACACTTTTTAAAAAGTTTGTTTGGTTTTTTGTTTGTTTATTAATTAATTAATTAATTTATTTATTTATTTTGAGAGAGAGAGAGAGCAGGGGAGGGGCAGAAAGGGAGGAGAGAAAGAATCCCAAGCAGTCTCCACGCTGTCAGTGCAGAGCCTAACATAGGGGTTCAATCTCACAAACTCTGAGATCATGACCTGAGCTGAAATCAAGAGTTGGATGCTTAACTGACTTAGCTACCTAGGCACCCCCAACAATACTTTAAATGAGTATGGAATAAAGGAAAGAAGATAAGTTTTTTTTTTTCAGATATGATGTAACAATCATATTTGTTTTTTGTTGTACATATTAAAGCATGAAAATTTTAGAACACAGGTAAGTAAAAATAAGAAAATTAAAAATACTTGTAATACTTAAACTACCACTGTTAATATTTTGATATATATATATATATATATTTCAGTCTTTTTTCTATGTTTACATTTTCTATGTTTATGTTTTTCTGTTGTTTATGTATATAACAAAATGGTATGATATGATTTATGATGCTTTGTAGTCAGTTTTCAACATATTTTGAACATTAAATATCTTCTAAAATATTCAGTAGATATGTCCCTGTTTACTTAAATTGGTTTTCCACTGTTGAATAACTTTGGCTGTGTCTTAGCTTTTGATCCCTTAACATACCACAGTATTAACATTTGTTGCTATAAAACTTTGCTCTCTATAATTATGCTGTTATGTTAAATGAATGGGAATAGAATTCCTTGTTCAGATGGAAATATATTTTAGCCTTTGAAACATTGTCAGATTGTTCTCCAGAAATAATATATGAATGTATATTCCCAATAAGAGCATTTTAGAACATCATTTCCCTGAACTGCACAACACTGGATATTATTGTTTTAAAAACAATCTTTGATCATTTTATAGAGAAAAAAGCCTCGGTATCTAACTGTTGTTTTATTTTGTATTTCTTGGATTGCAGATAAGGATGAGCATTGAAAAATTATGTACGGTTGCCATTTGTATTACTTATTTTTGCTTTTCTGATCCATGGCCTATCCTATCCCATTTTTCTATTGAAGTGTTTCTCATTTTGTTACTGATTTCTAGTAACTCTTAATGTTTTAAAGATATTTAGTCTTTTACCTTTGTTCCAAATATTTTATCTGAGTTTGTCATATGTTTTCCATATTTTTATGGTGCTGTTATCTATTTTTACTTATAGAAGTTTTAAAATATTACATAGAAAAGCTATCAAACTTTTATTTCTTTCATAGTTTAGGAAGGCCTCATCCACTCTAAGAATGTACTTTTAAAGTTTCTTTCAAAGTTTCTTTTTTAAAAAAAGTTTATATACTGTTTTGAGAGAGAGAGTACATGTGAGTGCAAGCAGTGGAGGAGCAGAGAGAGGGAGAGGGGGAGAGAATCCCAAGAAGGTTCCATGCTCAGAGTATAGTCCAATGCAGGGCTTGATGCCACGACCTTGGGATCATGACCTAAGCTGAAATCAAGACTTGGACCTCAAGCAACTAAGTCACCCAGGCGCCCCTCTTCTTTATTTTAAATGTAAACTTTGGGGCACCTGGGTGGCTCAGTTGGTTAGGCATCCAACTTCAGCTCAGGTCATGATCTCACGGTCTGTGAGTTTGAGCCCCACGTCGGGCTCTGTGCTGACAGCTCAGAGCCTGGAGCCTGTTTCGGATTCTGTGTCTCCCTCTCTCTTTGCCCCTCCCCTGCTCATGCTCTCTGTCTAAAAAATAAATTAAAAATATTTTTTTTAATTAAAAAAAAATAAATGTAAGCTTTAACCTATTTGAAATATACTTGCCTTTTTTGAGGAAAGGATCTATTTGTTTTCAAATTCCAAGTACCAGGGTACCTGCGTGGCTCAGTCAGTTAAGTGTCTGACTCTTGATTTTGGCTCAGGTTGTGATCTCAAGGTTTGTGAGATCAAGTCCCTGTGTTGGACTCTGAGCTGACATCAAAGAGCCTGCTTGGGATTCTCTCTCTGCCCCTCCTCCACTTGTGCACATGCATGTGTGTGCTCACATGTGCACATGCTCTCTTTCTCTCTCAAAATAAATAAATAAATATTTTTAAAAATCTCAAATTCTGAATACTATTAATTTAACATCCTGAATGGTATTTTATATGAGATTCAGTAAATTTATTTATATATTAATTTTTTAAAAGTTTATTTATTTTGAGAGAGAAAGAGAGAGAGCGCACGAGCAGGTGAGGGACAGAGAGAGGGGAAGAGAGAGAATCACAAGCAGGCTCCATGCTGTCAGTGCAGAGCCCAATGTGGGGCTCAGTCTCACAAACCATGAGGTCATGACCTGAGCCTAAATCAAGAGTCAGACACTTAATCAACTGAGTCACCCAGGCACCCCGCTAAATGGTATTTTTTAAGTTTATTTATTTATTTTGAGAGGGACAGAGAGAGTATGATCTGGGGAGGGGCAGAGAGACAGAGAATCCCAAGCTGACTCTGCAGAGTCAGGGCAGAGCCTGACATGGGTCTTGAGCTCACGAAACTATGAGATTATGACCTGAGCCAAGATCACGAGTTGGACTGACTGAGCCACCCAGGTGCCCCTAAATAGTATTTTTTTTAAAATGAGAAATTATCTTTTTAACTAATAAAATGTTTCCAATGTCTCTTATTCATATTGAAGACTTTATAAGTAGGGTATGGAAAACTAGAGGGCGATAAGATTTATCTTTGTGTTTTATAAAAAAAATGACAGGGGGCTAGGACGAATAGATGAAAGATGCATTGGTAGAGAAATATTAATAGTGTTTATTTGGAAAAACTTAAAGGGCAGAGGAAACCTTGCTGGGAAAAATTAATGTGCTCATAGCAGCAACTCTTTTGTGAGAAAGAGTATAGTAATCAAGATGGTGAGGTGACTAGGGACAGGAAGAAAATGAGAATTCCAGAGGCACTGAGTGAACATGGTGGGATTTCTGACAAAGTCTTAAATAATTGGAAAAGGAAAAGGGAGGGGTTGATATTAAAGTCCATGACTGATAGGAAGCTAGTGCCCCAATCATGAGAAAAGGAAGTAATGCTGAGTTGGAATCCAAAGAGAATGGCCAAGAGTTCAGTTTTCACCATGCTATCTCTCTCTAGCAAGAATGTTTCTATATATGGCCTCCTGTGAAGAATTCTTGGATATTGAATATTATTCCTGTATGACACTTTAGTTTTTAAAGTTGTAAAAATCAGAGGGGTGAAAACAATAGAGTATTATACATTGTGATAATACTGTGACCTTGAGTTAAGAAAACATTTTTTAAGCAACTGCAATGTGAAAGGCTCTATGCTTTCATAAGAATGGCTCACTTGCCTGAGGACAATCTAATCGGATAAATATGTATGAAAATAACTATAGTTAAGGATATGTTAAGTAAAAACAAGAATTTTTAACAAAAGTGCTAAAGGATGCTTGGACTGGGGAGAAATTTTTACTTGCGGGTTAGGTTTTATTTAAAATTGTTTTTAATGTTTTTTTTTTTTTAATTTTTTTTTCAACGTTTATTTATTTTTGGGACAGAGAGAGACAGAGCATGAATGGGGGAGGGGCAGAGAGAGGGAGACACAGAATCGAAAACAGGCTCCAGGCTCTGAGCCATCAGCCCAGAGCCTGACGCGGGGCTCGAACTCATGGAGCGCGAGATCGTGACCTGGCTGAAGTCGGACGCTTAACTGACTGCGCCACCCAGGCGCCCCTATTTATTTTTGAGAGAGACAGACAGAGACAGAGTGCGAGCAGGGGAGGGGCGGAGAGACAGGGAGACACAGAATCCGAAGCAGGCTCCAGACCCTGAGCTCTCAGCACAGAGCCCGATGTGGGGCTTGAACTCACAAACTGCGAGATCATGACCTGAGCCGAAGTCAGACGCTTAACTGACTGAGCCTCCCAGGCACCCCTTCATTTTTTTTTTTTTTTTTTAGTTTAGAAAAATCTCACCTGTGAAATGTTTAGGGCATAGAGCTTTATGCTTAGTATTAGTTTTACTTTCCAGTTAGTTGAGTAATGAGCAGATTTTCTTTTTACCAACTTAATGTTGAGATTTTTTTTTTAACCTGTTTTAAAATATAGTAAAGTTCTAGTATCCTAGTAAGTAGTTAATGGGTTACATATTTGAATCTCTCTTTGAGTAAAGATGTTATTGTCAGATTATGATTTTTTTTTAATTTTGCTATGTTGTGTTTATGAGAAGAGTTGATAAGTAGATGCTGGACTCTGGGACAAAGGCTGGGAAATCTCTTTCTCTCTGTCTCTCTTTTAATCTAAACATCAAATATCAGTTTACTTTCATATGCTCTGCCATTTCCCTTTAAGTTAAAAAGCAAAAATAATATTCTAGTTTTATGATTGGTTCTTGCTTCAAAAATATTCCAATTAACCTAGGTTTGTGAACATATTTTATAGTGTCTCTCTTATTCCCTCTGCCCCCCCATAATATATTGTTTGTCCTATTAATACACAGACACTGTAGGTCAAGATTACACAGATGGCACCACACCATTCTTATTTCAGACAGTTGAACATGAATCCCACTAGTTGTTAGTGTCCAGTGGATATGAAGACACTTGCGAGAATGTAGACAATTTGATCCCTGGGTGTTGGGAAGAGCTCAGAAAGAAGCATCCCTGGTATTGTTCAGACTATAACAATTCAGCAGTTGACATTTCCAGAGAGAATTTTTGTGTTTTCTACCACAAAATCTAGAGGAGGAAAAAAGGAGAAATGGGGAGAAGGTCATCAGAGGGTCAAATGCAATGGGGAGAGTGAAGGTGAAAGAAGCCATATGTCTTAAACTGGACAGGGGAATAGAGAAAATGAGATGAGTGGATGCAGTGGCAAAATTGCAAAACAAGTTAAATAACTAGAGTGTGATTTAATCCTGTGGAGAGACATGGGAAGGGATGATTTGGTGAGCAATAAAGATGCAACCGGGACTGAAATCAGAGTTCGAGTCAGAAGGGAAATTGGGAGGGTGGTTAATACTTTTACTTTCATACATTCCAAATAAAATGCTCGACTGATGCATCTAGACTAAGAGATGGTTGGCAATAAAAGAGAGGACAAAGAATAAAAAGATGGAGGTGGCCCTGACCTCATGCAGCAAAGAACAGCAACACCTCCTGAATCACTGCTATTACTCTGGGCACCTGTGTTTAATTTGAAGGACTCCATCCCTCTTACATTATGAGACCTAATGAGATCATGGCTGGAGGTGGTATGACTGGACTTTTTGTGGCTGAGTTATACACATTTCTGTTTTATCCCCTAATCTTGGTGATGAAATCACTGTTGCAAATTGAATCAGAGTTTCACTATGGCTGGCATGCAAGTTATTATTCTCAGTACACATTTTCCTCTTTACCAAAAATGGTACTAACAACTTGGGATCATGTTCATCTGTGGAAAACAAAATGGAAAGAATATGAAAATTGCTTTAAGTCTCCTCTGGAAAATAACTTAGAAAAAAACCCATTAATATCAGATTCTCAGGATTAAATTATTGTTACTTAAATGAATTTTAGGTTGAAAGTGTTTAAGTTTTGGAAAGATGTATTTTAAGTTTTAGAAACTGGTTAATCGCCATATTTCTAAATACTGGTTTTCCACTCTGTAAGGGACAAAGGCCATGGTTGCTCATTTGGCTAACTACAGGCTCAAATTTGGAAACTAGTATTCTGACTTCACTAAAGTACTATCTTCCACATACAAAACTGGCGCAATCACATAAGCTCACACTCTTCCCTCCGGATAGTCTCTTACCCAAGAGCATTAGCATATCCTGTGAGGATAGTTGTATGATTTATAATCATGGATGGATGAAAATGACTAGTGACCTCATGCTTCTGACCTAGATCCTACTACTTAGCAGGGTTAAAAATGAAATTCAATGGAAATAGTAACTGCTGGGGGATCTAGTCCTAGTTTCAACATTGCTCTTTTCATGACTTTGGATAACTATTTTCGTGACACGAACCTTACTTTCTTCTACAAAACAAAGTGTGATTCCTTGAATATAGTAGGCATTCAACATATATTTATTAAATTAAATGCAATAGTATATTAATCAACACTCTGGTTGGAAATAATACAACTTCAACTTCAGCTATTTTCTGCACAGAAGGGGATTTGTTGGTTTACTTAACAAAACTGAGGGAAGGGCAACCATGGATCTAGCTTTAGGAATGGCTAGAATCCAGGACTGAAACAGCACCAGGGCCCTCTAGCTCCTCTGTATTTTTTCACATCAGTTAATTCCACTTGACAGGGTGCATGGCCACCAGCAGCTCTTACAGCTTTATGCACCTTTGTGACGAGAAGGGAAAGGGCTTTTTTTGCTCTAGTGGAGGTATAAAAATTCTAAAGCCAAATTCTCATTGGTCTAATTTGTATCTTGACTCACATCTTTGGACCAAATAATGTGCCTAAAGAGTGAGTTCTGTAGACGTATTACACACATACATACATACATACATACATGGACACACACATACACACCCTAAAATTACATCTATAAAAGTTCATTTATGACTTCAAGGAAAAAAGAGTGGTTTACTTGCCAACGTGAAACATGTTTGTTTTGTTATTTCAGTTTCTTCCCCCATTAGCTGCATAGACGCTGTTTTCAGGAATAAAGGGGTCACAACAAGGGATCTCTATGTTTTCACAGAGCTGACTCAGGATCTGCTCTTGGTGCAGGTTTTTAAAGACTTGTATATCCTTTAATGTGGTTTTAGCACTAAATTCTTGATTGTAGGAGAACCTGCTTCAATGTGATAATAAATAAAGCTGCTGTTTCTTGTTTGTTGTGTTTAGACACAATGTTAGAAGCTTTCAGTGGTATGCTAAAGCAAGCTAGCCCTGGCTCCTGAAATCCTATTATTAGCATATCTTCTTCTTGTGTTCAACATGCCAGGGATGTAGGTTGAAATTGGCGTTAGTGAGTTATTCACCCCACAAAATTGGTAAATTCAACAAATCGAGATTGCTGCCCTCCATAAAGAGCCAGTTGTTAAACACTTAAGCAGCACATGACTGGAAGCTTCATATTTATTACTTTATTTAATCTTCATCACAGTCTCACAATTTATATTTATATTGTTATCTTTATCTTAAAAATTAGTTTAGAGGGGCACCTGGGTGAGTCAGTTGGTTGAGCATCCAGCTCTTGATTTCTTCTCAGGTCATGATCCCAGCACCATGGGATCAAGCCCCACAATGGGCTCAGTGCTGAGCATGGAACCTGGTTAAGATTTTCTCTCTATCCGCCCCCCACCCCTCTCCCCCACTTGCCTTCTCCCTTAAAAAATTAATTTAGAAAAGGGGAAGTATCAATGTGGTTAAAAACATATGGTGCATTACTTGTTTGGACCAGGCTCTGCCTGTTTCAGAGCCCAGGCACTACACTTTGGAAGGCAGCTGACAGTGTATTCTCTTTTCCTTAGCAGCTCTTCCATTTGTCATTTGTCACCTCAACCAACACTGAAATGTCAGCTCTCTTAGGGAGAGAGTGTAGTCCATTGACGAAAATCTCCGGCTGTACTGAGGAAATGTTTTTCTGTGTTTCTTCCACTTTTTGCTGCAGGTGGTTCATTGGGGATTGGTTGGAGTGTAGCAAGACTTGTGACGGTGGAATGCGCACAAGGGCAGTGCTCTGCATCAGGAAGATTGGACCTTCAGAGGAGGAGACACTGGACTACAGCGGCTGTTTAACACACCGGCCTATTGAAATAGAGTCCTGCAATAACCAGTCATGTCCACCTCAGTGGGTGGCTTTGGACTGGTCAGAAGTAAGGAAATCTGAGGCTGTATGTTTTGAGATGTCTTAACTAATCAATACCAGAGCATTTAATAGTGAGGACACCTGAGCTTGTGAGCACCTTAAAACTCAACAAGTTAAGGACTGCCTAACAGCAAATTTGGCCCTGTTATATTTCATTGCTCCTTGTCAGGAAGTAAGGTTTTTCTGGGTCAGGGAAATCAGTGAGAAACTAGACATCAGTTTGATTAAAAATCAACCTAAAGTGAATTGGAAAGAGTAGAATAATGAGTACTCACATAAGTGGTTTTTCTCTTCCTTTGCTATTCTCGAGCAGCAAATAAGCTCAGAATTAGTGATAAATCTTTTTTCCCAAGTCATGTTGCAGCCTAACTACATAATTCATACATTTGAATATTTATCAATTTTTTATCACTTATTATATATCTAAGTATATTTTAATTCCTTCTGTTGCATCTGGGGAAGAAACATGGAGTTGAGGTTGTAATATACAAAGTCCAATTCATTCAGCTTTTATCATTAACCTCTGCTTACATGATCAGTGAGGGAGACTAAGATAATGTTTTTCTGCCTTACATGTATATAAAAGAGCCTAAAATAATCCATAGAGCTCAGAATAATTGCCTTATGAAAAATGAGGAAAGGGGTAGAGTTAATTTTTGACTCCTCGTTCTTCATGAGACATATAAGTGGAAACACCATATCATTCTCCACATTTCCCAAAGAAGGGTTGAAATCTTCTGTAATGTTCGTTAATATTAAAAAGAATAAGTACCTGGCTACATAACTAAAGGCCATTCTTCCAAGTTAGCAAAACAGGATGCATTTCCTGCTGGAAACATTGTGGTACTTGCTTTGGGTATTTCCTGTAGACCTCATAAGTTTGTAAAAAAAAAAAAAAAAAAAAAAAAAAATTAAATAAACAGAAAACATACATTGTTCTTTAGGAACCCCTGGTTGTAACTTTTCCCCCTGTGAATCTTACTGTTGGAGTGGCCTTAATTTGGTAGAGGCCTGAGCCTAAAAGAGGGACTGTGTTTAGGATGGTACATGGAAATGGAGATTCTGACTAGTTGTAGTTATCTATGGAATCTTTGGTGGGAATTGGGAGTGTTCTCCCAAGTTTCCTGGACGTACTCCAGCTTCAGTAATTACATCTGCCTACCTAACTTTTGTGTTTCAATCAAATGTAGAGATACTCATGGTGAGTGGTTATGGAAAACAGTGTGAACTCTTCTGTTCCCTAGAAGTGAGTGGATTAACTCCTAAATTGATTTGGAAGATAAAATTGACTGATAAAGAATAGACATTCTGTAGAGTTCTACATATGTTGAAAATTATTGTACCTGCATTTCAGTGCCCAAGACCCTCACAGAAGTTCATAAGTAGTCATTGAAAATGATGACCAATTTATTATTGGAAAATCATAATGGGAGGCCTGATGATTGGCTTCAACAGTTTTAGGGTTTCAGGTCAAGTCCCTAAGTATAATTTAGTACTAAGTAAACACACTGGAATAGGCACTATGAGCAATACAAAGGAATCCTATAAGCTTGGAAAAGTAAATATTTGTGAAGAAAATAGAGAATAACTTTAGACAGTGTTTAATAAAATGGTGGATTGTGAGGTATACATGTATAAATGATATAGAAATTTAGAGCTAAGAAGGTCAGAATAGCTTGGAGTGCAATCAGAAAGCTTTTCATTGGGGCACCTGAGTGGCTGAGTTGGTTAAGCATTGGACTCTTGATTTCGGCTCAAGGCATGATCTCACAGTTTGTGAGTTCGAGCCCCATGTCAGGCCCTGTGCTGATAGGGCAGAGACTGCGTGGATTCTCTCTCTCCCTCTCTGTCCCTCCCCTGCTCTCTCCCTCCCTCTCTCTCTCTCTCAAAATAAATAAATAAACTTTAAAAAAAAGAAGAAAAGCTTTTTCGTTGATGGGAGCTAAACTGTATGTTGGCATATGGAATATGAAATAGAAAGAGAATAGGGAAACTGGAGAAGATATTCCTGATAACAAGATAGTTATTTATTCAGTTACTTATTCAGAGAATATTTTTTAAACAACTGAACAGAAACATAAAGATCATGACGTGAAAGTAGGATGAAGAAGAGGGTTTGTTTTAAAGAATAAATGGAAAATAAGATTGCATGAAGTAGTGGTAGATGATAATAAAGATTCAACTTTATATATCATCTTGCTACCAAAGTGGAGAAAAATGGGGGTGCCTGATTGGCTCAGTCGGTTAAGCATCTGACTTTGTCTCAGGTCATGATCTTGTGGTCCATGTGTTTGAACACCGTGTCAGGCTCTATGGTGACAACTCAGAGCCTGGAACCTGCTTTGGACTTGTGTCTCCCTCTCTCTCTGTCCCTTCTCCGCTCACACTGTCTCTGTCTCTCTTTGTCAAAAATAAATAAACATTAAAAACAAAAACATTTTAAAAGTGGAGAAAAATAGTTAAGTTCATAAGCAGAAACTGGAAAAAATTTGTGCCAACCACGAAAACACTAAAATCACTTGCACAGGTTTATTTCACATTGATCCCTTGATCTACACTCTTCTGTGTCATTATATTTGTATTTTAACATAAAACAAATATAATCACCTTGAAAAAAAGGCATGTGTATATTATAGCATGTTTCCATTCCAAATACCATTTTAAGGTTTTCTTTTGAAATCAACCTCATATATGTTTTAATTACCCTGCTCTGAGAATTTTGATTCTTATCTATCCACTCTTAGAGATAACTTGCTCAAAAAGCTCTGAGAGGCTCTTAGGCACTCCTTGAAGAAACATGAAAAAGTTAGATGGGCTTTTAATCACATTTCTGCTATCTTCTTTAAGATAGCCAAGTCAAGGGACAGCTTGGTGGCTCAGTTGGTTAAGTGTCTGACTCTTGGTTTTGGCTCAGGTCACCATCTCATGGTTCGTGGGTTTGAGCCTAGCATCAGGCTCTGTGCTGATGGCACAGAGCCTGCTTGGGATTCTCTTTCTCTCCCTCTCTCTCTGCCCCTCCCCTGCTCACACTGTCTCTCTCTGTCTCTGTCTCTCTCTCAAAATAAATTAAAAAAAAAAAAAAAAAAGATAGCTAAGTCAAAACTTAGGACAAAGATGCAGTGTCTTTCCTGTTTATTTTCCAAAGGAGAGGTACACTCTCACACTTCCTTTTTTTTTTTTTTTTTTTTTACTTTACTAGGAAGCCCACTTCTTCCCTGGATGGGTTAAAAATAAATGAAAGTAAATAGTATTAAGTGAAATAAACGTCTGAGTAGCTATGGAGAACAAAGTGAGAACAGGAGCCTGTTCTCCCCAGAGGAATGGAATACCTCCCGCTATTGAAAAGAGGAGGTCCTACCAGAACAGCAGGCAATGTTCAATCTTTTTTGGTTAGCTGCTGCAAATATTTCACACATTATTCATTTGACACACCCCTGAAGACTTCCCTTCTCTTTCTGCCCCTTCCCCACTTTCAACCATCAGCAGTATGAGCTCTGCTAATCACAAGGGTGAGGTTCAACTAGTGAAAACATGTTGCAGCAAGAGGAATGTACCCTTTGCCCTTTTCCTTTTCTTTGCCGGCCTCTCTAATATAAAATTTCCATTGTTGCAAAGCCAGGAACCGTTTTTCGTTTTCTCCATCAGTGAAACCCACCGGGTTATTTTCTTTTGCTTATGGCAAAAGAAAAAAAACAAAACAAAACAAAAAGCCAAATTACATTGGCGGAAAATGACTCTTCAGCAGCCTTTTGTGAAACTAATGAAGCCACAGCTTTCCCATTTCCTATAATCTAGCCTCACTCTTGGGATCACCCATACTATGTTGGACTTAAATGGTTTTCTGTTTTTGCCCTCTCTTGGCAAGTAACTCTTAGATGCGTTGCTGCATACTGTGGATGGGCTCCAGCAATCCTAAGCCATTCTTTTGATGTATTGGAATAGTTTCTTTTGACTCCCACAGAGTAGCCATTGGAAAAGGTCTGTTTCTTGTACTTACTCTTGGACAAGTGGATGACTGCTGGCAACATTCTCAATTGATTTGATAGGATTTGCATTTAGGTAGCACTAGTTAAGAAGGAATTGGGGGGTGGGGTGGGGTTGGAAAGGGTGCAAAACCTACCTGCAGGTGACTGTGCTTTGTTTTAGAAGACAGTTAGGACACCACCTTGCTTACTTCTAGGTTCTACTCTGGTACTATAACTAAGCAAATTAAACCTGTATCTCCAGAGAGAACTCAGTCTAACCCCAAACTGTTAACATTTCTGTGCTTTACAAGTGAGAGCCAAATTGTTTTCCCTGTTGTGGTTTCAAATACTTTTCTCTGCAAAATACATTTTTTGCTTTTTAATAGTAGATCATTAAGCTAAAGCATAAATACATCTCTCATAAAAATGACCTCCTATATCTCACTGGGACGAAAACAAACAAATGGTCTGATCAGATTTTAAATAACTGTGAAATTTTGATTATATGAATAAATAGGAAAAAAAGGTATTTACCTGCAATAAAGAAAAATAGTGAAAAATAATTTTACTAAAGAATAGATTGTCCAGGGGCACCTGGGTGGCTCAGTCCGTTGAGCATCCAACTTCAGCTCAGGTCATGATCTCACGGTTGGTGAGTTCCAGTCTCATATCAGGCTTATTGCTGTCAGAGTGGAGCCTGCTTCAGATCCTCTGCCCCTCCCCCATTTGTACTCTCCCCGTGGGGGTGGGGTTGGGGTTGGGGGGGGGTGTGGAGAATGGATTGTCTACTGAAATAGTATCTTCCACCCAGCTACCTATATAGTTTATTGTGAGAATGAATGGGATGGATTTTGATGTCTATTTATAACTATGTTTTCATCTAAAAAAAAATGAGTTTTATCACTCATTCAATATCTAATTATTACTAGTGAATTTTAAGGCATGGTAAAAAATGTGTACAAATCTACCCTTTATGTGGGTAGAGACCAGTGATTATTTCCAAAGAAGACTATAAGCACTTACAATGAAGTTAATGCCTATTAATCATATCCATAATCATGGCTACATCTTGCTTTTCTAGAACTTCTTATGTTGTTAGATAGCTAAATAAAACTGAAGCTGTCAGATGAGTAAACGTATTTATTTATCAGAAGTCTCGAGAGGTGGAAAGATGAAATGTAGGCTTAATAAAGCAGAAGGAAGAAGTAAAAATAAAAACAAGCTGAGGGACATCTCTCCTTGAACATCTCTGACCTAACATCAAAAGAATTTGCAGGATAGAGTTCTCTTTGAATAAAACTGGTCTAATTGGCATCCCTATGCCTTTTACTTTTTTTTTTTACAAGAATTTTTTAAACATTTAAATTTATAATCACTCTTAAGAAGTACAATATTTACAGAGACCAGAGTTGAGGCTTTGGATACAGACATGTAATATTTGTGGCTAGGTCTGCAGGGGTCAGGACTGGTATATTTATTGAATCAGAATAGGCAGAAATATAGTTTTTAGTCATTCGTTATTTCAACAATTCACTTGACTATCTCTCTACTTCTAGTGTGATGGGATGGAATATCCTTGGCTTATTTAGAGGAGTTTGGGTTGTAATTTTCTAAAATTATTTCTTCGGTAGAAGTCATCACTATATGTTCAGCTTTACATATAATTTCACACTGTCCCACAGAGGGTTTGTGTCTCTGTACATTTGCTTTCAGAGCTCTGGTGGAAAGCTGCTATTTGGATTTACCTGTACTTCTTAGTGCCTCCTTTTCTCACCTGCAGAGTGGGTGTGGAAACGGTACTTCAGGAGGTTTCTGTGAGGATCAGGTACACTGTGACATGCAAAGTACACAGGACACTGCCTGACACTTAATCAATAGTAGCACCGCTTTGTCTTTTTATTGTTCTCCTTGTTACTACCATTATTTTCTTTGTTTTGGTTTTGGTTTCCCGGGGACTTCTAGCCACAAACGAATGAATTGTGTGTCATGGCATTGTCTGCCTCCCCCAAGTGTAAGCAGGACTTTGGCATAGGCTCTTAGCCAAGACTGCTGGATATTACTACCTTCTTCAAATAATAGCAGAAGTTTCTTGCTACTGGAAAAAGATATTCGAACAAGCAAGGGGCATATGTCCCCAGCTTTAATACACATATTATGCTTTTAAAATGCAAAGGGAGAGGAGAGTGGCACAAGTGAATTTGTTAGCAAATGTTCCCATTATGAGAACTAATCATAACTTAAAATCCTAAATTGGATATCCTATATATCCTACATGTTTCTATCTCCCTAGAGTCTTTTTGCATTTTATCTCAATTTGTTTTTTTAATAATTATTTAATTAATACTTTTTCTGTGTTCTCATGACTTCCTACTGATGCTAAGAGCTAAAGTGTGGATCAGAAGGTCTGGGATTTATTTCCTGCTCTACCACTTGCTATCTCTTTAGCCTTAAGCTGCTTAAGTTTTCCTTATCTGTACTCACTCTCAAAAACTTGTGTAAGAATTCTGTATTTGAAAGTGATTCCTGAACTGTGAAGCTCTAATGAAATGTAAAGTAGTAGTGTTATTATCAGTAATAATATTTAGCATTAAAAGAATGGCAGAAATCCTCTAAGGCCTCGGCTTCTAACATTGGTGGATGGTGGAGGAGACTTGGTGTGAAGTTGGGAGGACTAGACACAGGTGGGGCCAGCTCAAAAGACCGGAATTGAGGCTTTATTTGTCATACAGAACACATGATTGCATGTCTTGGTTTCCTGAAATATAAAGTGATAGGATTGTTTTAAGGGTTAATTGAGGTAACAATTGCAAAGGACATAGTGTAAAGCCTAATGTTCAGGAAACAGTAAGAGTTAGCATTACGTCTGCCATTTAATAGCTGCATGACTTTCTACTAACCATTTAGTCTAAGATTGTTTCCTCATTTAAGAAACAGAATAATAATTGCCATCTCGTAGGATTTCTGTAAAGACTATATAAATTATAGCACTTAGCACAACCCTTGGTATATATTATGTTTATTAGACGGTAGCTGCTACTATCATTATTTTTAGTAGTGGTTAATTAGTAGAAGTGGCAGCAGCATTGGCGTTGTGCGTGGCCCTGGGCTTGCACTGGAGAATACTGCACGTTAGTGTGGAGAGATCGATCTGAAAAGGTAAACTTAGCCTTCCTATCAGGGGACAGTCAGCATATTTAGAGTTTGAATTTTTATCTTGAGGACTATAATGAGCCATTGAAGGATTTATTTTTTAATCACAGGAGAACATAATTGATTTGTGCTTTAGACAGTGGAGCGAGGTAAGAGCAAGAAATACGGAGACCTGTTAGAAAGACAATGCAGTCTTACATGAAGGAAATGATGTTTGTCTGAAACAAGATTAGTGGCAGTGGAGACAGAGAAAAATCAACAGATGTGAGAGAGATGTGGGAGTTGGATTAACAGGACCCAGTGATGGATTCTATGGGAAGAGAGGAGCAGCAGCTGGAAATAAGAATGTTGATTTGGCTGTGAAAAGAAGTAGCAGACATCAGGAATTTGACCACTTTGACCACTAAGACCCTAACTAAAGCTTCTCCTGGAGCCATCTTGGAAAGAACTGGATGTTCTCCTCCTTCAAAATGCATCTTAATGAAATTTTTTCTAAGTTGGAGGATATGTATTCTGTTATTACATTCATGCTGATGAGAAGTTTTCATGAGATCCTTGATTTCACCTGAAAAAAAAAAAAAGTAGTAATTTTCTCTCTATGACATACACCAGGCTCAAAGATTGCCCCGACAGAGCCACGCGGGGTGTATATAGTGTTCATTATGATATCCTCATCCCACAACTAGCACACTTTGATTTACCTGATTGTAAATGAAAACCATCCTACCAGATATACAACAGCATGTGTTTATTGAGTGCATACTCAAAGCCCTGTGCTGAATTCTGAGGGTCAGGACAGGGTGGTGTACAAAGAAAAATTAGAAATGAAATAATTTTAAGGAGCTTATAGTGTGGAAGGGATGAGAAGACATGTAAACATGTAATTACAAATAGGAAGATGGTGATTCTGGGCTCAAGAATATATATATTCTACATCCTCTTTTATGCTACTTAACCTGTGTTCACATGTATATCTCCTACATAAAACTATGAGCTCCTGGAAGGCAGAGACCATCTTATTCACTTTGTATTCCCTTCCCCTCAGTCTAATGTAGCTCCTGCAGTAGATCTGGGATCTTTCTTCCTTCCTTCTTTTCTTTCTTTCTTTCTTTCTTTCTTTCTTTCTTTCTTTCTTTCTTTTGAACAAAAGGTATAGAAACAGGGCTTCAAAATGTTGTGGGTAAGGTCCTCACTTGACTCAGAGGAAGAACAGATTTTAAGGAAGGGTTCAAACATACAGGGTAGAAAGTTGGAGGACTTTAGTCAGTCACCATGTTTAATAGATGACTCTAAGAAATAGCATTCCAATGAACCTGGAGAAGAGGTAAATAACAGACTTTGTGACATTGGAAGAAGAAGCATCTTTTCCTCAGTATGAAGAATAGACTGGTCCAACTAAAGAAGAGTCAAATGCATTATGTTTAGGGAAATTTATTATGTACAAGGAAAAGTCCAGAGATTTTCTGTGCAATAAACTTTGACCAATGGCCATGTATTATTAGTTACCACCCTCTAAGAATACACATCTCAATCAATCCCTAGCTTGCTTCATAAAGACGAGTTCTTGTTGTCTACTAATAATAAGGATTCTTTTCAGAAGACTACACCTAGCAAGTAGGAAACCAAGGATTCCACATTCCAAAAATTAGGATTTCTGTAAAGACTGTATAGCTCTTAGCACAACACTTGGTATATATCGTGTTTATAAAATGTGGCCAAGGACAGGGAAGTATCGAGGAATAAACCTACCCACAATAAAAGAAAATAAGTTAGCCAAGAAACAAACTTTGGATTTAGCTCTTAAAGTCCTTAGGGGAAAAGTTAAAGGCACTTCTGCTTAAAAACTTAAGGAGTTTTCATATATGAACGACTTTGCCCAGAATTTTGTCTATATGCATATTGTATACCCAAAAACATTCACTTTAAGAAAGACCTTCCTCATATTTTCCTCTATCTTTAAACTGCTGTGATTCATTTAAACTGCTGTATTTGTTTTATTTCCAGTGCACTCCCAAATGTGGTCCGGGATTCAAGCATCGGATTGTTCTGTGCAAGAGCAGTGACCTCTCTAAAACATTCCCAGCTGCACAGTGTCCAGAAGAGAACAAACCCCCTGTCCGTATCCGCTGCAGTTTGGGCCGCTGCCCTCCTCCTCGCTGGGTGACTGGAGACTGGGGCCAGGTAAGACAGTGCGGCAAGGGGCTCCTGCTGAAGCAGCACTTTGAGACACTTAAGTTTTCTGATTGGGTCATTATAAGGGCTCCAGAGATGAGAAACACGACACAGAAATCTGGGTATAAGATAAAGTATGAAACAGTGCATGAGCAGCAGTCACACATAGACCCACTAGCTGTGTTTCTCCTGCACCCACACGCTTCCTACTTCTACCTACTCCTTGGGGCTTACCAATGTAATTTAAAATTAAAAGAGAAATAGTCTGTATGGCCAGATATTTGAGCAAGCTAACAAAACTTTGGATTCTAGTCCCAACTCTCTCAGCTACTTCAAGAACAAATCTGTTAACCCCAGTGTCTTAACTTTCCTACTTGCAAAAGTAGCTCCTCTTAACTTCACAGAAAAGGTATGGGGGTTCTAATTAGCTTGATAATGTGATTGACAGTCTTTGAAATATTATCAGTATCTATTATTCAATGGATTTAGCTGATGGACATCATGAATTGGGAAGCCAGTATAAAGGGCTTTTGGTCTGTATTTTTACATGAGGTTCATTTGCATTTTATGTTCTAATTCCTATTTTTTTCTTTCTTCATTCTCACTTATTTTTAAACTGTGTTATCTTAGTGAAGGCCACCTTAAATCCTTTTACAACAAATCAATATATTTGGATACAAGGAAAATTGAGTATTATTCTTTTGAATGTCAAAAAGGAAATCTATTAGGTTACATTAAAAATAATGTTCCAGAAAGGTAATTTCTAGACAATCAATGCCCTTTTCCTGTGGTTTTATAATTAACCTTGTAGCTAGTTGTTTTCTAATATCTGAGACCCAAATAAATCATGGCACATAACTATACCAGTATGATTTTGTGTGATCTCTGGACTGACTGGACCTGTCATTACTTATTAAAAATGGCATTTCATAGAAGTAGTTAGCAAAATTCTGGACAACCCTCAGTATTTCTACAGTATAGCAGTATCTACCGACCTCTTCTGTTATAGTTGGGAAAGGGCAAAAGTTTTCAGTCTCCATTAATGCAAATAAATATATTTGCTCTATACTCAGCCAGCCCTGTGGGGAGACAAAATCAGTGTGATCATAAAATAATTAATATTTGCACATGTATAACAAATAATAATTTGCATTTGTATAGCATCATTTAATTTATAAAGTACTCAAGTGGAATACACATGATAGGCATTGTAAGCAATTATGTGTTTCACTGTGGAAGTGTAACCATTTCAAAACATGGAATTGATATTGTGTTAAAGAATAAGTACAGACATGCCCTCATAATTTTGATTTAAACCATGGAGGCATTTCCTTCCTTACATATTCTTTGTTGCAATGCACTGTCATATAAAGGTCGGTTGAAAGTTTTCGCATGTGAGTGATTTCACCAAATTTGCAGTAATCAATTTCAGGTTATTCTTTTAAATGTTGTCAAGTCCTTTTCTTCTCATCTATATTTTAAATTCAGTTTTCTAAAATTAAAATTAACTGGTAAAAATACATTTTCAAAGACACTTTAATACATTTTATGGTGCATTTGTTTGTCATTCTTTATTTAGGAATTTTAAAATAAAAGTGTCTGTCAATATCCTTGCAACTCCTGTAAGTGTTTTGAGAGTCTTTACAGACAAATTCAATAGGGCCTCAGTTTGTTAACCTTGTAAGCATCACCATCGCCTGTCTCGGCACTAGCTCATCTCCTTGATCTCAGATCTCACAGGCTTTGCGGGCATTCTGGGTGGCAGACCCAAAGAAAGATCCAGCTTCATGGTTCAGCCTGGACAGCTGATCGGTCCCCACTGAGACTAAGTCACTCAGAGAGTAACTTCAACTGTAAAGTAACTGAATCCCTGAGTAGATGAAAAAGGAGAGGGAGGCATGCTACTTGGCTCACATTTGTGTGACTAACAATACCTTAGAAAACTCAAGGTAATTATTTAAGCTCTTTTATTTTTTTTTAAACTTGTTCCCATCACAAGCCCACACAGCAGTCACTGCTGTTTTACTGAACTCCTATTTGATCACATTCACAGCACTCCAGTAGACCATCAGCTTGTTTGCCATAGGACTGTAATAAATAGGGAGCAAAAGTGATGTCCCAGCACTAGAATCCCTAATTACTACTTCCTCATGAGGGTTTTCTTATTACACTCCTGTTATAGTTCACCTAATTGGAAGTGTTAGAAAAATAGCCCAAGAAATCTTTTGTTTTCTAGGAACTATATTGCTTCCATTTTCAAAGGTAATAACATGTTCCTTGAATTTTCAAATGAATTCTACAGTAGAATGACTTAATCATATACCTCTCCAAGATGAACTTCATATGGACTTTAAAAGCTAATATATATGGTATTTGGAAAGATATAGTATCTTTTTACCTCCTGAAAATTGTTGAATTTTGTTTCTCTCTGTGTCTTTCGGTTCAGTGTTCTGCTCAGTGTGGCCTTGGACAGCAGAT
This sequence comes from Lynx canadensis, assembly GCF_007474595.2. Lineage (NCBI taxonomy): Eukaryota > Metazoa > Chordata > Mammalia > Carnivora > Felidae > Lynx > Lynx canadensis. The sequence continues at coordinate 132,551,988 of NC_044303.2, read as the reverse complement.
GAGGACTGTGCAGTGTCTTTCCTACACTGGACAGGCGTCTAGTGACTGTCCAGAAACTGTTCGGCCTCCATCGATGCAGCAGTGTGAAAGCAAATGTGACAGTACCCCCATTTCCAATACTGAAGGTGAGTTTCCCATGGACAAAGGGCCTGCGACTCACCTGACTCACCTCTGGTGGCTCCCAGAGTTTGAGGAACCACATAAAGCCACTGTTGTAGTATAGTTCATGTAGAGCATTTGTGAAAGTTGCATGTGTACTGGATATGTGATAAGGAAACCTATATTTTTTTCCCTGACTACCTGACCTTGTTAAGTCACTTAACCTTTCTGGAGCTAAATTAGCTTATCTTTATAATGAGAGATTGGAGTAAGTAACCTCTAAGGTCTGTGTTTGACCTAGCATTCTATGTTTGACTTGTGCCAGAAATACAGAGATGATGTCTAATGAACCACACTTTGAATTTAAAGTTCTGTTTCTTTTCTGTTTCTTTTGGATTTAACAATGGATCTCTACCATCATGAAGATTAAAATTCATGCTTGTTGTACATATAATGAAAGCATATATTTGAAACTATTTATTTCAAATGCTAGTTTTATTGTAGAAAAGAAGAAAAAGATAATTATATAGCTGTTTATAGAGGAATACAAAGGTCTTTATGCTCTGAAATTTCTCTTTCTTTTAATTTTTTTTAATGTTTATTTATTTTTGAGAGTAGAGACAGAGCGTGAGCGGGGAAGGGGCAGAGAGAGAGGGAGGCACAGAATCCAAAGCAGGCTCCAGGCTCTGAGCTGTCAGCACAGCTGATGCGGGGCTCAAACCCACGAACCATGAAATCATGACCTGAGCCCAGTTGGACGCTTAACCGACTGAGCTGCCCTGGTGCCCCTGAAATTTCTCTTTCTTATGTATTGGGAAATCTGTTTATTAATAGCAGTTGCCAGCCCAAATCCTGAATTTTCTTATATCTTATTTAAACAAATATACTTTGCTTATTCAGTTAGGCATTCATTTAAAATTTCCTGAATGCCACTATGTAAGAGGCACTACAACAGAAATCATGGGAAATATAGAGACAAATATGGCATAGTCAGGAAATTCAGACTGCCTTGCCACACGAAAATAGAGGCATGCCCAAATAAATGCACAAGAACATCTGGAACCACTAATTTAAATTATGTAAGAAACCTGGTTATGGGGCTCTGCTTAAAACAAAAGTAGAGAACTGTCCTGAAAATTATTTGTTAATATTTTTCAAATGAAAATTATGTGCTCATGAGCCTATTAAAAAGAGATCTATTCCTTTTGACTAAATTTCTCCAACTTAAAGGATTTAAAAAAAAAATTACATTCACTATTGGGGCACCTGGGTGGTTCAGTCAGTTAAGCATCCGACTTCGGCTCTGTGCTGACAGCTCAGAGCCTGGAGCCTGCTTTGTATTCTGTGTCTCCCTCTCTCTCTGCCCCTCCCCTATTCACACTCACAAAACTAAATAAACATTGAAAAAAATTTTGTTAATTACATTCACTATTTTAAAATATTTCCTTAGATATTTTATTTTAAGAAGAGTAATCATCTTGTATGACAGAATACAGAGAAATTACTTTGCAAATATACCGGTTTTTATATCTAAGCCTCAACATGAAATCCTTTTTGTATAATTTACTCTTTCAGATAAGTATGGCCTTATTGTACATTAATTCAAAATCATAATTTTAATTTGCAAAATCTGTGGCTCTGATGTCATCTACTTTTTTGTCCCTTCAGTAATGGTCATTCTAGAAATTGAGCTTTTCTTCTCTTGAGAAGGACTCAAAATCCATGATAAACCTAAGTATTTTCCTTAGCAAAACAATCTCTTTTAAATAATCTAAATAAAAATATCTGTCTTGTGTAAGACTGCATCAAACAATTATAAATTGTTTATCCATTATAAATTATTAGCAGTCAATCACATAGGTCTGAAGGTCTATTTTTCTTTCTGAGTTGGAAGATAAATGGTTGAGGTGGAAAAGAGGATATAACTATCATATTAAATTACTCTGTATTGGGTATTATGGGTAGGCCCTTTATATTTATTATCCACCTTATATATCTCATATACATAAATATCTCTGTGTGTGTGTGTACGCATGCACGCATGTTATAATTATGTCAGCAACCGTCCAAGAGTTGGTATTACTGATGAGGAAACTGAGGCACAGAGAGGGATAGTGACTTGCCCAAATGATAAGACTAGGAAGTAGTAGACGCAGGATTTGAACTGAGATTTGGCAGAGCCCAAGGGCATGTCAGTTTCAACTACATTTTTATGCTATTCTTAATTCACTTATTAAGTAGGGTATTTTAACATGAAAACAGAGCTTCTGGTTATGAAGTAGCAACTCTTTCTAGCATGACCATCATCCTGATTCAGTAGATTCAGGCTTAGTCATTGCTGAAAGAATTGGTTTTTTAACATGCTCACAGCAATGTAGATGTTGAAATTATGTATATAACTTTATTTTAGGCATTTTAGTGATTTCTCCAAAAACTTTTCTGTAGTGGTTAGTTATTATACAGAAGCGTCATAGCTGGTGATGCAAAGTTTTCAGAGTGGGCAAAATATCATTTGTAACTGGACTTATTTCTGCCTTAAAGAAATTCTCTTAAAATAGATAGGTGTTAATCTGAGGTTTCTTAAATTATTTGTAGAAGCACCTCATGGTCATTTAATCTGCCTGGCCAAATCACTTTTCATTAATATTAATTTGAAGTAAGCAGTCAAGACAGAATTTTTAGCCCATTTAGTAAAGAAGGAAACTTTTAGGAAATTATTAATCCTGCAAAATATGACTAATCTTAGAACTGTTAGTCCCTAAAGCTGCTGAGTCATTGAAAAGAAAGAGGATCACTCTCTTACAAAATTAGATTTAAAGTGGATATGTCTGTCATAACTTGTTTTGTGTTCTCTTTGGCTTCCCAGTAGCATATGTTGAATACATTTAAATACCTGAAACTATCTGTTCATTTCATCGGCAACTAATTATTGAATGCTTGCTGTGGCCAGCCTCTTCCATTCATTATGGAAAATTCAAATGCATTTGTAAGTTCATAGTCTTACACGGAAGATATTTAAAAAAAAAAAAGAAAAGGAAGGAAGGTAGAAGGTGTTATGTGGAGCAGTTGACACGGTGCTAAAAGTTCAAATGGAAGACAAGTGACTTTAACTTTTTAGATCAAGGCAACTTCATAGACTAAGTGATCTGTGAACCTGCTGTAATGTGTACTTGGAAAAATAACCCATGTATACCCTGGGAAAAGAGGATGAAACAGTTGAATTAAATCGTAAGTTATCATTAACAGAGATATGAAATGGACAGATAATATGGATTTCAAAAGAGAAGAGGCTCTTACATGAAAGTAATGTAAGAGTAATCTAATATGGCTTCTGGGAATCAGGTCAGGGAGAAAAGAAATGCCTGTTGCTAAGGGAGAGTTGGGAGGGAAATCTGGTAGTAAGGGAAGGAGTAAGCTCTGGTTGCTGCAGGAGGTTGAAAGAGGACTTCCTATTCCCCTTCTCTTTACTCTTAGTGGGAGGCTACTGTGAAAGCAGTTCAGGTCTACCCCAAGACAGAGTTGGACCAAGGGAGATCCCTTGGGATCTAAAATACAGTTTTTTAGTGGGGTCTCTGTGGGTGAAATGGACCATTGATAGAATCTTGAGAATTGTTTTAACAACCACAGCTTAGGAATTGTTTCTCCTTCTAACATTTTATTATGAAAGTAATAAAACATTTCAAATGTAACAGCAAGGTTGAAAGAATTTTACAATGAACACCCGCTATCTGGATTCCAACATTAACATTTTCCTGAGCTGATTTATCACATATATATCTGTCTGTCCATCCCTCAAGGTAATGGCTTTTAAATAATGTCCTCCATTCACCCAACCATTATTATTTACTTAGCAAGCCAGGGCCAGCAAGACAAAGGGCCAGGCACTGAGACTATGAAAGAAATATGACAAGGTCTTTGTCCTCAAAGGGAGCACAGTTTAGCAGGGGTGGGGACAAATAATTTTCACAGTATAGGCAGTACTCTAACAGGGTAGAAAGAAATTACCATGAGTACACAGAAGAGGGGTAATCAGTAGAAGCATCGTGGAGAAGACAAGCTTGAGTAGGGCACTGGAAGGTATGAAACAATTTGCCAAGAACACATGGAGATGCTGGGATTCCTGGCAGAGGACGTGTGTATTTAGTCATCAGGGCATGGAGGTAGTTCAGTATGGGTGCAGTGGGTTGGCAGATGAGAGGTAGTGGAGATGTGGCTACAAAGAGAGAGAGTCAGGGATTTGGTTTTGGAGGGCCCTGAATGCCGTGGAAGGCAGTTAGGACTCTTAAGTTCTAGGGAATAAGCGAAGGAAATTGAAGAGTGACATGCTCAGGGTGGCAGGAGTGTGGAGGGGCAGAGGGAGGTCAACTTTGTGTGGAGGAAGAGTTAGAACGTTATTCTAAGTGTCCAGGCTTGAGATGATGAAGGCTTGAATCAAAGTAGATAGGGGATAAATCAAAAGGGGAGTAATTATTTGGAAAAAAAGAATAAAATGGAAGGGAGAATAAAAAGAACCTGATGAACAGTTAGACACAGGGATAAGAGATTTGGAGGTATCCACTATGACTCCCATGTAGATTTTGGTTTCTGCATACTATAAATCACGATAAGGAAGTTAGGCTTCTATAGGGAAGTTAAAAATACATTCATCCCCAAATGCCATAATAAAATAATGGAATTTGAGTAAGATTTTTTTTTTTAATTTTTTTTTTCAACGTTTATTTATTTTTGGGACAGAGAGAGACAGAGCATGAACGGGGGAGGGGCAGAGAGAGAGGGAGACACAGAATCGGAAACAGCCTCCAGGCTCTGAGCCATCAGCCCAGAGCCCGACGCGGGGCTCGAACTCCCGGACCGCGAGATCGTGACCTGGCTGAAGTCGGACGCTTAACCGACTGCGCCACCCAGGCGCCCCATTGAGTAAGATTTTTAAAAATAAAAATAAAATAAACAATGGAAAGAGATTGAAGAAATGGAGTGAGGTTAAGACAACAAAGAATAATAAGAGAAATTCGGAAGTGGAACATCAAGATATTAAAAGTAAATAGTCAGGGGCACCTGGGTGACTCAGTCAATTAAATGTCCGACTTTGGCTCAGGTTATGATCTCGTGGTTCATGATTTTGAACCCCACAGCCTCTCTGCTGTCAGCACAGAGCCGACTTCAGATCTTCTGTCTCTCTGCCCCTTGCCTGCTCATACTCTCTCTCTCTCTCTCTCTCAAAAAAAAAAAAAAAAAGTAAATAGTAAATAGTAAGACGGGACTAGGAGAAGGAAGAAGGGAGATAAAATTTGCCATATCCAACGTCTGCTTTAGTATTTAATTCTTGTAAGGCTTCAGTGAAGGGTTAAAGCATTATAGGCTTGAATTTGACAGACTGCCCATGATGAGGATAACACTGCGTTGCTGCTGGGAGTGAATTTTAGACACACTGGATATCACTGCATCTGAAGTACCACTCAGAGTAATTTTTTAAAGTACATCTGGCAGCTGGGACTAGCCTACTCAAGCTTACCTGAAATTCTATCCCAAATGCCATTTTATTCATCTTTATGCAGTTTCAGGTTCCCTTGTAGTTTATATGGTGAGTCTTTTCTGTCTCTCAATAGTACAAGGCAATCTGTCAGCTAGTATTTATTGCTGCCAGCTAATAATTCATGGTGTGCCCTGAGCTGGTAACCAACCCAGGAAAGGCGTGGTTAGTGTACATTGGTTTACCAACCTAGGCTAGTAGTGGCTTTGGTTGGTCTCAGTGTCCCTCAAGTGAATGACCTGGAGAAAGCCTGAGCAGCTCCAGAAACCTCATAGGACCTCCACAACAAAACAACTACTGGACTTGAGATTTAAAGTGGTGCCCATTGTGTTAAAACCAGTGAAAGGAACAATGAAGGTCATTTGAAGATTCTGAGTTGAAGGAGGTGAGGAAGAGTAGGGTTTTTTTTTCCCTTTGCCATTTTAAAGAGCCCATAATGCACCTTACCACTCAGGTTCACATTCCTGGCTCTCTGGTTTACAGGGAACCCTGGGATTTGTGCTGGGATTATACCACCTTGAGGATGAATGTGGGTGGCTTTCAGGGAATAAGACTGGGAAGAGAGAAACTGAGGAAGCAAAGAGAAAAAGTAATGGCTTAGCCCATGGTAAGATGACATTGGAATCAAGTTTCGTAGTTGATACCACCTTGTTCAAGGATGAAAAGTTGCTGGACTGTTCCCGTTGCAATGAATAATGTCAGGTTCCCAAATGAAACTTATTATTTCACCCTTTTCCAGTCTGAATATGTAGAATATCAAGGGCAATTTTTTCAGAAGAAATACTGAGTTCACATCCCTCACCCACACATTCACACGTACAGCCTTTGCCATCTCACTTCTCACTAGGCTCTGCATCTTCTGGGCAGTTTGACAGAGGCACAGCTGGTTGTACTTTTGTAATCCAAAAGATAGACCCTAAGGTGCTTAAGTCATAACTGTCTACTTACTGTGTTCCTCTAAATCTCATAAAGAGTTTATGGGCACACAGGGCATGCATTCGCCAAAAAAGGATGCTGAATGGTCTGACCTGGTCATGAAAGGATATGTCCCTGTATACCCCAGGTCACTCCAACGATATAATTTAGCCAGGCAGTGCGACGTTTCAGGAAATAAATGCAAGAGCACAGCATTTCAGGAGTTGCTCTTGTGTTCCTTGGACCAAGTGAAGCCTTCAAAGTCACAATGAATCTGAATCCAATTGCATCCTAAATTCATAAGCCTCTGTTCACTGTGAGTGTTTTGAAATCATGTCTTTTGGGTCGAAGATTTGAAAGATTAATGTAAAGCACCTGTGGAAAAAACCCACTGGCACATCAATGATAAGTAGATTCATGTGTTGCCATGAAACAGGTTGTCTCATTTTATCATTCAAGTCTACCAAAACCCAGATTACCAGTGAGACCCACTCTTGCATACCTGGCAGGTTACTTATGGGTCTGGCTCATATCGCAGGGCCTAGGGGTTGGCTTTCAGCCCTTAATATATTCCCAAGCGTCCCTGAGAAAAATGTAGGAATACCCCACAAATTGCCTTCCCCACTAGAAATCTTTGGACTTGGGTAAAGTGAAATTTTGTTTTCAGGGACAGGTAGGATGCAAAAAAAGGAGAGACTAGTTAGGCCCTCAAAATATTCCCTAGAAGCCACACAGTAAGGGCCTCTCACCCTTCCAATGGCCTCACAAGAGAAAAGGTAGAGTAAGTGTCTTTTCTTTCTCTTCCCAGGAGAGTACTTAGCTGCTACATGATGAGAGCAGAAGAGAAAATTAAGCCTTCACCTTAAAATCCTTGACCCTGCTGGCTTAGATACCACTACTTCAAAAGCAATACATATAAGTGTATCTACACGAAGAAAATATGATAGTCAAGACAAAACCTTCCAAAGAGATTAATTACAGGGTAATCATGTTACAAAAAGATTCTTACTAAAGGATTCCTTTTCATAGGTGTCCTAGTAGAATAGTTTATTTACAGGTTATGTATTACTGAAGTATAGAGAAACTTTTAATTATTAGATATTTTAGAGATTAGCTAGAAATCAGCACATACTGAAGATCATTCAGAAACTAAAACAGAACATTTATTATTGTTTTGATTTCATTGGGAAACTGTGGTTTAATTTATGTACAACTTTTCCAGAATGGTTTTACCACAAATGTGATCTGTACTGTGTATTGGCTCAAGGGTGAGATTATTTCATTGTTTTTCCAAGTTTTTATTTAAATTCCAGTTAGTTAACATACAATGTAATATTAGTTTCGGGTATAGAATTTAGTGACTCATCACTTACATTATTTCATATTTTTAATGGCTTTGAGAATGAAGCAGACTAGTGAATAATTTTTGTAATTAAAGCCTTCTTGACTACATGAGCAGAATGTCAATGAGTCAGTCCCAAGAGCTCAACACATCAGTCCTCTCTAGGTAAGCTAAAAAAAGTGGCAGATGGGCTGAATGCCCCAGTATGATTTAATACTGCTACTAATATATTTAAGATTATGTTCAGCTTTCTGTAATAGTGGAGCTTTAAAACTCCATGGTGCAACTCAAATCACCTTCCACTCATGTCATTTTACACAGTTGAAGGAGGACAGTAAAGCCGAAGAAAAGCATTCATGCCATTTTGAATACCTGTGACCTAGAACTGCTTTTAAAAAACATTAGCCTGATACCTGAGTGTGGTTTTGATTTGTATTTCCCTGATAAGGAGCGACGCTGAACATCTTTTCATGTGCCTGTTGGCCATCTGGATGTCTTCTTTAGAGAAGTGTCTATTCATGTTTTCTGCCCATTTCTTCACTGGGTTATTTGTTTTTCGGGTGTGGAGTTTGGTGAGCTCTTTATAGATTTTAGATACTAGCCCTTTGTCCGATATGTCATTTGCAAATATCTTTTCCCATTCCGTTGGTTGCCTTTTAGTTTTGTTGGTTGTTTCCTTTGCTGTGCAGAAGCTTTTTATCTTCATAAGGTCCCAGTAATTCACTTTTGCTTTTAATTCCCTTGCCTTTGGGGATGTGTCGAGTAAGAGATTGCTACGGCTGAGGTCAGAGAGGTCTTTTCCTGCTTTCTCCTCTAAGGTTCTGATGGTTTCCTGTCTCACATTTAGGTCCTTTATCCATTTTGAGTTTATTTTTGTAAATGGTGTGAGAAAGTGGTCTAGTTTCAACCTTCTGCATGTTGCTGTCCAGTTCTCCCAGCACCATTTGTTAAAGAGGCTGTCTTTTTTCCATTGGATGTTCTTTCCTGCTTTGTCAAAGATGAGTTGGCCGTACGTTTGTGGGTCTAGTTCTGGGGTTTCTATTCTATTCCATTGGTCTGTGTGTCTGTTTTTGTGCCAATACCATGCTGTCTTGATGATTACAGCTTTGTAGTAGAGGCTAAAGTCTGGGATTGTGATGCCTCCTGCTTTGGTCTTCTTCTTCAAAATTCCTTTGGCTATTCGGGGCTTTTTGTGGTTCCATATGAATTTTAGGATTGCTTGTTCTAATTTCGAGAAGAATGCTGGTGCAATTTTGATTGGGATTGCATTGAATGTGTAGATAGCTTTGGGTAGTATTGACATTTTGACAATATTTATTTTTCCAATCCATGAGCAGGGACTGTCTTTCCATTTCTTTAAATCTTCTTCCAGTCAGAGTGGCCAAAATGAACAAATCAGGAGACTATAGATGCTGGAGAGGATGTGGAGAAACGGGAACCCTCTTGCACTGTTGGTGGGAATGCAAATTGGTGCAGCCGCTCTGGAAAGCAGTGTGGAGGTTCCTCAGAAAATTAAAAATAGACCTACCCTATGACCCAGCAATAGCACTGCTAGGAATTTATCCAAGGGATACAGGAGTACTGATGCATAGGGGCACTTGTACCTCAATGTTCATAGCAGCACTCTCAACAATAGCCAAATTATGGAAAGAGCCTAAATGTCCATCAACTGATGAATGGATAAAGAAATTGTGGTATATATACACAATGGAGTACTATGTGGCAACGAGAAAAAATGAAATATGGCCTTTTGTAGCAACGTGGATGGAACTGGAGAGTGTAATGCTAAGTGAAATAAGCCATACAGAGAAAGACAGATACCACATGGTTTCACTCTTATGTGGATCCTGAGAAACTTAACAGGAACCCATGGGGGAGGGGAAGGAAAAAAAAAAAAAAAGAGGTTAGAGTGGGAGAGAGCCAAAGCATAAGAGACTGTTAAAAACTGAGAACAAACTGAGGGTTGATGGGGGGTGGGAGGGAGGGGAGGGTGGGTGATGGGTATTGAGGAGGGCACCTTTTGGGATGAGCACTGGGTGTTGTATGGAAACCAATTTGTCAATAAATTTCATATATAAAAAAAATTAAAAAAAATAAAAAAAATAAAAATAAAAAACATTAGCCTGGGACACCTGGGTGGCTCAGTCGGTTAAGTGTCTGACTTTGACTCAGGTTGTGATCCCGCAGTTTGTGGGTTCTATCCTCTCTTAGGGCTCTGTGCTGACAGCTCAGAGACTGAAGCCTGCTTTGGATTCTGTGTCTCCCTCCCTTTCTATCCCTCCCCTACTCGCAGTTTCTCTCTCTCTCTAAAATAAATAAACCTTTAAAAAAAAAAAGTCCCCGGGGTGCCTGGGTGGCTCAGTCAGTTGAGAGTCTGACTTCAGCTCAGGTCATGATGTCACAGTTTGTGGTTTCAGGCCCCACATCAGGCTCTGTTAGCTCAGAGCCTGGAGCTTGCTTCAGATTCTGTGTCTCCCTCTCTCTCTGCCCCTCCCCCGCTCACACTTTGTCACTCTTGTTTCTCAAAAATAAATAAATATAGGGGCGCCTGGGTGGCGCAGTCGGTTAAGCGTCCGACTTCAGCCAGGTCACGATCTCGCGGTCCGTGAGTTTGAGCCCCGCGTCGGGCTCTGGGCTGATGGTTCAGAGCCTGGAGCCTGTTTCCGATTCTGTGTCTCCCTCTCTCTCTGCCCCTCCCCCGTTCATGCTCTGTCTCTCTCTGTCCCAAAAATAAATAAACGTTGAAAAAAAAAATTAAAAATAAATAAATAAATAAATAAATAAATAAATAAATATAAAAAAAAAATTAAAAAAAAAAAGTCCCCTTCTCCAGGGGCCTCACTTGATCCAGTTGGTGGAGCATGCTACTCTTGTTTTGGGGGTTGTGAGTTCGAGCCCCAGGCTGGGTATAGAGATTGCTTAAAAATAAAATATTTGTTAAAAATTCCCCTTTTTCCATGGTGGCAGAGCATGATGATGCTGATCAGAGCTTTTCTGATGATGATGTCACCAAGGGTTGACAAGGGTCTGCCTTACAGGTAGAAATTCTTTTGCAGTTTCATGCTGAGCATCCTAACCCCAGCTCTTAAACCGACTACCTGGGTGACCAGCATGGGTGTCCTAACCTCTGTGAGCTTCAGTCTTGCCATCTCTATAAACCTGATGTTTTATTATACATAAAAGCGTTCAATATATAAATATATAAAACCACGGGCATTTCCTGGTACATAGGAGGCATGTGATACATTATTTTTAACATGATGATTGTTATTGGATTAAGCGCTTGTGACTTTAAAAGACTAAGAGAATGAAAGACCAGTTATGGTTACCTTCTCTGATAAATAATTTCCGTGAGTCCAAAGGCTGATTCTTCTTATCTAGGCAGTCTTTAGAAGGCAAAACCAAGAAGTAGGAACAGGAGCTTCCACTGGGGCCCTCCTTTGGGAGAGCTCCCCACACTCCAGGCTCTGTGTCCTCACACAGCCCCAGTGTCTCCACTTGAATGTCTCATCAAGGCCCAAGGTCCCAGCCTTGGAGTCCCCAGTGCTGGCTTTTCCCCATCTTTCTCATCATGATTTACCTGCTCTCTGTTTAATATCTTTTTGTTAATTTGCTTATACATGCCAGTGTGTAACCCTTCCTGAGAGCCTAATGCACATTTTGACAGGGATCCCAGAGAAACAGTACATGGTGGTTGATCTCAGAGGCAGATGTGTTGGTGAAAATTGTAACAGAACTAACAGGCTGAGTGCTTCCTCTGTGCAGTGCCACGGCCATGCATTTTGTAAGCACCCATGTGAGCCCCACTCACCACATCCTGTGAGCAGGTCTTGTCACAGTCTCTACTTCACAGGTGAAGAAACTGAGGCTTAGAGAGGTGATGGAACCTGGCCCAGGACAACCAAATACTGGGAGGTAGCAGCTCCAGAATTTACCCCCCAGGCGCAACCGACTCCAGATCTGCCACTCATCACCACTGTCTTATACTTCTGGTGCAGGCGAGTCTGGTGCACTCCTAAAGAGTCACTACCTCCCTAAGCTTGGTTCTGCTCCCAGGACCCACATGACTTCCTGCTTTCAATCAAGCTGGATGGAATCAACTTAATTGACAACAAACTTGAGAGGGGTATTGGAAATTTCAGAGAGGGATACCCCACAGCCAGTTTTTAGCCTACCCCGAGGCTCCACCCTGCTCCTGGCCAAATACTGCGCTCTGGGCCTTGGCATACTGAGGAGAGTCCCCTCATTTCAAGCACCCACTTAAGTTGCTGAATCCTGACTTAGATTTGTAATAGCCTAAATGGGTGAATGGAGGGGTGATTGGAGGGAGAAACAACTTATGAATATTTTTTATTCATTATTTATTATCTGCTGTTTATAATCAGATTCCCAAGTCTAAATCTAAAAGAAGAATCTGTGAATTTGCTTGTATTTTGCTCATCTCAGAATTTTCCTGGACCAGCAGCAACTCTTCCAAAAATGGAGTGATGAGTCTCCCAATAAAATTGCACCCCAGAAAATACTGACTTGTGTCAATAGGACAGCACCTTCTCACTAGTAATCAAAATATTGCATCCTCATTGAGAAAGTCAGAGGGCAACTTACTGTCATTAGGTGGTAAGAGGTAATAACTAACAGTGGTAACAAAAATAGTTAAGTCACTATCTTACACTTATCAAGTGCTGATATCCTGTGCACTGCTCTGAGTGGCATCACAGGATTTACATGTGGAAGGGAGAACTCTCATCGTCCCTGTTTAGAGATGGGGCAGCTCCAGCACAGAGAAGCTGAACTATTTGTTCAGAGTCGTAAAGCCAGTAAATGACAAAACTAGGATTAAACTGGAACAGTCTAGCCCCTAATCTTATTTCCTTATACTATTAAAGCAACCAGTCCTCCTCTATCTGTCTGTCAACCAAATCATCTTTATATTTTGGCAAAGAAGACCAAAGCTAACATTTACTTTGTACTTGAAGCTGTCCCACCAAGCGCTGCTGCAGATTGTGAGGGGGGTGGTCTCTGCTGGCCCGATGCTTCATGAAGACGATTTAGATTAAAGATGAGTGGTACTGTATTAGCTTTTCTCTTTTATTTTATTTTATTTTATTTTAAATCTATTTTAAGAGAAAGAGAGAGAGTGAGCATGCATGAACGGGGAAGGGGCAGAGAGAGGAGAGAGAGAGAGAGAGAGAGAGAGAGAGAATCCCAAGCAGGCTCCATGCTCAGTGCAGAGCCCAGTGCAGGGCTGGAACCCATGAATCATGAGATTATGACCTGAACCAAAATCAAGAGCCAGACACTGAACCTATTGAACCACTCAGGCACCCTTCTCATCATTTTAATAATTGCGTTACCTTGACCCTTGACAAAATCTCGCTCTTAGTAACATGGATAACACTTTTTTTTTTCTTTTTACACAATTATTCTTAGTCTAAACCTGTTTTGATTGCTTTTTACTGGTCATGACAGAGAGAAAAAGGAAAAAAAATACAAAGGGACCTCCAAATGAAAATATGTGGAGATCTTTTCATCTCAAATTCATTCTTGATTCATCAAAAATCATCTGACTTTTTTTTTTTAGTGCAGAGTTTAAAGAATTTTTTCTTGTCTCTCTTCCCTTCTTTCAGCCAAAACTTAAATGTATTGAGAATCCTAATGTGGAAATGTTCTACTCAAAATTCTGACTATTACTCTTTGCTAGTCAAATCATGAGTAAGGGAGTTTGATGGTGCAGAGCTTAGGTTTGCAGATGATTGAGGACTCCAGTTTAAAATTTAAGTCTTTAATATAAAGCAATACTTACATTGTCAAGAATAGTGTTTAGTAGAACTAGGCATCCCCAGGAAGATTCCAACAATGTAAGGTTAATTCATGTATGTACAATTATAGATTTGAGGTGAAGCTATATCACTTCTACCCCTTGATTAAGGGGTCTTCTATACATGATACTTTAAAAACAATCAGTTGTGTGTAATGATAAAATTATAACTTGATAATGATTAAATGAAACACCTACATGTATCATCAATAAACCACCAGAATTATAAATACAAAAAAATAAAATAAAATAAAATAAAATAAAATAAAATAAAATAAAATAAAATAAAATTTAAGTCTTTCCCTGAAAGAGCCTGGAACGTGAGGTCGATAACATTGTTACCTAACTTTTCAGTAATAAGAACTGAAAGCTTGCCCATTCCTTCGCATGTCACTTCTCAGGTTTATCTTATGGCTTATGTACCATGTATATGATTTCTTACATGTTCAGTGGATTTCTGAAGCCAGGAAAAAACATGAAAATAAACCAGCAAGCAAGCAAGCAAGCAAGCAACAACACAACTGTCCTGTTACACTGAATTTCACCCACTGTTCTGCCTGATTCTAATTACCTTCAGTAATTTACCCAGGATGCTTCAGTATAACCACCTGGAAAAGTGAGGGTGGAACTTTGATTCTGGGAGGCATATGGAAATTTAATTACTAGGTTTACAAAGTATTTTAAAATCCCCAGATAAAAGTGACCAGAGGACTACAGAAGACTATCATTATTACCAGCAGTGGGGTTATGTGGGGGTGAGAGGGGTGCTGAGGATCAAAGGCCGGTGTCCCCTTCTCTACACTGGCCCCTTCGCCCCATCTTCTGCAACCAGTCTCAAGGGGAGATGGAGAAAGAATCATTTATTCACCTTCTGGCTGCAAGAACTGCAGACCTCAACTGTGGCAGTTCTAGCACTGAGGAGAAAATACACATAGGAAAAAAGAAGGCCATGTCTCACTTCCAAATTAAAAAAAGACATTTCTACATGTTTCCATAACCCACAGACTGCTGCCATTTGAGGCCAACCCCTCCAAGTTTTCCTCTTTGTCTAGTGTAGTTGCTGAATCTAGGCCACTGTCAGCAATCCTTTTCATTCACCCAGGCCCATCCCCACGCCTCACAGATGCACAGATTCTCTGGAGACATGTGTACTTTGGTATCAAACAATGCAACTCATGTTTGATTTTGGATAACCTTGCACTGCTGAATAAAATAACCCTTGAGAAAGAAGCAATAAAAGCGCTGTAAGAAAAATGACTCATGTTTCCAAGCTGTCTAAAGTGATCACTTATCCCAACAAATGGTAATTCTTTCAAGACACAGTGGGCATGCACCATACTTGTAAAAGTCTGGGAGAAAAGCCTTGCAACCATTTTTTAAAAAAATTGTGTTAAAATATATCAAAAGAATGTTTCTGGTAGGCTGTACCATACAGGGTATGCTTAAAAACAAAAACAAAAACCACATGGACGTGGAAGCCAAGGTGGATTGGTGCAAGGGGGTCCTTGCTGGATATGAACGTGGAGCCTCACTGGCCTGTTTCTGCACTTGTTTATGTGCCTCTAATTGTTTTCCATTTTCTGCCCCCATTCGCTAGAGTGCAAAGATGTGAACAAAGTGGCGTATTGCCCGCTGGTGCTCAAGTTCAAGTTCTGTAGTCGAGCATACTTCAGACAGATGTGTTGTAAGACCTGCCAAGGACACTGACCCGTGGAGAGCCAGAGAGGGAGCCTTGTCATTTCATCGTGGAAATGCGTCCATCAAAGAGAGCCACCCAGAGGAAGAGGATTGATGTCCTTGCAAATGCATTACCCTGTGGAAAACGTAACCACTGGTCAGCCCTAGCTGACAGGATTTCAATATTATTTTAACTTCTGTGAAGTGGGATTTATTGATCCAAAGTGCTGGACACGGTATTAGGAGGGAATGCCAGATCGGAGAGATCCAAACAACACAGGGAGACTTGCTTACTGTGGAGCGTTTGTGTTCTTTCGAGTAAATCCAATAGCCTGTTTACCTCCTTGGACCATTAAGATAATTTTTATTATGGACTTAGCAATGACACTGAATCCATTTGTATTTAAAACCGTTTAAAATGTAGCTGTTATGACTTGGTCAACTATGGAAGTAAAGAAGATTCAGAAATCTTAAGTCATAGCTTAAAAATATTTACTATACTTTATCTCAATACAACAGCACCACAATTTAAATTCTAAAACGGGCTTTTAACTATAATTTAAGGAGCAATTATAAATCAAAAGTAATGAAAGTTTGTATTATTTTTCTTCATTCCACTTAATTTCCTTAGGACTAATCCCCCTGTTCTGAACACTGCTGTGAGCCATATATAAACTATATTAAACCGAACAACAAGGAAGGACTCAGTTTAAGGCAGCGCATCAGTTACTGCGGCCGTGCAAGTCTATAAATTCTGTGCTAAGAGACTGGGGCCAACTTGCCATTGTGCAAGTGAAGCTGAGATTTCCATTAAAACTTTAAGAGAAAAACATTTCAGTTTCATGCAGAAGCCAGACCTGGGGTATGGTAGAGACTGAAGAACCGGGCCCTTTGCTGCCATCACACAGGATGCCTGAGTCCTTATGTGAGTCACCCCAGCTCAGTTGTGTTTACAACCTCACCGGCCACAGGACAGCTTCTGCCCCGTTGGATTTTTGCATGCATGTTGAGCTTACTGAAATGATGCCGTGCAAAAGATAGACTGGCTCGGCAACAACCAGGCAGACCCTTTCACTGACAATTGTGATGGGTTCCAGATGTCCCTTCTTTGATATGGCAGAAGGGCATTTATTTATATGAGAGCAAGTGTGTGTGTGTGAGCGGGCGCTTTTGAGTGTGTGGGTAGATGAGTGTGCTTGCACATAAATGTGCTATTTCTGTGAGTTTTTAAAGTAGGCAAGGGATAACAACCAAAGAAGAAAAACTCATGAAGCCTAGAGATCATAAAGCATAATTTTAATAGTCACTCAACCAACTATTTTGTATTTTTTATGGATACTCTGAATGGCAATTAAATGTGAAACCAAGTTTCTTGGGCAAGTCAAATTCTAGAATCAAATCCAGAATCCTAAATTAAATTGACTAGCTCATAGTTTCCCTATCCACAAGTTTCATGTCATGCTCATCAAAAGATTCAACAGCGAGATTAAAAGAAAGCAAAAAAGAAGAGGGTACTTATATATATATTGTACTTGAACACTTGTAGCTTGCAGCAGGTTCTTGATGAATGTGCTTTGTGTCCTACACGATGTGTACACCATGCTACACGAACACCTCAAACTCCAACCAAATGGCTACTTTGTAAAGATGCTACTTGCAGTTAAAGAGTCTGTTCGACTTCAATGCATCACTGTGCTCTCATACTACATGTCCGGTGTTTCACCTACACCATGACCTAATGTAGATGATTAGTTTTTTTCAGAAAGGAAAAGAGACTCACAGACTTCAAAAACCAACCTAACCTTCAGGTTTGCTATGGACAGTCAGCACGGGCTGTTGTTCTGCACACTCAGTCATGGTCATCAATATTTTCTCACCTGCTTTCTGTCTCGACACCACAGCTCATGTCCCTGAGCTTTCCAGAGAAAGCTACTGATGATACCCAAAAATTGCCAGGGCCGCTCTCTCTACTGCTCTTAGAAGACCAGCCAGCGTGCTATCTATTCAGTGAGGGGGGAGGCAGCCCATGAGCAGCGTGCCCCCAGTGCTGAATTCACTTGGTGCCTCATAAAGAGTGGTTAAATTGGTGCTAATGTGCCCTGGTGGAATAAAGAAAGGATGGGTGGTTTCTGTGGCATTTTAGGCATAGGTTTGCCATCAGGACCTGTCTTTCCCCAAATATAAATATCAGCTCATGGTTTTATTCCAAAAAGATTTCTTAATTGACTAACTTGAATCTATTCTTCACCTCACCTGGAAACTAACATCATGAGGACTGTTGCCTTGGGCCACCTTGACTGGCCCTAGAAGAAGGGGCAGCTAGTGTTCCCTCAGGAGTGTGCACCAGTCCCGAGGCCAGGAGTAGAGAGCTTCCAGGAGCAGCATCGCAGCATCGGATTACTCTGCTAGAAGGAACCAAGCACAGAAGGTTTCCCCTGAGTGGGGGAACACATCATATTCTACAGCACATCACAATACCGCTGCTACTCTGTAGTCAACCACGTGGCTACATGATGCTCTCTTCCTAAATAATAGCAATAGGATTGTCAGTGGAGGCTAAGCCACCATGGCAGGCCCTCCGAAAGTAGCGTGCTATACGGACTACTTAGAGAGACCCAAGGAAACTGGTGCCCTATGGCTGAGAACCGTATCTGCCATCAGCACAATATCCTGCCAAAAAGGAAAGGTAAAATCTACCCAACTGATTAAAGCCCTTGAGATACATATAACTCCCCAAACCGTCCATTTCATTAGGAATTTTATTGGAGTGAATGTCACATAGGTATCCTTAATAATACAGAATGAAATTACCTTTGTATTATTGTGATTAGTTGTTGCTTATTATTTTATACTCAGTATTAATGTGGTACACTGTTACTTTTTTTTTGCTTTTGTAAATTATATTCTAATTTATTGCCATGTTTCCTAACACTTGTCCTACATTCATTCTCCTGCTTGTAACGAAAATGAAAAAGTCATTGTAACACTTGATGGAGTGAAATTCCACACCAGGCACAGATTTTTTTTTAACATAGATAATTTAGTGAAAATAAAAATTCAGCTTGTAAGAATGATTCAGATGAAGGTTGTCTATTCCCTGAAAAGCTGGTGTGAAACTTTCAGTAGGAGGATCTTTCCTTGGGAATACCACACTACATTATCCAAATTCTCCAGATAGCATCTGGGATAGAGATAATCTGTTGTATGCATCCTTATTACAGTCTTCAGAAATTGCATATATTTGTATTTCAGTAATATTAAATACAAGGGCTTTAGATATTCCTGGTGGAGCTCTGTCCCCAGATGCCACTAGTCAGCTGTTCTAGCACTAGAAAAGAAGTCCAGATTGACCCATGACTCTTTTGCCCCCACCTTCTTTTGCTTTCCATGTAAATGCTTTCACATAGAAGAGGATGCAAGATATTTCATTGTGGAAAAGGTGCTGAACAAAAGTATTCATATTTGAAGGATTTTTCTATTCAGATTCAGCAGGGAGCATAGAATCATGAAGGGCATACTTTTCCACCTTCAGACATTTCCTCTTAGGCTGAACTAATGGTTCAGCCATCGCTGAGCTGGGGTATTATCATATGCAAAGGTAACTCAGCAGTTTTTGAAACTCAGCAGCTAACATAAAGGTGGCCCTTGTACATGCTTAGCTATTTGTGTATGTTCATAATGACAGTCTCATCAATTATATAAGAAGATGTGGAATACCTAAGCAGATTGTGCTTCAATCCACTTCCTTCCTTCCATACCCACCCACGCACACATTCCACCTCACCTGAAGAAATCAGGTGCCACCATTAGATAGTCTTGGGGAGTATTTCTCCAAGGTCATTCTAGGAGCCAGAAGTGGTTGGAGTATTATGAATCCTCAGTTAATGAGAAGACTCTGGAACCAACTGTTTTAACTTCCCAGTGCACTTGCAAAGAGTAGTTTGCTAGGGGCTGGGGAGGGGGAATACCAAAAAATGAGGTTTGCCTTAGCTTAGATTCCACAGATGCTAGTCTGTCTTCTCATCTACAGTTGTTTTTAAGCTTCTAGTTAATTGTTTTCTCCCACTGAAATATCTAAAGGGTACTATCCTACTTAGGGCACTGACTCGAAGGACAATCTGCTCTCCATGGAGATTCTACCAGTCTCTAGAGAGCACCAGGATCGACTTTCAGCTTTTATGCTCCAAAAAGAGCATTTTTTGACATTTTTCAAGTGAATTAGGAAGAAAAGTTGGATATTGATCTTTGTAACAAAAATGTGAATTTGTGTGGCTAGGACAAGATTCATTACTTTGAAAAGTCAAGGGAAAATACATTCAGCAAGAAAAAAAAGTTACAGCCCAGGAGGACTAGAAAATTCTAAATAACTGGTTGCAAAAAGAGAAAAGATCAGTCACTGAATAAAAAAGTGACAGATAAGCTGCATTTGGAATTCTTTCTCATTCGTATCATCAGAATGTGTGGAATAAACTAACATATGTTTTCGAAAAGAACAGCTCTTCAAAATGGTTTGTGCCTCAGCCTTGAAAACCTCAAGCTGTAACTTAAAAGGAAAAGGGTCTTTTCTCCCATCTTTTTTCTCAGAGGGTTATTGCTAGCATTCCTTGTCCCTCATTTCATCCACAGATGGTATCTGAGGCCCAAAGTCGAATGGCAGTTTGAGGGCTGGCTCCACTCTGTCAGAGAACCAAGGTTAAGCTTGTATTGTCTCTTGGGGTTGATGGCTCCCCAAACCCCACTGAAAACCTTGAGCTGCATAGATGATGAAAGATAATTTCCAGGGCAATGTCTATCTTTGCTAGAACAATGCTGTGTAGTTACACAAGGGCCAAATAGCACCTGATGTCCCAAACCCAAGAATTAGGGAGCCTGAATATTCTTAGTCACCTCAGGGTATGGAACATCATGCCTGACCAGTCAGATTTTATTGCTCCAAACCTTAAGGTTTGTGAAATTCAATCCAGAGATCTCTTCTTGGACTTTGACTTGGATACCTGAACTTGGGTTTCACATAAAAGGGGGCAAGTTATCCCACCGTCTGCAGGCCTCCCAAAAGTCAGACTGCCTTCAGGTCAATGGCTCAACAGTAGTAGCTTCTACTAGCTCAAGGCCAATGTAATTCTTGGAAGGATCTGCTTTTTCCCCCTAGCAAGGGCATTTATGAATAGCAGGCTACCTTATGAGCCTACAGGGCAGTAATAGAGATGAGGCCCCTAAAATCCCAAGCAAATGTGTCAGCAGGAAGGTCTAGACCAAAGCCAGTCCACTTTGTGTCTAGAGAGTGGCACAAACGAAGGTCACTTATTTATGCAACCATTATTTGCTAGGTACCTGTTGTATGCAGGTTCTATGCTAGGCACTAAATGTATGTTTTCTCATTGAATGGGTTACAACAAAACTATGAGGACTATACTGCCAATCCCTATTTACAAGCCTTTCTGGGCTCAGAGAGGTTGAATAAGTTGCTAGGGGGTCACAGAACCAGTGAGGGGAGTGTCACCTCTTTGGCACATGAAAGGGAGCTGCCTGGTCTGCATCAAGGACTGGGAAATTTGGAAGGATGCTCCTCTACCAGAGAGAAAATGACTCCCCAGACCAGAGGAAATGGGGTCCTTCTTCCTGGGAAACAGTGGGCCTGAGGCCTTGGGAGGGATTTCAGGGGTCAGGGAAGGGTGAACTTTGGGCTCTTGTCTCTGTCGGTGGTGGTGTTCACTATGAAAATTCCTATGTCTGGTGACAAAATTATATGTGGGGACCCAGAGTGGTTTCTAAGCATGTAGTTAGAGTTCTTGGGGAGAGGAGGAAAATGAAGGTCGGAGATATTCAAGGATATTCAAGGATGGTGTCTGCAATGGCAGTTAGCAGCCAAACACAAGAGAAAGCTCTCACCTCCCCTGAAATGTCCTGTTTTGAATCACAGAGCCTGTTCCTGTCTGACAGCCCCCCACACCATTTCCAGACATGCCAGATGGCCTCACTGACCTATTTCAACACAACTAGAGCAGAATGATTCCCGTGTTGGCTTCGGGTAAGTTTCAAGAAAGGTGGGTTTCTCTGTTTCAGCCAGAGCTGGACCATCAGGTTGCTGCCAGCAGACACATTCTTTGACCTTCTGTGGTGGGTCCACAGAGTGGAACCAGGTGTTCTTTCAGCCCATGCCAGAATGTATTGGCCGCCCAACTGGCCACCTGCCTCCACCCCACCGACCGGGCTTTGGCTGGCCCTCTACCAAACAGCTGTGCCGGGAGCCACAGGTGGCCGCCCACGCTTGTGCCCAGGCCAGCAGCTGCATTGGCCTGACTCAGCCTGGCAAGATGGACCTCGTGTGCCTCTGCCCCTCTGCCCCAACTTCTCCCCAGCCAACGGCTGGGGAGAAGGACAACTAAAGCTTAAATACCCTAGGAAATGTTTTTGTGGTCTAAAGGCAACTAATAAATATACTGTTCTCTTCCCTATCATCAATTTTGGTATTTTATTTTTAAGGATTCAAATTAATCTGATGTAAATGAATAGACATTTAGTTTCTGTTTTAGGGGGTACATTATTGTAAATATAAAAATCACTGGTGCTATATATTTATGAATATAAAGACAAAGGAGGGGCACCTAGCTGGCTCAGTCAGTGGAGCATGAGACTCTTGATCTCAGGGTTGTAGGTTCAAGCCCCATGTTGGGTGTAGAGGTTACTTACAAATAAAATCTTAAAAAATTTTTTTAAAAAGATAAAGGAGGAAGACATCTCAACTTCAAAAAAATAGTCTCTGGGAAATCATCCTAGGTATCTAGATAATAAATACATACAAGAATATTCTTTGACACACTGGAAACACACACAGAAGTGGCTAAAATAGGAGTTTGAATTAAAGTGGGCAACAAAACAAAAGATGTTCTCAGCCAAACTAACTGCAATAAGAAATAATTTGATTTATAATTTTATTTTATTTTTTAAAATTTGTTTAATGTTTATTTATTTTTGAGAGAGAGAGAGAGTTGAGGAGGGGAAGGGAGAGAGGGAGACATAGAATCTGAAACAGGCTCCAGGCTCTGAGCTGTCAGCACAGAGCCTGATGCGGGGCTTGAACTCACGAATAGTGAGATCATGACCTCAGCTGAAGTCGGATGCTTAAGCAACTGAGCTATCCAGGCGCCCCTTGTTTTATTTTTTTTAAGTTTATTTAGAGAGAGAGAGAGAGAGAGAGAGAGAGAGAGAGAGAACCAGTGGGGAAAGGCAGAGAGAGGAGGACAGAGGATCTGAAGTGGGCTCTGCACTGACAGCCTAGAGCCCATTGCAGGGTTCAAACTCAGAAACCGCAAGATCATGACCTGGGCTTAAGTCAGACACTCAACCAACTGAGCCACCCAGGCACCCTGATTCATAATTTTAAACTTTCACACAGAAAAAAGCAAAATTGAGAAATTAAATATTTTATTTTGAGATTAAAAAGTGTATACTGAAATTTTGAAACAGGTTATTAACCTATAGCCACATTTAGTTTTGAAGATTTTCTGAATGTAAGCTAGGAAGATGTTATTACCTACTACACTTAGGGTCCAACTTCCCACCAATGTGGCAAACTTTTGCTGCAGGGAAACAGAAGGAGACACACTGTTTTATTTCATGCTATATTTGATGTCAACTAGAGAAAGTACATGTACCAACCGTCTCTTATGTTTGGCTTTTTTTTTTTTTTAAGTTTATTTATTCATTTTTAAGTAATCTCTATACACAACTTGGGGCTGGAGCTCACGATCCCCAGATCTGGAGTTACAAGCTCTTCTGACTAAGCCAGACAGGCCCCACTGGCTTTTTAAATCAATACATTAGAACTTAACACTCCAGAGGAGTGTTGTACCCTTCAAAGTAATCACTGGAGATCACTCTGTACTCATTGTAAGAGTAAAATCATCATTCAAGACAGTTTTTAAATTGTTTGTTTGGACTATCTCCCAGGGTAGAATGGATTTGAATTTTGCAAAAGCCCAAAACCAAATCTGGTGAGTAATCTGCATATACTCATTTTGGCTACAAATATCTTATGTGTTTTACAAACTGACCCCAGGTGATACCACAAGAGGAACTCCAAATATGCTTTGAGTGACTACTTTAACGGATTTCACTCATTTGCATAGAAAAGTGCTGGTGTTTTGTCTAAAAACTGTGGGCATTGTTTTACAATCCAACTTAAAATTAATATAACATTTCACTAAATGTTTTACTACTGCAAATTCTAAAATTGGCTGAAAGATTGGACCACCTAAATGGCATGTTATCTATTAAGGAGAAGAAAGATCTCTGACCTCCCAGGGTTGAGTAACCCTTCAATTCAGGAAGCCAAGCCACTTCTCAGAGCCTGGAAGTTAGCACACAGCTGTCCTTAGAGGATTCTCCTTCCTGGAGTCTCTGAAGAAAAAACTAAACCTGATCTTCCAGAGGGCTAATTAACCAGGGTCTGTCAGCAACATTAATGAAGCTGTGGCTGAGTGTGCGGGACTTGGAGCTCCACTTCTTTACCACGGAGTCAGCGACCATACAGATGGGCCCCTACTTACACAGTTCTGCTTCTGTTCCACTTACGTAGCTTGAATCATTTTCCATTTGCTCACATAATTCCGAGATGAGCCTGGTCTTTAACTGGCTGTGTTGGCCTAACAATCCAGTTTCCAGTGTCTTCCGCCTTGGCCCATCTTCCTCCTAGAGTTTTCAAGGAAGTTGTTAATGATACGTAAACAGATATGTAAACAGAGACTCTTAAGGAATTCTGAGAGTACGTCTCTTGAAGAGGACAGTTGCTCCCTATTCATCAAACTTTGAAGTATGAATTTTCACCCTGGGTTTGTTATAAAACAGATACTCATATATCAAGATCAAAATCAATGTTTTTTTTCCCCAACATTTTTGCTGGAACATGCCTCACAATCCACACTTTTTACATCCCTTATGCTACCCCTCCCCCAACCAAATCATTTTAAATTCACACCCTCTCTCTCTAAACAACTTTAAAAGAGTCTCCTTGGGTGGCAAGGAATTCTTGTTTCTCAAAATTAACTGTGACAGCCATGGTCAGGGACACTGTTGGAGTCCATTGTCACTATGAATCAAGAAAACTTCACTTTAAACTTGTTTATATCCCCCCCACCAATAGTTTAACCAGATTGGTCTTTTTTATCAACTTCATAATAATTCAGTTGCTGATAATGAACTAGGAGAAAAACCCTGATAAGACAGATAGACGGGGGCCCCTTCAGGGAGTTCTAATGAAGAAGAGAGTGAGTTATTATGTATATTTATTTTTAAATGTATTATTTATTTTTAAGAGAGAGAGAGAGACTGAGAGCAGGAGAGGAGCAGGGGGTGGGGGAACAGAGAATCCGAAGCGGGCTCTATGCTGTCAGCACAGAGCCCATGCGGGGCTCAAACTCATGCCGTGAGATCATGACCTGATCCTAAGTTGGATGCTTAACTGTCTGAGCCACCCAGGCACCCCTGTTATGTGTTTATTTAATGCAATGTCCTCTACAAGAGCAAGGGCTGCTGAGAAATGAGAAGTGTTTCTTATAGTGTTGAAAATATGCAATTTAATGTCCTTCACTTAGGCAAGAAATCACCAACTTCTGTTTGTCTGTTTTTGTTTTTATTTACTTTGGAAAATGTCACACCTATGCAAAAGTAGAGAGACCAGTTTAATGATTCCTCCGTCACCCAGCCTCCACAATTAGCAACATGAACAGTTTTGTTTCCATCTGCCCTTCTCCTCTACTGTGCCATATCTGAACAGAAGCAGACATCATATCATTTCACCTTTAAATACTTTGGAATGTTGGGGGTCCTGGGTGGCTCAGTTGGTTGAGTGTCCAACTTCGGCTCAGGTCATGATCTTGCAGTCCCTGAGTTTGAGCCCCACATTGGGCTCTGTGCTGACAGCTCAGAGCCTGGAGCCTGCTTTAGTCTCTGTGTCTCTCTCTCTCTGCCCCTCCTCCGCTTGTGCTCTGTCTCTCTTTGTGTCAAAAATTGATAAACTTTAAAAAATATATACTTTGGAATGTATCTCTAAAAGATAAAGACTCTGAAAAAAAAACAGCTAGCTACTGTTAACAAGATATTTATATTTTCATTGTAAAATTGAATTTGCTCAGTACTGTCACCAAATTTGGGGAAAGTAATCATAATTGTACACACCACTTAATGTGCACCTATTATGGGCTCTACTCCAGGCAGTATTATTATAGGTGCATTCTGTCCCTGATCTTGTCATCATTATTGATTTTCTAGAGGAGGAAACGGGGGCTGGGAGAAGTTGAGAGATGCCTCTTCTGGCAGGTTGAGCCTCGCAGGCCTGCAGAAGACCAGGATTTATGAGAAAACAACTCTTACACCACCACTGCCTGTACTGTTGCTCTGCTGCAAATCACATTTGGGAAGAGGAACATCCAGGTCTCTGCTTGTTGGTCCCAGAAGAGTGTTATAAAAACAAGTAACTCATGGAGAAAACAAATTTCCTCTGGCCCTTCTGCCCATGGCTGCTCTGAGCTTTAGTCACATAAGACAGTGTTCCATGGTGTAACTGCCTGGTTGCTGCAAATGACGTCAGCCATATTTTTCTTTACTATCAGCATGTCAAAAGCTACCCTGGTTAATGACACGTCTCTCAAACTTCTCCTTCAGTCTCCAAGTCCATTGCAAAATTTCCAGCCGTAACCGTTAGTAAGTATAGCCAGGCTCAAATGTGGATTAAAATACATAGTTAAAAGTTATTTTCGTAGGGAAGTGTTGTGATGTTAACAAATTGCTTTCTGAAAACTGATTTTGTTTTTAATGGGATAGTGTAGAAAGAGAATAATAAAACAAATAGAGCCAGTGTTAACAACTGGTGAATATAGGTGATGGGTAGGTACATGGTAAGAAGAGTTCATCCCCATAGTAAGTGTGTGTGTGCGTCTGTGTGTGTGCATGTATCAGCGTATACGGGAAGGGGGCGTTGGGGTGTGTATGGAGAGTGAAGAGAGAGCAACAGTGTACTGATATCATAGTCAAAAAAGCTAAAGCTTAGGGAACTGTTCTTCCCTTTCCTTTCTCTTCTTTCTAAGCAGGAAACGGAGTGAAGGGCAAGAGTTGGACTCACAAGTCCTGCATGTAAAGAGTGGCCAGAAAGGAAAGCAACTGGGCTAAAAACCAATTCTGAGTCCCAGTCCAAGAATGAGTTTTTCTCAAGTCGGAACGGTGGTTCCCAGACTTTCAGATTTCATGGACCAGTAAAATTTCAAAACTACTTTGGATTCTGATGTAGAATTGCTAACTTTTTACTTTGCCAAGTAAGGATATTAAAAAAAATAAAATAAAAAAATCTATCAGTTACTATTACCCTAAAAGGCACCTTTGTAAAAGAAAGTACATTTTAACTCCGAAAAACTAAATACATTTCACTTTAGTAGAAGTCACTACATTGTCCTTATTTTTGCATTTAACATATTTTCAAATAAGACTTTCTGCTGCAAATACACACAACTAAACAAGTGATTTAAGCACTAAAGGCAGGATAGTTCCAGAGTGAAGCCTACTGTTCTACAAGGTCCTGAAGGACCCAAGGGCTCCACTCCCACCTTCCCCCTCTCCCTGTCTCTAGGTGTCCATGGCTCCCTGCATCTGTCGGACAGTGACAAGTAAGGCACACATAGAAGAGCCAGCAGCTAGTGAAGATGAGAGGCTACTTCTGCTGGTGTGTCAGTTTCAGGGAGGAAGAGTGTTCACAGACCCCCAGCAAATTTGCCGTTAGGACGCAGTGGCCAGAACTGAGCCACACTCCATACCTAGTACCTGTAAGACCGAAACGGCCTGCAGTATTTTTGCCTCTCTACTGGAAGCTGCCTCTGCCACAAGAGGCAGGGATCAGCTGTTTGTAGGTCTAAGGGACTATATCAGGTCTCTGAAAGCCTCACCTGGGGCTACCATGAGTTTGAAGCCCAATATTTGGGAGCTAATCACTTAAAGCTTTCCTTGATGAGGCCTGATGAGCATATATCTACAGTCTAAGAAATGCTTTAGTTAGTCTCATCTAAGTTTAGAGCAAAAATTTGTGTAAATAACCATCAAAGTCCTCTTGCATTGCAAGGGAGCCTGAAGAAGCCTGGCCAAATGATATCATAGCTCTGTTGGGAAAAGCGTGAATAATCTCCCATCATTTTACCCCCAATTGCATATGGACAATTACTCATCTTTATTAACTGCCTTCTTGAATTATTCATGAAAGCAAAGGTATTCAAACCCACAGAACCCGCGTTGCCATATAAAGGAAATTGTAGCAGCTCCTGGTGAGAGGGGTTAGTGTAATTAAAATGAACTTTTTACTCTGTTGACAAGCCATGAAAAATGTGATAACCCACAAATAATTTTAAAACAATGTTTTAGCCTGAAGTTGCAGTCTCTTTCATGACACGTACCACCTCTGAAATTGTATAGAAGATAAATTACAATTTTAAGCAAAAACTGAAGAAACAGATTTCCAGGATAAGATGACAGAGTGAAGCAATAAGGTGGAAGCTCTCTTCCTCCCACCTAACAAAATGAAACAAACAAATAATGACAATAATAATAATAAGCCAGCAGCAAACAAATTAGAGAGGCAGAATAATTTTCTGCTGCCAGTATTGAAAAATGGTCCCTAAGGAAAAGTCTGGTGCAGCCCACAGTTAGATACAGCTTCTAATGTCTCCCCCACCCATCATAAATGGTAGGTAGAAAAGAAGGTGAGTCAACAAAACCCAACAAAATCCTGAAATTCGCATTAGTACTCTCCATCATGGAAAAGAAGCAGAGTCAGGGGCTAAATAAGGTGGCTCAGGCAAAAACAGGGAAACTCAAGAGCAGAAGTCCCTGCCTACCACAACTGCAGGGATAGGAAGGCCACAGTCTCTGAAAAACAGTATGCATGCTCCTCAGCAAGTAAGTGTAGGGTTAACCATATGTTCCAGGAATTCTATGTTTGGGTGTATGTTCAAAATAATTGGAAAGAAAAACTCCAAGAGATATTGCTTTTTTTTTTTTTTTTTTTTTAAATTTTTTTTTTCAACGTTTATTTATTTTTGGGACAGAGAGAGACAGAGCATGAACAGGGGAGGGGCAGAGAGAGAGGGAGACACAGAATCGGAAACAGCCTCCAGGCTCTGAGCCATCAGCCCAGAGCCCGACGCGGGGCTCGAACTCACGGACCGCGAGATCGTGACCTGGCTGAAGTCGGACGCTTAACCGACTGCGCCACCCAGGCGCCCCGAGATATTTCTTTTACTTTTGTTCATAGAAGCATTATTCACAGTAGTCAAAATGTGGGAGCAACCTAAGTGCTGTGGACAGATAAATAAACAGAATGTGGGAGCGCCTGGGTGGCTAGTTGGTTAAGGGTCCGACTTCAGCTCAGGTCATGATCTCATGGTTTGTAGAGTCAGGCTATCTGCTGTCAGCATAGAGCCTGCTTCAGATCCTCTGCCCCCTTCTGTCTCTGCTCCTCCCCCATGCTTGCTCACTCTCTCAAAAATAAATAAACATTAAAAAAATGTGGTTATCATACAGTAGAATATTATTCAGCCTTAAAAAGGAAGGGAATTCTGGGGATGCCTGGGGGGCTCAGTCGGTTAAGTGTCCAACTCTTGATTTCAGCTTGGGTCATGATTTCACAGTTCATGAGATTGAGCCCCACACTGTCAGCGTTTGGGATTCTCTCTCTCTCTCTCTCTCTCTCTCTCTCTCTCTCTCTCTCCTTCTCCCTCTCTCTCTGCCCCTCCCCTGCTCATGTGCACACATGCTCTCTCTCTCTGTCTCTCTCTCTGTCTCTCTCTCTCTCTCAAAATAAGTAAACTTAGAAAGCAAAAAGGAAGGGAATTCTGACATATGCTACCACATGGATGAAACTTGAGGACATTATGCTAAGTGAAATTAAGCCAGTCACAAGAAAGCAAATACTGTGTGATTCCACTTACATGAGGTACCTAGAGTAGTCAAATTCATAGAGACAGAAAGTAGGAGGATGGTTGCTAGGAGCTAGAGAGAAGAGTAGTAAAAAATTAGTTGTAATGGGCACAGAGTTTCTATTGGAGAGAACGAAATGTTCTGGAGATGAATGATGGTGATCCTTGTAAGACATTGGATGTGCTTATGCTACTGAACTGTGTACATAAAAATGGTTAAGCTGTAAATTTTATGTATCTTGGACCGCAATTTCAAAAAGAAAGAAATTCCAGGGGCGTCTGGGTGGCTCAGTTAGTTAAGTGTCCAACTTTGGCTCAGTTCATGATTTCATGGCTTGTGAGTTCGAGCTCCACGTCAGGCTCTGTGCTGATGGCTAAGAGCCTGGAGCCTGCTTCAGAATCTGTGTCTCCCTCTCTTTCTGCCCCTCCTCTGCCCATACTCTGTCTCTCTCTCTTTCAAAAATAAATATATATTAAAAAAAGAAGGAAGAAATTCCAGAAGGTCTTGCCATCTTCTAAAGCACTGTGCAGATTTTGGGAAAAGATCCTAAGCCCTCAAGATACGGATACACTAGCTAGATAAGTGGATCATGATACAGGGCTGTGATGGAATGTATTGTGGTTCCCAGCTGCTCCCCTGCTTCCCCCATCCTTGCCGTTTGCCATGTGACTTGAAATGGTCCCTGCTATGGAATAGAGTCTGCTTCCCTGCCCCACTGACTTTGGGCTTGGCCATATGACTCACTGTGTTTAGCAAATGGAATGTGAACAAATGTGATACACTTTATATCCTGGTCAGTGGTGGTTGGTTTTTTCTCATTTCCTTCTGCCATGAGATTGTCTTGTCCAACATGGGTACTGCTTGGATGATTTCCATGTTGGATATTCATTTGAGTTCCCTGGAAGGACACATCCACAGTAAGTACAAAGAAATGTTGACGTGTTAGCACATATTGTGTGTAGCAATAGAGTGATCCTCTTGCACTACATTTTCTTGTCTCCATAACCCTCTCCCTCACTTCCTCCATTAGGGGAAACACTTCCTGAAAATGCTCTTAGAATGTTCTTTTCCACCACATGCTTGGCTTCACAATCTTGTGAGCCAGGTTCTAGCTGAGGATGACTATTCTGAGATTGTGTTGTGCAATCTGTCCTCCTCCAAATTTATCTAGAGAAATGAAAAGAGCCCATCCTTATGAGCTCATGGGACAATCCTGGAGCTCTTGCCAGAGCATCAAAAGGAAAAGCCATTGCTTCAAACAGACAGGGGTATCCAAACCTGGCGGGGTAGGGACGTTACTCACCATAGCCCAATCCCTCACCTTTCTTCCTT
This sequence comes from Lynx canadensis, assembly GCF_007474595.2. NCBI lineage: Eukaryota > Metazoa > Chordata > Mammalia > Carnivora > Felidae > Lynx > Lynx canadensis. Next base: position 132,521,319 of record NC_044303.2, on the reverse strand, counting down.
AGCTCAAATAAATACGCTCTCCATTGTTCTTGGTTTTCTTTTCTATTTCAAAATTAAAATTTTTTTTCTTCTACTTGAGATGTGTAAGTTGTTAAATCTGGGGCAGATCCTTTCCTTCCCGATGTAACTCTACAGGAATTCTCGCCTCTTCCCTCAGTGTCTGCCCAAAATAGGTACAGTTATGAGAGCTGCCGCTGCCCACAAAGTTCAGGCTGCTGTCCCTTGGGCTGCGGAGCAGACAGAGGGAAGGAGAGAGGGTTTTTTGCTAAGAAGGCCTGTGGCAGAAGCCTGGATACATAAACTTGCCAGACAGAAAATAGCCCAAGATGATGATCTCAACTTATTCCTGATTGCTAATTTCTGGTTGCTGTACTGAACACAGAGTTAGAAACAGTGTGTGCTCGGAGGGTTTGCAGTCTAAACTGCCAGTGGTATGCCCTGTGCATGAGGCTGGTCAATAAATATTATTTGATGAGCCGGCAGTCTGTTAGTAGGGAGGGACTGGCTCTCCAAATAGCTCAAGCACTCAGTCCAAGAGGAGAGAAATGAGATTCTGCCAGAAGTTGAAAAGTAGTAACAAAATGATGAATAATCATGCCTATTTATGAGCAGGGAGTTTTTTTATACCACAGGCCCAGGTACTTTTGAACACAGCTCCCAACCCTGCCCAGTGGCCACAGGAAGTATGAGGGACAGAATCATCCCCATTTTTGAGGAGGAGAAATTGAGTTATGAAGACATGAGTCAGCTTTTCCGTGGTCATATGGTACAAATAGTCCCAGAGTTAGGTTTCCTGCCTTCCAGCCAAGGAAGGCATTTTTCAGACCTCTGGCCTCCTTCACAGGACTCTTCTGATACAAGTGTCACCTGCCAAACATCCAAAAAAGGCCCAACATGGCTTTGGCTTTGATTCCAAGCTGGCAAACACTTGGTAATGTGAAATGGAGACCTTCCCCAAAAGGGGCAGGGGGAGAGCAGAGCAGGAGTAGGTGCGGCCCAGATCAGCGTCCTGTGCTGGAGGGAAGCATACAGACACCAGACACCTCTGCTGTCCCTGATGTGTGGCCCTCCACAGGTGACAAACAAGAAAGACTTGCCCCACCCCCCGTGATCAGATCGCCAACTGAGACACTGGATAACACAGTTGGCAAATAACAGACTCCACATGTGGCTGGCTCAGCTCAGCCCCATCTTTGAAAATGAGCATATGGTTCAAAAAACCCTGTAAGTGCCCACAGGCATTGCTGCCTAACTTCAGCTGGTCTGGGACAGTTTGAAATGCCTCCATCCAACTTAAAACAAGAAAACCAACTAGCTTCCCCATAGGCATAGTTACCAGGTTGATTATCAGTAAAGGGAAAAAAATCAATACACTGAATAATCCTGAAAAAAAAAAAAAAAGAAATGGGAGCCAACTAGTTTAACTAAAGAAGCAAGATACTTATTTAAAAAAAAAAAAATTTAGGGATGTCTGGGTGGCTTAGTCAGTTGAATGTCCCACTTCAGCTCAGGTCATGATCTCAAGGTTTGTGAGTTCAAGCCCCACATCAGGATCTCTGCTGTCAGCCCAGAGCCCACTTCAGATCCTCTGTCCCCCTCTTTCTCTGCACCTCCCCCACTCACCTGCATGCATGTGCACACACTCTCAATAAAAATAAAGCATTAAAAAAATTAAAAACCAAATTTAAAAGCCAATTCACCAAAGAAGACAAAACACAAAGCCAGGAATTGCCATTCGGTAGAGATTTGGCATATTTAGTGTGGTGGACCAGCTGTTGGAAATGACAGGATTGTTGTTGATGGGTCCAGACCTCCGGGGAGATGGATTTTGGATGGTGTTGCCATGGCCTGATAACACTTGTTTACATCTGTTCCTTGTAATACTAAAACAGCATTGTACTCCATGCCCTATGCCTCAGAAACCTAGCTGCTGTCCTCTTGGAAGTACAGACGACCATGTCTTTAAAAGAATCTTCCAAGTACAGGTCAGCCAGAGGGCATAGGTGACACTGGCAGAAAAAGCACTAGATGAGGGGTCAGAAGAGGTGTTTTCTACCTCTGCCTCTATCACCTCTTTGGCTACAGTTTCCTTTAGATAAACTGGAGCTCATACTTACCTAGTACACGTGTTGATGTGAGGCTCAAATGACATCCTCAGTGTAAATGCAAGGTCTTGAGGTTGTTGGTGTCCCAAGGCGTTGGCTTGTGGTAGATCTCAAGGTGGTCCTGTCCCGCCATCTCAGTCACATGTGGGCTTGGCCTGCCACTGCCCCTCGGTCCTTGGAGTATAAATGTGCTGCTCTTTGGATATTCCTGTGGTTGGATCATCATTCCTGTTGGTTGATCGTCAACTAGTAACTGTAATGATACTCCAATGTATGCCCTGTTCCTGGAGCATGTTTGCTAGAATCCAGTGTTGGCTCCAGTTCAAGCAAAGGTACTGAAGACTCTGGAAATGCCTAGACTATCTTCTAAGCTTGCCCCAAGAATCAATCCTACAGAAGATCATCTGACAAATCCTGAGACTCGGCACTATTCTCTCTGTATTAAGGGAGAGGACTGAGGAGCCAGGACTAAAAACTGAAATCCAACATTTAATGAGACAAAAATCTTGAGATGATCACAGTGAATGTATGAAAACAAAAGACACACAGAAATCATGAGTTGAAGTTAGATTGTGAAGGACTAGAGTTGATGCCTTTCAGCATATCTGCTTAGCCCCTCTTCATCCTTCAGGTGAGAACCTCACAGCCATATCTGGGTCATATGGCCCTGCTTCCTTGGCTCTAGCCAATAAAGTGGCACCTTGGTGTGGATGGACTGATGGAACTCCCTGGAATGTGGAGCCAAGACTCAAGGATGTAGCCAGTCTCTGGGCATGGCTGGGCCAGTGGGACATATAAACTTGTGCTCTGTGGAGTGGACATCTTATGCCACGTGCATTGAGGCACAGAGAAAGCTGACCTAAATAGAGAGGAGAAAAAGCAGACACACAGAGACAGCCAGAGATGTGAGCCCATCAAACCCCAAGGAGGGAGTGGCTGCCTTAGTCTCTGACAGTGTCTCAGGGTTTGATTCTAGTCCGTTGTGAAAGGCACGTCCGTGGGACGCTTCTGAATGCTTATACCACATCTTCCTTTTTTCACTTACGCTAGGTTGAGTTCACTTTTTTTTTTTAGTTTATTTCTATTATTTGCATTCTAATAACCTTAAGGAACTTGAGAAACTTTGGTCAAATGAAGTCATTTAGACGTTATTCCACAATCTGTGAGAACAGTGCACAGCCAGTAAACCAGTAGCTCCTCAAACCATCACTTGAAGAAAATATTGAAATGTATCTGACACAACACCTTGCACTTAACAGCCACCCAGTAAATGGTTCTTGAATTACATGAATTAAGTCATGTGTATGGCACTAACTGTAGTTCAGTAAGGGAGAGGAAAACAGTGAGACAGGTCTTACTAACCTTCAAGACAATTAGATGGGGCCAACTGGGTGGCTTAGTCAGTTAAGCCCGACTTAGGCTCAGGTCATGATTTCACGATTTGTGAGTTTGAGCCCCTTGTTGGGCTCTCTGCTATCAGTATGGAGCCTGCTTAAGATTCTCTGTACACCCCACCCCAGCCATGCATGCACCATCTCTCTCTCTCTCAAAAATTAAAAAAATAAATAAAAAATAAATAAGGCAGTTAGATGATCTGATATTTAGATGTTCATCTCTTTTAGGTAGTCTGTTTTCAGAATTTGTCTCTATATTCTGACATCTAGTAGTATTTAGATGGCACAAGAAAGGCAGTATTTATGGAAACGTACAGTAATTACAGGCAATGGATATATACTTAAAAATATTTATAAGTAAAGATCTTGCCCAAATACATATAAATATTAGACAAATACTGGTGGAAGAGGAGACTTAGACATGTCCCTTCCAGTGATGCAGTACTTCTCAACCCTGTCATTATGCTCTGCAGGTATCCCCCCACTTTTCAAAAGTTTGCCTTACACCACTTCAATTTTATGAAAGACCTGCATTAGTACCTGTTTTCACTAATTGAAAGAAATCCAAAGAGGAATTTTTTGCTTTTACCAAAAAAAAGGTGAGGGGCGCCTGGGTGGCTCAGTTGGTCAAGTGGCCAACTTTGGCTCAGGTCATGATCTCATAGTTTGGGAGTTTGAGCCCAGCATCGGGGTCTGTGCTGACAGCTCATAGCCTGGAGCCTGCTTTGGATTCTATGTTTCCCTAGGTCTCTGCCCTTCCCTCACTCACACTCTGTCTCTGTCTCTATCTCTCTCTCAAAAATAAATAAACATTAAAAAAATTTTTTTTAAAGGTGAAAAGCAAAAATCACATTCAGCATTTTTTAACATTTATTTATTTTTGAGAGACAAAGAGTAACAAAGCGCAAGTGGGAGAGGGGGAGAGAGAGAGAGAGAGAGAGAGAGAGAGAGAGAGAGAGAATCTGAAGCAGGCTCCAGGTTGAGTTGTCAGCACACAGCCCCACGTGGGGCTCAAACCCACGGACCATGAGATCATGACCTGAGCCAAAGTCAGAGGCTTAACCAACTGAGCCACCCAGATGCCCAATATTTAGCATTTGTTTTGCAGCAAGCCTTTATGGAGACACCCAAGCAACGAGAGTGATTCTGCCACAATTCTTCCGGGGAACTACCCTCGGCGTCTCAGCATCAAGCCGCACAGCTTTGAATCTGAGTCTGTGAGTATCTGTGCTTTATCTCTATTTTGTGCATTCATTAGCAAAATGTGTCATACGGTATCAGAAAAGCCTAAGAGGGATTGCTCTTTGGGTCTGGGAATGCTCAAAAAATATTCCTTGTAAATTAATGGGAATTACTCCATCACTTTACATCATTTTGGTCTATGAAAGGTTTCATAAGAGCACCCTACTGCCAGATAGTGGGGGTGGGGGAGGGGGGACTTGTACTGAAGACTATGCTAGGATGAGAGAGGAATGGGCACAGACAAACCAGAGAATGAACACATAAATCACCACACGAGAGGATTTACTATTAAAGAATGAGGTCTTTGACCAGAGAATATTTGGCATGGAGATGAATTCTTAGTCTTTATACCTATCTTTAAAAATTTTAAAGATTTTCAGGTTGGAGAGAAAATAGACTTGTCATGGGCTATTCCAGAGAAGGAAACTTCAGGGGTACCTTTTTCATCCAAAACAAGCAATATTGTCCCAATATTATGTAGCTGGTATGTTTTTTCTTCCTCTTCTGTTAACAGCTACTGAGCCTTGCCTCACAGTGGGCCAGTCATGGAATCCGTGCCTTGGCTTTTCCCATTGTTTGGTATGTGACCCAGGAATTTTCCTTTCCATTTGTATCTTAGTATGTTCAGTCTTTGATAACAACATGCCACAGACTGCGTGGTTTATAAACAACAGAAATTTATTTCTCACAGTTTTGGAGGCTAGAAGTTCAAGATCAAGATGTCAGCATATTCACGTTCTGGTGAGGCTTTCTTCCGATTCATAGCTGGGGTCCTCTCCTCGTACCCTCATGTGGTAGAAGGGGCAAGGGCATTTTATGGGGTCTCTTTTATAACAACACTCATCCCATTCATGAGGGTTGCACCCTCATGACCTAAGCACCTCCCAAAGGCCTCACCAACTAAGAAAGTCATCCTCGGGGTGTTAGACTTTCACCATATGAATTTAGGGGGCACACAGACATTCAGACCAGAGCAACTGGGTTCACGTTGCAAGCAGCTGAATGAGTCCTGCCCAGGATCTTTAAGAGCTGCCTGACAAGAAGCAGGCGCTCTATCAACAGTCAGTTCCTAGCATGGGACATGTCCACAGAGGGGCAAGAAGCATCTTAAAGAGAACATTGGAGGAAGATGTCTTTTGCGCTGTGATCCTTCTAGCTTCCTGATGGTTGAAAAATAGTAATATTCTCCCTTCACAATTTATTCACTGGGGACAAAAAATAATGCATAGTACATGCCACATAAAAAATAAAAAGACAGCAAAAGGTTATAAATAAATTAATACTATACCCAATTACAGTGCAAATGTATTACTCAGCTCATTTTATTAACATCTACCTCTCCTAGACTACAAGTTCCTTGAGGACAGAGTCCGCATCTTTCTGTGTTTTGTTTTGTTTCTATATCCCAGGACCTGGCAAACACTTTTTTAAAGAACTGAAATTTAAGTGGATCTTTGTTTTTAATAGTTTTCAACATTTAAAGGAAACGACTTACTTTAATTCAGGGATTTACCTAAACCGCAGGTGTGCCCTGTCAGCTCGGGCTGCCATAACAAAATACCATAGACTGAGTAGCTTAAATAACACATATGTATTTCTCACAGTTCTGGAGACTGGGAAGTCCAAGATCAAGTTGCCAGCAGATTCACTTCCTGGTGAGGGCCCTCTTCTTGGCTTATAGAGGGCTGCCTCCTCATTGTGCGTTCACAGGGCATACAGGGAACAAGCAAGCTCTGGGGTCTCTTCGTCTTCTTATAAGGTCACCAGTCCCACCATGGGAACCCTACCCTCATGATCTCATCTAAACCTTAGTCACTGCTCAAGGATCCCACTACCAAATACCACACACTGAGGGTTAGGGCTTCAATATATGAATTTTGTGGGGACACAAACATTCAGTCCATAATATATACTTATTAGGAAGGGAAATTCTCCCCAGACGTCCTCTTGGAGGAAGGCTGTGCACTGGGTAGAGCTCTAATTTCCCAATTCCCTGCAGGTAGAAGAGGGTAGCCTCTTGGGGGGTGTTTGAAGCAGGCCTTTGCAAATCACAGGATGAGATTGGCCCTCCTGGTGGGATGTCCTGCTACTGTGAGATTATATTAGCATTATCGTTCTTCCCTTAGCCCTAGACTCAACAAGACATGGAATCTTCCCTCCAGAAATCAGTCATGGTTAAATAAGCCCCACCAAACCCCAAACACAAAGTGCCACGACTGTCCAAACTGAACGTCCTCAGGCTCAATCCAGTGCAGCAGAAAGTGTTAGAATGTTTAAGCAAGATTTCTTGAGGCTTTGACGGCCATTATTATTGGTGTCTGACCCCCAACTGGCTTTCCTCAAGATCTCTCAGATCACCACGGGGCAAGGGCTTCAGAACTCCCTTCCATAAATTATCGTCAGTCACCATCCAATAGCATCCATTGGATGCTGGGATTACCAAACATATGGAAGCAGTGAGGAATTTTGAGGCTTTGTAATCTTTTTTATGGGCTAGAGGCCTTTACAGGGTGAGGGTGACCAGACAGTACTGTGATCTCCATTCCTGGAGAGAGAGAAAACTTAAAAATCAGTTAAGTATGACATTTGGGCTTACTATTAACAAGCTCAAAAGTTTCCAACACCCTTCCACAAAGCCTCGCAGCCTCCAAATGACTTCAGCTCCTCCGAGACAATCCACTGTGTGTCTGGGGCATCAATTTGATTTACAGAGCATTTCAAAATATTTATATATTTTTTAGGGTTTCCATCACAGCCTCAGCCAGTAACCTGCTGTGTTTGAAAATGTCTGGGCAGTAATTGTCATTGTTTGCAACAGCTATTTTGGACTCCAGTGAGCACTGTGGCATTTTGTAGAATCTAGGAATGCAATTACCAAAGTTGTATACATAATCCAAGTGACCTCTTGGCTTCAGAAGCTCAACCCCTAGGAAAAAAAAGGATAACAACAGCAAAACGTTTGTTTAATTTTTCTTCTGTAGTTGGTCAGTGGTAGGTGGATTATATTATGGCCAATTTGGCAAAAACATGATTAGTGTAACAATTCCTTATAAGTACAAAACAATGTTGAATTAAACATACAAGAGAGAATATGACTGGGATGATGGGCTTCTCTGACCCACTTTCCTACCTAAGTGTTTGTGGAGGAAATTAGATACTGAGGGGATGTCTGGGTCCTGTAATGATTCATCCTTCATGATGCAAGAGATTGTTTTTTTACCAATTAGAAGAGGGCCCTCTTATGTCATTTAAAAACAAGTTGCTAACAGTCAAGAGGTTTGTGGTAAAGCAAAAAAAATGTATTCAATAAGAAAGAGACCATTTAGAGTCAGTAAATGAATTTACAAGTTGCCCTGTGTGTCATTAGGGATTTAGGTTTTTTGGATCTTATCAGCTTCTGACAGGCTCAGGTTACTCCCAAATTATTTTCTCTTCTCCTGCCCTGTGTGTGTGTGTGTGTGTGTGTGTGTGTGTGTGTGTGTGTGTTTGGCTTTCGATACTATCTGGAAACTGTACTTCGAAAGTCCTCTCGCAGTGTGAAGCAGACTTGTTAGACTTAAGTAAAGGACAGATAAACACAATCTCTTGATTTCCCAGTAAATCAGTGGTTTGGGTAATTCCTGCAAGAAATACAGAATTGCCAAGAAACAGTGTTGAAATTTCCAGGTTTCCTCTCAGAAAGAACAATAATTCATGAGATGGAAATACCCGTGATCATTTTGCTAACACCTCTCAGGCTTACACAAGAACTCTCCCCTCCTGTCTGTCTGTAAGCATGTGTGGTGCCTGAGGATCTGAACCTGGGTGAGGCTCAAGCCTGGGCCACAGCTTTTTCTCAGACTTAGTGCTCAGTGGCTGACATCGCTCCCCATGCTGCCCAGGACCCCTTGTTGATGGTGGTCTTTGCTTTCCAGTTTGTTTTTAGCCTGCCAAGGAGAAACAAAAACAAAAACACTAGAAAACTGAAATTAAACTGAACTTAAATGTATCCAGTGACTCAAGTCCATAGAAATGGTCACCCAGGTGACCTTGGGCTCTCTCACTGTTTGTGGTCTATTTTTATTTATTCCACTTCTTTACTAACCCCTTCACTTCATCTACTGTTTCCCCACTCTTATAAGGAATTATACTAAGTATAGGCCAACACACCCATGTACCTCCTGCACACCCCCAAAACAACACGTATGTTCTGAAGCACTATTCTACACCTAGGCCCGGCTCCCCACAATGTCTGTGAGATTAGCAAACACAGCGCGCTAGGAGCACACACAGGCTGTCTCTGAAGAAAAGCATTGCCAGCCAGCCAATCTCAGTGGGGGAAGAGCTGCTTCAAGACAGGCTAATCATTCCCAGTCGAGCTGGGTGCTGCAGGGACTGTGTGTAGACAGCTGTCGGCCATGGTTACAGAGAAGGCAGCCGGCCCTTGGAGGATAGGGAGGGGTCCAGAGCCCAGACTCAGGCGGTACTCAGATAACGGTAATAATAATTATATCTGAAGTGTCTACCACCTAAAGAGGTGACCTCATGCACAGTCTCTTGATAAATCATCCAGAAAGCTCAGCAGGAAGTTGTCCTCAAGGAGGATCTCTAATTTTTTTCTTTTCAGATTATGCACATGACCAAGATAAAATATCTTAGTGGCTACTGTTTACATAAATTATATGGCTCTGAAATGCCAATTTTGCATCCGGACAGGCAAATGTTTCAGCCTAGGGAGCTTTTATAATGTAAGCTTTACTAGGTACTTCCTCCCTCTTTCATGTATACTCAGTTACCCCGGTTTGTCTTTTATTACTGTAAGCATGGCTTTTGACTAAAGGAAATGAAAGAATTGACATTTTTGTGCATTCATTCATTCATTTTAAAAGGAGACTGATGCTTTTGTGATGTAAAGATGCTCCCTGGGAAGCAATGACAGCCTCTGCTGGAACAGAGGATCTAACAACAAATACATTATTCTTGTAGAATTTTCCTTGTGCCAGGAAAGCAAAGTGATCTGGGCTTCGTGGGGGAAAGCTGCTCCATCCATGCGAATTCAAGGCAGTGGTAAGGGCTCCAGATTCTCCCGTGTTCATTCTAACTGTAGGGTAAAATGCCTTGCACTGCTAGCTGCAAATTAACCCTTTAATATGTCTTTAACTCTATTAGAATCTGGATACCGGAGGCATAGGGAGGCCACAAATTTCTCATCCATCATTTATGCCTGGGTCTGAATGAAAGATTTAAGAGGCAGATTCTGAAAGAAGGGCATCACACAATGTTAGAGTCCAAAGAGTCTTCAGAGAGTATCCAACCCAAACTCCCAGTCCTACTTTATACTTGTAAGTGGTCCTTGAACAATGCCAAGTCAGTCTGTGGGACAGGTCTGTGGGAGGGTTTCTCTCGAATTCTTTCGTAAAGCAATATTGGTCCTAATTCTGTTGCTTGGAGCAAAATATAAGATATTCTCTTTTTTATGTAAAGGCCTCCGAATCCTTGAGGATAATCATCATGTTTCCACTCAGTGTCCTGTTCTCGGTTCTGGTCTGTTTCGTCACCCTCTTTTCTTATGGTATGATTTCTGGATCCCTCAGGTCCCAACTGCCATCTGCTCAATACACTCCGGTAGACTGGTGTTTTAAAAATGTGGTGCCCAGAACTGAACACGATATTCCAGGTGTTCTGTGGGTCATGTTCCATGACCCAAACAATACAATTCTCTTTTAAGAGCCCACTCTGATATTGAGCTCAAGCCCAATTTTCTTCCTCATGAAGTGGTATCAAGTTGTGTCCCTCCTGCTATCCTATGCTTATTTTTAATATTGAATTTATGCTTATCTATATTTAATTTCTCCTTGATGCTTCCAGTCTTGGTTGTATCTTGATTCTGGCATCTTTTGTACTTGCTGTTCTGCTTAATTTTGTGTCATTCTCAAATGTGACAAACAGCTCTCCTATATATGTTTACCAAAGTCGTGGATAACAATTTTGAATAAGAGATGGACAAGTCTGAGGTTTGCACATGCCACTAAGGACCTTGCTCCAGATGGAAACAGATCCACTGAATGGCACTTTTGCATTCTGTTCTGTTGTTTGTTTTTTGTGTTTTGAAGTAGGCTCTGCACCCGACATGGGACTTGAACTCAAGACCCTGAGATCAAGAGTTACATGCTCTACCGAATGAGCCAGCGAGGCACCCTTGCATTCTGTTCTTACCCACTTCCAACCATGAATAATCTTTATATGTCTCACAACTAGCACAGTGCCTGGCACAGTGTGACTTAACTGTTTGCTGCATGAATGGCATCCACTGTATTTCTCCACTACAACACACAAGAATAGACATTTTATATATTTCTTGCTAAATGGAATATAAATTCTGTCTGCATTGGCTTCTCTAATGTATTAATATAGTAGCCCATGTAAAAGGAAGTGAATTTGTTTGGAGTAGCTAATTCAGAGTTTCATTTTTCCCCATCCAGGACCTCGACCTTGGCATAGCATACCTGCCATAGTTGGAAGCTCAGCCTTATTTGGAGGTTGACTACTCTGCTGATTAAGTACTAGTCTTCAGTTTTCTTGCTATCCTCCAGGAGCGGAGAGCCTTTCTGTGTGATACCTGGGAAGTGCTTTGCTTTCATATGTCATTTTCAATTGCCTGTTATTTGCTCTCAGCCATTTATTATCTTTTCCTAAATGTCCATGGAGCTTAGCAATAGCCACTCAATTCCATTGGCTATAAAGTTACTATTTGCCTCATTTACCTCAAAAGCCTGATACTTTGCTCCAGCTCTTATATACCCTTCCACTGGTATCACATTCCAATTCACCAAAACCGGAGGCTTAACAATTAGACCTCCCATGTTGTGTCATGGGCTATTTGTGCCCCACCTACCACCAACTAGGCTGTAAATGACCCAGCTTCAAAACTGATCTTACAATCTGTGCTACCAGACTTCTTCTGGTACCAGCTTCTCCAGGAAGCAGACTGAGACAGAATTCATCATGCAGGATGTTTGTTAGGGAGTGCCCTTATGATCAACACCTGTGGAAGGTAGGGAAGGAAGTAAGACTGGGAGGAGGGAGAGGTCAAGATGGAGCTAAAAGGGTCAGAGTTCTCCCACCTCGGGCAAAAATAGCTCGGCCTTTTTGACCCTCCTCCATCACTTATTGGATGTGCCCCCCCACTTCACCCCCCCCCCCCCCCCCGCAAAAGGTCAAGCCCTTGGGGCAAATGGCTGTCTGCAGCTAAGGCAGTCTCTGAAGAGGCTATCAACCAAAGTCTGTCCCCTAGCAGCCCTCCCAAAACCTAAAACAAGTTCTTCCTTGTCACCATGGGAGTCACTATCAAGATTATGCAATTAGATAAGATTCTTTTATTAATTATTTAATAGTTAAGAACTTTTGCATGCCTGTTAGATGTTAGTGCTCCCAAAACTGATCTATAGATTCAACACAATCCCAATCAAAATTGCAGTAGACTTTTTCTTTAGAGAGAAAAACAAGCCTTTATACAGTTAATTTTAAATATTTAAAGCTAACCACACAAAGAATAATAAAAAGAAATATAACTTCCAAACAAGTGGAAAAGTAAAAAAAAAAAAAAAAAAAAAAAATTTAAAACAAAAACCAAACAAACCCTGGACCAACCCAAAAGAAGGTAGGAAAGGAGATGACACAAAATTAAATGGTAAAAATAAGTTCAAATATATTCCAATATGTGTAAATATTTGTTAAAAAACAGCAATTTTCAGATTGGATTGTAAAAAAAAAAATTCAGCTATTTATGTCTTCAAGAAACAACTTAAAGCATAAACATACAGAAAGCTAATGGAAAAATTGTACCAGGGGAATTTTTATTATTAAGAATTATTTTTATTTTATTTTAATGTTTATTTATTTCTGAGAGACAGAGAGAGACAGAGCACAAGCTGGGGAGGGGCAGAGAGAAAGGAAGACACAGAATCCAAAATAGGCTCCAGGCCTCTGAGCTGTCAGCACAGAGCCCGACACGGGCTCAAACCCATGAACAGCGAGATCATGACCTGAGCTGAAGTCGGTCACTGAGCCACCCAGGTGCCCCCGGAAATTTTAAATAAAAGAAAGCTAGTATAGTAAGAATTATATCTGGAAAAAAAAATACATTTTAAGATAAAGATATTTCATGAATAAAAAGTATATTATAGAAATAAACGTAATGATAATACAAAGATAAATTATTTAATAATATGAACAGTTTATTCAGGATGATATGAAAAAAATCTGCTTACTTAATGATAATATAAACAATTTACTCAATGAAAATATGAAAATTTAATTACTGATGTACCACTCATTTCTGGGAAAGTGTCACAATCCTGTACCTACATATGCACCTATAGCAGCACTGCATATAAGCAAAACGTGACAAATGTACCACGTGAAACTGGGAAGATAATTAATCCATCACTTACAAGTTGCTAACATTGAGCAGCCTAAAGTTAGTCTGATCATGGAGATTTGAACCACATAATGAGCAAACTTGACCCAATGGACAGAGCTTACACCATGCATGTGAAAGACAGAGACATACTCTTTTTGTGGACAAAAAGGGACTATTTAGAACTGGGCCCTAACATAAATCTTAATAAATGCCAAATAACTGACATAACACTGATCCTTTTCTCTCACTACACTCAAATAAAATTAGAAATCAATAATAAATTGAAATCTGATTTCCTAAAGTCTAAGAGAAACATTTAACTATGCTCAGTATTATGATTCCACAGATGACTTTATGACTTTCTCTTGAGGTTTTTATAATTTATTTCCCCATCACCAACCAAAGTCTTCTTGGCCAGAATTAAATCTAGCATAGCAGCTTCCTTGTTGTTTACTCCTTTTAAGAGATAAAATTGTAGGTAAGGAAGGCCAAAATTTTATCACATGTTCTGCTTTCAGTCGAATAATACTTTTAACACATGTCTACATGGTTAAAACATTTGACTGCTATTACATCAGTTTAATAATGTGGATTAAGAAAATATTATTGGGGCACCTGGGTGACTCAGCTGGTTGAGCTACCGACTCTTTATTTTGGCTCAGGTCATGATCCCAGGGTCGTGGGATCGAGCCCTGAGTAGGGCTCCACACTGAGCATGGAACCTGCTTATGATTCTCTCTCTCTCTCTCTCTCTCTCTCTCCCTCTCCCTCTCCCCCTCCTGAGCTTGCATGTGTGCTCTTTCTGTAAAATAAAAAAAGAAAATATTATTTAAAATTAAAATATTTCTCACATGCTCAGTTTGGTCAAGCCATCTGCAATTTGCTCCTGTGACATTATCATCCCCATTTCTGAATTCTTTTCTTTTTCATCCAGATATTCTTTGTTTTGTCCAGGCCCTCAGGTTTATGGATTCCCATAGAGATTTGTACCTTTGCAACTCAAGTCCTACCACCTAATCTCTACTCTTAACTGAATCTTTTCTTTCAGATTATTTTATTCATTAGAGTATTCCATTTCTTCATATAAACCGACCATACTTTTTCAGTAATACCCAGAAAAGTGTCTGTTTCTAAAAATTTTATTGTAACTGCTAGTTTGCCATATTTGTCTCCATCTTCTGCCCAGGGTACACTGATACCACATACAAAAGTTTTTCCTCAGCTTTCTTTCATTTTCTTTTCAACTTCCCACTATGCTTCTTTCCCTAAGGCATCTTAGTGTTTCTCAATATGGTACACTTCTACAATTTTTTATTTTGATACTTTTTACTCCATTTTCATCCTGATTTCACTACTTAAGAGCTTATTTCTTGAGAAGTACTTAACCTCTTCTGTGCTTCAATTTTCTCATCTATAAAATGAGGAAAATAATAGTACCAATAGCTTAAGACTCTGTTAGAATTAAGTAAGTGAATTCATTCAAATCACCGAGGTCAGCATACACAGAATAGATGTTGTTAAATAGACTTGCTCTTAAGATTTAGGTTAGAATCCTCTTGATTTCTTTGATGCATCTTCTGCCAAATACATTCTTGTAGGAGCTTCTGTGGCATACTCTGTCTCACATTTTGGGTCACAGTTCAGAAAACTCATCCTCTTCTTTTTTTTTTTTAAATTTTTTTAATGTTTATTTTTGACACAGAGAGAGAGAGACAGAGCATGAGTGGGGGAGGGGACAGAGAGAGAGAGAGAGGGAGACACAGAATCAGAAGCAGGCTCCAGGCTCCGCGCTGTCAGCACAGAGCCCGATGCAGGGCTCGAACTCACAGACTGTGAGATCATGACCTGAGCTGAAGTCTGACGCTCAACTGACTGAGCCACACAGGCACCCCAAACTCATCCTCTTCTT
The DNA here is from genome assembly GCF_007474595.2 of Lynx canadensis. Classification (NCBI taxonomy): domain Eukaryota; kingdom Metazoa; phylum Chordata; class Mammalia; order Carnivora; family Felidae; genus Lynx; species Lynx canadensis. The sequence continues at coordinate 132,506,268 of NC_044303.2, read as the reverse complement.
GACACCAATACTAGCAAAGCTGTTTGCTTACTTTGCATGGTCAGAATCATAAAATGTGGAAAAGATTTTTTTTTTTAAAATCTGTGTTCCTAAGTCCTTCCATCTCCTACCTGGCATCTCAGTCATTAGAAACACATTTCAGACTTTTTCTGATAACATCTGTTCTTTCCATACAAATCAGCAGATGTGGATGGGCTTAAATAAAAGTTACAGAGCTTGTAAGTAAGGTTGCTTCCATAATCCTTAGAGAAGAATGAATCATCAGCCAGTATAACTTCTGTGTTCTTCCCAGTGCAAAATATTATATGCATTTCTATACAATAGCAATGAACAATCCAAAAATAAAATTAAGAAAATAATTTCATTTATAATATTATCAAATAGTATAAAACATTTAGGAATAAATGTAAAGAAGAAGGTACAAGATCTGCCCACTGAAAACTATACAACATTGTTGAAAGAAGTTAAAGGAGACCTAAATAAACGAAAAATATCCCATGTTAGTGGATTGGAAGATTTAATATTGTTAAGATGGCAATAAACCCACATGGATCTACAGATTTACTGCAATTCCTATTGCCTTTTTCCAGAAATACATAAATTAATCCTAAAATTCATGTGAAATTACAAGGAACCCCAAATAGCCAAAATAATTTTGAAAGAAAAAAAAAAGAATGAAGTTGAAGGATTCATCCTTCCCAATTTCAAAGCGTACTACAAAGCTACTATAATCAAAACATTGCAGTACTGGTATCAGCATAGATGATATATACATCAAAAGAACAAACATGAGAGTCCAACAATAAACTCATATATCTGTGGTCAATGATTTTTGACAAGGGTGGAAAGACCATTGAATGAGAAAAGAATAGTGTCTTCAACAATGATGGTAAAATAAGTGGATAGATAGCACATGAAAAAGAATGTAGCTGAACCTTACCTCACACCCTATACAAAAGTTAACTCAAAAAAGATCGAAGAAAACAAAACAAAACAAAAAATGGATCAAAGATCTCAACATGAAAATTAAAACTATAAAACTCTTCATGTCCTTGGATTTGGCAAGGTATGCATTTTTAGGTATGACACCAAGAAGGAAACATCAGGAACAAATAGGAAAATAGATACATCAGACTTCATCAAAATGAAAATCTTTTGTGCATCAAAGGACCCTATCAAGAAATTGAAAAGGCAACTCACAGAATGGAAGAAAATGTTTACAGTCATATAGCTGATAAAAGTCCAGTATCCAGAATATATAAAGGACTCTTACAACTCAACAAAAAATACAAATAAACCAATTAAAGAATGGACAAAGGACTCGAATAGATCTTTTTCCAAAGAAGATATATACAAGTGGTCAATAAGCACACAAAAAGATGCTCAACATCCTTAGTCATTTAGTCATTAGGGAGACCCACACATACAATACTATTTGACATCTACTAGAATGGCTATGATAATTTTTAAATAGAAAAATAAGTGGTGAAAGTGTGGAGAAATTGAAACCCTCATACACTAATAGGAATGTAAAATGGTGGCAGCTGCTGTGGAAAATAGTTTAGTGGTTCTTCAAAAAGTTAAACAGAATCACCATATGACACAGCAATTCTACTCCTACATACATACCCACAAATTTAAAAAGAGATGTTCAAAGAAAAACTCGTGCACACATGTTCATAGTATCCAAAAAGTAGAAACACGTGTCCATCAACAAATGAATGGATAAATGAAATGTGGTATGTCCATACAAAGGAATATTGTTCAACCACAAAAGGAATAAAGTGTTGATACAGGCTACAGTATGGATGAGCCTTGAAAATATCATGCTAAGTGAAAGAAGGTGGAAACAAAGACTACATATTTTATTACTCCGTTTATATGAGATGTCCAAATAGGCAAATTCTCAAAGACAGTAAGCAGGTTAATAATTGCCAGGGGCTGAGATGATGGTTAGAATAGGGAGTGACTACTTAACAGGTACTTTTGGGCTGATGAAAATGTTCTGGAATTAGATAATGGTGATGGTTATACAATATTGTAAATGTACTAAAAGTCACTGAATTGTACACTTTAAAATGGTGTACAATTTTCCCAAATTGGGGGGTGGGGGGAAACAACCCTGAAAGCCAGATTCAGGAGGAATTAAAAGTTAAGAATAAAAGACAAGGATGACATTTTTTTTTAATCCTAAACATATGTCACGATTGACTGTTAAGCTGATCTTATAAATTTAAAAGATTTGCTGTAAATCAGATAAAGGTAGGAAACTATATATTCCAAAACTTCTTTTTCTTTAATTTTTTTTTTTTTACTGTAGAAGTACATTTCTTTTAAAAAATTTTTAATGTTTATTTTTGATGAGAGATGAGAGCGAGTGAGCATGAATGAGGGTGCGGCAGAGACAGGCAGATAGATCCAAACAGGCTCCAGGCTCTGAGCTGACAGCAGAGAGCCCGATGCAGGGCTTGAACTCACTGACTGTGAGATCATGACCTGAGCCGAACTGAGCCACCCAGGGGCGCCCCAAACTTCTTATAATAATCTTGTTTTATTTAATTGCGCTTTTTCCAATAAAATGCCTTATTGCATATAAACCCCCCCAAAAAAGGGGGGGACTAGGCAAATAAATAAGTATACTTACAGTTTAATAGTGGGTGATTCCACTTGCCTACAGGCAAGGCCTCCTGAGTTGGAAAGGAATTTGAACTTTTAACTCAGGAGTGTCCTGGGAAAGCTCAAGTTCTAGAAAAGTCATGGTAGCCACACTAGCAGAATGACATGGATGGAAATGAGGCTATTTGCAGAAATCAATTAGAAACTGTTTAGTGGCCTGGATGAGACTGATGGTGGTATATTAACAGAGAACATGACCCATTTATTATATTAATTAGAACTCTTTCAAAGAGACACAAATGACCTTGAAGGATCTCTGTTAAAAGTAGGGAACTGTTGGCTCCAGAAACAAAATCATGGAACGGCAAGGCGGCTACTGACTCTGTGATGTCTGGATGGGGCAAATGGAATGCTGCCATCTCTATTTTTATTCTCTTCTCTGCTATCTCTGAAAGTTAGCTGTTCACTCTTTAGTCCTGGGAGGGTGCACGACCTGTTGGTGGCTCTGAAATCATGTCTTTACAGCTTCTGATGAAAGGAGACCTGCTCTCTTTGATTCAGAATAGATTCAGACTGTAGTATCCCAGGAAAAGCTGCCTTTGGCCAGGTTTGGATCACGTGCTTATACCTGGACTCATCTCTGTATCCAAGAGGAGAGTTGCTTGATTGTCTAAGGGATATGATCATGCCAGTGGTCAGGAAGTAAGGAAAGTAGAGGGGGAGATGCAGGCGGTCCTGAACAGACACAGAGGCACTGCAGAATTAATGGAACTTGGTGATTGACTGATAATGGAGGAAGGACAGAAATGAGCCAAGTATGACACTTAGATTTCCAGCTGTGGTGACTGGGAGGATGTTGAGGCCATGCCCTTAGGCAGGAAATGGAAGAGTAGAAGCAGGTTGAAAGAGAAGACAGTGAGTTCACATTTGTACCTGGGGAGTATTAAAGAGCGATGGGACACCCTCTTATCATCTTGAGATGATAGAGACCTGATCCCTGGAAGAAACAGCTGAGCTGGATGGAGATTTAGGAATCATCAGCATTGAGATGGTCCTTGAAGCCTCAGGACTGGAGGCTGTCTTCCAGAGAGAATGTAGAGTGAGAAAAAAGTGGTTGAGGAGGAACTCTGGGGAGCATCACCATCTGAAGGAAGGACTGAAACCACTAAGGAGGAGCAATAAGGAAGATAAACCAGGAGAGAATCCTGTTATGTCAATTCTGGTTCACAGTGGTTGGAAGAGCTGGCAAAGAGGGATCAGAAAGCTGGTGGCAAAGTGGAAGAGAAACCTCTAGGAAATTCATAACCTCTCTGACAAGATAAGAACACATCACCTAACAAAGCAAGTAGTGTGTGATAGGTGCCAAAATGAGTTCCGGGAGGAAGGCAGAGAGGAAGCTCTATGGATTGGGATGGCCAGAGGAGGCAGGATTTAAGCAAATAGCCCAAAATGGGTAAGACATAGGTGCATGTTGGGAATGCGGGCAGTAATTCCAGATTGGAGGATTTCATGAACAAGGAGGAACCATACCAGGAACATCAGGAGGCTTGCTTGTGTTGAGGATTGATAAGAGATAACTTGAGGAAAAATGAGCTTGGCCAGATGGAGAGGGCTTGATTGCCAAGCAAAAACATCTGATAATAAACTTCAGTTAGTAGGAGCCTTCAGAGGTTTTGGATACTCCCTTAAAGAAATTGTCCTGTGGTATTTGTTTAGTTTTTGTTCCTGAGGTTTTTTGTTTTTCTTTTTGTTTTCCCCTTTATGGCTTTGCTGTTGGACCAATCCCTGGAATAGAAACCTACTTCTCTTCCATAATGTGGTACCTTTCTCTTGGTTAGAGAACATCGGTGTGACTGTGACACGCCTTCAGTGTCAGAGCTGATCTGGGACTGTTCGGAAGCTTTCTCCAACAGGTAGTTAAGTTTTCTTTTCTTCCGTCCTATTAGTTCTAGTTACATCTCTCAGGGACCATGTGAAACAGTTCCATGTTCTCCTCGTGTTTCTGTTCTGAGGATGCTTATAGAGTTTCCACATTCCCTCTGCTTTGAGCTTAGCCAAGGTATACATGTTTAATTCTTTTAATCTCTCCCCCTCAGTCACTCCCTCTGGCCTCTTAATCATCCTAATTGCTCTTCTCTGAATGGCAGCCAACTCAGTATGTGCATCTTCCTTGTGAGGCCATGAGGAACATAGTATTCCACGTGTGGTCTCACTAGACCCATATATTACCTCCCAGTTTCATCATCTGATGGCTGGACACGCGGGGCCCGCACCCCTCCTGCTCTCCCCCTTCCCACAGTGCAGCCTGGCCTTGGTAAATCCCTCATCCAACAGGTTATCCTTCCATTTCCAGGTGTCCTTTTCCAAAGCTTGGACCCTGTGTTCACCACATGCTCTCTCCCCAGCTCCCGTCCAGGAGGTCTTTTACTGGAGAAGGTGGCCCAAGACCAGGCCCGAGTATCTGTGGAAAATTGCAGCTAAGCTTGCATAAGTAAATCTTGGAAGGGGGCAGGCTGTGGAGTGCCCAGAATTAGGGGCTGCTGCGGCCTGCCATGAGCTCCCTGGCCTGCAGGGCTGTGAGCATTCAAGAAGGTGCAACTTGGAGGCTGCTTCTCTGTTTCCAATTATCCTTTTTATCTCTGCTCTGGCCCTTCTCCTTACCTAAGTGTTTTCATAGCTCTCAGCCATTACTGTTCAGCTTTGGGAGGATAAACGTGAAACCAAACAAATTATAAATATCCTGTTTCAAGATGTGTTATCACTCTGTGAATAGAAACCCCAGAAGCCCGAGTCTTTTGAAAGCTCTAGTTCTTTTCTTTTCTTCTTTTTTTTTAAGCTTTGAAAAAAAAAAAATCCTCTGCCACTAAGGATGTGGTGGCAGAGGTTAAACTGCCTTTGAGAAAGCCAAATGTTTGGATTTCAGTGAAGGTTGACATGGAAACCCACCTGAGGCTTCCTCTGGTGTCTCGGGAGGAAATAAAACCCGAGATGGATGTTCCCGTTGCAAGAGGAGGAGCAGCTCGGTGGGGTGGCAGGTAGGCCTGCCGGGTGTGAGGGGGAAACCGCCCCCGGGGGCACAGACAAGGGAAGTCGAGGGACAGACACCGAAGGCCACAACGGGCACGACTGTTGCGTGTGTGCCGGCCCCGCGGGGAGATCCCGGCCGTCGTGGAACTTTCCGGGGCCAGGGCTCCTGCGCCGCCCCGCCGCTACTGGAAAGCTGACGTTTTATTCGAAGCCCTTTAGCCCAGCAGTTTAATAAAGAGCAGGCGCTGGCCGGGCCGCGTCCCTGTCGAGCGTGGCGGCGGCGTCCCGGCGCCCGGGGCGGGGGCGCGCCCAGCGGGCCCCTCCCTTCGGCCGCCCGGCCCCGCCGCGGTCCCGGCCCAGACCAGGCCGCAGGGCGGCGGCCGCCGAGCGGGGGCGACGGAGGGGCCGCGGGCGCTCCAGCGCCGGCCGCCCGCCTCCGCCCCGCCTGGGGCATGCAGACCCCAAGGCAGCTCTGCCCACCACTCACGCCTTAGGCTTAAGTGCTTCAGTCACAGGAAAACTACAGTGAAAAGAAATTTTTGTTATTTGTGGTTTTAGGGTGGGAAGAGGGGAGAAGAGGGGAGAGTCATGGGGAGAGAGACCGGAGCAAGAAAGCGAGAGAGGGGAACCTGCAGGAAGAGGAAGGAAGGGGCAATTATCTGCTTGCTTCCACGTCCTCATGTCTGCTCAGCCGTGGGCCAGGCCTCTGCGGGGGACTAGTCCTTGTCCTCCAGGTGGCTTAAACTCTCCGCTTCTACTTCGGGTGCTTAAGGATGCCCTAGGAATGAAATCTTGGGGGCTTCTCTCTGTGGGATTTTGAGGACCTCCATCTTACGTGGTCAGTGTTTCTTCCAAGTCTGGGGTATCCATTCAGTCTAGTTGCCACATAAAATGCAGGACCCCTGGGGCACCTGGGTGGCTCCGTCGTTTAAGTCGGTTAAGTGTGGGACTTCAGCTCAGGTCACCATCTCAGGGTTCTTGAGTTCCAGCCCTGAGTCGGCTCTGTGCCGACAGCTCAGAACCTGGAGCCTGCTTCAGATTCTTTGTCTCCCTCTCCCTTTGCCCTCCCCCACTCTCTCTCTCTCAAAAATAAAAAATAAACATTAAAAAATATTTAAAAAAAAGAAACCCTTAAAAAATACAGGTCTCTTAGTTAAGTCTGAATATCAGATAAACAAGGAATAATTTTCCTTTCAGTATGTCACATCCAATATTGTTTGTTTTGCTAAATTTGGTCACTCTGGTTCAGTATGTATTTATGATTCTTCTAGTTCAATTCCTGTCCAGACAGCAGCTCTTGAAAGTGGGAAGAGGGATCCCACACACCATGCCAGCCACCAGGCACGATTTCCAGCCTTCCCTTTGTCCCCTCTAAATTTGGTGCAAGTTCAGCTTTAGACCAAACTGTGAGGTGTTTTCTAGGGCAATTGGTGGAGAGAGTTGAGGGGGCGGCGGAGATCAAGCAGGCTGTAATTTAGGTCACCTAAGATAGCCATTGGAATTTCCAGCGGTGAGATAACATTGCTACTAAGTGCTGTATTCTCCTTTATTGAAGGCATTTACAAGATGTGCTGTGAACATAAGAGTTAAATAGTAATTGCCTTTTGTAAGCAGCAACTCTAACTGGGGTTTACATTTGAGATTAATAGTAAACTCCCCAGGCCTTAGGGACAGAAGAATGTAGTTGCCCAAATAAACAATATTTTGATCAGGGCTGAGCATCAATACTCAGAGCATGTAGCCTTCTCCTAGCAAGGGAGCGTTTCCCAACTCTGAAGTAATTTGTAATGTTCTAGGAAAACATTTTAAAAAATGGCCATCTTAGATACCATAAAAGGGAAAAACAATTCTTTCTTTTGAAGTAACAAATACCATTTGTAGGAGAATTCCTTCAGTTTGCATTTCTGAATTATTTCCTGATAATGTGAGGCTGACAGTGCCTGATGGTGCCTACTGCCTATGGTAAGGAAGAGCCTAATGGAACAGTGTGGGTCTGGGGTTTACTGTGCTCCAAATGTTACATATTCTTCTTGGTATATAAAACTAAGACTGCCTCCCACTTATGGGGCTGGCCATTCAAACACGGAGTGTTTGACCACTCAGACAGCAGAATTCTGTTATAGTTTCCCAGTCGTCATTGTTCCTTGGGCCTCCCCAACCAAAGGGGGGGAATCCACGAGGAATACCGACTTTTCTAGCTGACTGCTTTCCTCTCCTTCCCATCCAGACCCCAACATCACAGGCTGGATTTCAGCAACATACAGCATCTAGACAAAGAAAGACAACACTTTGACTAGGAGTATGAATGTGCTGAGAAGCACAGAAAACATGTTGTTGTTCTACTGGGAGGTCTCAACTGGCTCCAGGAGGACTTTGTTGGAAAGGCACTGGCTCTGGGTCAGCTCCAAAAGTGCTGCTCACTCTGCCCCCTGGTGCATGTGTGTGTGACTCATCCAGTATGGATTCCTTCCTCCCCACTTCCAGGTGATGTCTGTGAGCAGCTTTGGGAAGATCCTGCCTCCCTGGGGCCAGTGAATGGTGTGTGGGAGCCCTCTTCTCCGTGTGTGTGTCCCGCACTCAAGGTTGGGGAAACCAAAAACTTGGATTCCTTTCCAGTTCATTCCTGCAACAAATATTTGTTGATTCCTACTGTGTCCACATTGCTTTTCACCAAGCTGTCAAGAGAGGCGGGCTTGTCGATGAAAGTGGTGTGCTGAGTCACTGTGGGAAGGAAGAAGGGGTTGGGGCTGGCAAGGAGAGAGAATGGGCACACAGGTTTAGCAACGGTGGAAAGCCACTTATGCCCAATGTCTAGCAGTGTGCCTGGCACAAAGCAGCATGCTCAGAAAGTATTTGTTGAATCTGTTGACAATGAATATTCTGGGTGGTTAACTTTTTCTTATCCCTAAACTAACTCCTTTTCATGTCATTAAATACCTCTTATCAATCCTTCCCTAGAATAATGTGTATTAAAGAAAGCACTTTTCTTCTTGGGTGGTTAGAAACCTTGGAGCATATCAGACTCATTTTTCCAATCTTGGATTGTGTCTGCCTGATATTGAGTCCTGTGGCAAGGCATTGTCAAAGTTGGATGAGTCTGCGCTGATTGAGGGACAGGTCAGGCTTTCCTGCAGAAATGTCTTATGTGGGTTTCTTTGTCAAGATGCTGTATCTCACTGAAATTCAGCATATGATGTGTGAGAACAGGATGGGAAGGAGAGGAAAGCAATTAACTAGAAAACTGGTATTGCTGGGGAGCCCTGCTTGTTAATGCACTATATGTATCTATTCCACAGTAACGTGCAGGTGGTTAGGTTTGTGTGAATGAGATGAATGGACCTCTTCTCAGCCTTGCTAGGCGTGAGAACGTACCTGGGAGACCCCCATCAAACCCACATGTCTGGCTGTTCACGCTGTGTGACACCTTACAGAAAAGTTTGCGGAGGGCTTGACGTGAGGAACAATGTTACTGACCATCAGTATTTTTAAACAATTAGATGTTTATTGGGTCTAGAATGTGAAAACGTCCCATGGTGCTGGATGTGTTGAAAGATGGAGAAGGAGACGACTCTGTCTCTACCTGTTGGGAGCATGTAGTGTCATTGCAGATTCAAAGCTAACACACAAAACAATCAAGTGCCAGTATAAGACAAGGAAGATAGAGAAGGCAGAGAAAGGCATGGGTCTCAAGAGCCAGAAAGAGTTGGAAGGCGAGAAGGGCTGATAGAGATAATAATAAGGTACCAGGCACTGTGCTAAACAGACTGAATGGACTATTCTGTACCTTTGCAACAGCTCTTTGGTGGTTGTACTATTGTTGTTCCCATTTTCTACATGAGAGAGCTGAGCCTTGTAAACTTTAATTTAGCCCCAGGTCATTCAGAAATGGCAAAGCTGAGATGAAAACATTTGTACAGAAAGCAAGGAGAGTGGATGAAGATTGTAGTTGAGTAAGAAAAACAGCATTTCTTCCCCTACTCCTCTTGAAAGTGCGGACAATAATTCCTACCTTTCAAGATTGTTAGGAGATAAATGAGAGAGTTTGTGAGTGTTCAGAGCAGCCTGGTGCTTAGTGGGAAGTCAGACCATGTTAGGGAACAGACATTGCAGTGAGGAAACTGATGTGATGTGACTAATGGGAGCAGTGGGAAAGGAGATCTGGTTAATAGAGGACTTTAAAACCTAAGAGAGGGTGGCAATTGATGTGGCATTACATACGTCAACAAAAGTAATTGTTCTTTTCTGATTTCAAAACTGATACATACTGGGGTGCCTGGGTAACTCAGTCAGTTGAGTGTCCAACTCTTGGTTTCAGCTCAGGTCATGATCTCACAGTGCATGAGATCAAGCCCCACAGTGGGCTCTGAGCTGACGGTACAGAGCCTGCTTGGGATTCTCTCTGTCCCTCTCTCTCTGCCCCTCCCTGCTCATGCTCTCTCTTTCTCTCTTAAAATAAATAAATAAATAAATAAATAAATAAATAAATAATTTTTTAAATTTTGTTTTAAGTTGTGTATACTCATCAATAGTTTGGGGGAAAAACCGGGAAAATAGAGAGATGAAAATAAAATAATTCCACCATCAGTACATAACCACATAAAATCTTTTTTGTATTATTTAACTTTAATCCTAACTTTATGAAATATGTTATAAAGTACAAAATTATGATCTTAACTGTATGAAATAAAGTGTTCATGTATAATATGTATATCTACTTATAATATTCTTCATGAGTATACTGTAAATAAGTTCTGCTTTTTTCATGCTTTTTGAGAACATTTTCCTCACCACTAGATAACATTTTTTCAATGTTATTTATTTTGAGAGAGAAAGAGAGTGTGTGAGCTGGGGAGGGGCAGAGAGAGAGGGAGACAGAGGATACAAGCAGGCTCTGAGCTGACACCAGAGAGCCTGATGCAGGGCTTGAACCCATGAACTGTGAGATCACACCTGAGCTGAAGTTGGACACTTAACCACCTGAGCTACCCAGGCACCCTAGATAACATTTTTTCAAAATGTGATTTAAATCCAAGCTAGTTAACTAGAGTATAGTAATGGTTTCAGGAGTAGAATTTAGTGTTTCATCACTTTCATATAATACCAGTGCTCATTTCAACAAGTGCCCTCCTTAATGCCTATCATCCATTTAGCCCACCCCCCACCCAATACCCCTCCAGCAACCTTCAGTTTGTTCTCTGTATTTAAGAGTTTCTTATGGTTTGCCTCCCTCTCTGTTTTTATCTTATTCTTGCTTCCTTTCCCCTATGTTCATCTGTTTTGTTCTTAAATTCCACATATGAGAGAAATTGTATGATATTGATTTTTCTCTGGCTTATTTTGCTTAGCATAATACACTCTAGTTCCATCCATGTTGTTGCAAATGGCAAGATATCATTCTTTTGGTCACTGAGTAATATTCCATTGTGTATATATACCACATCTTCTTTTTTTTTTTTTTTTTTTTTTTTCAACGTTTATTTATTTTGGGACAGAGAGATACAGAGCATGAACGGGGGAGGGGCAGAGAGAGAGGGAGACACAGAATCGGAAACAGGCTCCAGGCTCTGAGCCATCAGCCCAGAGCCCGACGCGGGGCTCGAACTCACGGACCGCGAGATCGTGACCTGGCTGAAGTCGGACGCTTAACCGACTGCGCCACCCAGGCGCCCCCACATCTTCTTTATCCATTCATCAGTTGATGGACATTTAGGTTCTTCCATAATTTGGCTATTGTTGATAGTGCTGCTGTAGACATTGGAGTGCATGTGCCCCTTCGAATCAGCATGTTTGTGTCCTTTGGATATATACCTGGATAAATTGCTGGGTCATAGGGTAGTTCTACTTTTAATTTTTTGTGGAAACTCCATACTGTTTTCCAGAGTGGCTGTACCAGTTTGCATTCCCACCAGCAGTGCTAAAGTGTTCTTCCTCTGCATCCTTGCCAACATCTGTTGTTTCCTTTGTTTTTCATTTTAGCCATTCTGACAGGGGTTAGTTGGTATCTCATTGTGGTTTTTTTTTTTTTTAATTTTTTTTTCAACGTTTATTTATTTTTGGGACAGAGAGAGACAGAGCATGAACGGGGGAGGGGCAGAGAGAGAGGGAGACACAGAATCGGAAACAGGTTCCAGGCTCTGAGCCATCAGCCCAGAGCCCGACGCGGGGCTCGAACTCACGGACCGCGAGATCGTGACCTGGCTGAAGTCGGACGCTTAACCGACTGCGCCACCCAGGCGCCCACTCATTGTGGTTTTTATTTGTATTTCCCTGATGATGAGTGATATTGAGCATCTTTTCATGTGTCTGTTAGCTATCTGGATATCTTCTTTGGAAAAGTGTCTGTTCATGTCTTTTGCCCATTCTTCACTGGATTATTTTTTGGGGAGGTGTTGAGTTTGATAAGTTCTTTATCCAATCTTTATCCACTAACCCTTTATCCAATATGTCATTGCAAATACCTTCTCCCATTCCATCAGTTGTTGCCTTGTAGTTTTGTTGTTTTCTTCACTGTGCAGAAGCTTTTTATCTTGATGCGGTCCCAATAGTTCATTTTTGCTTTTGTTTCCCTTGCCTCCAGAGATATCTCTAGTAAGAAGTTGCTGCAGCCGAGGTTTAAAGAGGTTACTGCCTCTTTTCTTCTCTAGGATTTTGATGGCTTCCTGTCTTACATTTAGGTCTTTCATCCATTTTGATATAAGAAAGTGGTCCAGGTTCATACTTCTGCACACCGCCATCCAGTTTTCCCAGCACCATTTGCTGAAGAGACTGTTCCCCTCCCCCCCCCCACCGCCATTGGATATTCTTTCTTGCTTTATTGAAGATTAGCTGGCCATACATTTGTGCGCCCATTTCTGGGTTCTCTATCCTGTTCCATTGATCTAAGTGTCTGTTTTGTGCCAGTATCATACTGTCTTGATGAGTACAGCTTTGTAATACAGTTTGAAGTCTGAGTTTGTGATGCCTCCAGCTTTGGTTTTCTTTTTCAAGACCACTTTGGCTATTCAGGGTCTTTTCTGGTTCCATACACATTTTAGGATAGTTTTTTTCTAGCTCTGTGAAGAATGCTGGTGTTATTTTCGTAAGGATTGCATTGAATATGTAGATTTCTTTGGGTAGTATCGACATTTAACAAATTTGTTCTTCCAGTACATGAACACGGAATGTTTTTCCATTTGTTTCTGTCTTCTTTAATTTCTTTCATAAGCTGTCTGTAATTTTCAGTGTACAGAGTTTTTACCTCTTAGTTAGGTTTATTCCTAGATATTTTATGGTTTTCAGTGTAACTGTAAATGGGATCGATTCCTTGATTTCTATTTCTGCTGTTTCATTTTGGTGTATAGAAATGCAACCGATTTCTGTATGTTAGTTTTGTATCCTGTGACTTTGATGAATTCATGGATCAGTTCTAGCAGTTTTTGGGTGGAGTCTTTTGGGTTTTCCATGTCAAATATCATGTTGTCTGTGAAGAGTGAAAGTTTGGCTCTTCCTTGCTGATTTGGATGCCTTTTTCTTCTTTTTGTTGTCTGATTACTGGGGCTAAGACTTCCAACACTGTGTTGAACAACAGAGGTGAGAGTGGACATCCCCTGTCATGTCCTCACCTTGGGGGAAAGCTCTCAGTTTTTCCCCATTAAGGATGGTGTTAGCTATGTGTCTTTCATATATGGACTTTATGATATTGAGGTATGTTCTCTCTCACTAGATAATATTTTAAAAACTACTTAAAGCAATAGAATATTAATACAGGAGGAGTACCATAATATATTTAACAATGTCTCTATTACTGGCTATTTAGATTATTCCCAATATTTCCGTATTAAAAATAGCACAGGGATGAATATCCTTATTTGCAGCAAAAAATATTTCTTTAGGCTGAATTCCTAGAAATAGAGACAGTAGGTTAAAGAGTATAAGTGTTTTTTAAGGCTCTTGATTCATTTGCCAAGTGGCTTTCCAGAAAGTTTGAATCAATTTCTATTCCCACCAGCAGTGTATGAGAGTGCCCATTTTAGGAAGCCCTTGCCAACAATGGAGTTTTTCTTTTTAACTGTCAATTTCATAGAAAAAAAAATAGTATCTTGGCTTAATTTGCATTTCTTAGATTATAAGTAAGGTGGAACAATTTTTCCAGTTTATTGGCCATTTGTATTTCTTCTTTGTGAATTTTCTCTTTGTTTCTTGACCATTATTCTAGAACAGCACTGTCAGAGACCTAATGTGAGCCCTATATGTGTGTTTTTCTAAAGTCCAACCTGAATGTGACAGGGTGCAGGAAGCCAGAATGAAGTAACACTGTTTTTGCCTTCTCTCAGGCTTCAGTTTGTTCAATTTAATGACAAAAATATGTCATCATCTGTCACAGAATTTCTCAATTCAGTTTCAAAGATTTTGCATTTAGCAGAATTCCCTCCCAGATTTTAGAAATATATTGTCAATCTTGGTTTTGAGTTTTTTCTCCACCCATGGATATGTTAGCTTATGGAAAAAGTTATATTAGGAATTATTAATCAAACACCACATGTTTTACTCTGTGTGAATAATTTTGGACCAGGAGTTGAGATCATGAGAGCCATGTTTTAGGAGGACGTTACAGAACCATGTTTTGGAAGAGTTTGAGCTTGGAGGCATGTAGACAGGCTGGGACGTAGCTGCCACACTCAAGCCTGAGGCAGTGAGACTCTTGATAGGATAGGGACACAGGAATGGCGCAGAACATGTCTATCCACAAAGCAGTTCCTGTCAAAGGAAACTTTATGTCTTTGTAAAAAACTGGATGGCCAATGAAGAGAGAGAGAAGAGCTAGTTTTAAATTTTTTGGTGTTCTGGTGGGTAAAAATATGGTATTGCCTCTATAAAGAAAGGGGAGGGTTGGAAATTTCATAGAAAAATGTCATTTTCATTTGAGATGTGCTGAGTTGCAGGGAACCATCAATTTGTGGAAGAAACTCAAGATTGGCTGGCTACTTCAACATCCATCCAATCTCCATTCCAGCTAGTTCCTATATTATAGGCACTATAAAGCTAACCTAACTAACCTGTTTCTCTTAATCTCCTCAGCAGATAGGTTGTAAGCATGTGACCTAGATCCCACCTAGTTGCAACTTGAGATTTAATGGTAGAATTGAGCACACAGGCTTGTGGAAGAGGTCCTATTTGAGCTAGGATCAGTAATTATGTGCCGAGAATAATGGAGTGGTAGGAAATCGGCTACTCAAAGAGAAAAATGTGTTGGTCAACTGTGTGGGGATTGTATTAAGGAGATACTCTGAAAAACATGAAAGGGTTGATTTTGTGGGCGGTTCAGTCTGAACGGCATAAAACTGTAAGGGCTGTATCAATTCAGTTTTGTATGCTTCTTCACTGGGAGCCAGAGCATATGTGGCAAGAGCAACATAAGTATTTGCTTTGACTTTGTTATTACTTTTAATTGTGTGGCTTCGAGCAAGTTGCTTATAGCCTCTAAATTTCATCTTCCTCGTCTAAAATGAAGATCATCTTTCATATCGAAGACAGTTTTTTCCCGAATTGAAGCACCCTCCATAGTGAATATTTAAATACCTTTTAGAGTGATCATATATATTTAGAACGATATATATTTTTAATATTTTATTTATTTGTTTGTTGTTTAGAAAGCACATGCACACATAGAGTGGGGGAGGGGCAGAGGAGAGCGACAAAATCTTAAGCATGCTTCATGCTCAGCACAGAGCCAGACATGGGACTCGATCCCATGACCTGGGATCATGACCTGAGCCAAAATCAAGAGTCGGCTGCTCAATTGACTGAGCCACCCAGGCGCCCCTAGAGTGGCCATTCTAAACTACATTCATTCCAACATAAGTGATGCAAATTATTCCACATTACTGATTGAAAATTTGTTATTGTTTCCTATACTTAAAACAGTAGTTCCAAGTCCTTCTCACATGGAGTCTTTTTCACGTCGAAACACGTTGTAGATGCCCACGTGAGAGCTATACCCTTAGTGCCTGTAAGTGAGAAATAACACAAACCAAAAGCTACTTCAAATTTAGCAACAATTTTAAGTTATTTTGTTATTAATAAATATAGCACTGACATATATTGGCCAATGATATGTATTCAGAAATATAAGACATATCCCATCAAAGTCAATGAATAGTGGATTCTTGGACTCCTTGTAGTAACTATTTTCTACCAGTCAAGAACCACTGCCTTAAAGATGACATTTAAATTAATTAGTAAGCTATACAAGATAGTTTTAAACTCTTTTTAAAACAATTTTTTTAATGCTCATTATTTTATTTTTGAAAGAGAGAGAGGGAGACAGAATCCCAAGCAGGATCCCTACCAGTCAGCACAGAGCCCAATGAGGGCTCAAACTCATGAGGCATGAGATCATGACCTGAGCCGAAACCAAGAGTTGGACGCTTAACGACTGAGCCACCCAGGTGCCCCTCTTTTTTTTTTTTTTTAAATGTTTATTTATATTTGAGAGAGAGACAGAGCAAGAGTGGGGGAAGGGCGGAGAGAGAGGGAGACACAGAATCTGAAGGAGGCTCCAGACTCTGAGCTATCAGCACAGAACTCATGAACCACGAGATCATGACCTGAACTGAAGTCGGACGCTCAACTGACTGAGCCACTCAGGCGCCCCAAGATACTTTAAACTCTTAAACCAAGGTTTCACAGTCTCATCTCCAGTCACTTTGCTCTCCTTGTCCTCTTCTCATACCATGTGGCCACAAAACTACTCCTTTTCCTCCTCGTTCTCACTCATCACTTTTTCAGGAATGCCCTTCCATCCTTTCCTTTGCCTGAAACACCCTCACCTTGTCCCTTAAGACCCGACAAAAATGTCAGGAGAAATTTTTTAGATTCCTCTTAGTGGTATTTGTTCTTTGATGCAATCATAACACTTCAACATCATCTTTAACGAAGCAGTTATTATGTTATACTGGGATGATTTTTACATTTATCTTTTTCACCAGATTCTGGCCTCCCAGGTGGCAGAACCTGGGTCTTATTCATCTTTGTATCCTGGGTTCCCAGAATAGTGCCTGGAACATAGTAAGTGCTATGATATGTTGTAGAGGTTGGTGGATTCACAATGGCTATTAGAGTATCTTTGGCAACCTTAGAGCAGAATCCTGAAAGAAGAAGAAAAGCAAAATAGTCCAGCCCTAAGTGTCCTGCTCTTTCCCTGTAATACCACTCTATATAGGAACAAATAATGATCAATCTCATATGTAGCCATGAATTTGAAGAAAGTTACAGCTGGAAAAAACTGCAGCTGCCATCCACTATGAGTTCTTCACATTACAGACTAGGAAACAGTCAGCATGAGCCTTTCCTTTTTCAGATTCAGCAATACACTTTTCAGCTTTCTCCATATTCTGGTTCCTGGTTCATTTTCTTTCAATCCTGACTTGTCTATATTCCTCCTAAATTGTTGGAATAAGTGCTCATTTACAGAAGGTGTAAATTTGTTTTTGTCCCTAGTATATGAATGCCTGCAATCCATAGGTAATTTATATTTTCAGTGATTTAGAAGTTTTTTTTTTTAATTTTTTTTAACGTTTATTCATTTTTGAGACAGAGAGAGACAGAGCATGAACGGGGAGGAGCAGAGAGAGAGGGAGACACAGAATCTGAAACAGGCTCCAGGCTCTGAGCTGTCAGCACTGAGCCCGATGTGGGGCTCGAACTCACGGACCGTGAGATCATGACCTGAGCCGAAGTCGGACGCTTAACGACCAAGCCACCCAGGCGCCCCGATTTAGAAGTTTTAATCTTCTTCCTGGCCAAGTTCTTCACTGGGCAATATCTAAGGAGGGACAGAATTGGCAGATGCAAATTCAAACTTCATTTACTTCTCTTGCCCAGACTCTGGGGGAAGTGAATGGGCAGCAAAGTGCCAAAGGCAAGCGGCCAAAGAAGAGTTGCAACCTGGACATTCAACCTCTAGACAAATGCAAATCCACAGGGACCACTCTCATTTCAGAGATTATAACCTACCAGGTTTTGTAACTTCTAGGTGTTGAGCCTCAAATGCCAGGTGTCAAATAGGAGATGGGTAACTTTGTGGCCATCATGGATGTGTTTGGTGAGGGACTGATCTGTATGGAAACGTGAAGTACGTAGCTGAGGAGAACATGGAGAAATTTGTCTTGGGCAAGATGCTGAGTGCTTCAATAACAAGGAAAAATAAACTTCTTTTTTTTTGTAAGTTCATTATTATTTTGAAAGAGATAGAGACAGTGTCAGTAGGAGAGGGGCAGAGAGGAGAGGGAGAGAGGAGAGAATCCCTCTGCCATCTCCGAACCCGATGCAGGGCTCGAACTCATGAGGCCACGAGATCATGACCTGAGCTAAAACCAAGAGTCAGATGCTTAACCGACTTGAGCCACCCAAGCGCCCTGTAAACTTTCTTCTGTTGCATCCAACTGACAATGGTCACTTTGAGCACAATCAAAGTAGTTATTCTTGAAGAAGTGTGGAGAGAAAATTTTAACAAAAGGAAGTTACAATCTAGGACTTCTGAAGAGCCACTCAAGATGTAAAATAGATTAATAGCTTAATAGATTTCCCTCCTCTATGGAGGGAAAGCCCGGGCGTCACTCTGAACTTAAATGAGGTATTACTGTTAGCCATCAAAAATGAAAATCCTCCTATATCTAGTAGCCTGTGGGTGTGCAAGCATCCTTATGAATCTGTATTCCATCTTTTGCCAAGTAAACTCATCTATTTATACTTTATACAGATTCCTAACTCTAGGGATAGAAATTGTCAGGCTCCCAAATTCAAGTCTAGAGAAGTTAGAATCCTTATTGTTTACAAAGCTTGTCCATCAAGTGAAGCTGGTGTTAATTAACTCTGGCATCCCTCAATCATTTGCATATTCAAAGGTGGCTATGAAGGCTGAGTCTGAAATAACAAATGCACAGACAGCACCGTTAAGGAGAATGCAGGCATCACATATTTTTCCTTGTCTTGCTTCTGTTACCCAATCAAACTTGCAGACGTGAGACTAGAGCTTTTCTGACAATAAGTCCCACAAAAGATGCTGTTCATTTGTTTTGGCAGTGGGTAGTACTATTCTAAGAAGTCAGCTGTGTGTGGCAGAGCCCAGCATTATAGCTCAAAATCTGTACTTTCTTAGCACTTGCAGGGCATTGGGTTGATGCATTCAGAAGGAAATGGAACAGGTAGGAGGGCACATTGGGAAACAGCAGTTAATATGCTATGACTTGTGGGGCACCTGGGTGGCTCAGTTGTTTGGACGTCCAACTTTGGCTCAGGTCATGATCTCATGGTCTGTGAGTTCGAGTCCCGCATCAGGCTCTGTGCTGACAGCTCAGAGCCTGGAGCCTGCTTCAGATTCTGTGTCCCCCTCTCTCTCTGCCCCTCCCTGATTCGTGCTCTATCTCACTCTGTCTCTCAAAAATAAATGGTAAAAAATTTTTTTTTAATGTTATGACTTGTAAAATCCCCTGTGTATAGTACAGTGTTTTCAGTTATTAAATGAATATAATTTAAAGAGCAATTTGCTTGTCATCATTGGTACTGTTATATATTCCTACCATATTGGTCAGTTTTAATTTTTTGTAGACAGTTTCAACCTGTGCACATCAATAGTGGTCATGGGATATGAATCTAAAACATGGGTATATAAATCTAAAATAAGAGGTACATTATTCTTTTTAGAAATTTTAGTGATCATATTCCAAGTTATATTAAGTTCTGCAAATACCCTATGTAAATAGAATATTCTGGACATACCGCAAGCCAGCAATGCACTATCTGAGAATTAGGTCCTCTTTTTTCACCAGATACATTCTGGACGACCACAACTGTGAGCTCACTTAGAGGGGATTCTGGGGCACACAGGCAAAATGCCCATGTCTACACCTCAGGAGCAGACTGACCTACCTAAGACAAGAATGGCTTTGTCTGGGCTCACATTGACAAAAAAATTCACACAGAGGTCTAATGATAGACATACCTTTTCCCTTTTGATTACTGCCAGGATGACCACTGTAAACTGACTGTGGGCTGACTGCTAAGCAGAGTTGGGGGTAAGAAGGAAAGGAGAAGATAACAAAGCAATTTTTCCTTTTTGCCCACAGTACACAATGTGTGTTTTTTTACTCAATAAATCACCAGGCAAATATCCAGCTATCTTTATGTACACTCTAATCAACTTCTTTGTCAATGCTGCTAGAAAAAAATACTACTAGCTTCCAGAACCATAGCTATATATCACATATTATGGTCTTGCATATATGCTGGAGTCTAGCGAGTTTAATTCGTTCCATGGTGTCTATGTAAGTACATGGTTGTATCTGCATCTTATCTTAAATAGAGATTTGGGTTTGAAATGAGATTCTTTTTTTTTTTTTTTTTTTTTTTTTTTTTTTTACTCCTTCCTTCTCAGATTATTCCCTTTTTTCCTACTCTGCTTTAGACAGGACACTCCTAAAGAGTCTGTAACTTGAACAGACTGGGCATTGTTGGGAATCCATGCTGCAGTTCCATAGAAATCAAGTCCATGAGTCAGAAAGCAAACACCAGGCCTGTTGTATGATTCTATGAGGTGGGTTACTAATGT
Source organism: Lynx canadensis (assembly GCF_007474595.2). Classification (NCBI taxonomy): domain Eukaryota; kingdom Metazoa; phylum Chordata; class Mammalia; order Carnivora; family Felidae; genus Lynx; species Lynx canadensis. The sequence continues at coordinate 132,486,038 of NC_044303.2, read as the reverse complement.
AACACCTGACATGTATGAGCTGGCCAAGAGCTGCTCCCCGAAGAGTTGCTGGGCAGAATGCTGTGAGGGTTGGAACTAATTGGAAGTATAACCCATGACTGTTTGGGGAAAGTGAAGTCGTGCCATTTCAGAGCCAGGCCTTTCCCTTCTGTTTCTCAGTAGGGATGCTGTTTCCTTAATAGTGCCCCTGGCTTTATTGCAGTCAGTGGAAGACAAGAGGCCATTTGCTTCCTGCACATCAATCACTGTGGGCCTGAGACCTCAGGATATGTTCATCAGAAGGCAGGCTGCACGAGCCTTACTCCTAAAATCTTGGAGAGCACTCAAACAAGTCAGCTAACTGCAAGAGTCCAATTAATCAGATTCTATAGTGGAAAGAGGTGTGAAGAAAAACCAAAATGTCTTCAAACGATTAAGCAAAACAGATTGCTTATCTGTTGTTGTCTATGACATCATGGGCTTGCTCTAAGCCAAAGGTCAGCAAACTATAGCCTCAGCCTGATTTGGATAGCCCACAGACAAAAAATGATTTTCTACCTTTTTTTAAGGGTTGCTAAAAAAAAAAAAAAAGTAAAAGCAGAGATATGGGATAGAGACTGTATGTAGCCAATGAAACCTGAAATATTTACTATCGGCCTTCTACGGAAAACTTCTAAGCCACGAGGGTGTGACAATGAGAAGTTTTGCATTTCTAGCTTCCACACCCCCTCTGTTGCCTTTAGAGTACATCTATATTGTCAGTGCCCCAAGGGAGGGCTTTGGCTGACTTAAGGGACCCTACGAGCACCATGCAGTGTTGAGATTCCTGCACCACTTCCAGTGAGCTATTACTATATATAGTCCAAGGCTGCCCCATGCTGGTGCTAAGTAAGTATATCAGGGGGGAACCACAGGCTTACAAAATTAGATTGAACATGGATCACAACAGTCCAGTCTAAACTTCCCCGGCCCATGACAGGCGGCTTTGGAGCAGCCCAGCTTCTCGGGGAGCACAAGTGTTTATCAGCTCTTTTGAGCCATTTGATACTTGGGTGTTTGTCTTCTAATACCCTTCTTAAGAGCTGGCCCGCCTCAGCGGTTTGGGAAGATAGGTTCTAAATTAATTCCTAACGTTTCTGGTTAGATAGAGATCCTTTCAGTCCAGGTTCTTCCTCTTTGTTCTTGATCTGAATCCCAGGAGAGTCGTGAGTGTCTCTCCTGTGGCAGCTTTGTCTGAATATTGCGGAGAGGTCTGGTGACATGCCGTAGGCGTGATTATCCGAAGTGGGGGTGGGAAGGGGAAACATCCTTCACCTTGCTTTCTCTTGGGGCCAACATTCTCTTCTTGAAGGAACATGAATCCCAGGACCACTGTGTTCCTGAGGCTAGGTATCCCTCACATAAACAGCCTGAGTTAAAACCCAGGATTCCAACAAGCTTCAGGCATCAGCATCCTTGTGACTCTCATTTTCCCCCAGTTCTCTTTCATGCTGCCCTAGTTCAGACCTTCATCATCTCTCACTAAAGCCCAGAGTAGTGGCCTCATCACTGGTGACTCAAATCCAAAGGCCAACTCAGGCTACTCTGCACCCTGCTTCCAGGGAGCTGAAAACCTGGCTGTGTCACCAAAGGTTGGAACCTTTATGTTGGTTCCCATTGCCTACAGAATAAAGTTCAACTCTATGAAGGCATTTCAAGATCTATGTACTTTCTACCTCATCTCCCATTTGCACCTGTCCTTTACCAATGGTCACGGACATGTAGTTCCTTAGCAGATGGCTTCACACACCTATGCCTTTACTCATGCTGGCTCCACCACCTGAAATGCCCTCCCTGCTCTTCCCCCCGTTTGCTTCACAATCTAATCATCTTTTAACTTGGATGTCAGGAGTCACGTTCAGGATTGAATTGGTCCCCACCAAAAGATGTTGAAGCCCTAACCCCTGGCACCTGTGAATGTGACTTTCTTTGGAAATAGGGCTTTTGTAACCAATCAAGTTAAGATGGAGTCAATAGGGTAGGCCCAATCCAAAAGCACTGGTATCCTTCTAAAAAGAGTAAATCTGGACACAGATACACTTGCATAGAGGGAAGATGATGTGAAGATACTAGGAGAATGCCATCCCCAAGCCAAGGAATGATTGAGGCTATCAGAAGCAAAGAGAGAGGCCTGAAACCAGTTCTCTTTCACAGACCTCAGAAGGAACCCACACTGCCAAGATCTTGATCTTGGACTTCCAGCCTCTAGAACTCTGAGACGATACATTTCTGTTGATTAAGCCACACAGTGTGTAGTACTTTAAGGTAGCCCTAGCAAGCAAATACACATCATTTTTACCGTAGAAGCTTTCTTGATTCACGTAAAGTCAAAATGGAATTTTGTATGCCCCAGCCTTATTCTAGATATATCCCAGCAGCCATACACAATAAAGCAGTGCTTTCAAATTATGATGTGCATGTGAATCACCTGGTAATCTTGTTAAAAGGCAGATTCTGATTCAGTAAGCCTGGGCTGGGCCCTGGGATGCTGAATTTCTAACAAGCTCCTAGGTGATACTGATGCTGCTGATGCTGCTGGTCCACAGGCTGGTCCACAGGCCACACTCTGGCTGCCAGGGCTTTAGGACACTTACTTACGTGTCTGTCCATGATGCTGTACCATGTGTGAGGGCAAGATCTGTGTCTTTGAATACCTAGTACTTGATGCAGTGCTGGGAATATGACAGGCACATAATAAATGTTAGTTAAATTGTTGATGAATGAATGAATCATTAGAATCATGACTTGGTATTGAGGGATTCATGGTCATTCCCAAGATATGTTGGACAATAACTGCACTGCCAAATGTCTCAGCTTTCCCATCCTTCACCATTTTTACTCCTTTGAAGCTCAGAGAGAAAAGAAGCTCCTATCACACGTGAGGAAACATATTCTGGAAGGCTGCAGTGATAGCAGGGAGATGTACTGCTAATTTTTCAACTGTAAGTCAACTCTTTAACACCATTGAGAAAAAGCCATCCCTTTCCTACATCTATTCTTCACTTCTACTCTTTGTGCAACTGGCCAGAAGCTGGTCCCTGAGAGCCAGAGGACAGGCAAGTAATGTACATGACTAAGCTCTTCGTAGGAATCTGGCACTGTGCACTTAAAACGGCTCACTGAAGTAGGTATTATTAGCCCTATTTACAGATAAAAAATTGAAGCTGAAGAAGTAGTTTGTCCAAAATTATCCAACTAGTAGGTGACAGAACCAGGGGCCAAACAGATTTAACTTCAAAATCTGTGTCTTTTCCATGGCACTGTGAAAGAGACAGCTGATGTTCTAACTAGCTACACGCTTGTAATATCTGCTGCCTCTCTCCTGCCAGTAGAGGATTGAAAGTAGTAGCTATTGCTCTGTATCTTAGAGGTGATTACTCAACTGTTTTCTAGGGTATTCCAATTCTGGTAGTCACAGAGATGCCTCGTTTTTCTGGCATCTTCGAGAACATGATGTTTCTTCCTTTAAGTGAGTCTTTCCTCTCAATTTAAAGAATTGTTTTTAACAACTTTGGATAGTGTAATTCTGACATACAGTACACTAATTTTGCCTTCGTAAATAAGGTATATCTTTTCTTAATGCCTCAGGGCCATTATTAAGGATTGTCATTCCAAATGCTCTGCTGAAATTGATGCATATTGTCAGATATTACTGAAAATATTGAACTATTTGCCTTACAATAAGTGGTCAGACTCAATATATGTTTTAAAGATTTTATTTTTAAGTAATCTCTACACCCAACATGGGGTTCGAAGTCACAACAAGACCAAGAGCTGCATGTTCTATCAACTGAGCCAGCCAGGTGCCCGGATTTTTTGAGGCAATATTTCTTGTACTTTTTTTCTATTCCTCCCTTACTCTAAAGACTATCAGGTATTCCTTTTTGCTGATGGCAGTGAATCTGCTTCTAACATCTCATTTCTTATTTGTTAATTCAATTCTCAAGGGTGAGAAGAATTGATATGCAACCTTCTTAGAAATATATGCAAAGTAAAAGTGAGTAGGATATGAATTGAACATCTAACAGGTTTCCTTCTGAGTTAGTATAAGAGTTTCATTGCCTTTAAACAAAGGCAGAACTTTTTGTTCTCCCAGAGGTTTCTGTTAATTCTCTGGTTCTGAACATTATACTTTCAAGTTAAGGTCATTTAAAAAATAATATCTATCAAGGTGCAATGGTGCTGTACAGTATATTAGCTTTAGATTCCCTCTTGCCTATAAAACAGCTAATAACAGTAAAACATCTCTAATCTGGAACAACCCAAAAGGAGAAGACATCCTGAGTTATTTTTTTAAGATCTCATTTAATGTATTTTTTAAAAAATTATGTGGATCTCTTGCTTTCAAAATCAGAAAGTGACTCACATTAGCTGCTAAGAAAATGCTGGATGAATTCTATTGGTTAGACAACAATACTCATTTGGTTTTAAACAGTTATGTCCAAACACTTTTTGTCTTAAGTAATTTAGACTTAATGCTATAATTTTTCACTGTATTAGTTCCCTGTAAAACATTTCTAAGTAGTAGAAAAATAAACTCTAGTCTCAACCAGGTTGGATTATTGCAAATTCCCGATTAATAAGGTCTAACTTTATTACATATTTTTTGTTTTTCTTTCTTCTTTCTTTCTTCCTTCTTTCTTTTCTTTTTCTTCTTCTTTCTCTCTTTATTCTTCTCTCTTCTCTCTCTCTCTTTTTCTTTCTTTCTTTTTCTTAATTGCTGAAGCATCATCTCAGCGACCTTTTGACATATCACAATTAAGGCTTTCGTGTACTTTTGGGAAGCAATTTTAAAACTGAAAGGCAATTTTATTTATACCTACTTATCAAAGTATATGCTACAGCTTCTCATTTTGAAAAATGAGAAGAGCCAAAAGGAGAACAAGCAAAGGTGAAGAGGAGAAGAGAGGTAATTGGTCCAAATTAAATGTGATATATATGAAGCAGGTTGAGGGCTAGAGGCCAGGCCCTGCTCTGATTCATTGGAATGTTGGATGGGTAATGAATGGAAAGCACAGTCCCTGGAGGCAGCCTGTTCCTTCTAGTTACTTACAGACCAATGACCCGTAGGTTCATCTGAAAAATCAGCATTTGAAAAGTCAATGTGATTTATCTAAGAAGAAATGAATACCAGCAAATTAGGTCTTTTAAACATACAAACAAACCTTAAGGGTTGTTTTTTAGCCTGGGTTTTTTCATTGCAAATAGCTTTGAAAAAAGAGAGGCACTACAAACCATGCACCAAGTTTCAGTGGTAACAGGATTTCCTGGTTTAACAGAAGCTTTCCCTAACAAAATAATTGTTGTCTAGAGGAAAAAAGGAAATTATGCTTTAAGTGTCTCTTTTTTTTTTTTCTTTGCCATAAAAGCACAGGGATTTTTTTATTGTTTTAACAAGTTTTCATGATGAATGAAATGGGCTAACATATTGGAGGTTAAAGCTAAACACATGAGGCGAAACATGCAGTTTTAAGAAATTTAGTTTACCAGCCAGAACCACATTGGTTGGGCAAAAAGCCTTCATAAAATAGTTATGAATATAAATAGTTAACTTTGGTTTCTGTTGATCATGTATAAAAGGGCCATTTGGGGAGCAGTAATAGCACTATCAAAAAAAAAAGAATAAAAGGAATAAAGAAAGGACTTTATTTTAATGTTTATTTTTGAGAGGGAGCGCCAGTGGGAGAGGGGCAGAGAAAGAGGGTGATAGAGGATCCAAAGAGGCTCCCCACTGATAGCAGTGAGCCTGATGCCAAACTTGAACTCATGACTATGAGATCGTGACCTGAGCCTAAGTCTGACACTCAACTGACTGAGCCACCCAGGCGCCCCAAGAAAGGACATTTTTGTAAGATGTATATTCACACAATCTAAACACATTCTGAAACAAATATAACCACTTAGGTGCCAATTAAATACTAAACTTCAGGGTTTTTTTTAAATTTTTAGGTTTATCTATTTATTTTAAGAGGGTGAGAAAGAGACCGTGAGTAGCGGAGGGGCAGAGAGAGGAGAGAATCCCAAGCAGGCTCTGCACTGTTAGTGCAGAGCCTGATGTGGGGTTTGCACTCACAAACCAGAAGATAATGACCTGTGCTGAAACCAAGAGTCGGTCGGTCACTCAACCAAATGAGCTACCTATGTGTCCCAACTTAAGTTGTTTTTAACCACTGTTTTACCAACTGTATTTTTTCTTGTTTTGATTTAGAAAAAAAAGGCTATTACCATATAGTGCTTCAAAGAGTAGGAAAGTCTCTGTCCATAATCTTTAAGCTTTCTGCTCAAACATGTCAAAAGGCTTCAACTATCAATTTGTCCCTCGGTCAGTGAGATGGTCTTCTTTTCATGCTCCAAAATTCGTCCCTCGGTCAGTGAGATGGTCTTCTTTTCATGCTCCAAAAGCATCTTGACTGCTCCCTGACTGGGAGAGAAAATGTAAATTGTATCTGTCCATACTTACAATTCCTGCATCTTTCTTTTCCAAGTTGGTGTGTGTAAATCAGAAACTAAGAAAAAAAAAGAGGAAGATCAAGATAACAGTGAGATTCCTCATAGTTTGTGAAAACTCCGTGATGGTTTCTTTCTAACTAGAAGATTTCTCGGGAAGACACTCTTGTTTTGTTTTGTTTTGTTTTGTTTTGTTTTGTTTTGAGCTCTCTCTTCTGTCTATATTATCAAAGCTCAAGTTTGTATACAAATTAACTAGCATTGAATTACCAAGCTCCTCGTTATTTTCAAAACTACTTACTCAGAGAAGCTAGACCTTTTTTTGGAGCATTTACAAATAGATTTGAACAGACATTTTAATTAAAAGTCAGGATAAGGAAAGCCAGTATTATCAGAGTCCATTTTGCAGGTGGACAATGAGGCCAGTATGTTGGAGACGAGAACTACTGATGGTTCTAAAATCCGACAATGATAATGCTCCAGTTAGTTATTAATGTCACTCATATATTTGCTTTTGATGTGCTCCATATCTGTGGTGCTGGAAAGTTAGTGTACAAGGTTCATTGATGCTGCATGCTTGGGTTACCTGTTTGTCCCAACCATTAAAATAAATAAACCTTCTGAACATGTGCTGAACTCCTCCTCAGTCTGGTAGGATTGTGTGTGTGTGTGTGTGTGTGTGTGTGTGTGTGTGTGTGTGTGTTTTATGATAAATGAACTTTAAATACTTTTTGGCCAAGATAAAATATGTTGGCTTCAGTATCACGTCAAATAATTTTTTCTTAAGTTTGTAAGACCTTGGTGGATGTCTGCTTCTTGGATTCCATGGTCATGTGTGTGTGTGCGTGTGTTGTTTTTAAGTAAATGCTGAGATATTTAAGTAAATGTTTTTTAAATGACTTTGACTCACTTTATTCTATTTTTAAATTGTATGTATTTATTGATTTTTAAGTAATCTCTACACCCAACATGGGGCTCGAACTTACAACCCCAGGATCAAGAGTCACATGCTCCTGCAACTGAGCCAGCCAGGCACCCTTGATTATTTTAAACAATCATACTTTAGTCTCAAAATTGTGTTTATGGGTGAGAAACTGCTGGCCCTCAATGTTTCTAATGATCCTACTTTCTAATTACTTGGACTGCACCCCAAGAAAATCCCAAAGTCTTTCCTTAAGTGAGACTGCTCCAGTGAATTCTACTGTCCTTACTTGTTCTTCCTTTATCAATAAGGCAACAAACATTTCATGTGATGCCAAAGGGGGGACAGACCAGACTCTCACCCACGTTCACTGTAGAAATGGATTTTGTCTTTCTGCAAGAACCCTTTTTCATTTTGAATTGGGTGTTCTTTTAGCTTTTTGTGGTGAGGGAAAAGCATTTCAACAATTCCCTACTCTTCTGCTGGAAATACGTCTCACCCTGGGCTGTTACCTTCTTTTTGTGTAGAGTGAGGTAAAGAAATGATTTATCCTCTCAACTGCCTGCTCTCAATTGTCCTCGCTGACTTCCCTTCCAGGCTCTCCATGGGATTTGAGAATTTATATTTCCTTGCTTTTGTTTGCTGATTGTATAAAGGATTTTTATCTTCTTGTTTCAAGTGAAGTCTCACCAGCTAGGATTCCTTTCTTTAGGTTACACTTTGTCCCCTAAGCATTTTTGTCTAGCTTTTTTCTGACTTTGTTCACATTCCATTTCACTCATTTTGTTTCTTTTTCGCATGTATACTTTAGAAGGCATTGCTTTTCAACTCTGTCTATTCTTTCTCCCTCTCTCTCTCTTTATTTCTTTGGAATGGCAAACTAGGCATGTCTCTCCTCTCGCTCTCTTTCGCTATTATTTAAAATGACCTAAAAGGTGAAGTGTAATATCCACCCCAAAAAGCTCTTATTTTTGTTGTTGTTGTTGTTTTTAAAAGCACCACCAATCAGAATTTATACTCATTCTGAATAGCTGTTCTCAAATTAGAATCATCTATTGTCATTCACCTGGTGTCATTTGTCTTGGGGTATAATACCAGTTAGCTCTGTCCAGGTGAAATAGAATATACATGGCAGGAAAAAAAGAACAAAGGCCATCATTCTCTGGGCTCCCACATACCTAATGACTAGCAGACAAGGACTCTGCACAACAAAACTTCAGGCCTAGGACTTAAGTGTTTCACACCAGGGTGTGTGTGAGAAATATATATTAATTTCTGTAAGAACAAAGAAAATTGATGAATTTCATAGAAGACAAAAGAAATAGCACTGCAAATTTAATTCAATTTGAGTAAAATAATTATGGCAGAAGCTGTATTTTATAAAATATTTTCCAAATTGCAGTTCATGGCTGACATTTTTTTAAAAGCAATATTTAATAATAAAATTCCAAGTCAAAGAAATAGGAATAGTACCTTAGAAATCGCTGTAAACAAATATGGTTTGTTTTAGTTAATTCAATTGTTTTAAAGTTTTTCTCCTAAATAATACTATTTTTATATTTAAAAATAATTTTTAATATTTATTTATTTTTGAGGGAGATAGAGCGTGAGCAGGGGAGGGGCAGAGAAAGGGAGACACAGAATCTGAAGCAGGCTTCAGGCTCTGAGCTGTCAGCACAGAGCCTGATATGGGGCTCGAATTAACGAACTGTGAGATCGTGACCCAAGCCGAAGTCGGACACTTAACCGACTGAGGCACCCAGGTGACCCAATACTATTTTTAAAATTTAAGTGGTAGCATTAGTTTGACTCAGGTTTATGATAAGGCATGAAGTAAAAGAAGTAATAGATTATAGGGTTTAAGTCGGCACTGAAAAAGTCTGGCCCTAAAAATTTCACATGTTAGCAAAAGCAGCAAAAAGGAATCAAAGTGAATAATCAGCATTTTAAAATATTAACTCTACCTCCTTAGAGAATCAGCAGCAGCAAGAAAAAAATGCATTGCCCCAAGACATGTAAGACATCATTTTATGAAGTGACTCCTGGTGGGCAGTAAGGAGAAAAGGTCAAACAGGGATAACTAAGGAGAATTTTAAGCTCAGCAAACGTTTATCTGACTTCCTCTGGCCCCTTGTTGCAGAATTTGTAGCTTTCATGGTTGTAGCAAGGCATTTCCTATATGTATATTGTGAGGTCTTATATCATTATCAAAATATACCTTTAAAAAATGTGCAAGAGGAGTTTTAGGGTAGTGAAACTATTCTTCATGATACCATAATGGTGGATACATGTCATTATGTATTTGTCCACATGCACAGAATGTACAACACCAAGAGTGAACTGTCATGTTAACTATGGTCTTTGGTGATTAGGATGGGTCAGTGGAGATTCATCAGTTGTAACAATGTGCCACCCTGGAGGGGGATGGTGATAATGGGTGGAGGTGGGTGGGGGACAGGCAGGTTGTATATGAGAAATCTCTGTACCTTATGCTCAATTTTGCTGTGAAGCTAAAACTGATCTAAAAAATAAATCTATTAAAAAAAAATGAATGTGCACAGCAGAGACCTTCCTGACCTCCACTGCCCTCTCCTTCTAGGCATTTCAGTTCAGCTTTTCAAATTCTTTGGAGTAACAGAGAAAGCACACAAACTGCCTCCAGGTGTGTCCTACATCTAATGTGATCACATCAACTATAGGAGGCACTTCTGAGACTGAACGGACCCCCATTGATAATTCTGTAGGGCTAACACACCTAGGACTATTCCAGCAAAACAGGATGTATGATCACTCTCCTTAATATACCACTCTTTACCAGCATTTTTCGCCTATGAAACTGATGTAGCAACACAACAAAAAGTTTGAAAACCTGGGGGAAAAACATAATTGCACAGTCCTAAAACAACCACTCAGTAAATAATTTTGGATTTCTTCCAGTGTTTCCCATATTTCTTTTTTTACAATTGCAATCCTTATGTGTACATGGTTTTGTATCCTGTGTTTTTCTCTTAATGTTAGGTCGTAAATACTTTTTCACATTGCTAGTTTTGATATTATTTTAACATTTAGCTTGGTATTCCAAAAGAGCTGTACTTACCATGTATTTAGTATGTCTTGCCCTGTAGTTTTTCAAGCTGCATATAAAGTAAGCCCTTGCAGGGTGCCTGGGTGGCTCAGTCAGTTAACTGCGTGGTCATGATCTCACCGTGGTGGGTTCGAGCCTGCATCGGGCTCTGTGCTGACAACTCAGAGCCTGAAGCCTGCTTCAGATTCTGTGTCTCCCTCTCTTTCTATCCTTCTCCCACTCACACTCTATCTCTCTGTCTCTCAAAATAAATAAACGTTAAAAAATTAAAGTAAGCCCTGCTATTCAGTAGGGCCTGTGGGTGATGGCATAGGTATCAACTGAGAGTTGGTTAGAAATGCAGAGTTGCAGTCTCACCCCAGACCTACTGAATCTGCCTTGTCAGAAGGTCTCCAAGTGATGTACATCAGGGTCTGAGAAGCACTGGTTATTTACTCTATAAACAACGCTGTGCTTTGAACATCTTTCATGCACATATATTTTGCTTGTGGACTGGTTTTGGTTACATTCAATTCCCAGAAGTGAGATTATGAGTTCAAAAGACTTACAGATTTTTATGCTTGCCAGAACTGCAGGACAGTTCTTTAAAGAACCAGAGGGGTGGGTGTAACTGAATGTTATAACCTGAAGACTGGTCCAGTTAGTGCCCTCTGTCAGCTGGTAGATTGCAATTGACCTGTTGGAGCCCTCTGCTGTTAAAAGTCCCACTATTTAAAGAACAAGCCTCCTGTTGCCCTCTGGAGGCAGAGCCAGAGAGGAAAATAACTCTCTGTTCCATCTCGTTGCCCCTCAGACTCCCAGAGCTTCTTGCAGTGCCCATCAGATTGTAAGGCTGACAACTCCTAAATATTCCAGATACAGGCCAGAAACCTCTTAAATTTCATGTCTAGGGAATTCATTCCTGACTCTCTCTGAGTCATGAAGAAAAAGCAATGCTTCTTTTGGGGGCTTTTAGGTTCACCTTCCAAGCCACAGTAATTCTAGCTTTGTTCTGGCATCCATAACCTAAAGGATCACTGTGCTGCTTCCCTGATGGCTCCCGAAGTCTCTCTTTCTTCCCCAGGAGCTGCAGATATTTTCTTTTACAGATAATATCAGCCCTTTAGGGGTCTGCAGTTCCAGTTCTTATGCCATCCTCTTCGGGTTCCTACATTCTCTCCAGACTTTTCTCTGGTCACCACCACTGTCATATCTGACCTGCTTGTCTACTCCAGCATCTTCATTTTTTTAGTTGGTGTTTGGGTTGCTGTTTTTCTTGGGACAATGTCACATTCTGGGGCTTATGATATGCTTTCCTGATAGTGATATTGTCAGATCCTCAGTTTGTTTCTTAGTGTTCTTAAGCCTGCCCGTCAAAACTGCCACACATCAGGCTGCTTATCCGTGTAGATGTCTGGGACTGTGTCTGGCGACTTCATCCCTCTGGTTTCACCTTCACTTAAGGATGATCACAAATGGACATCTGGATTTGTCTTAAGATTACTGGGATATCAATATCCGTCCTGGCAGACTTAACTAGATCACTAACATGCCTTACTGTTTCTTCTGAAGACATTTCCTCAATTAAATGCTCTCCCTTTTCCAGAATGACAAAGCTTAATGTTGTCTCACAGAAACGTGAAGCGTGCTTTCCACCAATTACTCTTCCTTTGTGGTGTTCAACCTGTTTGTGTGTGTGAGAGAGAGAGAGAGTATGAGAGAGAGAGAGGCGACTTTACCCATAGTTCATTTTGCTCTGAGATAGGCCAAGTAGAGTTAAACTTGTCTTTAGGATGGCTGCCCATCAATTCCTTCCTGTATGTTACAAACCATTCTCCCCATGAGCAGTAGAATCTCTGCTTCCATTCTTTGAATTCGAAGACCGAATTGGGTGAATGCTGTGACGAATAGATACAGAAGTGAGGCTGAGTCCTGAGAAAAGCTTTATAGCTTCTGCCTAGCTCTCTTGGAATGCTCACTCTGGGGGAATCCAGCCTCAATGATAGAGAAACTCTGACTACCTCAAGACTACCATGCTGTGAAGAAGCCCAAGGAAGCCCAAAGTAGCCACATGGAGAAGCACATGGATAGAGGTATGACCAATAAGCCCACAGCCATCCCAGTCCACATGTCAGATGTAATGAGTGAAAAAACCTTTAGAAGACTCCAACTTTGCCTTGATTCAACGGAATGAATTTGAGGGACTCCAAAAGAGAACCACCCAGCTGAGCCCTAAAACACCCAGAACCATGAAAGAAAATATTAAATAGTTGTAAATCACTAAGTTTTGGGGAAGGTTTATTATATAGCAGTAGATAATCAGAATACCAAAACCTATTCTTTTGTAAGGAAACTCTCAGATCCAAGGTAGAAAAACAACTGCTTCTGTGATTATGCCACAGGGCTTGAAGTTCTGCTTCAGTTTGTCTTTAAAATCTATGGCATGCTAGGGGTGTCTGGGTGGCTCACTCAGTTAAGCATATGACTTTGGCTCAGGTCATGATCTCTCACGAGTTCGCGCCCCGAGCCGGCTTTCTGCTGGCAGAGGAGCCCACTTTGGATCCTCTGTCCCCCACCACCACCCTGCCCCTTACCCACTTGTGCTCTCTCTCTCTCAAAATAAATAAAACTTTTAAGAAAAAAAGCATTTAAAATCATGGCTTGCTAAATCATAATCTAGATGTGGCTTGGATGGGATGTTTTCCAGAGCTGGATGATGAAAGACATCAATCGGTGCTGATGGATAGTTTTTATTCTAGGACTTTATCATGGAGAGTCTGACATTATAACATTAACTACAGTAGAAAATAGCTCATAGTCATAGAAAGTTAGAGGAAGAGGATGAAACTAGAGCATATTATGCTAAGCAAGTCAGTCAGAGAAAGACAAATAGCATATGATTTCACTCATATGTGGAATTTAAGAAACAAAACAGATGAACATAGGGAAAGGGAAGGAAAAATAAAATAAGATAAAAATAGAGAGGGACGCAAACCATAAGAGACTCTTAAATACACAGAAAAAATGAGGGTTACTGGAGGGCAGGTGGGTGGGGACATGAGCTAAATAGGTGATGGGCATTAAGGAGGGCACATGCTGGGATGAGTGCTGGGTGTTATATGGAGATGATGAATCACTGAATTGTACTCCTGAAACCAACACTACCCTGTATGTTAACTAACTTGAATTTACTTATTTATTTATTTATTTGGTGTTTTTTTTTTTAATGTTTATTTTGAAGGAGAGAGAGGCAGAACGCGAGTGGGGGTGGGGCAGAGAGAGAGAGAGAGAGAGAGAGACAGAATTCGAAGCAGGCTCCAGGCTCTGAGCTGTCAGCACAGAGCCTGACACGGAGCTCGAAATCATGAGCTGTGAGATCATGACCTGAGCAGAAGTTAGATGCCTAACTGACTGAGCCACCCAGGCGCCCCAAAGTAACTTGAATTTAAATAAATAAATTAAAAAAAAATTTCTTAATGTTTATTTATTTTTTGAGAGAGAGAGACAGACCGTGAGCTGGGGAGGGGAGAGAGAGAGAGAGACACAGAATCTGAAGCAGGCTCCAGGCTCCAAGCTGTCAGTACAGAGACCTATGCAGGGCCCAAAACCACCAACTGCGAGATCATGATCCGAGCCAAAGTAGGACGCTTGAGCCAACCAAGGTGCCCCTAAATAAATTTTTAAAAAGGAAAAGAAAGAAAATTAGAGAAAGAGGCCATATATATAGAAATTGCCTAGTCCAACCAACTACTTTTTTTTTTTTTTTTTTAGATTAGATAAACAGAGGTGCACAGAGCTCCGGTGTCTTGCCCACATCCAGATCTGGCTAGTTTTGATGCCAGGACAAGAATTCAGGTCTCCTGGCCCAGGCGCAGCTCCTTTCACTGTATCACCCTACCTCTCCAATACTAAAGAAGCTCTGCGGAAATCGGTACACCATATGGTTTTATCTTCCCTTCCATTTATTGTATATGTCCTATCTGCTATTGATCTGTACAATGGGGCTAATACCTACCTTATGTGATTTTTATGAGGGTTAAATGTGATAGCTTATGGAAATTACCTGGCACTTACTGTGTACTCAATAAATGGTAAGTATCGTCTTCAAGAGCCTAGTAAAAAATTTGGATAACCATCTCAAGGGCCTTTAAATTGAAAGAATTTTCCCCACCAACAATACCCTAGGTATGAGAAATTCATCCCTGGGGAGGACTACAGAAGGCAATTCAGCATCCACCCAAGTTCTAACCCAGACAAGTAGACATTTCAACGACCTGTGAGAAGAGAGAGAGCGGGCTGTGAAGAATTAGCACGAGTGCATGGAATAACTCACCATGCTGCAAAGGGAAACAGAGAGGCTGAGTCAGCTCTGGACACAAGAATAGGAAGAGAGCAGGCCTGGATGTCTGGAGTTCTTTCTGTCAACTTTTTATAAAAATAAGTACCTCTAGCTGTCTGTCTGCTGAGGAGACGATCCATCACCCGGTCTGTGAAAGTAGCTTTCCTTAGGCCCGTCTCTCCAGACTTGTGTTGTGGTTACTTGTCTCACTGTGGTTATCCCCACGTCTGCTTCTCTGTCTCCCTTGTATCATATGTGCTGTGTGTGTAAAACTCTTTATGTGGAGTCTGGGAATGGTTTTTAATACATTCAGAGCAATAAGCCAGAACCTCCACCTTTAATACCTGCTTCTGCCATTTCTCATCAGCGGGGCCGTGAGCACATGTGGGGAGCAGCCACCCGTGACAGATCGGGGCCTCGCGCACAGAGACGCAGATGGGGAGAAAAGGAGCTATTGTATTGAACACCTGTCCAGCAATCTGGACCCGAAAAATAAAAAAGGTGTTCTAGCAACCATAAGGAACTGGGACACGGTCCAGGTTGTGGACACGGCAAACCGGGGATGCCACAGGTTAATTGTCATGGTGACTTGAGGCGATGAGCGGAAAAGTCATTTTCACTAGCCCTTTGCTCACTCCATGGTAAGTTGAAGTTGTCGTTTCAAAGCTGTTGGCAGATGCCTTTGGAGTTAGACCGACGGGTTCAAATTCCAGGTCTGCTGCTGGTTGGCTTTATGATTTGTGGTAAACTATTTAAGTTCCTTGAGCTACAATTTCCTCACCTGAAAAATGGGGATGATAACGATGCCTGCTTTACAGGCCGGTTGTAATAAAGATCACATGGAAATGGTGTAGGAAAGGTGCCTATCACGGCCCTGGTGTATTACAGATGCTCCATAAATTATAGCCATTGATAATGATTTTCAAAGTAAAGGAGGGGGGAAGATTCTACAGAGTGAATGAAATTAGCTTACTCATTTGGAGTAAATCTTCAACCCAACACATATAATGTCACTTAACCTCCCTGCACCTGTTATATGAGGATCATTTTGTCCAACCCCTTCACAGATTTGGTGAATCTTAACTCTCGGTGTAGCCGGACTCCCTTTTCTCTGTAACATCCAGATGTCTAACTCCAGAAGACAAGAAGGACCCCAAAATTTTAATCTGGGTTCCGGATTGGTCTGAATTTGTTTTTTGAGACAAATTCAGAGATTTACAAGTTTTTATGTGAAATTGAGCTCCTCCTCAAAAGGGCACATTATAAACATCTGCTGCTATTACTTGTGCTTGAAAAATGTTAATGTTCTGTATAAACAGTGAAAAAGGAACTTCTAATCCTAAGTGTTTTATTCAGTTATGTAATAAGCATAACAGTGAATTGTGTTTATAGACTTAACTAGTAAGAAGGACAACAGAAACTACCATTTATTGAGTGCCTGCTATGTGCCAGGCATGTCACAATCTTCCCCTGAGGATTGTTGCATTCCCATTTTACAGAGGAGAAATCTGAGGCTCTGAGAGGTTAAAGTCTTTGCTAAAGACCTTGCTCGTTATTGGTGGAGTTGGTGTTTGGATGCGGATCTGTCTGACTCCAAACCCTACCTCTGCCAGTCCATTTTACTGCCTCTGGACTCAGCTCCATTTGCTTGACTTCATTGAGGACCCAACAGATACACCATCTCACAGTTTTCTTGGGCTTGCTCTGAACATCCTCTCATCTTCTGGAGTGGCCCTACTGCTTTACTCTGGGTGCAGATGATAGGAACTCTCTGTGCATATGTCAGTTATTTCCAGATGCTGAGTGTGAAACTTTTAATCAAGTATTTCAGGGGAAGGCCACATCTGGAAACAGTTATCCAGATGTTATAAACCACTTTGGCCAGTGGTTGCCAGACTGCTGTCCAGGTGATGAGTATAGGACCCCCCTCCATATGCGGAGGATGTTCTGGAGGGATGGAGGGCTGGGAAATTTGTAAGTACTGTGCCACGTTGTTCCCTGGAAGGGACATCAGGGGCCTGCAGTCACACACCTCCCTCCCAAAGCAAGTGTTTCCTGATGGTTCAGAAGAATCTCTAAGCTGAAGAATAAGTGGCCCCATTTTCCTCATGCTCCCTAGCTCTGTACCCTGAAAGGGACGCTGAGGGATGGTCTCTGCAGCTGCAACCGTATAGATAGAGGCACATGCCCTCCACAGCTCGAATTTAGGACTTCGTTTATAGGTTGCTTTCTTTTTCCTCAAGCCTCTATAGAGAAAGTTCTGAATCCCAGAGCTGCCCCAGAGGGAAAAAACAAAACAAAACTGTGGAATCAAGAGAGTTAGTTTCTACTGGGAGATAGAGGAATGGAGCATATACTGTGCCGTCCTGTCCAGATTAAGAACTAGAATCACCCTCTGCAAGTGGCATGGCTCCCTATGATTCACACAGCTCTGTTTTGAGACAAAAATGACACAAGTACCTGAGTTCTATTCAAACTTGATGATTTGTTCCATATCACACAACCTTTTGGTTTTGATCCCAGCGTTCATTGCTGCTATTCATTGCCAGCTGAAATCAGCCTACTAGAAGGAAGCAACACAGCATCAGGCAAAAGTGGTAAAAGACATAAATGTGGAAGTGAAACTATCTGCCTTCAGATCTACTGCTTTCTACCTGTGTGACCTGGGATGAGTTATCCTTAATCTCTCTGAGCTTCAGTTTTCTCCTCTGAGAAATGGTAATACAATGGTAATACCAAACTTCATAGGGGTGCTGTGAGGATCTGAGTATATGATGCATGTAAAGCACTTAGCACAATGTAAGCACTCAGTGAACATCATTATTGTGGTGGTGGCTGGTGATGACCATTTTATTTTATTTTATTTTTTTAATTTTTTAAATGTTTTTATTTATTTTTGAGAGAGAGAGAGAGAAACAGAGCACGAGTGGGGGAGGGGCAGAAAGATAGAGGGAGACATGGAATCGGAAGCAGGCTCCAGGGTCTGAGCTGTCAGCACAGAGCCCGACGTGGGGCTCGAACTCACAGACTGTGAGATCATGACCTGAGCTGAAGTCAGACACTCAACCAACTGAGCCACCCAGGCGCCCAATGACCATTTTTTTCTAAGAAAATTTGATGTCCTCTGCTAGCTAGGAGGTGAATGGCAGGTGTTGGGGTCACTTGTGTTGAAATTCAAACAACTGGTTAGTGATTTGGTCCCCAGAAGAGAAAGGCTGACTGGAAGGGGCTGAGATCTAGCTGATGCTATTCACATTCACACTAGCAGACTCAACTTGTAATCTGGCCCAACCAGCCTGATTCAAAACCAGCCTCTCCACAGGAATTTCACACATGCAAATGAGGATTTTGATGGTCCTTGTAAAATAACCTCTAGTTTAGTCTGCACAGCCCTGCCATTTGAGAGCCAAAGTCTTCAAGATGGGCCAAATTGCACAATTGCTCTAGTCTGATCCCAGCTTCAGGAACCACAGAGGCAACAGTTTTCAACCTTCCAGTCTGGGAGGATGCTCTCAGCATTACTGCTGAGTGAGAGAGCCCTGTGGTTATTTCTGAACAGAGGGAGCCAGACAACACTTAGGTCTAGGAAACAAAAGTGAACCCCCATTAGCTCCTACTGTTTAATAATGCGTTCAAGCAAAAATGTCAATTTAACCTTTATGAATGAGAATCCTGGGCCTATAAAGTCAGTAGGACCTTTTCAAGTTGTACCCATTTACAAATTTTTCTTGATACAGTCAACCTTTTGGATCTCCTTTTATATGCCTGTAATTATTCACTTACCTCTTAAAAAGTTATTTATTTATTTATTTATTTATTTATTTATTTATTATTTGGCAAGTGAAATAGTTGAACTCTTGGAAGTTAAGCACAGTTTTGCTTTATCTGATGCATCTGGATTATTTTAGTTTCAGGCAGAGATCCATTAGCATCAAACAAAATAAAACTATGTTGTCTTCAGACTATATTTTTGACTAAAATTTCCACCTTAAAGCAAATGATGTTTATATACCTTGATACAGAGCAAACTCATTCCTACTCTGACTTCTTGGATGGTCCCTTTGAATTTACTTTTTTCTCCCTCTACCTCAGATGTGGGCCTGTCCCAAAGGTCTATCCTTGGTTCTCTTCCCCAATCTCACTATGCTTCTGACCAGAGTACTCAGTCATCTCTTTTGCTTTGCCTGTCGCCTCTATTCCGGTACCATCCAAATAGTGACACTAACAAAAAACAAAAAAAAAGAAGAAGAGAGGGGCATCTGGGTGGCTCACTCAACTAAGCATCCGATTCTTGGTTTCAACTCAGGTCATGATCCCACGGTTCATGCTGACAGTGTGGAGCCTGCTTGGGATTCTCTCTCGCGCGCGCTCTCTGCCCCTCCTCCATTCTTTCTCTCTCTCGCTCTTCCTTCTCTCAAATAAAAACTTAAAAAAATTTTTTTTTTAAAGAAAAGAAAGAAAAAAAAAGAAGAGAATGATCTGCTTCAGATGCATTGAACATGGGGAGCCCACAGAACATTCAGATAGAAAAGCCCAGCACATACAGGCAGAAGCACTTTAAAGCCAAAGCTTTATTCAACTTTCTCTTGTCTATAATCATGCCTCAAAAAAGCTCCTGTTTTAATAAATCATGGCCCATATCTGTTTGCCAGAGAAGCTGACGAAGCAGGTTTGTTTTCTTAACTTTTTTTTTTTTTTTAGCCTGTGGGGTCTCCCATTTCATGCTTCTGTTTATCCAAGTTTTATTTACAATATCCTAATAAATCTCTATGCCGTAGTATCATGTGGACATGAAGATAGTTTCAGGGGTTACCCATGAGTGCTGTAATGTTAGGAACCATATGGCAATGCTTTACTGTTGAGGACAGAGGGATCTCACTGTGTGAGACTAAGTCAGGTTTCTTGCTCTTGACTTAAGGAGAATACTTCAGACAGAAGGCCAGATGGAGGCTCATGCAGGCCCTGTCCAAACCACCACTGGGCTAGGAACAGTGAAAAATGGCCACGCTATTCCTTCCTCACTTGGATGATGACAGGTGGGATGCGAATTACTTCTATAATAAAAGCGTAAGTAAAAACTCTTGTCCAAATGTCCCTAAGTCTTACTGGCTTGCGGATATAAATCAAGTCACATCAGTGTAGTTCCTTAGCCCCCTTCTTAAAGCCTGCCCACACCACTTGGGGGTGCCCTGCATGGGTTAATATTTTGATATCATTCCATCTGAACATATATGTGGTGTATATTGTTTTGTCATCTCTTTTTGCACTTTGTGTACTGTAAACTTTCTCCTATGGGTTAGATATTTTCTATAACATGATTTTTTTATGGTTATGTTTCATCATATAGCTAATTTGTTTTAACCAGCCTCTTTATTGTTGTACATTTACTACCAATAATAAGTAATTCTGTGGTGAATATCTTTGCACATATTTCTAATTATGGTCCTGAAATAATTCCTGGCCATGGAATTGTTTGGCCAAGTGCTTATCAAAAAGGGTTAATGCTAGAATTACTAATAAATAATGATATCTCAAGTACTACTAAACATTGGTCCAATGGGAGGTAATTCCTCCGGAGAGAGCTCTTGAAAACAAAAATGCAACACTTATAGCCTTTCAATAATGCATTTTAAGGGTGCCTGGGTGGCTCAGTGGGTTAAGTGACCAATTCTTGATTCCGTCTCAGGTCATGATCTCACGATTCATGAGACTGAGCTCTGCCTTGGGCTCTGCACTGACAGCGCAGAGCCTGCTTGGGATTCTCTTCTCTCCCTTTTTTCCTTGCCCCTCCCCTTTTCATGCACGCATGTTCTCTCTCGGTCTCAAAATAAATAAACTTGAAAAAAAATAATGCATTTTAAGCAACAAAAACCATTCCAGATTTATCAGTACAGAGGAACAATTTTGAATTTTGAAACCCCTTTATAAGCTGACATTTGTTTCCTAAAACTTAGATACAATATTTTTATGTAGGAATGGTAGTATCTATTTAAAAGACAATAATGGGGGTGCCTGGGTGGCTCAGTTGGTGGAGCGTCCGACTTTGGCTCAGGTCGTGACCTCAAGGTTCATGAGTTCGAGCCCAGCATCGGGCTCTGTGCTGACCGCTCGGAGCCTGGAGCCTGCTTCAGATTCTGTGTGTGTCTCTCTCTGCCTCTCCCATGCTTGTGCTCTGTCTCTCTCATTCTAAAATAAATAAACATTAAACATTTTTTTAAATAAATAAAAGACAATGATGTATAAGTTGTTTATTAGTGAATGTATCATCATCAAGTCATGCAGGGATATTTTATACTGTAGGCGAAAGCTTGGCCTCCCGGAGTTTGTTAATTTTCTACCATGGAGATTTTAAAGGTCCAGTGGTCCGTAAGGGATTAAGTGGGCGGTATGACTTGTATCCTTAACTAGATTTTAAGAGAAAGGAGTTGTCACCAATACATTTTGACCAAATGTCTTATTAAAGGAGCCACCAAGAGCAGAGCTTGGAAGCAAGTGTAGCCCTGACGCCCCTGGCAGCTCGAGCGTTCTGTACTGTAATAACTCATCAGCAACAGGATGAAGTAGTTTATGTTCCAGACTTTGCCTCCTGGTATCTAGATTTTTATAGGTGTTTTGACTGAGGTGTAGAGGAGGCATTTTTTGGCCACTGATTTCTATTCCAGATTGCGGGATGTGAATAATTTGGTAAATTAACATCAATGGGTTAGACTGTTCTTTGTTACCAAAGGCCCCTGGGCTGCCTGTTCCACTGGATGGTCACATTAATTTGTAACCACATGAGGATGGCTGCTGGGCACACACGCCCAAGTTAAATTTCCTTTTGCAGGTTTTCCCCCTATTTTGGATATTCAGGTAGCCACTGAAGTCTGAGGCAGCTCTCTCTTGTGCATTCATAATTCTGACTAAACCTAGGGTTTCCAAAACTAATATCAGAGAGGAAAGATCCAAACCTTAGTGCCTTTGTGGCTTTTTTTTTTTCCTGGGGCCAGCTTTCGGCCATGTTTCCAATGATCAATCTGTACCCCTAGTTATACACTAAATGCATAAACTGTGTGTGCTGCAAATGATGTTTTTCTAGCCTGTCCGTATAGCCTATTAAACCAGAGTTGGCAGTTTTCCATCCCTTAGGAGAAGCATTTGGCATAAATAATATTGTCATTTGGGAAGGCTAGACATGGTTTGAAGAAGTGACCTTGTATAAATATTGTCTGAGGTATGACTGAGGCTAAATTATAATACAGGGAGCTAGTATAGTCTGGGCTCTGGGCCCTCCTGGTAATGAAGTTGCTTCTTGTAGCAATGGAACTCTTTGAATTGAAAATGTAATCAAATATATCAGATGCTGTTAAAAACACAGGAACCAGCCTATTTATGAACCCCCAGGGTCCAAAGAATGGCAATATGTTACTGGAATTTCTTTGTCATTCAAATGGATTTGTCTTTTTAAGAGACAAAATGTCCTAGAAAGTGCCTTTTGTCTTCACCGCAGAACTTCCCCCCAGTGTTGAGACTGCTGAACATGCCAGGCCTTTGTTGATCCTCTGCCCACATGTGGGATGAGCAGTGGGCACAGACCACAGTGTCCCTGGCTGTTTGTGGGTGACTTTGTCAGTAGAACAAATACAACCCCTAATAGCCACTTTCCATTCCCTTTCCATTATCCTTGTTTAGAATTTTATTTCCTGGGTGGCTCAGTTGGTTTAGCATCCAATTTTGGCTCAGGTCATGATCTCACTGTTCATGGGATCAAGCCCTGCATTGGACTCTGCACTGACAGCTTAGAGCCTGCTGGAGATTCTCTCTCCCTCTCTCTGCCCCTCCCCTGCTCTGTGTCTTTCTTAAAAATAAATAAATAAACATTAAAAAATAATTTTTATTTCTCCTTTCCTGGCCTATGTTACTCAAATGGCCTACTAATTATACAGAACTCCTGCCCTTCACTTTCTCCTCCTTTTATCAACTGATTTGTCAGATCTGTCTTTCAAAAGCATGATTTTATTTTTATCAATCCATTGATTTATTCATTTATTCATTCCACAAATATTGATTGAATGTGGACCATTTGTCAACCACTTAGTTCTCTGCTATAAGATTTACAGTCTAATGGAGCAGACAGATATTTGACAAATAATCCCAGTATTGAACAGACAATTATAAGATAATGTGAGCATTCTGCAGGGATGAAGCAAGATTCTTTGGTAGTATAAAACGAAGACTCTTTCTCTGGATGGAGGAGCAGGGGAGGCTCCTCTGAGGAAATGATAATTAAATTACAGTGTGAGCATGTATAGGTATAGATTTTAGTGAGGCAAAAGAGTAAGGTGGAGAGTAGGACAGGAGGGGCTGGGTGGAGTGTTTCCCTAAAAGAGGAGCAGGCCATGGCAAGGGTAAGCATAGTGCCATCTGAGGAATGGAGAGAAGGCGGCTATGGCTGGAATGTGAAGGATGAGGGCCACACCAGGAGGGCTATGTAAGTCATGTTAAGGATTATGGTCTATTTCTACTAGTTGTGGGAAGTCATTGAAGAGCATGTAAACAGTCTGTGACTGGATCAGATTTGCACTGAGAAAAGGCCAGTTGGGCCGCAGGGGGGAATTGATTGGCAGTGGCAAAGAGATGAGGAAGGAGAGATAATAGTGAACCCAGGTATTAGTGGAGATGAGAATTAGACAGGTCTGAATGTTGTTTATGTGGGGAAAAAAAGACACGGTGTTTTATAATAGATTGGACATGAGGGAGAAGACATCATTGAGGATGATTGTGAGGCTCCAGTATGTGCAGCTGGATTGGTTGAGCTGCCATTTACTGAGTGGGGGGTTCCTGAAAAAGAGGACTGGAATCATGAGCAAAGACCTGGAATTTATGTAGAGAAATGATACACAAACTCATGAGAAAGGATGAGTTCACTAGAGGAGAAAGGATAATTAGAGAAGAAATGAAAATGTTTTGAAACTAAGCATAAAGAAGAAAATTCTAGTCAGAATTAGGAGCAAACTTGTTGAGTTTCAAGGAATTGCAAGGAGGAGGGCAGTAGGAAATGAAAACACACAGATGTGATTGGAGAAGTTGGCAGACTGGACCATGTAGAGCCATGTAGTCCACTGGGAAAGGATTTTAGCTTTTAACTGGGTGAGATGGGAAGTTATTGGAGGGTTGCTTTTTGTGTTTTGTTTTGTTTTGCTTTGCTTTGTTTTAGAGAGAATGTGTGCAAGTTGGGGAGGGGCAGAGAGAGAGAGAGAGAGAGAGAGAGAGAGAGAGAGAATCTCAGGCAGGCTCCACACCAAGCACAGAGCCTGACCTGGGGCTCCATCTCATGACCATGAGATCATGACCTGAGCCTAAATTAAGAGTCGGACGCTTAACTGAATGAGCTACCCAGGTGCCCCTATTGGAGGGTTTTGATCAGAGGAATTACATGGTCTGACTTAGACTTTTGAAAGATTACTGTGGCTGCTCTGTGGAGAAAAGACTTTAGGGAAATAAGGCCAACATCAAGGACATCAGTTGGGTAACAATTGTAATAATCCAAGTGGAAGATGGCAGTGGTGGTGACTTACTCACATGAGGGTGGTAGTTGAGAAGGTGGTAAGAAGTGGTTACAGCCTGGATAGATTTTTAATATAGAACCAGTGGCATTCTCTGATGCAATGATGTAGTGAGAAAGAAAGAGAAGAGTGAATGATGACACGAAGATTTTTGGCTTGAGCTACTGGAAAGATGGATTGTCTTTCACAAAGATGTAGAAGATGGTTGGAAACTTAGGAGTTTGGCTTTGAATATTA
This sequence comes from Lynx canadensis, assembly GCF_007474595.2. Taxonomy (NCBI): domain Eukaryota; kingdom Metazoa; phylum Chordata; class Mammalia; order Carnivora; family Felidae; genus Lynx; species Lynx canadensis. Next base: position 132,461,466 of record NC_044303.2, on the reverse strand, counting down.
TGTTTGAGATCCTTATTAGATATCCAAGTGGAAAGATTAAGTAGGCTGATGGACATATGGCCTGAAGTTCAAAGGAGAGATACAGCATAAAAATATAAATTTGGTTATATTTGAGGTGTAGATAAATGACACTGAAACTCATGAGAAAGGATGAGTTCACTACAGGAGAAAGGATAATTAGAGAAGAAATGAAAATGTTTAGAAACAAAGCATAGAGAAGAAAATTCTAGTCAGTGATCAAGGTTTATATCACCAGGAATAAGACATACCAACATCATGTACCCCTTGATATGATGCACTGAGAAGAGTATAACATCACTTTTGTGGTATTTTTGCCCAAAAATGGATAATCTCACTGTAACCATGAGAAAATAGCAGATATCCAAACTGAGAGACATTCTACAAAATTAATGACCAGCACTCTTCAAAAGGTCAAGGTCATGAAAGACAATGAATAAGAAACTCACAGATTAAAGAAACTAAAAAGGCATAACAAGTAAATACTGTGTGAGACTCCAGATTGGATCCTGGAACGGGAAAAGTATATTAGTGGGAAAACTGTTGAAATTCAAATAAAGACTGTAGTTCAATTAACAGTATTGTACCAATGGTATTTTCCTGGTTTGGATCATTGCATTATGGTCATATAAAATGTAAATATTAAGGGAAGCTCGTTTAGAGAAATGGGTGAACTTCCTGTTTTATTTTTTGCAACTTGTCTATGGTCTAAAATTATTCCAAAAGAGAAAGTTTTAAAAAGTTAGGTTATGGCTTTTAGGCACGTACCCCCCAAGGATATGGCTGCCTTCATTTCCAGTCTTTCTAGCTTGGCATAGAGATGCTGAAGATGTTGGCAGGACCTCCCAAAGGGGTCTTTAGACTGTGTGAAAGACTTTGTACTTTTCTCTAAGAGCCAGTGAAGGATTAGGCAGGGAATGTGGAGGAAGATGGGAAACTAGACATGTTTGTTTTAGGCAAAAAGAGACAAGAAAACAGAATAAATACTGGGTTAGGCCCAGATTCAGGCAAACACCCAGTTACTCTCAATTATTCATCCTGTTCTCCAAACAGAATTGACCATGAGTTAGTTCATGACTCACAAGGGTGTTAGCACATTGTAACGTCTGGCTGGGAAGATTGCTCAAATCCCAGAGGATTATCCTTGTGGAGCCTTGCAAGTGTCCTGTTTTCTCCCGACACTCCTACAGTGCAGGCAGAACTGTAGAGGGGATTTTAAGCTTGTAAGCCTTAAAGGTAAGTTGTGGGTGCATTGTATCTGACCTTCCTTGTCTGGAATGTTTCCAGAACAAAGCTGGATTGAGATACCAACCTACAGTGAACGATCTAAATGATCGTTAGAAATGGGGCGAGAGACTCTTCCTGCACCCCCTTCTCTGCCAACTCTGCTGGGGCAGAGGGTCACGGTGAGATGGGGTGGGGCAGGGAGTATTAGAGAGTCCATCACATCAAAGTTCCCAAGGGTGTTTGTGGACCAGTTGGAGATGGTGACTGAGAAGTGCTAATTAGAAAATGACATATTAAGTATTAGCCTTGGGGAAATTATAGAAGTGGTTCATACAGAGGACAGAAAGGTTCCCTGAAGCTGAGGAGTCTATGCCTCTGCCCAAAGAAAGGGTGAACCATTGAGAAACGTGCTCTTTCATCTGCCTGCTGTCCTATGGGGGATAGGCTAGAAATCAGGAGAGTCCCTGGAGTCTAGGGTAGGATCACCTCCGTACCCTCACTATTACCAACGTACCTCATTGCCTGGCCTGGCAGGAAACTGCATGTCAGTACCAATGGCTAGATCTCCTCTTAGAAACTCTGAAACCATGAAATCCAATACCCTAAAGTTTAGATCCTACAAAATCCTATTATTAATGGTAGCTGTCAATTTCTGAATACTTACTACATGCTAGGCTCTTTATATAATTGCTTTTAATCCTTCTAGCAACCCTTCAAAGTAGTCATTATCATCCCCATATGACAGGATTTTACCTGTGAGGAGATAGAGACTTAGCTTGTCTGAGGTTATACAACTAGTGAGAAACTAAGTTGGGATTTGAACCCTGGCCTGGCTTCCTGCAGAATCCCAGAGCTCTCCACTAAAATTAATGCCTTCCTAATATGGAGTGAACCCATGGAGCCAGGAGTAAGTAATCCCCTGGGAGAATATTAGCGACTCTGGGAAGTGCAGTGACTGGCACTGACCCAATTTTATAGACATATACCAATGTGCAGGATTTCAGGAAGTTTCACTAGGGATGTGGAATCAGCAGCCCATGACTCATCAGGCCAAATTCGGGGGAGGCTGCCTGATGGTGAGGCTGCAGGCAGTTTACAGTAACTGAGGTCTGTGAAGAGTGAGGGGGAAGGGCCTGAGGAGTCATGACCAGCACACCTGGGCTCCTGATGTTGGAAACTTATGAGGATGTTCTGTCAGTGTTGGCCTTAAGCTCCATTTCTGGCTTAAATTTGGGTGGCTTACCAAGCCTCAAAGGCGGAAAGAACAAATCATGTTGAGAGTTTGACAGTAAGCGAGGTCCAGGGTTTGAGCTGGCTCTTTGCCACAGGGTTGACATGTGAAGAGGGGCAGAGTAGCTTCTTCCTCACCATCAAAGTCTGTCATCTGCCCTAGGCATCCCACACACAGAAAGGTAGCCAGGCCTCAACCCCACTTTCTGGAAAGAACCCCTTTGATGCAGAATTATGGAGGAGTCTAGGCCCACAAAAGGCATTATATATAACAAACTACCATATTGACAAAACAGATATGCTATTAACTATTTTCATTAAGTTCAAGCAATAGGGCAAGAGCATTTTGGGTGTTGGGGACATTTTAAGAAGTCAGTGTTTTCCAGGAAAGGTAAAGGAGGGAAAAAAAAGTCACCTTCTCATTGTGGGTATTGAGGAGACAGTAAAACATGAACTCGCAGCACCATTTAAAAGATCCAACCCCTGCCTTTTCCCTGTTCTATCTTCCACTGTTGCTTTCCTTAGCCTTTGCTCCAATTATATCATTCTCTTGCCGGTTTGCTTTTACATGTTTCTCTCTCTCCCTGGCATAGCCCTGCCTGATTCCTCTCCCTGCTCCCTATCACCTCAGTCACTCCTACTTGTCCTTCATAACTCAGCTCAGTGTTTCCTGTCCCCACCCCCACCCCCCGCTGCTGCCAGGGATATCTTCCCTGCTTACCTAAGCTATTTCCAGCTGTAAACTAGACTTCTCTACAGGGATGTCCCACTGGCTCCTCCAAGTGTGTTGATCTGCACTTCCACGTGGGTTCCTTATCATCTCAGTGCCTCCATTGACCATCTCTGATCCTTCTCTTCCCATCTCCTTTATTCAATCACCCAGTAAGTCCTGTCCATTCAGAACAATAATATTGAGCCCTTAATATATGTTAGATATTGTCAAAAGTACTATACGTGTGCAAACTCACTTAAGCCTCAGACAACAACACTATAAAGTGGATCCTGTCATCCTATTGCTTTATGGATGAGAAAATTAAGGCAAAAGACCATATAAGTAGTTTGCCTAAAATCACACAGCTAAAAAGTGATAGAACCAGGATTAGGACTCCAAAGCCTTATCTCCTAAATATGTCTCAGTCTCCACAGGCCACCATAATCTCATTTCCCCCTGCAATCTATTCTTATAATGCAGTTAGAGTCATTTTTCTGAGTGAACTCTCCTTGACTCACCTTCCAGCTTCTTATTTCCCTCTAGACAGACCCCACATGTCTTAAGGCAACTGAAAAGGCACTTCTCCCATATACCCCTGCCCACCTTCCAGCCTTATCTCATGCCACACCTCAGCTCAACTCCTGGGTCCAGGACTTCCTGTCTATGGAGCACTATGGTCTCCTCCTCTCTCTGCCTAGTCATACTCTCTTCGCCCTCAGATCTCAACTCGTATGTCACTTCTTTCAGCAAGCTCTCCCTGGCCTCTGACTCCTTGGTCCTGCCACGGCATCCAGTGCTTACCTCTTTGCAACAGCCATCCTTCCCTTGAAGAGTCTGCTCCCTTCCTCTGTCTTCTGCATTAGCTGTAGGCTCTCTGAATGCAGATGTTGGGTCTTCTTTTCAGTGAATCCCCCAGGAATAGTAAAGTATTCAACAGATGTTTGTTAAATATAGGAATAAAGTGTATCAAATTTCTGACCTGACTGATTGTACAAAGGTCCCTATCCCTATATCTTCCCAATGATATTACATGCAAAATTGCCAGATTTGTGAGTGAAGATGGTATTAAAGAGCAGATGACATGGAAGAGGGGACCACAAAGGGAAACAGCCACTCTTCCCTTGACACAACATCAACTTCCATTTCCCAAGGGGATACAGAAGCCTTCTTGGGACTTTTTGCTTGAGAGTCTGGCTTTAAATCATTTGCCCTGCATGTATCCACTAATCAGAGGGCTGTGGAAAGTTCGGGCTACCTGCAGTTCCTTCTAGGTGTCATCACTACTCATTTGCTGGCTTTTGGACTTGGATGTAGCTGTACAAAGCCTCATTTTACTCATTTGGAAAAGACCACCTGGGCTTCAATTTGGGGAAGTATAACAAATTAGATGCCCTGACTAACCCTTTCAACTGAAACAACTAAAATGAAATAACACAAAAAGAAAGTTTTTTGTTTTTGTTCTTAAACCACATTGTTCAAGTGTCCTAAAAGTAAAGAATCTGAGAATCTTAGGGTGCCTGGGTGGCTCAGTAGGTTGTTTCCAACTCTGGATCTCAGCTCAGGTCATGATGCCATGATTTAGGAGATCGAGCCCCGTGTCAGGCTCTTTGCTGACAACGCAGGAGCCCTGCTTGGGATTCTCGCTCTCTCCTCTTTCTCTGCCCCTTCCTGTTCATGTGCACTCTTCTGTCTCAAAATAGCAAAATAAACTTAAAAAAAAAAAAAGAATGTGTGAATCCCAAAAATGAGGTTAAGAGCGGGAAGTCAGAGGTAACTGAAGAACAAGGTGATTTCCATTCTAAGGTTTTTGCCTCAGCCAGGAAACTTGAACTTCTATTTTGATGAATATGCAGGACTTGAGAAATTGGAGATAAAGCCTTGAGCTTGCCCAAAGTGGAAACTGAATAAGACATAAACCGGGATCCCAAAGGCATGAGCCAGAAAAAAACTCTGCTATACGGAAGGTGAGATCAAGGAGACTTACTTATATTGACCTAGCCACTGGGTGGAGGGACAGAACAGCTCCTCCCCTAAAGTTATATAACCATAACTGAGCCTTCATAAGGAGTTTTCAGTCTGAATTCATGCCACCTGAGTAGTCAAAAAAACGTTGTGTGAAGAAGCAACTTAAAGTAGTACCAGAATAGTGCCCCAGGAGACTGACAGAAGTAACTTGAATCTTCTTGAAAGGTACTCACCTTCAACTCAAGCCTTTAACATTTTTTCCAGATAAAGTTACAAGGAAAATGAACAACTTGTAATAAAAATAAAACTCAAAAATATCCTAGGAAAACAGTACACTATGAATGAAAACAAGAACAAAAAAAAAAGATAGCAGAAGCAAAATTGCAATTATGAAAATATTTAATAGGTAAAAACAAGACATTATGAACAACTTTATACCAGTGAATTTGAAAACTTAGGTGGAATGATTTGAATTCTAGAAAAATATAACTCAGAAAAACTTACCCCAAAAGTAGAAAATCTGAATAGTCCTACATTAGTGGGGTTTTTTAAATAGCCCTACCTTATTTAAAAAAATAATAATAATAATTAGTAATTTGCAAGCTTTCCACACACATACACAAAACAATAAACCAAAACAAAGAGCCACTAGGCTCAAATGACTCAAAAAAGTATTTGATAAAATTTAACAGCTATTCATGATTTAAAACAAACAAACAAACAAACAAACAAAAACAAACTAGAGGTAAAAAAGGGGTGTATTTAACCTGGAAAACAGTATCCACAAAAATTTCTACAGAAAATATTTAATTTAAAAGGAAAATTGAAAATGTTCATTATTTTATTTTATTTTATTTTATTTGTTTTATTTTGTTTTATTTTGTTTTATTTTGTTTTATTTTGTTTTGTTTTGTTTTAAATACAATATACTCCCTAACACGGAGCTCAAACTCACAACCCCAAGATCAAGGGGTCCTACTTAGCCAGCCAGGCGCCCTAAGCATTGAAAATGTTCTACTTAAGATCCAAAAAAAGAACAAGAGGTCCATTAGACATCCAGTATTTTACCGGAAACCCTAGTCAATGCATTGCCTGGAAAATTAGAAAAGATAAGAAGAGGGAAAAAAATAGCATCGTTTGCATAGCTAGTGCTTGAAAATTTAAATGGAAAGAAAAGCTTTGAACATTCAAAAAGATCTACAGATTGAGGATGCATAAGTGAGTTTGCAGCAAGACTGGATTCAAGAGCAGTAAATGAACAATCACATACATCATCAGTGCTCAATAAAAAAAAAGTATTTTAAAGAAAATAATTATTTATGAAAACACCAAAATATAAGTAGGAACAAATCTAAGAAGACAATGTGAAACTGCTTTGTGAAGAAAATTATAGAACTGTATTGAAATTCGAAGAAGATCTAATAAATGGAGCCAGATAACAGATTTTTCAACGGGAAGCTTCAATAGCTTAAGTATTGTTAAATATAGAGATTCAATAGAATTCAAGTCAGTATTCTCCAGAGGTTTTCCTGGGGCTTGACAAATCGATACTAGAATTTTTATGAAGAAGTAAAAGGCCTAGAATAGCTAGTACTCTTGGGAAGATGAAGAGAGGCTGGGGAATTTGTCCTACCAGATATCAAGACCTAACTGAGCTACAAGAATTAAGTCAATGTGATATCTGCGCAGGGACAGACAAACAGATCAGTAGAACAGAATAGAGGGCTCTAAAAAATATGGACATATAAAAACTTGAATTAGGACAAAGTAGCCATTGTAGATAGCATGGAAAGAAACAAATGGTGTGGGGACAATTGGTTATTCATATGGAAAAACCTGAAATTAAATCCCAATTTACACCATATACAAATAGCAAGTTCAAGTACAATAAGACTTACATATGAAAGGCAAAGGTGTAAACTTTTAGAAGACAAATTAGAAGAATATCTTTATGATAGTCTAGAGTAAAGAAGGATTTCTTTAAGCAAAATACAAAAACATAGACCATAAAAAAATATTAAAAAATCCAAATCTGTCAAAGGTCTGTTGTAAAAAGACATTGTATAGAGAGTAAAAAAAAGTCATACAAATGAAGATATTTCAACACATAAAATCAATAATCAAAATGACTAGTACCCAGAGTATTTTCAAAATTCATATAAATCAATAAGAAAAAGGCAATACAATCCAGTAGGAAAACGGACAAAAATAGGTACTTTATGAGAGGGGGTTCAACCTACTAGTGCTCATCCTTTTTATTAATCTAGGAAATACATGTTAAAATTATAATTTCCAGGGCACCTGAGTGGCTCAGCTGGTTAGGTATCTGACCCTTGATCTCACCTCAGGTATTGATCTCAGGGTTGTAGGTTCAAGTTCTGCTTTGGGCTAGGCTCCTCACTGGGTGTGAAGCCCACTTTAAACACACACACACACCACACACACACACACAAACATCTGATAAATCCAGATGTTGGCCAATCTGTAATGAGACCTCTCATCCACTTTTAGCAGGAATGTAGCTTGGTATAAGCATCTCAGAAACACTTTGACATTACCTAATAAGGTTAAAATGTGTTTATCCTAAACTCATCCATTATATTTCTGAGTATGTAGGCTAGGGAAATTCTTACTATGTGAGCTGAAAGACATGTAGAAGAATGTACGAGCAGCATTGTTCATAATAGCTCCAATTCATAACACTCGAAATATCCATAAGAGTAGAATGGATTGTGTGTGTGTGTGGGGGGCAGGTTATACAAAGGAAGATTACACAGCAGAGAAAATGATCAAGCTACTTTTACATGTAGCAACATGGATGAATCTTTAAAAACAATGATGATTGAAAGAAATAAGCTACTAAGACTACTACAAGGAGTATGATTCCATTTACATAAAGAACAAAATTGGTAAAACAAAGTATTATACTCTAAGAGATGCATACGTAGTTGGTAAACTATAGAAAAGAGGGCTATGATTAATACAGAATTCAGATGCTGTTTCTCTTGCAGGGAAGAGAGGGTGGTATCATTGGAGAGAGGTCCACAGAAACCTCTAGAATACTGGAAATATCCTGTTTCTTATCCAGGACAGAGGCTACATTTTCTATCATTTAAAAAAATTTACAGATAAAATTATTCATTTTAAAATATGTATTCTGCAAATAAATGAAAAGTTTGGTTTGTGCTAGTATGGCAAAGTTGAATGACACAAAGTGCATAAAGTGCCAGGCATCTAAGAAGTGCTCAATATGATATGTGTCCAAATTTTAAAAATAGAATAAAATGACTCTAAGGCCTGGGGGTGAGAAAAGAAGGCACAGAGGAGTGGGCTGTGGATACTAGGATAGATTCTTATGGACCTCAAGTAAGGATGCAGAGACTCGGACATTGGCTGGAGCTGACCCAATCCTTGAGAAATCTGCCAAGCAAAGCAGGCAGACACATTCCAGAAGATGGCATGTTTACAGCTTCTTGGCCCAACACCATGGCCACAAAAGCAGCCAGCCCAAATCCCTTTCTTCTTATCCACAGATGAGCCCCAGGACATTGTACCTTTCCTGGGAGGAAATAATGTTTTCTAAGAGAAGCTGAGCCTCATTCACCATGTCTCCTCTCCACCCACCAGCCATGCAGAGATTTAGCAGAGAATGAATGTGGGCATCAGATAGTGCTTATCCACCTCACCCTTGGCCCATGGGCGGAGGGTCTCAAACATACTGGCTGGGGGCCAGGTCTTCCTGGGGGGTATTCAAGATCTTTTAAGAAACCTTAACTGAACATCTGCTAACTGCAAGACACTTTACCAGACAACATAGTGTTACATGTTGAATTATGTCCCTTCCAAAATATGTTAAAGTCTTAATTCCCAGAACCTGTAAATATGACCTTGTTTTGAAATAGGTCTTTGCAGATGATCCAGTGGTCCCTGGTCCAAAGCCACAGTTTCCTTATGAAAGGGAAATATGGACATAGGCACATAGGAAAAAGGCCATGTGAAGATGAGCATTTTCCTGCCACAAGCTAAGGAACTTACCAGAAGCCATGAGAGAGGCCTGGAACAGATCCTCCGTAGTGCCTCAGCACCGCCCACACCTCGATCTCACACTTCAGCTCCTTAGAAATGTGACACACCACACATTTCTGTGTTGTAAGCCACCCAGTTTGTGGTGCTTTAGTTTGGCGACCCTACAAATCTAATACAAATGGTGGACATGGAAGGGAGAAAGGTATAACTCCCTGCCCTCAAGGAGCTCACTGTCTCCAAGGGCATGGGAAAACAATGCATTTTAAGCAGAATGAAATAAGTAAAAAGGCAAAAAGGCAAGGGAAGGCTTTTGGCTGTATAGGCTGAGTGTGAGGAGTTCTAACTGCAGAGGACAAGACACAGTTTCACACGGTCATCTATTTATCCTTTCTTCCACATATTCATTCATTCACAGGGGCTGTAGAATGTTCTGAGTAAGAGTCCAGGCTTTGAAATCAAGTAAGAGTTCATATGTCAAGTTCAGGTGGTTCTTAGGTATATGATACCAGAAAAGTTTCCCTCATGTATAAAATGAGGATAATCATACCTACGTGACAGGGTCTGACGCATAGTAACTGTTCCATAAAAGCAGACAACCTTGGCAGCATTACTATTCACCCAACTAAAGTTACTGTGCTGCTATGAGCCAGACAACGTATTAGGGATACACAATAAGACAATAGTTCCTGCCTTCCTTGAGATCACAGTCTAGCTCCTTCCTGGCTTGGAGACAGATATAAAAGCAAACAGTTACAACATAATAGGATAAGTACTACTAGAGGTAGGCATCAAGGGAGAGCCAAGGTTGGGAGTGTCTTGTCCTGAATGAGGCAGGGATGAGGGTAGAGGCAGAGAAGAAGGTGATGCTTGAGGTGACTTTTGAAGGATGAGTAAGGGTTTGTTGAGGAGAGAGCCATTCCAAGGAGGGGGAAGGAATGTGTATAAGCAATAGAAACAGGAGAGAACAGGTGACATTTGGAGAAGGGCAAACAGTTTGGTGCAGCTGAAGCACAGGATCCTGAGTGAGGAGAGAATCTTGGGAAGATGGGCCAGGGCCATGTTGTGAGAAGTTCCATATGCCAGCCTGAGGAGTTTGGACTTTGTCTAAAAGCAGTGAAAGCTTTTGACTTTTTAAATAATGGATGGTAAGCAAGGGAGTGACATGGTAAGATTTGCTTTTAGATGTATTGCTCTAGCGTTAGTGTGGAGGTGAGAAAAGGGGCAGGCTAGCCTGTTAGGAGGTTATCACATTAGTCAAGACCACAGACTCTGAAGACTAGAACTGAGTCAGTGGTGATGGGGTAGACTTGGGAAACAGAACATAGTGTTAACTGACATCTGTGATGCCTGGTGGCTGCCCAGCATTTCCCAAACACCCTTCCCATGGTTGGGGAATTTCCCAGCTGATGTGTCCATTCTCCTCAAAGAAGAAGCCGGAAACTCACTTTCCCAGCGTCCCTGTCAGATGGGGCACATGCGTAAAATCTGACCTCTGCCCGTCGAGACTTAGTTTTGGGGAAGAGGGTTATGAAGAAGATAGCACATGGAATCCATTCTGACAAGGGTAGTGGGGGGACCCTGTAGTCACTCTCCCCCCAGGGGCTTGCCTGTGATGTGACGCACAGTGCACCAGCCAGCGGTAGCAGCAGCACGGTGTCTACTGTACAGCCGGGCTCGCAGGCCTTCCTGAAGATTCTCTCTGCTATCGAACAACTTAATAAAGTCTTTTTGTTGTTTGTTGTTTGTTTGTTTAAGCTAGCTAGAGTGGCTTCCGTTATTTGTAACTAAGAACACAGTCTGGTACAAATAGAAATGACAAGATTTTGGTGATAGATTGGGGGTGAGAGAGAACATGAACTGCAATGGATGCCCAGATTTCCATCTTAGGTGCCTGGCTGAATGATAATGCTGTTAATTAAGCTTGGGAATGAGGAGGGAAGAACGGCTGTGGGAGGAGAGCTGGAAGTAATAATGAGCTCAGTTGAGTTCAGTTTTCAACATGCTGAGTTTGAGTTCCTTTGGGACATATGGGTCCTAGACAGATACACAAAATATATGGATCTGGATATCAGTAAGGAAGTCTGAATATGAGTTTTAGGCTTGTTAGAATATATTTATCATTAGATTAATATTAATTGAACACTTAAAATGGTACAGTCACTGGGGAACAACTATGAATAGGATAAAATCCCTGCTCTCATAAAATTTAATGGGATAAATCATAAATAAATAAACAGGTAAATAGAAAATGTGATTTGGGGGTGATATTTACTACAAAGAGAGTGGAGTAAGGAGATAGAGAGTGATGGTTGAAGGTGGGGTTGGGAAGTGTGTCCAGGGAAGTGTCTCTGTGGAGGTGACACTTGAATAGAATTAGGGAGTGAGCTCTAAAAAGGTTTGGGGGGCAAAGAAAAGCAATCTAGCAAAGGGAATAGCAAATGCAAGGGATAATAAGCTTAGAGTTTTTTTAATTTTTTTTTTCAACGTTTATTTATTTTGGGACAGAGAGAGACAGAGCATGAACAGGGGAGGGGCAGAGAGAGAGAGGGAGACACAGAATCGGAAACAGGCTCCAGGCTCTGAGCCATCAGCCCAGAGCCTGACGCGGGGCTCGAACTCACGGACCGCGAGATCGTGACCTGGCTGAAGTCGGACGCTTAACCGACTGCGCCACCCAGGTGCCCCAATAAGCTTAGAGTTTTTAAGGAACAGCAAGAAGGCCAATGTGGCTAGAGTGAAATGAGCAAGAGAATGGTAGATGTGCAAGATGACTTCGCAGGGAGGTAGACAGGGACCAGACCACGTGGTATCTATACTGTTGACCATGATGAGGAATTTTTATTTCATTCTGAATTTGATGAGAAGCATTAGAGGTTCTGAGCAGGGTTCTGTGACTTATGGTTTTAAAGATCCCAGCTGCCACATGGAGTAACATTTTTGAGGGACAAAAGTAGAAGAAAATAGACCAGCTGGGAGGCTGTTGCATTAATGCAGGCAGATGATGGTGGTGGCTTAGACAGAAGAGATGATGAGGATGGCAGGTGGTGAGAAATGGTTAATTATGGATATCTTTAGAAGGAACAATCAATAGGACTTGCCAGTGGGATTGCTGTGGATGTTAGGGGGAGAGAAATCTTGGAGATTGACTCCCATGCTTTTGGCCTATGGAGCTAGGTGACCAGTGACATGCTTTATTTATTTTTAAAATTTATTGATTTATTCTGAGAGAGAGAGAGAGCACATGTGGGCATGAGTGGGGGACGGGCAGAGAGAGAGGGAGAGAGAGCATCCAAGCAGGCTCCACACTGTCAGTGCAGAGCCCAGTGTGGGGGTCGAACTCATGACTGTGAGGTCATGACCTGAGCCAATGTCAAGAGTTGGACACTTAATCAACTGAGCCACCCAGGCACCCCAGTGGTATGCTTTAATGAGGGGTGTGGTGAGAGCTGGTTGGGGAGTGGTGGTAGAAATAAAATATTTTGGTTTGAAAGTAAGTTGGAGATGTCTATTAGACCCCAAAACAGAAAGGTTGGGGCAAAACTGATCAATTTGGACATCATCCTCTCAGAGACAGTATTTAGCCACATCCCTTCCCTTCCCTCCCCCCATAAATCCATTCTCAAATCCCCCCTGCAGCCTCGGGGAAGCTTCCTGTCATGGGTGACTTATGGAAGGAATCTTTTATCTTTCCTCTCTGGCACAAGTCTTCCCCAGGAGGTCTGTGCTGAGCCTACCACAAGTAAAATCTAGAAAATAGAAAAAGCAGAAAACCAAGACAAGACATTTTAAAGAAAAGTACATTGTATTGCAGTGCATTATGAATTTAAAAATTGTAAGTTGATTGATTATATATGTATGCTACATGTTTTAAGATTTAAACTTCTGTAAAGCAGCAGTTGTTCTGTTCTGTGTTTTCTTGGGAGGCAGTTTAGAGGAGTGGTTAAGATCACTGGCCTTGGACTCCTACTCCTTGGGTCCAATTTAGAGATACGTAATTCTAGTCTAGTTATTAAATCTCTCAGCACCTCAGTATCCCCATATGTGAAATGGAGGTTGTAATAGAACTACCATTTAAGGCTATTGTAGAGATTAAATGACTGAGAGTGAGTAAAGCCCTTAGGATGGTTCCCATATAGAATGAACTCAATAATCACTGACTGTTAGTATATATGTGCTCTACAGGATCATAGCATATTGTGGATCCCACATAAGAAATACTCAAGCAGAGGCTAAAATACTTCTATAAGAATGGTGTAGGAGGAACACCTTATTGGGAGGGGGTAGTTTCTGGATCTAAAACCTTCTAATTTTGGATTCTTTTCCATTCTATGAAGTAACTCCTGTGCTGCCTGGGAGCATGGTGTGTTGATTGACCATGTGACAAAGTGTGAGGCTGGTGAAAACAGGGAACTTCTTGGTTTCCTTTAGATGCCATCATTTTTGTTGAGTTGCCTACCCTTATCCCAGATGCCAGAGGATCTGCTGTGCTTTCTGCTTACCTGGGTTCCCTGCCTCTGTCATCCTATCCAGACTCCTGATTCTTTAGGTGAGAGTCTGCTAGCCAGCTGACCATAGGGTGTAGTCTTTCATCATGGCTGGTAGGCAGTATTCACATTCATGACAAGTTTGCAGAGGTGAGTAGTGATGGGCACACTGAGTGAGGGAGAGGATTGCAGAACCTGCACTGGACACTGTAGTGGGATTTAGATAGTTGCAGGTCCCTGTGGCCCATCCTGCTGGAGCCCTGGGGGAAGTTATTCTAGAAGGAACTAAATGTATCTAAAATCTAAGCTCTGGAGAAGAGGAAATGAAATTTGTACACCGACCAGTTGTCACCATGCTTACATACAGGGCCGGACTCTATGTTCTCTGGAGAGAACGGATAAGATCTTTAAGTCTGAGAACAAACACGGTAAAACTCGTTTGCAGCTGTGTTTAAGTGTTGTGCTATTTGCAAGTAGGCGCCATATCCCTGCACTTGCTTCAGAAAATCCAGCTATGTGGTTTGCATTAAAACACACACACACACACACACACACACACACACACAAGAACCTAACCATTACAGTGTCAGCTCCAGGTGGTTCCTTTCTTTTTTGGTATTAAATCTGTTAATATCTTTAATAATTCTCTTACTTCTAAATCTTTCCACAAAGGGCAGTACAGTTCTTCAGCTTATTGCAAACATGTCTTTAAAAAAAAAAAAAGCAACCTTAATGTTGAAGCTCTAGTTACAAATTTTAGTTATTGGCACTATACCATAAGCCAAATATTGTCCTTGTTTTAAAACAAGGTCAATATTTCACTGGAGAATATAGCCAACACATTTTTTCCTCTATATATCTACATCCAATGGTGGTATTTTATAGGCTAATTTAAAAACAAATGCAAATTTTAAAAAAGTAATGAAAGCCATGTTTTGCTCAGGAATACTATTGTACACATACCACGGAGGTTGTTTTTTTTTTTTATTTTTTACTAAAAAAATTTTTTTACGTTTATTTATTTTGAGACAGAGAGAGAGCATGAACAGGGGAGGGTCAGAGAGAGAGGGAGACACAGAATCTGAAACAGGCTCCAGGCTGTGAGCTGTCAGCACAGAGCCTGATGTGGGGCTCGAACTCACGGACTGCGAGATCATGACCTGAGCCGAAGTCGGTCACCCAACCGACTGAGCCACCCAGGCACCCCCAGAGGTTGTTTTTACAGCAGATACTAGTTTGCCAAACTTCAATGGCGAAACACTAAGTTGTGAGTTTGGTATTGTCCCCCTAGCTGCTTCTTGCTGCCCTGGAGAATCTGGCCATTAGTGATGTTGACAAACCACCTTGTTGCCACCATTTCCCTTCTTACAGGTGACCGCACTGTGCAGAATACGCATATCCTTAAGATGCAAGGCCTAGCAAAAAGCTTCCCACAAATCCACTGGATATCAACATGTTCTGTTTGATAAATTCTGTTGCTTCTTCAATTATACTATTGATTTTAGGTGCTGCTGTATTTGCTCATTTCTCAATCTTTCACTCGGTTTACATCTTTTTTGCTCTCTTCCAGTCAGTCTGCACACAGCCACTGTGACGGGCAATCGCAGAAGAGCAAAGCCACCTCCTAATGCAGTTGCTGTAAGCTCTCCAGCTCTCTGGGACAAAACCCCCTGCATGCCAGCCAGTCACACCACCCCTTACAATCTGGGTGGCTACTGAGTATTTTTCTACCACAGGTCCAGAACTGTGGCCAAATACTCGATTCCACCAATGGTGTCTTCTTGCATACTCAGTTAAATCTAACCCTTCCTAAGACTCATCATCGCCTTCCTACTCTTGGGGGGGGGGTGCGGTTGAGGGTGCGGTTCCGGGGTCGCCATGACACCGCCAGTCCAGGTGGATCCTTTCAGATGTAACTGAACCAACCATCTCTCTCTGTTCTGCCCCTCCCTCACGGAGACTGTGAGGAGTGTGGTCCTCAGCCAGGTATTTAAAAGAAGGTCTCAGAGGGGAAACGCTAACACTTTCACTGGGTCTTTGCCTAACCAAGCGAGCAGCCAAATAAAAGCTCTTCCTAAAAGGATGTAACAGCCAAATGTCATGGGTGATTCCAGATTGGATCCTGAATTAAAAAAAAAAAAAACTGTCAAAGATATTTTGGGACAATTGAAGACAGTTGACTATGGATTGTATGCTAATTAGATCCTCATCATTCAGAATGTAGGCCACTGACCACACCAGCTGCATCACCTAGGAGCTTGTAAGAAATGCAGTGAAGGGTCTAGGTGGCTCCGTCAGTTAAGCATCCGACTTTGGCTCTGATCATGATCTCAGGGGTTTGTGAGTTGAGCACTGCATCAGTCTCTGTGCTGTCAGCACCAAGCCCCCTTCAAATACTCTCTTTCCCTGTCTCTCTGCCCCTCACTCGCTCCCGTGCACACATACTCTTTCTCTCTCAAAAATAAACATTAAAAAATAAATAAATAAATTATGGGCACCTGGGTGGCTTAGTCAGTTAAGCATCAGACTTCACCTCAGGTCATGATCTTGCAGTTAGTCAGTTAGAGCCTGGAGTCAGGCTCTGTGCTGACAGTTCAGAGCCTGGAATATTCTGTGTCTCCCTCTTTTCTCTGCCCCTCCCCCACTAGCACCCTGTCTCTCTCTCTCTCTCTCTCTCTCTCTCAAATAAATAAACATTAAAAATTTTTTAAATAAATAAGTTTAAAACAATAGAAATGCAGCATCAGTCCCCACCCCACGTCGTTTATATGCACATTAAAGATTGAGAAGCGTGTGTGTGAGTGCTCGTGCATATTCCAAGTAGAATTCAGAGGTATGTTTGCAAAACAGACTGAAAGTGATGCTTTTAAAGGAACTGGATCGTAGATTCCTACAAGGCACCATGGACTGTCCTGCTGGAGCCATTAGTCTTCTAAGTGGATAGACCAGGCACGGAGCTATCTACTGCACCAAGAAGAGGAGGAATGATGGAATTAGACCACCCCACGGGAAGAAGCTCCAGAGACCCAAAGGTGCCTGGGGATTCATTGTCACTATGCGACAAGAAGTCAACAAGGTTAGGAGTTTGGGTGTATCCCCTTAACTTGGTGGGGATTTTTTTCCCTCAGTTGGATGACACAGCTTAAAATTCCTTCCTTCATGTGTTGTAATTCCCTCTGGTTTTCCCCAACCCTTTACTGTGGTTGGACAACACCCCTTCAACTTTGTGTGTTGGTGACAGGGGAGAAGTGAGACCTTCCCTGTGGTCACAGCCCTCAGTGGAGGCCTTTGCAGGGGTAGAAGCATCCATGGCAGGGGGCAGGGGGCCCTGGGTTCCAGGCTGCATTTTCTAGAAGGAGAGTTGGCACGTTGCCACTCCTGGGTCTCATTTAAGTGTCTCTGTCTCCTTGCGGGTCTGAGCCTTGTATTCAGGATTACTAACTCTGAGAACTTGTAAGTGCCAAATCACAGAAGGGGAAGTGGTCAGGATGAGCCTCCCCCAAGCTCCATATTTCTCTAGCTATAGAGAATTTGAGTCATGTTGGGGCATTTATTTCACATAAAGACTAGCAAACCAAAAAGAACTGAGAAATTACCTCTCCCCATTCTTGTTTCCAAATTCCATTCAGGTTTGGAACTTATTTGAACAATTTTCATTTTGAAACATGAAAAGGTGGAAGATTCCAGCCTCTTTCTGTTAACAGTAGACAAAGATAAGCATCTCTCCACAAAGGTACAAGATTATGTTACCCTTCTGGAATCCTGGTAGCCAATTCAAGTTGTTTTTGAAGCACAATGCTACCCATGAGGCCTAAACCAAAAGAACCAGACATTCCAGATTGACTCAAATAATTCCATTTTTTAAATGTAATGTTCTGGCACCTCTGTGATTTCCATATTTGTTCCAGTTTTCATCACACCCTGTGATACTGAATGGCAACATCAGGAACAGAATGCTTCTTTGAATAACTCAGCTGCCTTCCTACCTTGTGGCTATCAGGTGTAGGACACAGTTTGTCAGGAATTAAAAGAAAACACAATTTCTATTCAAGAATTTAATTCTCTTTCAACACATATAAAAACGGGAAAATTTATTTTGTGGTTTATTGTGCGGAGGACAAGTCTTCTAAAAAAACCAAAAGAAGGCAATTCTCAATGGAAACTATGGATCTTTGATCAACTTTTTATTTCTGCATGATTTGAGATTTATGAAGAGCCAGACTAAAACCTATTTTGTTTTTCACTGTGTCTTATAAGTAGGGGAAAAAATGACATTAGTAACTATTGAGCCATGTGACTCTCAAATACATAGTAACTTGGCTTTGTATTCGCTCACAATGCTTCTAGAAACCCCACGATAGAAAGGTTAAATCCTTTTCATTTTCTTTGGAACTATTTGGAAACATTCACAGCTCAGAGCTGGGATGTCCATCCTATAGTTTATGTAGCATAACTGTGTTGTCTCTGATTCTCCAGAACAAGAGTTTACAACCGAACTGGAAAACAACTGTCCTGCGCTACGTCTAGTCTAGCTATGTAGGCCAGACTTTATCAGTTTTTGGTACTGCTTGTGATAATTACCTCTTGCCAAACATGCTTGTCTGAATTATTCCATAAAACACGCTTGATAAATGGACTTATCAAGACCATTAGGTCTTGAAGAACTTAAATTAGTCCCAGATGACTCTCTTTTCAGTTAAAAGATAAATTTAAATAAAATGTGAATGTAAACATATTTTCAACTCAGAGTTCTATTTTAACCACTGAAGCACATTCTGGCACTAAGTACTATATCTATTTTTGACATTTATGACTTTTGCATTTGTTGGAAACACACAAGACCTCAGGTGGCTGTATCTATTTTTTATATTTACGACTCTTTTGTATTTGCTGGAAACAAACAAGTTCTCAATTTTCTATCTGTAAAATGAAATAATAACATATGCTTCATAAGGATCTGAGGATGAGTAAATAAGATAGTAGAAAGAAAGGGGTTTATCACAGTACCTGGTGCATAGTGAGTGTTCAGTAAATGTTACAATAGAATTCCTTTAACTTGTGGCAGAGGTACACACATTAGGGAGGTGATTTAAATATATTCATTTCCCTTGGTTTTCAGACTAATGTATTTATCTTTCATTGTACTATAATGGCTGTCAATAGCAATTCGGAGCTATTTGTGCATTAGTTAAGTTTTAAAAATGTAAGGCTCCTTCTGATCTGCTTTTAAGGCCCTCTGCTTTTCTGGTGCAGCTTCACTTCTTTCCTGCTCCCAGCTCACCATCTGTACAGAACCATGACTGGTCCTGAGAGATACTCCACAGTTTCTTTTCCAGTCCTACCGACATATAATTGACACATAACACTGTGTAAATTTACAGCGTATTATCGTGTATGGATTTGATACATTTACACATTGCAAAATGATTACCACCATAGGATTGGGTACAACCTCCCTCAGGTCACATAACTACTTTGTGTGTGTGTGTGAGTGTATGGTGAGACATTTAAGATTTATTCTCCTAGGAACTTCTCGGTATATAATACAGTATTATTAACTATAATCACCATGCCATCTAGTAGATCCCTAGAACATATTCATTTTCTAATGAATATAAAACTGGCATTTTGTGCTTTTTGACCAACATCCCCCTATTTCCTACCTCCTACCCCCAACCCCTGGTAACCAACATTCTACTCTCTGTTTCTATGAGTTCAGCTTTTAATTTTTTTAGCTTTTTATTTTTTTGTTTTTTCTAAGTAAGCTCTATGCCCATCATGATGTTTGAACTCATGACCCTCAGATCAAAAGTCAGATGCTCTACCCACTGAGCCAGCCAGGCACCCCGAGTTCAACTTTTTTAGAATCCATATATAAGTGAGATCAGACAGTGTTTGTCTTCCTCTGACTTATTTCACTTAGCATAATGCCTTCAAAGTCTATCCACATTGTCAAAAACAGCAGAATGTTCTTCTTTCTTGTGGCTGAATATTTTAATATATATATATATATATATATATCACATATGTATCACATATATCATATATATATCACATCTGCTTTATCAATTCATCCATTGTAGAGCCCTCAGGTTGTTTCCATACCATAGCTATTGACTCCACAGTTTCTTGTATCATTTTTTTTTCTGTCTGGAAAACTTCCCCAGCTCTCTTGGTTATGATTCTGTTCTTCCTTTAAGACCTGGCTCACACATTTTTTCTTTTACAAAGTTATCTCTGATTCCCTTAGTCCAAAAATAATCTCTACCTTAGAGTCATTCTAATGACATTGAAAAAAATTTTTTAAGGTTTTTTTTTTTTTTTTTTTTTTGAGAGGGAGGGAGAGAGAGAGTGCACAAGCACAAGCGGGGGAGGGGCAGAAAGCGAGAGGGGGACACAGAATCCAAAGCAGGCTCCAGGCTCTGAGCTGTCAGCACAGAGCCTGACGCAGGGCTGGAACCCACGAGCCATAGGATCATGACCTGAGCCAAAGTCAGATGTACAACCGACTGAGCCACCCAGGTCCCGACATTGAAAATTTTTTAAATAAAACTTTAAATTTAGAATAGGATCAGAATTACAGAATAGTTGTGAAGATTATATAGAGGATTCCTATATACCCCTTAGCTCATGTCTCCTAATGCTCATATTACTATACTACATTTGCCACAATGAATAATCCAGCATTGGTACATGCATTGAGCCCTTTTAATTTATTTTGTAGCCGACTCAACTGTAAACTCCTTGAGGCCAGACTCTGTGGCCACTAACCTTTTCATTCCTGTAATCTGTACAAAGTCTGTGCTTACCATCGTGCACTGACTAGGTACTAAAACAATATTTGTTGAATGAATAATTGCCTTCATTGCCTTAACTGCCTGCTTCAACAAAACCCTCAGTTTGTTTATTGTAAATCAACTTTGTATTCAAGTAGAACATACATGCAAAAAATGTGATCATAAATATGGAGCTCAATGAATTTTCACAAAGTGGACACATTCATGTAACTATCACTGAGATCTTCAAATAGAACACTTCCTGCATATTTCCTTTCCTTGGAAGCCCCCCAGTGCACCCCTTCCAGTCTTCCATTTTGACTTCTTATAATGCCCTCATTTTTATTTTAACAATGGGATTCAGTGTCATGGTTTATGATTATAATGTAACTTTCTTTTATATTGTTATCATATCCATGCAACGTAGCTTGAATCTATCTATTAAAAAATTCACTGCTGATTAAAGGAAGTACGATGAAGTAGATTTTCCAACCGCCAAACAATGTCCATTGTCCTTGTAGTTTATATAATTTCTTCATCAAGGCCCAGCTTATAGTTGGGTGTACCCACTTTGAGCTGAAGGACAATTCCAGTCTGAAAACATCAGTCGGGCCACTGTAGGAAGTAGGATATAAACCATTTTGGTTTCTGTTCCCTTAGAAACACATGGAACAAAATAAAGTTTGCCAAATGGAAATATACAAAACCACTGGGGAAATAAATGTTATTTTTAAGCTTCTAAGAGGCTATCACAAATAACCGGGAGGAGAGTGGAAAGAATTCAAAAAGCAGGTGACCTTTTAACAGGCAGAACACAGCAGGGTTAGCAAGTGCCTGGAGAATGTTGTGACTTGGAGAAAGAGATGCTGAGAGCCCAGGCTGGGCGGGACTGACCTCAGTGGACATGATGAGAATGGAGCTGGCTTTTCCCCATCTTACGACAACTGGATAGCAAAAAGGAAACCATCCTCCAGAAATGGGAGCTGTGAGAATCCCTGGGTACCAAAAAAGGAGCAGATTTGGAGATCTGGGAGCTGGTGGGTTTTTGTTGGCAGCCATATCTGGAGCGTCACGCTCAGAAGGCTGGCTTTCCTCCACTCTTAGAGCAAATATCACCCTGCAGAGACACCAGGGTGACCTGTCCTCTAGGTGGAGACCACAGAGGCAAGGCAGGTTGGTTAGAAGGAGGAGGATGTCTGCACTGTCAGTAGAGAAAGCTGCTCTGGAAACGAGACAGGGAGAAGGGCAGGCGTCTCTTCTGGGTTCAGAGGGGAAAAGAATCCACCGTGGCCTGTCTCTGTCCTTCTGAGGTTATTTCACTGCTAGCGTTCTCAGATGGATCAGGAATTGACAGCTAGTTTGCACAATATATACCAGTTACACAAGTTGCCTGCTTTGTGGTGTGTATTTATTTATTTAAAAATTTTTTTCTTTTTCTTTCTTTTTTTTTTTTAACTTATTTTTGAAGGACAGAGCATGAGCGGGGGAGAAACAGAGAGAGAGGGAAACAGAATTTGAAGGCTCCAGGCTCTATGCTGTCAGCACAGAGCCCGACGCGGGGCTCGAACTCACGAACCGCGAGATCATGACCTGAGCCGAAGTCAGACGCTCAACCGACTGAGCCACCCAGGCAACCCCCCCCCCAGTTTTTTTAATGTTTATTTATTTTTTTGATAGAGACTGAGTATGAACAGGGTAGGGGTAGAAAGAGAGAGACACAGAATCTGAAGCAGGCTCCAGGCTGTCACCACAGAGCGCAACACAGGGCTCGAACTCACTAACTCTGAGATCATGACCTGGGCCAAACTCAGCCGATTAACCAAGTAAGCCACCCAGGCACCCCTATGGTGTGTGTTTAAAACAAGACAGAGAATGTTGCCAGTTGGTCAGTCTAGCTTTCCACACAGAGATAGCTTTGAGAAAACTGGCTCGACTAGAGATAGTGCATGCCACATTTTCTCTCATAAAGGGAAAGCCTCTCCAGACCAAGCAAAGAGGGAGATGCCAAGAGCTGGCTGTTCCTGCTTATCCCTTGGGTTACAGACAGTCACAACTCCAAGCACAGCAGGGACCCATAGTGCTGTGGTATTCACGTAACTACTAGCATCGCATGTCCTTTAATGAGCAGACTGACAAACAACAGTATGTGTTAGATCTTCTGGAAAAAAGCTCTCAGAAGCCTGAATGTGTTCTCAAACCATCAGCCTTTCTTCACCATTTCCTTCTACTACCACAACGGTCAGTCAAAGTGACTTGCCAGAGGTTAGTAGAAGTAGGTGCATGTAGGAGCTCACAGAGAAGTACTGGATGGCTCCTGGGCTTTGTTTATCCTAGATACCTGCAATCTTACAAAAATAGACCAATCTCTCTTTCTAGAGAGGCAATTCACAGCAAGGCAGAAAACGCACTAACTGGCGTTACTCTTCCTTCGCTTAGCCCAGTTCTTTTTCCGCATTTCTGATTTTTTGTTTTTAATAAGAGAAAGAGACAAGAAGAGTTTTCCCAAATAACACATTGAAGCTTGTGACTAACAGAAGTAAAACTGAATGTTCAACATCAGTGTTATAAAAATCATCCACTTATCTTCCTGGAGAGTTTTTCTTTTAGGTGCCAGCTTACTGTTTTTCTGTGGACTCTCTTCCTTACCTGAATGAGAGGTGCATTCTCTTTTGCTACTAACCTCCACCTCCATTGCAAAGACTGTGACCTCCCACTTTAGAGGCACAAAATCTCAGCCCACTGCTCTGTACAATCAGTCCTCTCTCCTTGCTCTCTACCATCAACAATATGGAAAAGAGCAGAAGTTTCCAAGGTTCCGTCACTCCTGAACATACACTGGGTGAAATTTAGGCGGGGATTGTATGCTTGTATGCTCCACCAACCAACAACCCCTAAACATGGGCAAAGGTGTAGGGATGGTCTACTCACTACCTATATACCAGTGAAAGTTAAGAGACATACTAGATGCCCATAAATTGAAATTGTGTTTAAATAACTGATGGCACATCCACTAAGGGGACTCTAGGAGCTTTAATGTTTGCTAAAAGTGCATAACATGTTTCTGCTACAATATTAAGTAAAAAAGGTAGGATACAAAATATATTTATAATATGACTGCAGCTGAGCAATGTTTAAAACCTAAAAATCTTTTGCAAAGAAAAAAAGAAGGAGGAGAAGGAGGAGGAGGAGGAGGAAGAGAAGGAAAAGGAGAAAAAAAGAATGGACACAAATGCTTCAGAATAAACAGACTGAGTGAGCCCTGAGGGTGACACTTTGGGTGATTCCTTCTCTGTTTGTAATTTTCCACCTTTTACTCGAGCATGTCCTCCTTTTATAATTATGAAAATCTTGATTTCTTGCATTTAACCAGTGAGCAAAAGCAGTAGACAGAGGCGCTGTGGTCGGGCACCCAGTGCTCCAGGGGCCAACCGGGCGGATTTGGCGGTGGCTGCCTGGGCCGGGCGAGGTCCCTGAGCCAGCCTCCGGGACACAGGACTCTGCTGGGGCAGAAGCCTTCAGAGAGGAGCCTAATTTATCTGAGCACAGCTGACGTCGCTCAGAGAAATCCAGAAAGTGCTGATTAATCACGCAGTCAGGGCTAATCCCTGGAAAGAACTCGAGTCGAGGTGACACAAAACAGTGCCCCAGGCGGGAACACGACCTCAGGCGCCGCCGCGGGGCCAAAATCTGGGCCTCCACGTCTCGCCGCCGCCTGGAACGCTCTGCGGCGCTGGCTGCGCAGGTGGCGCATGCGCACCCCGCAGGCCGGCCCCCTCCAGCCGCCGGCCCGCCACCTGCTCGGCGTCCCCAGGCTCGCGCCCGCCCCGGGCCGGTTCTTGTGAGCGTCAACTCTGTTTACTGCTTCGTGGTCGCCAACCCACGGGCACTGCTCTTAAGGTTGACTGTCACCGTGGTGGGAAGACATTGGCCAAGAACTGTTTTCCTTGGAGAGAGCTCTCACACAGTCTGAGAGAAAATTAGTATTAAAGGTTGTCTGCTCTAGAGGAGAAAAGAGTGATTCAAAGGACCGTGGAGACCTGAGATGTCAGTGGAGGCACCTGGCAGTGAACTATATTGCTCTTACGAATGGCTTTATAAGGGGCGCCTGGGTGGATCAGTTGATTAAGCCACCCGCTCTTGGTTTTGGCTCAGGTCATGATTTCACAGTTTCTGGGGTTCGAGCCCCTGCCAGGCCCCGAAATCTTCCGAAAAGAATCCTGGGCGAGGCCAGGCAAGCAGGAGAAAGACTCGAAGCGTTCCAAGTGGGAACCTACTGGGCTCTGCTCAGAAGGAAACGCTGCAAAGAGTGCGGAGGAGCCAGGGGAATGCGGGACGCCTCCTCTTGCCTTCAGAGCGTTGCCTCCTAACAGCAGAAGCTCACGCTAACTTGGCTCTGCTGTCAGTCTTGAGGGAGCCCCCCACTGGTCTCCTGCAGCGCAGTGCCCCAGCTCCCCCAGCCCGGGCCTGTCTAGTTTATTAGGCACGTGTTAAACAGCCAGCTACGCCAGTGGGCAGGGTGTAAGAAAGTACCTGGCACCTGGAGGCGAATGGAAATAAAGCTGGAGTTCTGGTCCAGGTATGTGCAACTGGTACCCACCCCCCGCCAAATACCCACAGACACGAATTGCCCTCCTGATTTGTTTTAATCACTTCAAGTCACAATCTTTATATTTTCTTTCCTG
Organism: Lynx canadensis; assembly: GCF_007474595.2. Classification (NCBI taxonomy): domain Eukaryota; kingdom Metazoa; phylum Chordata; class Mammalia; order Carnivora; family Felidae; genus Lynx; species Lynx canadensis. Next base: position 132,436,346 of record NC_044303.2, on the reverse strand, counting down.
TTTTACTTACTGTTAGAAAACAAAGGTCTCACTAGGCTTGTTTTATGACCTTCACCAGTACACTTGTGGTATATCATGTTAGATTGGCTTGGCAAGGGGAAGGGCGCTTTATCTTTTTTTGATCACTGTTGGAGTCACAGGCCTTTAAATCTTTTGAACGCACACCCCTTGTTCCACACTAGCTGCTACTGATTCTACAACCCTGGTGCTCTCTCTTTGACTCAAATATGAGATCTTTTCTGTTTCTTGGGCCCAAGGGACTGGGATGCGGAGGAAGGTTCCTAAGGCATAATCAGCAGCTTACGTTCCTATGACCTTGTTGGAGTTCATAGTCACCAGAATCAACAACAAACTGGGTTTAGGGGAAACAGCAGCAGGTTTATGTAGTTCAGAAAAGATAAGCCAGTTCCAAGACATGGGGAGAACAGATAAGCATGTTTGGTAGTTGTTAAAATGAGAGCTTCTCAAACTGGGGTTATCATCAGAATCACCCAGACACCTTAAAAATACAGACTTCCAGGGTAGGGAGTGGGGCAGACATCTGTGTTTTTCAAAACCCTTGGGTGATTCTGACATCAGCAAAGGCAGGGCCTGCTGGCTTATGGCTAGGGCTACTGTGAATCAGGGGCATCACTCAGCTTAGGCAATACGGTGTGTCTGGGGTTGGAGTTGCTGATCAGAACTTATGAGGGTCTAGAGACACGTTTGGCCCAGTTTGCCAAAATTATACCCTTACTGTTGGATATGACCTTAAGACTTGGGGCTCAGAGGTGAAGGGGTCTGGGAAGAGGACAGACAGAAGTACCCACCTTCTGAGTGACTAGGTAGGAATCAAAGACTTGCAGATTCCTAAGCCCTGGGGAAGGGTATTAGGCTCAGGTCAAGGAACCACCAGTGGAGAGGAATAGTAACAGGAGAATCCAGGATAGCTGTACAGTTCTCCTGAGCCTCCACCGACCTCATTGCCAGCTCCACCAGCAGGGAGGAGCTGTAACTTAGAGCCTGCCGGAGTCTAAAACTTACTATTAGACAAAGATTCTAAACTAGGTAAGTTTTGATTGAAGGAGGTAACAATAATATTAATAATAATTATTACTAACACAAATGCTATCAGGATTAGCACATATTGAGCACTGTGCGAAACACTTTACAAGAATGGGCTCTTATAATCCCTTTGAGGTAAACTGTATGTCCAATTTATAGATGAGGAAACCAAAGCTCATAGAGTTTAGGTGCATCATCTAAGGATTCCCAACTAGGTGCTGGCAGAGACAGAACTTGAACATATGGCCGTTTGACTCCAGAATGTGAGTTCTTTTGATGTAAGACTTCCCATTTCAGCGGCCTGGTTAGTCCCACCAGAGTGGAGCTGAACACAAGTCAAAGAGTGGGATGGTGGTTAAGAGAAACTTAAGAATGAATGGCTGTAAATGCTAAAATACGCAGAGAGCAATTAATTTGAAAACTCACATCTTACAGAGGTAGGATTGTTGTTTCAATGTGGTTATTCATAATCTGAGATTATAGTAGGTCCATGACACCTTTATATCAACCTGAAGATTAGGTAGGCACATAATAAACCAAATCAGTGAGCCTGGAGGATAGTTAGGTTCTAAATTTTATTTTATTATATTTTTAATGTTTTATTTATTTTTGAGGGAGAGAGAGAGCATGAGCTGGGGAAGGGTGGAGAGAGAGGGGGACAGAGGATCCAAAGCAGACTCTGCTAACAGCAGTGAGCCCAGTGCTGGGCTTGAATTCGCAAACCGTGAGATCATGACCTGAGCCAAAATCGGACACTCAACCAACTGAGCCACACAGGTGCCACCTAAATCTTGTTTTAATAAACAATTATTCATACCTTTCCAGAATCATGAAAAAAAACAAACAAAAACCAAAAAACAAAACAAAAAAAACCCAACCCTAGTAGTACTTTGTTAATGTAGCTTTCACATTTTAGCACTGTCTCTAAAGTGCTCACCAACATGGTTTGAGTAGAAGATTGGCAATGACTTGGAAAATATGTCGTCCTTGTAACATGGGCTTGAGAGTCCAGTGAGGGAAGACTAAAGGAAATGACAAAGCACCCTTTGGAGGATGATGACAGAAATCTACGTATGAAAATAATCACACCTTGGGGATCTTGGAGGGTCTGCAAGCACTACTGATTACTCACCAGTTGTAAGCTCTCCCAGCATTAATCCATCTTGGCAGTGGGAAGGACATTACTACATGACTGCATTGCCTGCTGGCTTCTTACAAACTCCTGGCTGGAAAAGAAAATGAGTGAATATTCACTCTGGAAGATGGAATTGTTTCCTGTGTAGAGTCTACCTCATGGAGGTCCTTCAGGCAAGTAAACCAGGTTTTAAATTTTTATTTTTCTGTTGACCACATTCCAACAAATTTTGAAGCATCTAATTCCTATCTTGGAAGAGTTTCCTTAAGGTTTAACCAGACTCATGTCAGGCCAGTGACCACCAAGGTTATTTTTTTAGCCCTATTATAATTTTAGACTGCAATGGAAATGTCAAATCTCCCCCACCCCCCATCATATTGGCTGAGAAGGGGGAAAAAAAAACCCTGCTTAGTTCTTGAAGGTGCTTTAACATTTTTATTTCAATGTTTACTTCGTTTTCAGCGTGTAAGATGGTTAGAGAAAAGGTGCACTTGTAGAAAAACAAAACATCCTCCCTTCCCGCCATCAGTGGGATATATTTTACTCACAAAGAGTAAGGATAAGGTGGGATACAAGGCAAAGGAAACTGGCATTCAGGTGCTGGAAGACTTTGGCCACCATGGATTTTGAAATGGCTGTCTCTTCAAGTGGTTCTTTATGGGATTGTCAGGAAAAAAAAGCCAGTAAGTTCAGGAAGCATTGTCCTGGATATTTAAAGGAGGGAGAAAGAGAGAAGCGAGGGGAGAGAGAAAGGGGTATGTTTACCATTCTAGCATATTACTAACCCTTGTTAGAGGAGGTTGTCTTTGAAGAGAGGCAATAAATACTTTTCCTACATTTTGCATTCAGGAAGGGTTCACCCAGGAGCTGAAGGCAGGTCGTGGACCATATCAGAATGTCATCCAGAAACATGATCTTCCCTAAGCCCAGTAAGTCATGAAGATCTCATTCTTAAACTTGGGAATGTCACTAGCCAGTGGAGAGACACTTTAGTTACTCATAGAGCTTACAGGGCTGTGAAGAATATCTTTGTTCCTCACCATACTGGGTGGCTATTGAATTATAGGCTTGATGAGGAACCATCTTCCTCAGAATGTTGTGGAAGGTTGGAGGCCAGAAGCAGAGGGCTGTGGCCCTGGACAGTGATTCGCAGAAGTCTTTTTAGTTACTATAGAGTCTGAAGTTCCAGATCCTTCTCCTGAACAAGCCATGGGGCTCTGCAGATGCGTTGGAATATCACATGGCTCAAGTCACAGATGATTGTCTTGTCACTGAATCTAGAGGCCTGTGCCCCACATTTTACAGGAAGACAAGCATTTACTGGAATATTTGCCCTGGGAAACAGGGAAGAGGTACAGGCTAAGTTGTATTGGATAGGCAGCCCTTTTAGCTTCCACCTGCAAAATACCTTAGCTCCAAAGGCCATTTTAGCTCAGGGAGAATTGACAAGATTCCTCAGAATTAGAGTCTAAGAACAGAGCCCACAGAAAACAGGAGCAGAACAAGAATTGCTACTAGGAAAGGGAGAAAGAGAAATCAGGATTAAGAGTGGGAGGACAGTGACCTTATCCACAGCAACTTCTTACTCAACACGTCTCTGGAGACAAGGGAAACAAAAGCAAAAATGAACTATTGGGACCTCATCAAGATAAAAAGCTTCTGCACAGAGAAGGAAATAAAACTAAAAGGCACCCGACTGAAATGGGAGAAGATATTTGCAGATGACATATCACATAAAGGGCTAGTATCCAAAATCTATGAAGAATTTATCAAATTCAACACCCAAAAACCAAATAATCCAGTGAAGAAATGGGCAAAAGACGTGAATAGACACTTTTCTAAAGAAGACATCCAGATGACTAAAGGACATATGAAAAGTTGCTCAACATCACTCATCATCAGAGAAATACAAATCAAAACCACAATGAGATACCACCTCACAGCTGTCAGAATGGCTAAAATTAAAAACTCAGGCAATGACAGATGCTGGCGAGGATGCAGAGAAAGAGGAACGCTTTTGTGCTGCTGGTAGGAATACAAACTGGTTCAGCCACTCTGGAAAACGGTATGGAGGTTCCTGAAAAAATTAAAAATAGAACTACCCTACCACCCAGCAATTGCCCTACTAGGTATTTATCCAAAGGATACAGGTGTGCTGTTTCAGAGGGGCACATGCACCCCAATGTTTATAGCAGTGCTATTGACAATAGCCAAAATATGGAGAGAACCCAAATGTCCATTGACAGATGAATGGATAAAGAAGAAGTGGTATATCTATACAATGGAGTATTACTCGGCAATCAAAAAGAATGAAATCTTGCCATTTGCAACAATGTGGATGGAACTAGAGTGTATTATGCTAAGTGAGAGTAGTCAGTCAGAGAAAGATAAATAGGACTTCACTTATATGTGGAATTTAAGATACAAAACATGAACATTTTGTTCAAAACATGAACAAAAATAATATAAAAACAGGGAGGGGGACAAAGCATAAGAGACTTTTAAATACAGAGAATAAACTGAGGGCTGCTGGAGGGGTTGTGGGTGGGGGGATGGGCTAAATGGGCAAGGGGCATTAAGGAAGACACTTGTTGGGATGAGCACTAGGTGTTATACATAGGGGATGGATCACTGGAATCTACTCCTGAAATCATTATTGCACTGTGTGCTAACTTGGGTGTAAATTAAAAAAAAAAAAATACATATATATATATATGTGTGTGTATATATATATGTACATATATATATACACACACATATATATATATGTATGTATATATAATTTTTAAAAAAAGTGGGAGGAGAGAATTCCAAGAAGGTAGATTTGAATTTGAATTTGACAGGAAGAGTATCATGAGTCATCTTTGAGAGAGCAATTTACCAGAGTTTCAGTAGGACTCAGGAGCATCTGGGCTGGCTAGCAAATGGAGAAGTCTGAAAGCAAAGGGAGAGAAGGACTAGCTGTTTCTCACAGTTGTGCCATTTTGATCATTGTGCAAGGGTACCATGACTAAGGGGACATGATTTCCATGGCCAGCAACATAGATTTGATATTTGTTATCTTAGTTTTTCTTGCAGATGTGGTGAAGTGTCTTTTTCAAACAAAATCAGTATATTATTTCAATTTTATGACATATGGAAGTAAAATGTCTTGGGGAATGGGTGCCTCTTTCTAATTCACACAAAGGCACCCTATGGACTAGTAATGACCCTGAGGAAAAAAAAGCATAGTGCTCAAAAGACATTTCAATGCTATAAATCATGGCAAAGCTATAGAATCAAAGAAATACTCTAGAGAGAATATGTTTATTTTTTTACCCTTCTCAATACTGTGGTTAAGATGTAGGCATTGAAGGTTAATATGTTTATGCAGGTGACAAGTAGGAGATCCTGGAAATGAATCTTTCTGTTTTAACCTGTATCAAAATGCAAGTACATTCTATGTTTTGAAAATTTGTAAGGGTTTTCTTCTGCAATCCTGTCATTTCCTAACTCCCTCCCACTTGGGCATGAGATCGTTTTCTGCGGTTGCTAGATGAGATTTGAAAGTGGCAGGAGAATGGGTAAGTGGGAAAGAATCACTACTCAAGTCAAAACCACTTGGCTTACATGTGAAATCCTCATTGTGTTTCAAAAGCATCATTTGAAACACATAAATAGTGAATTTGACTTTCAATTGTGACACCTTAGGTAATGAGGGCCTCTAACAAAATTGTCCCAATTTATTTTCTTTCCTATATCCTTGGAAGAATATTAAGAGAATGAGTTGATGGAGCTCAAAATAAACAAACAAACAAAAATAAATCCACTTATCTTTCTTGTATTGTAGTATAGTCAGTGCTGCAAAAAAGAGGCACCTAACAGAGGATATGTAAAGAAGAAACACTCTAATCTTGATGTTATGATGGGGCACATTTCACTGATGAACTTTTTGAATAACTAGTTAGCTATCTACTAATTTCAAGGTTTTATGAAACGATGGCTGTGGGAAGGTTATACTCAAATACCTGGATAAATCACCCATCGTTTCAGTGAACTCAACTGCTTTTTTTCTGTGTGATAAATAAATGACTCACTTAGCCTTGGAGCACTAGAGAGATTTACCAAGATCATTTGTTATGATTACCTATCAGGTAAACATTGTGTTCAGGAAGGGCTGTAGTGGGAAGTGTTGTCCTGCTACTACTCACGCTGATTGCATAGGTGTATTTGACTTGATGCTGTTTCTGTGGAAAATTCCGCACATCAGAGAACACAGTGGATTTACCTAGGAGCTTACTACATGAAGGAATAATGAGGGGTTGTGATTTTTTGGGTTAAGAAAAGAAAATTAAATCTGTTTTATCATTTTATAGTCACATGTCCAATAAATAGATGGTTTTCATTTTCTAGCTTTCCCCTTTAAGGCAGCATGTCTAAGTCCAATTTTCAGAAAATAGGCATCAGAATTGGTTGGGAGAAATTGTTAAAAATCAAACAAAAAACAACAGCTTCTTAGGCTCCTATCCCAGATCAATGGACTTGTCATTTCTGAGGCCTGGGAAACTGATTTTAACAAGTTTCCTGAACCTTCTGCCTCCTCTAGGGTGATTTTGAAACACATTAATATATTTATGATCTTACATTCTGTGTTATTCCTCTGGTTGGAGGAGGGGGAGGAAAGAGAGGGAGAGATAGACAGAGATTGAATCTCAATTTTGTACCAAACCATGAACAAGGAGAGATTAACTTCTGTTCAAGGCTCTTTCTGTTTTGAAATGAACAAGGAAGTAGTTGAAGAAAACCTGGGTGTGTTTGTAAAGGGCATACAACTAGCTGTGTAGGCTGATAAGCCTGGGGCGGTAAATATTTGAAACTGCAAATTTGTAAAACCATGAGTTGCATAGATATTTAGAATATTTTTTTAATATGCGTGAGCACACTATTATACAACTAGCATAGTTTGAATCTAATAGATTGGAATTTGTAAGATAAACTTGATTCTGATCAAATAAGATACTTGGAATTTTTAAAAATCTACAAAATATCTAAACCAAGAGCTAAACATTCCAAGGTTTCATAAATTAAGGATTTAAAAAATATATATTGTGGGGCGCCTGGGTGGTTCAGTCAGTTAGGCGTCTGACTTCAGCTCAGGTCATGATCTCACCATTCATGGGTTCGAGCCGTGCGTTGGGCTCTGTGCTGACAGCCCAGAGCCTGGATACTGCTTCAGATTTTGTGACTCCCTATCTCTGCCCCTCCCTTTCTTGTGCTCAGTCTCTGTCTCTCAAAAATAAATAAATGTTAAAAAAAATTTTTAAAAATATATTGTAACTTTTTGGATTCAGCCATAATTCATGCCTGTTAACAGGCTTTTATAATGCCAATCTGTCAAGTAATGTATGTATTGTGTAATTTCTCACAATCTCATTTCATCTAATTTACTCATACCTTTGTATACCTAAAGTTTACATTATATGCTGTATAAAAGCAAATGCCATTAAAATACCATCTTTTTGGACTTTTCACTGAAGTTATGTCTACCTGACAACCTGAATCCAGCCTTCTCAATCCTTTCATGAAATTGGGCTTGACGAGAAGGCAATGTAGGTGGCTCATAAAGGAGAGATGTGTCTGTGGTTCATGTACCCTCTGCCCATGGTCCTGGCTGTGGCCTCTGAGTGGGCGGTTGAGGGGAGGGGTCTCTTGGGGATCCCCTCTCACTTCACTACTGTGGTGAGGCTGAAGGCAGCTGCTTTCCCAGGCCTCCGCGCTTCCAACCTTAGGGTGATGTGCAGTTTCACTCCCTTGTCTAGCCCATCATGACTTCCTGTTCTTTTTCTGTAATGTTTTTCAGATCCACTCCTTCCTGTTGCTTTCCCAAGCCTGATTCTGATCCAGGCTCTAATTACCTCACACACACCTGCACTCTCCTAACATCCTCTTTCCTGTCTACAACTTTTCCTCTCACCATTTTTTTTTCAGGGTTGTTAGAATCCTCTTCCTGAAGCATCATTTCCATCACACTCCTCCTCCAGCAGCTCCCAGTTGCATCAAATCTAAGCTCCAGGTTCTCTGCTCCAAAGCCCCCTCTCGTTGCCTGGGCCATTATCTCCTTTACAGCTGGACTCCACTCCAGCCAAGCAAACGTCCTGACACCATGTCTATACAATGCTATAACATCTGGTTAATCCAGTCAACTCTGTCAGATCTTCAGTTAATCATCTGGATGTTTTGTCTACAAGATGCCAAACATCTGGATTGACTGAAGAAATTCACTACATTGATAGAAATTTTTTTTAACTGAATTGACCAGATGTTTTGGCATTATGTAGACACATTGCTGTCTCCTACATTTATCTTAATAGCTTGTCTGCACAATGTCCTCTCCACCAGAAACATGACCTGTCTTCTCGATGCCATGTTCCCCTTTCCTTCCATATTATGGTCAAAATTGTCTGTCATGAAGCAGTTCTAGATTAATGCCACCCAACTTAAATCCTGGTTCATTCTAGCATCCACTTAGTTTTTACATATATAATTTGTTTCAGGTCAAATCATTGTGTTCTGTGTTTTAATTTTTGGGTATTGTCTTCCCCCTTTGCCTCCCTAGATTATAAACTCTATAGGCAAATATAAGGTATACTGTAAAACAGTCTGGCTTGTGTAGTGAGAGGCATGGTGGCTTGACCAAGAGCAGAAATTCTGGGAGTCAATCTTATTTTTAATTCTAGCTCCTCTACTTACTGTGTAACCTGGACAAATCATTTAACTTCTCTAAGCCTCAGATATCCTCCGCATTTGTAAATTGGAGATAATAATAGAGCGTACTTCATAGAGTTGTTTATAAGGATTGAAAGAGTTACTCAAGATAAAGTGCTTAGAAGGGTGTCTCTGGCATAAACTATCCGTTAAATTTTTGCTCTTATCGTTATAAGCTTTGTAAGAGCTTGGTTTTCGTGTCTATTCTTTCTTACTGTGACAGCTAGGTAGGAAAGGCAGCTGTTATTGTTCCCATGTGAGAGAAAAGAAACATATTAGGAAGTTATACCATTTACCCATTAAATCACTTGCTGGTCTGAAACCTTATAGCCTTACTTTCTACATATTATGTGTTAGCCCTCAGTTCTTTCTAGTCTCAGGAGTTAGAATATTGCTTTCTATGAAGAGCAGGTACTCAGGGCTCCTGGGTGGCTCAGTCGATTGAGTGTCTGACTCTTGATTTTGACTCAGGTCATGATCCCACGGTTGTGAGATTGAGCCTGCATCTGGCTCTGTGCCTGCTTAAGATTCTCTCTCTTCCTCTGCTGCTCTCCCCTGCTCATGTGTGCTCTCTCTCTTTCTCTAAAATAAACAAGTAAAAAATAAAAGTTAAAGAGCAGGTGCTCAAGGGATATGGGTAGAAATGTGTTTCCCTACACACCAGTGGTTCCCCAAAATTGGTCTGTGGATCAATGCCCATCTGTGATAAAGTGTCTTGTGTTAAAAGGAGAAAAAGATAATATAATAGGTTTCCTAAAGCTAAATTTATTCAAATGTTAGAGCTGTCCCTGAGATGAGGTTGAATCATTCATTTATTTTTAATGTAAAAATGTTCTAGCTCTGTGAAGTGATGGCGATCGTAAATTATAAAATGTGGAATAATGTTATATTGTATACTTTTTAAAAGGTACTTGGTTGATTTATTCATTCAACAAGTATTGTTTATTTTTATTAAAACTTTTTTAAATGTTTGCTTATTTTTGAGAGAGAGACAGAGCACGAATTAGGGAGGGGCAGAGAGAGAGAGTGAGAGACACAGAATCTGAAGCAGGCTCCAGGCTCTGAGCTGTCAGCACAGAGCCTGATGCGGGGCTTGAACTCACTGACTGCAGGATCATGAACTGAGTTGAAGTTGGACAGCTAACCAACTGAACCACTGAGGCACCCCATCAACAAGTATTTATTAAGTATCTACTATTTGTTAGGCATGGTTCCAGGCACTAGAACAATAGTAAAGTAAACTGAAAAAAATTCTTGTCCTCATGGAGGACCCTCTAGGATAGGAGATGGCTGATAATAAGTCAGTGAGTAACCTCTCTAAGGCACAGTTTCCTCTTCTGTAAAATGATAATAAGGGCCTCTGCTACATAGGTTGTTTGTAAGAGTTGAATACATTGGGGGTGCCTGGGTGGCTCAGTTGGTTAAGCATCATACTTTGGCTCAGGTCATGGTCTCATGGTTTGGGATTTGAACCCTCTGTGGGCTCTGTGCTATCAGCATAGAGCCTGCTTCGGATCCTCTGTCTCCCTCTCTCTCTGCCCCTAGCCGCTCATGTGCATGTGCACTCTCTCTTCCAAAAATAAACATTAAAATAAAAAGGGTTAAGTATATTAGTGAGGCAGAGTGCTTAGGTGTTCATAGTATTATTGAATATAATGGGAGACAGAGATTTGGAAAGATTGAGCATATGGGGAGGAGATGGGTTGCAATTTGAAAGTAGAGCAGTTACTATAGGCCTTCTTGAGAAAGTGCCATTTGAGCAGACTTGATGGAGCTGAGGGAGATAGCCATTTGGACATCTTGGGGAGAGTGTTTCAGGTGGAGGGATCATTCAGTACCTGAGGTGGCCCACACCCAGCTCATTTGATGAAGTGCTGGAAGGCTGGTGTGGCTGGGACAGAGTAAGCAATGGTGAGGGTAGTGAGAGAGGATGTCAGAGGTTAAGGGGAAGGGGTGGCAATTATCTGGAGTCTTGTAGGCTTTTATGGGTATATGAGTTTTTACTCTGAATTAAGTGAGGGAACTACTGAAGGGTTTTGAGGGGAGAAGTATAACTATATGACTTCTGTTTTAGAGAGTTTTACTTGGCTGCTCTGTTAATAATAAATTACAGGGAAACAAGGGTAAAGCAGGGAGACTAGTTAGTATTTGTAGTCCATGTGCAAGTTGATGGTCCCTTTGACCTTGGTGGTAGCAGTGGGAAGTAGTAAATAATGGTGAAATTCTGGATATAGTTTGAAGGTACCATCAACAGAATGTCATAACAGAATGGATGTGGGGAGTGAGGTAAAGACAGGAATCCAAATATTTAGCCTGAGCAGCTGGAAAGATGGCATTGCCCTTAGCAGAGATAGTAACACTATGGGTGAAGTGGGACTGGTGGAGGCATGGCTAGGAGGCTAGGAACTGCAGAGGAGAGTGTAATTTTGGACATGTCATTGATGGGACATGAAGTCCATATAATGAAATTATGAAATTTCACTCTGAAGCAGATCTGGGCCTCACATAGTATCATGTATAACTTGTCTAAATTAATTCAAAAATCACTTGTTGAATTCTTTCGTTGCTTGGGAGATAGTATCCATTCTTAGTCTATTCATTTACACTGATAATACAGTACAACTTTAGAACAGAGATAAAATGGTCATATTCCTCTTACCCCCGATAAAATATTTCCTCAGAAATTGCAAATAAAAGAAATAATTTGTACGCATCAGAAAGAGGAAACTCACAAATTTTAAGTTCACTCATGACTGTTGAGAACTAGCCATAAAATATATTCTGCTTTAAAATAGTCATTTATTCTCTACACATGATACCCTTCATATTTCAAATATATTGTCTTTAAAACATTTGAATATTGAAGCTCCAACTAGATTAAATTCAGAAAATATAGGAGGAAGTGAAGAGTTTCCTCCTCTCAAAAATTTTTTTTTTAAATTTTTTAATGTTTATTTATTTTTGAGACAGAGAGAGAGAGAGACAGAGCATGAGTGGGAGAGGGCAGAGAGAGAGAGGAGACAGAGAATCTGAAGCAGGCTCCAGGCTCTGAGCTGTCAGCACAGAGCCTAATGCAGGGCTCAAACCCACGGACCATGAGGTCATGACCTGAGCTGAAGTCGGGCACTTAACCGACTGAACCACCCAGGTGCCCCAAAATTATTTTGATTATTAAAAAGTATCTGTACATTAGCAACAGTTACTCTTTTTGGCATCATGAAGATGAGAGACTAAAAATTTTCAAAAAGACCAAGAATACCTTCTTTTTGAGTGGTGCTAAAAAGAAGCCCTCTAGAAGTTGTTTTTGCTGAACAAGTAACATGAATACCATGATCTAACCTTAAAGGAATAATTCCCAGCAGATGTGGAGAGACCAGACTTCTGTTAGCATTTTAATTAGAAGCCGGTCTTCTTTTCTCTTCAGGTAGGATTCTCCATCCCTAATCCAAAATACCTTAAAAAAAATTAAAAGATGAATTTATATGTTATCACTTATTAGAGAATAATTGAAAGACCTATAATTCCATTTCTTTCCTTCCTGCCCCGCTACTTCTTTGCTGTGAAATTCGGTTGCGTCTTGAGTTGGACATGTGACTGAGGCAAAAATGACAGGCAGAGGGAATAAGAAATGTGAGCCACGTGGCTTTGGAAAACTCCATTGAAAGGGAATCTAAAGATACAAACTAATCATAAAAACATAGAGTGCAGATGTTACTAGAACTTAGAACTTGACCAAATTATGTGAAGTAATCTTAAAATAGAAATACATATGAAGATTGTGATCTTGGAAAAAGTTTAAAAGCTTTTGTGCGTTCTTTAGTGCCAATGCAAGAGTTAATATATAAGCTTTTAGCTCCTGGTGAAACAGAGTGGGAAAAATTACCAGTTGTGTATTGGGGCTTCCTTTGGTGGCTTAAAGTCAGCCGTGGTATTTACATCATGGAAATCTGCAAATGCCACAAATCAGCGCTTTTTTTTTTCTTTCCATTTATTTTGGGAGCTGATTGTAGCTCTGCATTGGGATTAATGAAACTTTTAGCACCTGTGACAAAGGTATTCCTGCATGGCTTTGGTGAGGGGCATTTTGGGGAATAAATGAGTATTTTTTTCTATAAGCAAGGGACTTCTAATACCCATCTTAGTAAGATTTGGTGTTTTATTATTTCTCTTGGAATTAAAATTTCATCAAATTCTTATGAAAAAGGATTTCTCTAAAATATGGCCTTTGTTTCACTTCGCTTCATTAAAAGGTAAAAGAAGATAAAATATATGTGTGGCAGGAAGACTTCCTGCTTTCTAGTAAGCAGAAGTAGTGCCACCTGATAAACTGTAGAGTCACTGGAATGGAGTCAAAGCCATAGAGAAACCAGACCTGCTTGCTTTTTTTTTTTTTTTTTTTTTTTTTTTTGTGAATGACAGTGTTAAAGAATGTAACCCCTCTTAACTTCTCTACACCCCTAAATACAAATTGCTTATACTGATACAACCCTCAATGGTAACTCACTTCACACTTCTATTTTTTTTTTTTTTCTTGTTATCACTAAGATTAAACAGCATGTTTGGGCAATATTCTGCATTCATCTAACCTTTCCCATACAGGCCACACTGATACAACAGAACAGGTTTATGTACCTCACACGTCAGATCCTATCAAGAAACTTGGTAGTGACAGTTTGATAAGGACACCATAGCTTATTGAACTTGTTCTAAAAACAACAGCAGCAAACCACTCATCTCACACGTTTTAGTGACCTTGTCCTATGGTGTCCCCATTTTTAAATGTGGCAGATGTATTACTGACTGTGTGGCTTTAGAGCATAAAGAAAGCTGAGGCATGTGACAATGTATGTTTTGATACTACTCTGTTAAAAATTGTAGAGGGATCTGTATTTAATTCAATTACCTATTGACAAAGGAGAGGTCTAGGGTTAGTTTTAACTTTCACCTTGCCAACAGCTTTAACCAAAGTGAAAAAATATGGCTGGTCAGAAAGTGAGAAAAAAATTGCCAGGACCTTTTGCTCTTCAGAAAATCCAGGATTGTTATAGACAATGAACAAGAATTGTTAATAGACTTCACTGTTTCAGGGTAATATCTCTAGGGCAAGACACATAAAAGTAAACCCAAATAAATAAAACATTAGAATGAACCATAAATGCTAATTTTCTTACATGTTTTTATTTTTTTTGTCTTTTGAACCGATTTTTTTTTTTTTTTGGCCCAAACACATTCCTGTGACATTTCCAAAGACTTTACTATAAGCACATTAAATACCATATTTAATAGATTATTTAAGTTTTTAAGCTTTAAAACATTGTTATTATTAAGTTAAAAGTGAATTTTATTCTCATGGTGAAATTTTCTGATGGGATTCTATCTAATCTTTGAAATTTCATATCTTTCTGATCCTTGTGGTTAAAGCAGGATAAGGAGCATTCAACCAACTGAGGGTTTAATTTTGTCACTTTGTTATCTCTTTATACCTACAAATGTCATTCTTCCAGCTTGTGCTCTGGAGCTCTGTGGTCCCCTCTGTTGTTGGGATATAGTACACTGGTAAAGATGGAGATATTCAGGGAGAAACAGGAGAGAAACCTATAGGATTCTTTGATAGAAACAAATACAGTGCTAATGCATTTCATAATAACCAACAGAAACTTTATGAATATCCGTGAAACAACTGATGTTATAACTTTGTGGTGAGGGGAAGACGGCACACTTCCAAACACTGGCTTATATTTTGGTGGGTTTGTGTCTGATCACTCTGCTTTTGAGTGGGTTGACATTTCTCCAGAACTCCCATATCATACCCTCTCCTCCTCTTTGAAACATTGTCCTACTTCTGAAGCAAAAAAGAAAGTGTTCTTGTTAGTATCGGGAGCCCCTTATGTTTTCTCATCTCAGATTCTATAAAGGATCATAAAGGAAAAAACATGAAATATTTCAGGGATACTAGAATGTAGAGAGGGAATAATATAATAGGCCTGAGTACCCACAATCTCCCTTAAGAAGTGAAACATTACAAATGAAGCCCCTTATATATTCCTTGTGCCTCCTCAGAGGTTACCACTATTTTCATACATGTTTTTATACTTCTGCCACACATTGCCACATGTGTACATCCATAAACAAAGTAGAATGCTGTTTTGCTTGTTTACATTTTTATATAGATGGTTCCCTTTTTTCCCCCATTATTATTATTTTTAAATGTATATTTATTTATTTTGAGAGAGAGAGAGAAATAGCACAAGCAGGGGAGGGGTAGAGAGAGAATCCCAAGCTAACGGCACATGTGGTGCCCGATCCCATGAACTGTGAGATCATGACCTGAGCCGAAACCAAGAGCCAGATTTAACCAACTGCGCCACCCAGGTGCCCCTCACTTTATTATTATTTTTTTTAATAAAGATGTCATATCCACATCCTATTTAAAATTGTTTTTTAATGTTTATTTATTTTTGAGAGAGACAGACAGAATGCTAGCGGTGGAGGGACAGAAAGAGAGGGAGACACAGAATCCGAAGCAGGCTCCAGGCTCTGAGCTGTCAGCAGAGAGCCTGACACAGGGCTCGAACCCATGGACCGTGAGATCATGACCTGAGCTGAAGTCCGTTGCCTAATTGACTGAGCCACCCAGGCGCCCCTCCCTCACATTATTTTTAAGATAAGCTAACACATATAACTCTTGTTTATTGATCTTTACCACTACAAAGTATTCCATAGTATGGCTATACAACAACTCAGTTATCCATTCTTTGGTTGATGCTTTTGTGTATATTTAGTACAGGTTTTCTTGAGCAATGATGTGAGAATTTCTTTAGGGGACAGACCTAAGATTAGAATTTTTGGATAACTGGATATGCCTATCTTTAACTTCACTAGATACTGCCATGCCCCCAAAATTGAATCATCAGCAGTGAAACCAGCAATCTGTATAATAAACCCTCCGGGTTCGAAGTTTCAGATTCAGTAATCTGGAAGTGTAGTCATGGTGGTGGGGAGTCTGGCAAGAATTTGCATTTCTTTTTTTTTTTTTTTTAATTTTTTAAAAATGTTCATTTATTTTTGTGAGAGACAGAGAGACAGAGCATGAGTGGGGAAGGGGCAGAGAGAGAGGGAGACACAGAATCCGAAGTAGGCTCCAGGCTCTGAACTGTCAGCACAGAGCCTGACGCAGGGCTTAAACTCATGAACTGGTAGATCATGACCTGTGCTGAAGTCGAATGTGCAACTGACTGAGCCACCCAGGTGCCCCAAGAATTTGCATTTCTAACGTTCCCAAGTAATGCTATTGCCACTGCATTGTAGTGCCTGGGACTACATTTTGAGAACAGGTGCTCTAGGGAAAGTCTATTGGATTACTTTTGGGAAAAGAGAGCCGATGAGACACTACCTGGAAAGATGTGGCTGGTGAGGTTTTATTAGGTAACCGAAAGTTAGCCTGAGGTATTATTTGAGGATTCAGATTCTAGAAAAACTGAGTTACTATAGATAATATATAGTAAATAACCAGTGTGAGTGGTTGTCATCAAGAGCTAAATTCTTGATAGTTCTGTTGCTAGAGTGTCACTTCTGCATGTGCTCTTGTTGCTATGCTGAAAGGGCAGAGGAGTGGGCAGGAGGCCTGCTGTGGGGCCAGGGTGTGCAGTAGCTTGGCTGACCTTACTTAGTGTATTAGCATCTTGATTACGTCTATAAAACCCAGGCATTGGCTTAGATGCAGGTGACAATATTCCCTTGGAGATTCCTCAGGCTTTAAGGCATGAAGCTACTGGGTCTTACTGATTTGGCTATTTTTAGATATTTATATGCAAAACGACAACAACAAAAATCAATCTTTATGTATATAATTTTTATTCTATTCCAAATTCAGTACTGTGGTAACAGAATGCCAGGGAGGTTTCCCTTAAATACTCTTTCTTGAAAGAAACTTCTTATAAAAAGTCTTGAAAACAAGGCCTTCACATATTTTAGGACAAAAAGACATAAACAGGCTGGCACAGTCTACAAATGGTTAACATGTAAACTGGCAGGAAAGTTATTTTATTTCAGATTTAGCAATAGAAAAAGTCAATTAGGGAAAAAAAAAGCATGAACCAAAAGCATTTGCTTACATCATCCCACAATTTACATAACAAGATAATTTTTTTTCAAAACCAGACAACAGGTTCAAAAATACTTCTTTTCACACCCTTAAGTGATGTTGTTGGGAACAACGGCTGTTATAAGGCCATTTATTGCAGGCACATTTCTACCTAATTATCATCACTGTAATTTTATCTTCTTTCTTTTTTCTCTCTCATCAGCTTTTTGCTTTCTTCTCGTCTTCTCTTATTCACTGGATTCCGAGGATCATAGATTTCAAATGTGTCTGAATCTTGCATGCTTGCATCTTTCACTTTTCTGCTTTTATCCTCAAACTGAAGTACATGTGACATCCTGAAAAGGGAGAGAGACAGTTCAGTGATTTTGGCAGGAGAATGGAAAGTGGAAATTTTATACTATACTGTCCTTGGCAGAATGAACCATAAGGGTACAGAACACCAACATGGGTTTATTGTTTGTTGGTGCTTATACCACATGGAAACCAACTTCTCAGAACACACTTAAATTTGAAAAACATGACTGGAGTTTGGTCCTGCTGCTTTGTGTTTTTAGTAATGAGTCTCTTTGCCTCCGTCTTCACTTGAAGGTCCTTCCTGGATGAGAGGTTAAAAGAGCTCTACCCAGGGTATTCCTTCAACTAAGAGAACATTCTGCCAGCTTCCTTTAAAGAGCACACTCACTTAGCCAGAGTGGGCAGGGTTGCAGAGCAAAACCCCTAACAAACCAGCCCTATCTGATCCTGTTTTTAGTAGCTGAAGGGGTCAAGAGTCAGGAATGTGTTAAGAAAATTCTTGTTCAAATGGTGTTATGATCCTTTTTCTGGGGAGTTGCAGGGTTAAAAAAATTATTTTTTTTCGTGCAAAATGAAACTAAGCTTTGGCATGGCTCCATGGACTAATTTCCTCCTCTTACTGTTGATTACAACAAATTTAACCATCCTGCTTT
The DNA here is from genome assembly GCF_007474595.2 of Lynx canadensis. Taxonomy (NCBI): domain Eukaryota; kingdom Metazoa; phylum Chordata; class Mammalia; order Carnivora; family Felidae; genus Lynx; species Lynx canadensis. The sequence continues at coordinate 132,418,372 of NC_044303.2, read as the reverse complement.
CCCACTTTATCAAATGCTTACTGGTCTTAAGGTATCAACATGTGCTTGAATCGTAAGTGGTCATAAGCTGGCTATCCTTAGCAGCCGGGAAATATGTAAGTGATTAGCTCTGCCCCCATTAGGAGGTGTCAGAAATAAATAGGGAAGTCAAAGACCAGATTTCAAGGCAGTTGAATGAATTTGGAAAGAGAAAAGTTCAGTTTTGACATATAAACAAAACTTCTAAGGCTTTTCCTACTCATTATGAAAGCAATTTAAAAATGGGCATACTCAGCACTTTTATCACAGCTGATAGGGCTAAATTGCCTATAGGATTAACACTCCCCATACACCCATTGTAACTTTCCGATGAAACCCAAATATTACATTAATTTATTTTTCCCTAAATAAGCAGAGATTTGGGCAGTAGGTAATAGCACAGATCCCCCACCCCTTTTCCCTGCAAGTAGCACATATGCTGAGTGAAGTTTACTTATGCGACAAACTCTCATGGATATATTCAGATTTTGAAGAAAAGATTTTGTGGCAAATAAAATGTTACGAGATTAGTGATACTGCAGTTACTGAGGGTTCAGTAGCTACTGTTCTCCAGGGGTGACAAGTTGAGTCTTAACTACCATTCCCAACACTTCTATATGAGAAAAACTATTGGAATGCAATTAGTACAAGTGATATTATTATGTAGATGACGCAGAATATACTTTAACTTACTAAATGAGGTAAATCACATTCACATTTCTATACTTCATTATTAATAATGCTACTTACATCAAATTTCATAACTCATTTCAATACATGAACATGCCATATCATTCATCAGAACTGCTGACTTATACTTCTCTTGCTTTAGTAAACACCCATATTTAGAAAAGGTGTCATAAGTTGTGTGTCATGAGTGGACCTAGAGGGTATTATGCTAACTGAAATGAGCCAGACAAAAACAAATACCACATAATCTCACTTAGGAGTAGAATCTAAAAAACAAAACAAATCAATAAACAAGCAAAATCAGACCTATACATGCAGAGAACAAACTTATGGTTGCCAGAGGGGAGGAGGGTGGGAGGATGGGCAAAATGGGTGTATGGACATGGGATGTATAAGCTTCCAGTTATGGAATGAAAAGTCACCAGGATGAAAGGAATAGCAAAGGGAATATAGTCAATGGTATTGTAATAGTGCTGCATGGTGACAGATGGTAGCTACACTTCTGGTGAGCATAGCACAATGTATAGAGAAGTTGAATCACTATATCGTACACCTAAAACCAACCAATGTGATACTGTATGGCAGCTATATCCACACACACACAAAAGCCCAACCAACAACCAAACAGAACAAAAAGAAAATCAGAAAGTATAGTTATCTCCTTACCATAGCAATTGCAGTGGAAAAACCATGCTGTTAAATTTTAAGAGTGGTGACAATGAAGCCCATGCTTCCTGTTTCCAATTTAAGTTGTTTCTATCTTCATTAAAAAAGAGCAGATATATTTAATGGAAGAAATGGAAAAAAAGAGCTCTGAATTAAGGTAACAAAGAAAAAGCACCAATTTTATCATAGATAATCATATAATTTAGTAAGATAAATTTGTAGATTCTTTGTGGGAGGAGGAAAATAGGGTATTCATAGGTATTGATTACAACTTTTCAATTGGAGATAACTAATAAAATCCCAGATGTTACAGATACGAAAAAAAAAATGCATCATAGGATCATTGCTTATTTAAATGGATTCCTCAGAGTTTGATTTTCCTGTCCTTTCAATTTCCTACAGTATTTAAGTATTAGCTTCTGAGAATAAACAATCTCAACTCGTAGAAAAAGGCTCATCATTCTACATTCATGGTAACAAGGGACTACTAGACCCAGTTTGAAACACAAACTGGATTTAATAAATTAATGATTTGCATAGGCCTAAATGACCAGTGACAACTCAGTTCAGTAAACACACCTCTGAAAGCCAACTAATCAGTGACAGCCTTATGATTTTGAAGGTTGGCCAATCAGTGGTCAACTCAGTCTAGTAAACACATTTCTGAAAGCCAGCCAATCACTGACAGTCTCTCCTGAGTAATGGGGCTTCTGAGGCTGATGTCAACCACTAAATAATCCCTGACCCCAAAACTCTATATAAGATTTGCAACCCATTTAGCTCAGAGACTGTGCCTAAAAGCATAGCTCTTCCTTAGTTAAGTAATAAATTAAACCTTTTGTTTCAGGTAGTGAGAGGTGGCCTTTTTCTTAGATACTTCTTACATTTTGTGCTGCATTCCCCAAAGTATACTTTTTTAGGAATTTTAAGTGTACTTCCACTGATGAGGAACAAGTTTAGAAAGGTGGGAGGATATTCTTTTTAAGGTCCTTTACCATACATCATGGGGAGTCCAGATCCTGCACTGCATTTCAGTAAGTGCTTAGCAAGTGATTCTTGTGTAGATAACTAAGCCCAAACCAGGAAGTAGCTCAAAACATGCCCTTTAAAACAATTTCATTCAATACACCCATATTGATAGTGAAAAACAAAAACCACTGTCTTTAGTTAACTTATTAATATATATATATGTGTGTGTGTGTGTGTGTGTATATATATTTCTATTTCTAAAATTATTGGTCTCTCTGCCCAAAAATACAGATGGATTTTTTGTAATATCCATTTCTATTAGAGACTGTCCACATTTCAAAAATGGCTTTGCCAGAACTTGTCAATTAAAACCATATAGGCACCTTCCTCCTTTCTATCCCACGAGAGTATCTTGCAACTATTGGATTTAGTTGGCTCTGGTATAAGAAATGAACTCTAGACATGTGGACAACAGCACAAAGTCCACAAAGAGGAACAGATTTTCCTACAAATTTGAAAAAAACAGAAAGCCGTAAATTAAAGTAGCTGTCTTTTTCAACTGTTTGTTTCATACACCACTGCACTAAACAAGTCCAACATTTTGATTAATAACAAACCTAAACCCAGAGGAAAGAAAGGGCTCTCAGCTTACAAACTACTTCAGCTTTAATATCATAATACTTAGCATGGCTGGTTACTCAGCAATAATATTTAATCTTTAATAGAAATAAAAGCATAATCAAAATGGTTCACCCATTTATCTTTCAACATGCTTTGGTCACTTCATTTTAAAAAGCAAAACAAAACAGTTATTATGATTTTCAGCATAATAAACTCCTGACCTATGTGCCTCCATAAATCACAGACTGCAGGAATTGAAAGCATGCCCACATTTTACAGTCTCCTGTGAGAATACACATGCAGACTTATAATACAGACTTAACTCAAGTACATAAGGGTCTGGTCATTTACAATTTTGTATGTCCCAATAACTCAGTACTATTTACTCTGCGGCTGGTTATGGAACTGACCAAACAAGAGCAGTGAATTTTTTGGAATTAATTGCATGCTGATCATTTACATATGAACATTTTAAAACTTGTTCACTTGAAGGCAAAGACACAAAATTTAGTTCTGATTAATAAAAAGATTTACATAAGCTCAGATTCTCAAATAAGAACACTGACTTGGGGTGCCTGGGTGGCTCAGGTGATTAAGCGTCTGACTCTTGATTTTGGCTCAGGTCATAATCTAATGGTTTATGAGATTAAGCCCCATGTCGGGCTCTTTGCTGAGATCACGGAGCCTGCTTGAGATTCTCTTTTCTGCTCTCTCTCTGCCCCTCCCCTGCTTATGCTGTCTGTCTCTCAAAATAAATAAACAAACTTAAAAAAAAAACATTGACTTTAGTGTGTTATAGAAATATAGAGGCTTACCATTTTCATAGAGGTTGTTTGACAGAGTAATTTTTTTTCATATGGGATTGTATGAAATTATAAACAAAAGCGAACAACCGATTGTTTGAAAAAGACCTGGACCTTTAATAATCTCACTAATTTGACATCCAGTTTTAGAAGTTCTCCCACAGTTGTGAAACACATGAAGATTTATGACAGCAATTAATATTAATGGAGAACACAAGAGAGGTACTTAGTCTCAAACATACAGTAAGTACAATATAGAATTCCAGTACTAATTTGTTTCTGACAAAAATGCAATTAGGTTATTTATGCTTATGTAATGTAAGCTGTTATCTTTTTCACTGGAAATTTTATAAACCACTCGTTTCCCATTTCCACTCGACTCTTAGACTTTTGTAGGTGTTCTAACTGTTCTACATCTGTACTATGTCTCTTTCAACCTCCAAAAGTTCTAAAATAGTCTTTCTTAAAAAAAAAAAATGTTGTTTTAAAATTAAGTAGGCTCCACACCCAACGTGGGACTTGAACTCGTGACCCCAACATCAAGAGTCACATGTTCTACAAACTGAGCCAGCCTGTTGCCCCTAAAATAATCTTTCTTTCTTTCTCTCTCTTTTTTTAAATGTTTATTTATCTTTGAGACAGAGAGAGAGAGAGAGAGAGAGAGTGAGAGAGAGAGAGAGTGTGAGTGCATGAGCAGGGGAGGGGCAGAAAGAGAGGGAGACACAGAATTCAAAGCAGGATCCAAGCTCTTAGCTGTCAGCATAGAGCCCAACGCGGGGCTTGAACTCACGAATGTGAGATCATGACCTGAGCTGAAGTTGGATGCCCAACCCCCTGAGCCACCCCAGTGCCCCATAAAATAATCTTTCTTATACATTTCTTTCATACCATTTCTTTGACCAGGAATTATTGGCTATTGTGTTAGACTGAACAACTCGGCTGGACCCTTAAAACTCTGTAACAACTGCATCTTCCTATCTCACCAACCTCATTTCATTTCTTTCATCAATTACTCTTTTGTAATTGGCTGTTGACTTAATTGTGAACAGACTGTCAGTTATTTGAGACAGTATGAGTCTTGTTCACAGCTGTATTCCCTGTGCTGAGAATGGTGATTTGTGTTGTAAAGCAAAGCCTTCAGATCCTTTGTACTGGCCAGGCCTGCTGGCTGGTACTAGCTGGTTTGCTAAACTAACACTTGACCTCCTTTTGTGGGCAGGGAATGTCTTTTATTTCTGTGACAAACTTCTAAAATGTCTAACAGCCTCTGCAGAAAGTCTCAGGCTCAGCACAAGCCCACCTTTTCATGACCTCTCATAGTTTAGCACATACTGATTGCTGCTTTTCCACTGTGCTCCTACCAGTGACAGCTAGTTTTATTTGTTCCTGCTCATAGACTGCAGTGGGAGCATGCCTTATGTTCTTTTCCATTGACTTTGGTCCCTAATGTAAAACTAGATAGTTTATTTTTTATTTTTTATTTTTTATTAAGTAAACTCTACATCCAGTATGGGGCTTAAAATCATGACCCGGAGATCAAGAGTCACATACCCCACCAACTGAGCCAGGCAGGCGCCCCTAGATTCTTTGTATTTTTTTTAGCTTTTTAAAAATTTTATTTAAATCCAAGTTAGTTAATATATAGTATAATAATGGTTTTAGGAGTAGAATTTAGTGATTCATCACTTACATATAACAGCCAGTGCTTATCCCAACAAGTCCCCTCCTTACTATCCATCACGCATTTAGCCCATTAGATTTTTTTTTTAAAGTTTGTTTGTGTGTGGGGGGGGAGAGGGGGGGAGAGAGAGAGAATGTGTGCGTGCACACACACACACGGGGGAGGGGCAGAGAGAGAGGACAGAGGATCCAAAGCAGGGCTCTCGCTGATAGTGGAAAGCCTGAATCAGGGCTCAAACTCACCAAATGCAAGATCATGACCTGAGCCACAGTCAGATGTTCAACCAACTGAGCCACCCAGGCACCCCTAGATAGATTTTTTTTTTTTTTAAAGCAATGTCTCTCTAGAGCACTACATCAAACACAGATGCACATTAGAATCACTTCAGTAGCTTTAAAAACTATGCCAGGCTTCCACCTACAGAAGTATTGACTTAACTGTCCTCGGATGGGGCCCCAGCATTGGTAATTTAAAAGTTTTTCCTGGTGATTTTAAAATACAGCCAAATTTAAACTATAACACTAAAGTTTAAGAACCTTTACATTTTCACACTGATTTATTTCATCAGCCATTTGTTCTGGCCCCTTCAGAGATGAATTGCTAGTTCCTATTGACAAGCTACTCACATACTTGAAGAAGCATAAGTGGCCTCTGAGCGTATTAACTGAATAATCTCAAGTGTATTATCCATTTCTTATATATGGTTTGAAGATAAGGCAAGAAGCTAGATTCAATTATTCACTCAACAAACATTTGAGGACTTTTTATGTGTGAGACCCACTGTCAGACACTGGTGACACAAAGCCAAATATGACCCAGGCCCTGCCATCCTGAAGTGAACGGTCTGTTCGGGAGATGAACACACAGATACCAGAACAAATGCATATGTTGGAATTGCCTGCAAAGTGTGAGGCAACAATTATAAGACGATCCATTGATACAGCTCTCTACGAAAAGCTTTCACATGTTGTCTGCTATTTTCATAGTAGTAACTACATGGGGTAGGCAAGAAAGATGTGGTTATCACCCCCATTGCACAGACTGGGTAGTGCTTATTTTGGAATAAAGAAAATGCTAAAAATGCAATTGTAAAGAGACCAGAATTATTTGTGTAGCTCCCAGGCTGGCCTTTAAAGCAGTTCCAAAAGAGAAGCTCCAAAAATGTGGGAGCCTCTTTGGGCACCTCTCTTTTAGATGAACACTTGTTTAAAAAAAAGGGGGGTAATTAAAATTCACTGTAAATTTTATCTCAGCCTCAGTTTCTCCTTATACTTCCTACAATGGGGATGCCACCCCATTCTGGTGGAAGTCCCACAGGGGTACAGCCAAGGGCCCACAGCCTGACCCTATAAGGGTAGAGGTCTGGCAGTCTCCTCTCAGGCATCTAATTACTAAGGCATGCCTTGTGCTTGATGATGGTATCCAGGTCTTTTCTGTTACATATATATATATATATATATATATATATATATATATATATATATATTTTTTTTTTTTTTTAAAAATGTAAATCTAGCCATGAAAACTCTCCTGTTTTAAATCCTTCACTGCTCCCCATTGTCTGCACAACGAAACCTAAATTTCTTATGTGGCCTCTATGATTTGGCTTTTGCTTCCCTCTTCAAGTTCCTTTGTCACTCGCCCCATCACATTTATATCCCAGGCATCCTGAATTGCTTGCAGTTTCCTGAACAGGGCCTGTCTCCAGCCTGTTTACTGCCTCTCTATGGTGATAACCCTTCTCTCCCTCATACTGGCTGAGGTGTCACCCCGGATTTCTCTCCTGGCCTCTCCTCTTTTTCTGTGGGGTTAGGCCCTCTTCTGTACAGCTCTCTAGTTTAGGCTCCCTCACTAGAGTGCACTTGGCTCTGTTTTATGGGCCTTTGTACTAGCACCAGTCACCAATACTTGGCAAGAAAAACACCTTCAATAAATTTCTGATGAATAAATAAATGTTTCTGAGAAACCAGTCACTTCTAAAACCTTTGGCTAGAATTCTGGTTTTGTTCACCATTCTCCTGGATAGTATTAACACATAATTCCAAATTACTTAGCTATTAGGTTTTAAACGCTTGAGTTTTCTAGGTTAGTAACTCTCCTTTCAAACTCCATTAATACCAGAGAAAAGGCTAATATTCAAAAATCTAAAACAAAATATTTCCACCACTACTAACTCTGTGCTATGAAAATCCAACACTTTCTCAAATGGCCACTTAAATTATCTAATGATTACATTTGTCTTTTGTACCCTTTGTCTTTGAGGTATGAGGTGGGGGAAAATGCATATATTGTCCTCAGCCTCCCTCCACTTGGGTTGAAAGGCCTTGCCATTCTTTGCGAAACGTTGTCATCCACGTAATTTGTCTTTTCTGTACTGTGTTGACAGGTTCTTATTTCTCTGTTAAATTAGAATTCTTAAGAAATCCAACTAAATAACTCCTGGTTATTATTTAAGTTTATCATTCTACGGGACTATAGATAGGGAACTTAATTGATATGGTTGAAGTTTTCTTTTTTTTTTTTTTTTGAGGGGAGAGCTGGAAAGGAGATTTGCATTTGAAAAGCAAAAACAGTCCTTTTTGTTTTTAAAGAAAAATTTCAGCAAGACAAAACAATTTTCAAGTTTTGCCCACATTTGATTCTCTGAAAGGACCACACCCTGTTCTGTATCATAGATGGCCTGCAGCATGCTTTCTTTGTCCATGTCACTTCTCTGGAATGCCCCACCACCCCCTTCCCATTGGTCTGTGTCCCTTGTCCTTTCAAAGCCCAGTGTAATTCCCATTTTCTCCTAAAATTCTTCTCTGATTGCCCTGGGTTTCATTCAGGGCTGGCTCTTACTTTTGAATTTATCTGACACTTTCTGTGGAAACTTTTGTGGACTGCAGTTGGAAGACCTGGGTTTGAGTTATAATTCAGTCGCTAAATGTTACTGGAGGACAGTCACATTGCTTTTCAGGCCTATTTCTTCATCTGTGAAGAGGAGATGGTAATATGCACCCTAATTACCTCACATAATTAGAATGAGATTCAAACATCATTCCTCCAGTAAGTCCAACACTTACTTTCATGTCAATTTATTTTGTATTTTGTATGTATGTATTACATACAAAGTGTGCTTGTATAAAGTTATCATTTTTATAACACTCTGTTATGCTTCATAGACTTTTTCAAAGTGTTTTCATTTATATCATCATACACAAGAACTTACTTATTTGATCTTGCCTAACTTTGGAGGCCTATATATATTTAAATTTTTTTTTTTAATGTTTATTTATTTTTGAGAGAGAAAAGGACAGAGCATGAGTAGGGGAGGGGCAGAGAGAGAGGGAGACACAGAATCCGAAGCAGGCTCCAGGCTCCGAGCTGTCAGCACAGGGCTTGAGCTCACGAACAGCAAGATCATGACGTGAGCCGAAGTCAGAACACTTAATCGACTGAGCCACCCAGGTGCCCTGGCTTATATATATTTAAAAATATATCCTGTCTGTCCTAGACTACATGCCATTCGACGGGTAGAAACTGTTTAAAGAATCAAAGAATGGGCGCCTGGGTGGCGCAGTCGGTTAAGCGTCCGACTTCAGCCAGGTCACGATCTCGCGGTCCGTGAGTTCGAGCCCCGCGTCAGGCTCTGGGCTGATGGCTCGGAGCCTGGAGCCTGTTTCCGATTCTGTGTCTCCCTCTCTCTCTGCCCCTCCCCCGTTCATGCTCTGTCTCTCTCTGTCCCAAAAATAAATAAACGTTGAAAAAAAATGTTAAAAAAAAGAATCAAAGAATTATAGAAATTTTACTTTTATAACTTTCGTGGCATGATTAGCATGTATTGACTATTTTTATGTGTTTTTCCTTTGTGCAAAGTAACATAATCCTGAGAAGCAAAAAGAAAAGACAAACAAAAATCATCTGTAATTCCATAGCTCAGCAGTAACTAGTGTAAACATATAGGTACATCACTTCCTGTACTTTTTTAATGCATCTCTATACATATATATATGGATGTATGTATTATATATATGTGTGTATATGTATATATATTTGAAGGGATCATAATGCATATATTTTATACTTTTTATACCCAACTATACCATGATCATCTTTTTTTTTACATGGATAATTACACTTCTATGTAATTTTATTCATTTTCTAGTATTTGATCCTATAGATAATTTACAATCAACCCTGTATTGTAGGATTCTTAGGCTTGTTCATATTTTCACCTTTATGAACAGAATGCTGTGAATAATATCTATGTGAATAAGAAATATTTGGATTTTCTTATTTGTAGTAATTTTGGGAAGGAGAGGCAGGTTCAACCTTCTTTCTTTTGGTAGCATAATTCTTCTTTTTCTTTCAGAAATGACCCTTCCCCCCTATGAGTCCATGTACTTGGAGTGGGATGACACCCCCTTGTGCTTGTCCCAGGGAGGAGATGCATGGAATAGGCCTGTCCAGAATAACCAGTAATTATATTTAGGGCATGGGCATTTGAATTTGAAAAGGCTAAACACAACTGGTTCAAGAACTTTTTCTAGAACTACTGGGTTGACTACATAACGTAAACCTAGAACTTCTGAAGGCCATCTTTGCCAACCCCTAGGGGAAGTCTTGGATGAGGCCAAGTGAGAGGAAAATGGAACCAGGAGACAGAAAACAGAGGGAGCGGGAGAGAGAGATAAAGAGAGAGAGAGAGAGAGAGAGAGAGAGAGAGATTCCTGACACTGGTTGAATTCTGTGATCTAGTCACACCCTAGCTCTACTCCTTAAGCTTTCCATGATGGATAAATTTCCCATTTTTGTTTAAGATATTACTATCATTTGTAATAATCTTTACTAATGCTTAGGATATATTCCTAGAAGTAGAATTCTTGGGACAAAGATTTGTACATATTTAAGGTATTTCATATGAATGGTCTAACTTCCCTCCACAGAGGATTTATCAGTTTACAATCTCATTGGCAGAGTGCCTCATTTTGCTCTAATACCTTTGTTTTTATCCCCTCCCCCCATTTTTTGGCTTTTTGAATTTCTTCTTTTGTGATATGTGTGTGCATCCTTTGCTCATGGAAAAAAAGTGGCATATTCATCTTTTCCTTATGGATTTGTGAGAATTTTTACTATGTTAAGAAGATAAATCCATATTCATCACATAAATTGCAAACAACTTTTCTAGTTTGTCATTTATCCTCTAATTTTGTTTTTTTTTTTTTTTGGTCTAGGTTTACCTACCTATCTCCTTTCCTCTTCCATCCATCCCTCTGTCCTCCCTTCCATATAGAAATTTACAATTTTTTTATACAGTCATTATGAGCAGTCTCCTCTTTAAAGTTATGCTTAAGTCTTTCTTCACATTAATACCATGTAAAAATCCACTATATTTTCTAATAGCACCTTTATATTTCTCTTTTCATTTGTTATTCTTGTATCAATTTAGGATTTTTTTTTTAGTATACTGGGTCAGATAAAGTTCCAATTACTTTAATTATTTTTTCCATGTGGCTACCTAGTTGTTCCAACTTCATTTCTAGAATAATTCACCTTGTACAGTATCCCAACCCACTGGTTTAATTATTATAATTTTGGCATCTGACAGGGAAAGATTATTACTTTCTTATTCTTTAAAAAAGAGTATTTTTTTTAAATAGACTCTATTTTTTCAAGAGGTTTAGACTTACAGAAAAATTGAGCAGTTAGTACAGAAAGTTCTCTCATACCCCCAAACCAATTTTTCCTATTATTACCATCTCATGTTAGTATTGTACATTTGTAACACTTAATGAACCAATATTGATAACTTATTATTATAAGTCCATAGCTTATTTATATTTCCTTAGTGTTATGGACTAAAGTGTTTCCCCAGAATTCGTAAGTTGAAGACCCAATTCCCAATATGACTATATTTGTAGATATTGTCTTTACAGATATGATTAACATAAAATGTCATTTTGCAACACATACAAATATTGAATAATTATGTAGTATATCTGAAACTCATATGCTAATTATACCTCAATTAAAAAATATCAAATGAGGTCATAAAGGTGGGCCATCTGCAAGCCAAGGAAAGAAGTCTCACTAGAAATCAACCCTGCTGACACTTTCATCTTAGACTTCTAGCCTCCAAAACTGTGAGAAAATAAATTTCTGTTGTTTAAGTAACATAGTCTGTGGTATTTTGTTATGGTAGCTCTAGGAGACTAATACACTTAGCTTTTACCTAATGTCCTTTTTTTTTGTTGCAGGATCCCATTCAGGATATCACATTACATTTGGGTTGTCATGTTTCCATAGGCTATTCTTGGCTATGGCAATTTCTCAGAATTTCCTTGTTTTGATCACTTTGACAGTTTAGAGGAGTACTGGTTGGGTATTTTGTACGATGCCTACACTAAAGGGATTTATCTGATGTTTTTCTCAGGGTAAGAGTGGGCTTACAGGCTATTGGGAGAAAGACCACAATGTAAAGTGGAATTTTCATTACCTCATATCAAGGGCAAATGCTATCAATGTGACTTATGATGTTGATGTTGACCTTGATCACCTCACTGAGTGCTTACCAGTGTTTTCCACTCTAAAGTTACCTTCCCCCCTTGCTTTCCATGTGGTACTCTTTGGAGGGAATTCAGTATGCATAGCCCACACCTAAGGAGTGAGAAGTTGTGCTTTCCTACTCTTTTTATTAAAAAATTTCTGGGTTATTTTTGCTTGCATCTCTTCTCCCCTCCTTCAACTGGTATTTTATTTGTATTATATTAGGTTTATAAAATAATCTTGAGATAATTTGTTTTTTGTTAAAAATTAAGCATTCTAGAAACATGGTATACCTATCTCTTTATGTGTATAACAGGTTGAGTTTTCTCAATTAAAAAAAATGTTTTCTAAGTGATAATTTCACAGCAGCTGATGAACTGATACTGATCTTTGTGTATTTATTTTGTTTCTGGCCACAATACTTGAAGTCTTAGAACTTTAGACAGATAACTTTGGATTTTCTATATCTGCAGATAACTTGGTTTCCTCCATTCCATTTTACAATTAAGTAACTAAAGAGAAGCTATTGAATTTATTTATCAAACTGAAGCCTGCTTCCCAGTTCATAGCCTAAAAACTTTGAAACCTAAATATGACAGATACTTTTAAGGGTCTTTTGCTGCTAATGAAAATAAAAATCAAAATAATTTCTGTAGAATCTGGGTAACTATGTTAAACATTTGATACTTATTAAAGTTTAAAGAAAGTATATCTAATATGAAAATCATAACTTTTAGATTTATTTCAAATGAATTAATCAAAAGTAGCTATATAGAGATGACATTATCAACCCCAATATTACAACTATTTTTTTCTATGATTCTCTGCTAACTTTTGATACTGCTTAAAATGTAAGTGACAATTTTGTTTGAACATTTTGACATTTTCATATGAGATCTAGAATATATTTTCAAACATTAAATGGAGGATTCTTTCATTTTGATAATATTTTACCTATCAAAATGTAATATTTAGGTAAATGTCGTATAAACTTTTAATTTTAGAACTTTTCTCTATCAATAATTACAGGTAACTTAGGGTTCTCTTTTTACAAATGTTCAAAGCTTCTTAAGGAATTAAGATATTAAAGCATTAAAGTATCACTATATATGAAAACAGTGTGGATCTTTTTCAACACGAATTAGATAGTAGAAGTGACAGTAATTCATATGACGAGACAGACAGACAGACAAAACATGAATGAGGCCAGAGATCAAAGTATATTTTAAAAAGTCCAGGAAAATGAGGTCACTGGGATTCTTCATGTCCAGCAGAGCAGGTCAGCACAGGACAGAGATGACTGAGAAACAGAAGAGGCTAAATAAGGGAATGAAATCAAGGAGAAAAAGGATAAAAGAAGAGTCAAAATGGGAAACAGAAACAGTGACTTAAAGGAAGCAGAGAAACATGCAGACAGAAATGGCCAAAACTTAGAAGAAATTTAAAAATTGACAGCAGGACAATAGTAACAAAACAATAAAAGAAAAACATTGAAATATTTGAAACAAATGAAAATCACTATAGGAAAATAGAACATTAGGTAAACCAAGCAAGCCACTGGCCTATGGAAAAGAAAACAAAGATAAAAACTAGTGGAATTTCTTTTACTGTTCATCATTAACATGGGAAAACTTCCTTTCTTCTAAATTTTGAATAAATGTTAATATTTCTCCTTTGCTTTGGGGTTTTGAAAAGCTACCTCTTAAAAAAACTTTTTGTTTTCCTCAGTTAAAAAGAAAAAAATAATCCTCATATTATAGAGTGTCTTGAATAAATATTGAGTATTGTTGGAGCAAAAGTGAAAAGATGTAATTTTCAAAATATCTTCAGCAACATGGGAATAGTTTCTCAGCTTTCTTGCCTATCTAATATGCTTCACACTCTCAGTAGGGCACAGGTGGAAAGATTTAAGAGGCTTTCCAGAATAAATCTGTAATATGCATTCTTACACCTGCCCTGGGGTTTAACCAACTGCTCAGCCAATAACATTTAATCTGTGCCTGGTGAACTAACAAAACAACTTGGGAAGATGGGGTTCCCAGTCCAAAAGGCCTGGTAAGCAGCTGGGGTACATGGCTATCTGCCCGTCTCTCTCAACAAATCCACGAACAAAGCAAGCTTACCTAATGTGATAGAAACTTATTTCAGGTCAAACTGTATGAAAGCAGAGTAAATACAGCAGAGCTTTCTTTATTCAGAAGGAAAAGGGAGAAAAAGAGGTGACTTCAGGAACTGGACAGAGGGCTTAGAATGAAAATAACTGCCTTTCCAGGGTCAGCAATTCTGACAAGGTCCTATTTATAAAGAACCTCATTGGTCTTCTGCAGCATTATTTATAGTCCTTTATAAAATGAATACCAATTAGGCAACCGGGTCTATAATCATATTTCCTCTTGCTTCATTTTATCACTATCTTAGAACTTGGCTAAGAGAGAGAAACAGAAGAAAAACATTTACCTTACACTGAGTTTATAATTTTGTGCTCTCTAAAGTTTATATTAAAATTTTATTTATAGTTGATATCCCTTCTGCCATTTTTAGCACCAGTCTCAAGGAAAAAAAAACAACAATATTTCATTAATGAGGCATTACTGTCTACCATAAAAATATCAAATCTCAAATTTATTTTATCCTAGAAAGAATCATGATAGAAACTGAAGTTAACCATTGCAACTTATTATGGGTTAATTAAGAAAAGGTAGGGGCGCCTGGGTGGCGCAGTCGGTTAAGCATCCGACTTCAGCCAGGTCACGATCTCGCGGTCCGGGAGTTCAAGCCCCGCGTCAGGCTCTGGGCTGATGGCTCGGAGCCTGGAGCCTGTTTCCGATTCTGTGTCTCCCTCTCTCTCTGCCCCTCCCCCGTTCATGCTCTGTCTCTCTCTGTCCCAAAAATAAATAAAAAACGTTGAAAAAAAAAATTTAAAAAAAAAAGAAAAGGTAAAAAAACAAACAAACAAAAAAACTTGTCAAACATTATAGAAATGGTATAAATTCTAATCATCATCTTGGTAGATCTACTGACAAATACAGAGAAATTAGTTTTCAAAAATATCAATGAGAACATCAAAAATGAGAACAACAAAACCTTAACTGAGCACTGACACCCTGTTAAATCCTTTAAAAAAAGTATTTCATGTAATCTACAAACTAACCTATCAGAAAGGTACTATTCACTATCCTCAGACTACAGTTTAAGCAACAGGATGAGACAGGTTATACAATTTGTCTGAAATCACACAGCTAATAAATTCAAATCAGGTCTGATTCCAAATCCCATATTCATAACCACTCTCCTGTATATTCCCATGGAAAATTCTGGGTAAATGTGCAAAAACTTCTTATTCAAGTTAAACTTTTAAACAACTGTCTGCATTTTAATTTTTCAAATTAAAGGGATTATAATATTAGGGACATGGACTTAATATCTGCTGTGATTTAAAGGGAGCTGGACAATTTTTGACCAAAAATTTATAATAAAGTGCTGAAGTCACTTGTTTGGCCTTATTACTACAGCAATAAACAATGACACTGCTTTATAAGCAAATGTGAAAAATATGTAGGCTAGCTCGAGAAACTGTTGCAGTATAAAATCACACAAAAAAAGGCAACTACTGAGCCAAGCATGATTAGCTATTTCTGAGATCTACCATTTTCTAGCTCTGAGATCTTGACCCAAGTTACTTAACCTTTCTCTGCTTCAGATTCTTCCCATATAATTTAATAACATTTAGCTTATAGGTTAAAAAAGATTAATATTTTGTAAATGTTAGTAAAAGTTAGCTTCTTCTTACAACTTTTATTTCTACTAAAAAAACAGCTCGAGCCCAACATTTTATATATTGTGGCTGATTGAATTATCTGCACACAAAGAACAGAACATTATTGTTACATTTAACTTGATTATCTGCATTAATACCAGAGAGGATAAGGGATGTTAATAATTCAAAATGGTAGGTAGTAGAAAGATTATTAATGAATGTCTCTGGAAGAATATTTTGTGGCTTGTATTTATATACTGCAGTCCTAGATGTCCTGGGGATTACCATCATGTAAAATAAAAGTGAGATGTTATCTACTGTATGATTTTGTTAATTCTTTGTGTTTTTTTTTTTTTTAGTACCAGGGAAATGGAAAAAAATTCTGATCAAACCTCTCATAAAAACATTTAATAACCTATACCATAAATTGGCAATCAAATATCCTAAATTTTGTTCTTTTTTATTCCTCATGCTACTTATTTTCCACATGCAATCTTTTCCATTACTTTGAAGGTAGGGAGTCTGTCTAAAGACTGATTATTTCCTTCTTGGCACTAGGGTCTCAATTCAGGTAGTGGCCACCTGTTAAATAATGGGGCCTTTTTATTGATTCCATGTTCAATTGTCTAAGATTTTTCCAGGTGTGGTTTACTCAAAGAAAATACAAATGGAGCACATTATCCAGTTGCTTAAACTTTTAAAGTAAAAATATGTGTTGAACAATACAGATCCAACTTGCTTACCAGATATTAAATAGTATTATATGGCTGTAATAATTTAGCAGTGAGGTACTGATACAGGAATAGACAGAAAAATCCTTGTAAAATGATGAAACTGACCCAAAAATATTTCTAAGCCCTTAGTATATGATAAAGGACATGTGTAATATCAGTGGGGAAAAACAAAGGATTATTCACTTGTGGAAGTTAGTAATATACAAAAAAAAAAAAGTTATGAGTAACCTAATATAATACACCAAATAATAATTTCCAGGTAGATTAAAGATGTAAATTAAAAATGAAAATAAAACCACAAAAATACTAGAGAAAGATATAACTAGGTATTTATATAATCCTGGGATTATAAAAATTTAAAGAATGATGCTGGGCCAAAAACATGAAGAGCAAGATTGGCAGATTTATAAATACACATTTAAAACTCCATGTTAAAAACAAAGCCAAAACAAAACAAAGCAAACCCCTCACAAACAAATTGTTAGGTAATGACAAACTAGTAAAAATATTTAAAACAAAAAATAATATCCTTAATATTTTTAATTTTTTTAATGTTGATTTTTGAGAGAGAGCGAGTGAGCATGAGTGGGGGGAGGGGCAGAGAGAGAGGGAGACACAGAATCTGAAGCAGACTCCAGGCTCTGAGCTGTTAGCACAGAGCCCGACGCGGGGCTCGAACCCACGAACTACAAGATCATTACCTGAGCCATTGTTGGACGGTCTGCTGACTGAGCCACCTAGGCGCCCCAAATTCCTTAATATTAAAGAGCTTTTGCAAAGCAGTAAGAAATATATAATCATATTAGACTATACACTTAATAAAAAAAAAAAGCCTTATACACTTAATAACCACCACCACAAGAATGATGAAATATAAATGGCCAGTTAACACATTTTTAAAAGTTCAACTTCATCAGTAAACAAAGAAATACAAAATAATACAAAGTAGAAACTGGCAAAGATTAATGTATCTATATCTGTTACCTATGATATATTACAACATACACATATGTGATACTTAGCATAAGGAGAAACCAGCCACTTCATACATTACTGGTACAGGTATAAATGATTTAACCTTCTGGAATGCAATCTAGCAAAGATGTTATCAAGACACACTTGAGCTGACAAAAATTACAATGATCTGGGGGAGGGAACTGTTTGAAAGGGGCATGAGGGAACTTTTGGGGGTGATGTAAATGTTCTAGGTCTTGTTTTGGTGGTGTTTACATGGGTATGTACGATTTTGAAAATTCATCAAAATTAACAAATAAGAACTATGCAATTTCTTGTTTGTAAATTATAAAAAAATACTTAACAGTTTCACTTCCTTTAACCTAAGGAGATAACAGTGGACTTACAAAATATATAACTATTGGATTATTCACTCATGAAAGACTCCTAATGAAAAATCAAATAAATTTTTCCATTCTTGAGAAAAGTGTAATATAGGTATAGACAAAAGGATTAATGATGATTCTCTGTAGGGTATGAAATTACTAATGATTTTTTATTTCCTGTCCTTTTTCAATGTTTTTTTATATACATTGCATTATAACCACAAAGTGGGTTATTTGAAAAATCAATATGACAATTAGTATTGATTTCATCTAATAATTTTCTAAAAGAAAATGATACAAATTAAACATTTTTGAAAACAATTTAAAAAATTTGTAAAAATTTTATTTTTAGAAATACAAACAACTCTGTACAAATTCTGCATCTTCTTTCACAAAATTTCACCTGGAACCTTAGTACTTGGGTTTTTCTACATCATTTAACTTTGAGATATGGTTAAAGTAATAGAACTTTTGTTCCTATTTTCTTGATTGCCTATGTATAATGGCCGCTTTCATTTTGTACTGGCTTGGTTGCTATCTGTAACTCCCACTATGAAATGATTTTTTTACTACAATGTGTTTAATCCCAAGGACCTTTGCTCCTTAAATCTTCTTCCCAATAGAAATGAACTACTTATGCCTACAAAGGCCTTTCTCTGTTTCAAAATGCTGTCAGCTATAAAAACCCCCAAAAAACAAAAAACAAAAAAAAGTTTCTGGAGACGGTCCAAGTCCACGATGTATGACTATATATTCCCAGCATAAAAAAGGTAATCTTGTCTACTCCCCTCCTCTTTCTCTATGGATGCTGAATTTACATTAGCTAAACTCTGGATTCAGAGTTATATAAAATTATATTCAGAGTTATTATAGTTATTATAAAAGCCTTCGGATTTTATAATCAGATTCAGCTAAAGAATCTGCTTTATAATACTTGTCTCCTTTTCTCAAAAGATTTTAAAATAGAACCATCATGCACAGCTAGCAAATTTAATGAATATATCCACATTCCTTCTAGGTTACAGACAACATAACTGAGGTAAATTAACATTTGCCTTTTATTTATATATTATTTTTCTTTGATATTATTACATCAAGACAACTGTATAACTAACAATTTGTCAATTTAATTTAGAGTGTTTACTGAGTAATTTGTCAGGCCTTACCAATATTACCCCAGTACCATGCACCCTTCTCCCTCTCTCACACCTAATATTTCCTGAGCATTTCCTTAGAGTCAGGAACTTTGTAACTTTAGAACCACTTTACACGAATTATCTCATTTAATTCTAATAATAACCCTGAGGTAGATATTGTTATTTCCACTTTACAGGTGAAGAAATTAAGGCTTGCAATAGAGGTTACTTGTTCAGGCAGTCTGATTTAACAGCTCATTGTATAATTAAAATATAATTCAATATGTAGGATTATACAGAGCCTCCATAGTGGTGCATTTCTTGAAAAGAATGTGAAAAGTATTCCAAAGATTAGAATGGACGATAAATGTGCTGTAACCAGCTCCAGAAGACAGATAGTATTATTTAGAATCAAAGGTCTTTGAAAGTCAAGTTGATTTCCCCCACCCCTCATTTTTATTACTTCATGTTAAAATCACTGTGCTAGAAATTGGTATTCTGGGGCTCTTAAGTGTGACCAAGAGCCTCACTATTTATTACTGTGTGATCTTGGGCAAATAACCTAACTTTCTGAGTCTAAGTTTCTTCATTTATAGAGTGGGAATAATACTGATTCTCTAGTGGAGCTGTAAGAAACAAACCCACCATAGCTGGTCCCTAACCTATGAGCCCTATGAGGGTTAAATGAGGGAAGATAGCATTAAGGTCCTAGCAGGATAGCTGAAATATATCACATGCAAATATCTGTTTCAAGAATAAATTGGTTGAGGGGGGTGCCTGGGTGGCTCGGTCGGTTAAGTGTCCGACTTTGGCTCAGGTCATGATCTCACAGTTTGTGAGTTCGAGCCCCGCATTGGGCTCTGTGCTGACAGCTCAGAGCCTGGAGCCTGCTGTGGATTCTGTGTCTCCCTCTCTCTCTGCCCCTCACCTGCTTGCACACATTCTCTTTCTCTCTCTCTGTCTCTCAAAAATAAATAAATCATTTAAAAATTTTAATAAAAAATAGAATGAATTGGTTGGATTCAGAACCACCTTTATCTCCTACTACCAGTAGAAGAATATGAACAAAAAGCATAAAAAGGATGTATATTTACTTTAAAGTCAAGTATAAGTGATTTCTACTGTCAGTTATTTTGCAAATCTTATTAATTAAGATGAATAACTGATAATTGGCTAAAAATATACTTAACAGCTGGTTATAAAAGAAATGATGAGATTGCACATTAAAAGTAACTGCAGACTTGCCAAAACTAAAATGTTTGTGAAAATGTAAACACTCCACAAGCAAAAAAAAAAAAAAAAAAAAAAAAAAAAAAAAAAAATCTAGACACAGATCCCACAGCCTTCACAAAATAATTCACAATGGATCATAGGCCAAAATAAATAAGGCACAGAGATGAAAAGTACGGCATGGGGAATATAGTCAATAATACTGTAATAACGTTGTATGGTGACAGATGGGAATTACACTTGTCCTGGTGAGTGCTGAGTAATGTAGAGAATTGTTGGATAAATGTCATACACCTGAAACTAATATAACACTGTATGTTAATTTTATTTCAATTAAAAAATGGATCATAGACCTAAATGCAATATGCAAAAGTGTAAAACTCCTAGAAGATAACATAGGAGAAAACCTAGATGACCTTGGCTATTAGATGCAACACCAAAGGCATGATCCATGAAACAAACAGTGGATTACCTGGATTTCATGGAAATTAAAAACTTCTGCTCTGTAGAAAACAGTACCAAGAGAATGAGAAAAGCCACAGACTGGGAGAAAATATTTACAAAAGACACACCTGAAGATACAAAGAACTCTGAAAACTCAATAAGAAGAAAATGAACAACTCGATTAAAAAGCGAGCAAAAAACCTTAGCAGACACCTCACAAAAGCAGGTACAGAGATGGCAAATAGCATGTGGAAAGATGATCAACATCATAGGTCATTGAGGAACTGCAAATTAAAAGAACAATGAAATACCACTCCACACCTGTCAGAAGGGTCAAAACCTAAAACACCGAGAACACCAAATTCCAGTAAGGAAGTGGAGCTATGGGGACTCTCATTCATTGCAGTGGGAAAGCAAAATGGTCAAGCCACTGTGGGTGATTGGCAGTTTCTTACAAAACTAAACATGCTCTTACCATATGATATAGCATTTATTCTCCTTGGTATTTGCCCTAAAACTTATGTCCATACAAAAACTTACACATGGATGTTTATAGCAGCTTTATTCATGCTTGCCAAAACTTGAAAGTAGATGAGATGTCCTTTAGTAGGTGAATGCATAAGTAAACTGTGCTACGTACAGACAAGGAATATCATTCAGCACTAAAAAAAGATCCATGAAGGCATGAAGTTCATGGACGAATCTTAAATGCATATTACTAAGTGAAAGGAGCCAACCCAAAAAAGCTGTATACTCTCTGATCCCAACTATATGACATTCTGGAAAAGGCAAAACTGTGCACACAGTAAAATCATCTATGGTTGCCAGCCTTAGTGGGAAGATGAGAGATGAATAAGCAGAACATAGAGAATTTTTAGGGCAATGAAACTATTCTGTATGGTACTATAATGGTGGCTACATGTCATTATACATTTGTCCAAACCCATAGAATATACATCACTGACAGTGAACCCTAATGTAAACTGTGGCCTTTAAGAGATAATGATGTGTGAATACAAGCTTTTCATTTGTAACAAATGTACCATTCCGGTGTGGGATATTGATAGTTGAGAGGGCTGTGTGTTGCAGGGAAGGGAGGGGGAGGATTACGGGAACTTTTTATAGTTTCTGCTCAATTTTGCTGTGAGTCTAAAGCTACTCTAAAAAGCCTATTATGAAACATTTCTGAAAAAGAAAAAAGAGCAGTTAAATGCCAGTTTGGAGTTGCTATGGGCATGGTAAGAATTATGTTGTAAGCAGGTCTCGGCCAATAGGCTGGCCAAATTTAATTAGAAAGCACTACTTTGGTACTCCTTGAGAACAAGGATCACAAACGGCAAAGTTGAATAAAGCTTCCCAGGACTTATAAAGTGGGTTATTATATCTAACAAAAAGAATCATCATGACACACACAATGACTAAAGATGCTTTAGTCCATCAGTTCTCAAACTGTGACTTGAGGATCGCTGTGTCTCTATTGTCAAAATTATTTTAGTATGAATATTAAAACATTGTCTTTTTTCATTTTCATTCTTATCCTTATGAATTCACGGTGGAATTTTTGAGAGAGTACATGATGTGTGGGATCAAAACAGAGTGAAGAAGAGGCGCCTGGGTGGCTCAGTCGGTTGAGCAACCAACTTCAGCTCAGGTCATGATCTCATGGTTTGTGAGTTCGAGCCCCGCATCGGGCTCTGTGCTGACAGCTCAGAGCTTGGAGCCTGCTTCTGATTCTCTGTCTCCCTCTCTCTCTGCCCCTCCCCCACTCATGCTCTGTCTCTGTCTCAGAAATAAACAAACATAAAAAAAATTTTTAAAAAAGACAGTGAAGAAGATATGAGAATCCGGCTGCTTCTGTTATGTCAGACATTGGGAGATATGCAAAAAAGAGGTAAATTAAAAAAAAAAAAGGTAAATCAATGGCACTTTTCTCACTAGATTTTCTCCTATGAAAATATAATGGTTCTTCATACAATTTTTATTTATGTTAACATGAAATGGGTTTATTATTATTTTTAAGTGATTTCATTCTTTAGTTTTAATTTCTAGTAAGGTAAATATCAATAGATATATTCCATACAAATCAAAGCTCTTTGGAGTCCTCACTAATTTTTATAATTAAAACCATTTTTTTTAATTTTTATTTACTTTTTGAGAGAGAGAGAGAGAGAGCATGAGTGGAGGAGGGGCAGAGAGAGAGGGAGACACAGAATCTGAAGCAGGCTCCAGGCTCTGAGCTGTCAGCATAGAGCCCGACGTGGGGCTTGAACTCACGGACTCTGATCATGACCTGAGCTGAAGTCGGACGCTCAACCAAATGAGCCACCCAGGTGCCCCAATTTTTAAGAGTATAAAGGGGTCCAGAGAAAAAAATGTGAGACCTGCTGTCTTGGCTAATGCTAAATGGGTAAAGAAGATCTCTTGCTTGGCTAATGTGAGTTTTCATTATTCTCACAGCATCTGTCCTTATACCTGTATTTGGGTTTGTCTACACTGACTTGTTATCCATGCTTGGCAAAGTCCTGATTGAATGAAGTGGAGACTATAATTACAATGTTCCTTTGTAGTCATTGTACCCTTCACTCAATACATGATAAACCTCATACAAATTACAGTATTTATTGTATATAAAAAGTATTTAAAGCTTTGCCAATGAAGTGAAGCTATGTCCTTTAACGGTATCTTATAATGAGGTCTGAATGGACCTAACAGTCAATACTTTCTTTTACATCTGCATTATTAAATTTTCACAGTTTTGAATACTCAGACAACTGGTTTTTATTGCTTCTATGCTATGCTAACTCCTGAAGAACACTTGAAAACTACCTCATGCTAAATCTGGTTCTCAAACTCTAATCTCTAGCACAAACAATGACTGATGGACAAAGTGATTTTTAATGCAAGCCAAGGTGCAGTAATAAAACTGAAAAACAAAAACAAAAAAAGAATCCAGATCCAAAAGTCCTAACCAATAAGATTATCTTAGAAGGATAATTTTTTCAGAACCAAGAACAAAACCATTTAAACCTGAGGATCTTGAAGAGTTATGATGAAATGTGTACTAGTTTTATTAAAAACAGAAGCAAACCAGACTGTGTATTTTTAAAAACTTTACAAAGGCAAAACATGTTTTTGGAAACGTTATTCTCTTTCAGTAAGTACTGCAAAGTACCTTAATTAATTCTTGAGATTCTAACAGCCCTAAAAGCAAGTCATAAAAATGATATTTGGGAGTATAGACTGGAATGACATTTTGGGAGGGCCATGAAAATATTTAGCAGAAGCCTAATATGCATACCCACTGACTAAGGAATTCCAGTTTTGGAAATTGATCTGGAGAAAACTGGCAATGATGAAGATACATGGATGTTCATTACAGTGTTGTGTATAATACATGTAAACTGGAGGGGTGCCTGGGTGGCTTAGTTGGTTAAGTGTCTGATTTTGGCTCAGGTCATGATCTCACAGTCCGTGAGTTCAAGCCCTGCATCGGGCTCTGTGCTGACAGTTCAGAGCCTGGAGCCTGCTCCGGATTCTCTGTCTCCCTCTCTCTCTCTGCCCCTCCCTCACTCATGCTCTGTCTCTCTCTGTCTCAAAAATAAACTTTAAAACAAATAAACAAAACATTAAATAAACAAAAAAAAAAAAACACTAAAAAAACAAACTGGAAAGAGCCTAAATATCCAAAAACATGGGGCTGATCAAGGAAACTGTGGTTTATTTTATAATGGCATACTATGTGGCCTAATACAAAAATATAAAAATTAATCATAAAATTATGTATGGCAAGGAAAAGTATTTACTTTTCTATATTTGCTATATATTGCTAAAAGCTGAAAGCAAGTTATAAGATTATAGCATTATATGATTTCATTTCTGCCTAAAATGTGCATGGGCATAAAAATATCTGGAAGTGTATAAATTAATGATATTTATTGTTGAGTTGGGGATCACAGGTGATTATTATTTACTTTTTTTGAGGTGTCCGTAATCTGGTTTTGGTATAGTGAACATCTTTTCTTTATATAGTAAAAATAATTATTCTCTAATTCTTAGAATACTGAATACTGTACGTACTATGAGAAAGTGGTGGAGGGGAGAGAGATGAGAAGAGGAGGGAGGAAGGCAGATAGACCTTTATATGGTTTATTATTTTATCATATATATTTGTTGCAAAGTATTAGGTTAATCTTAGATTAACCTGGAAAAACATTTGAATGGAACATAGTAGTAAATAGTTAAATGTTCACAAGATCACATTCTACTCTCATAGATTTAACTTTTCTCCTCTCCTTGGAATGCTGATTTTGTTCTGTAGGAGCAGGTGGCTTTCTTTTTTATGTCTCTCTTCTATCTTGTCAGAAACAGCTCTCACAAAACTTTTTTGGGAGCTAACCAAGCTTTATCTAACCAAACCCAAAATGGCATATGGACCTCATCCACATGGTCATATGAATCTGGTCGCTGATGATTCCTGCCATGTATCTAATGGTTTTATAAAACCCATGCTTGAAGAAAGATTCTATAGCTATAAGAGTGTGATGCTGTGGGAAGAAGGAATGTAGTGGCAAAGAGGCTACTTTAGCTGCTACACTGGAGTCTGGGAGCCATCACTGCCACCAAATACTGGCAGTATATATCCCAACAAAGGAAGAATCTTAATAATTTTGAGTGAAAAATTTCTATCATGCATTTCAGCTTAGATCTACTAATAACACTTCTTTAAATGCCTTGTTAGACAGTGAAATCTGGGAGTAATTATCAAACACCATATACAGTGTTTACAATAGAATCATATTTCTTTTCTTTTCCCCCTCCCACTGTTTTTTTTTTTTTTTTGCATAAAAAAGTAGAATGCTGCTGAATGGTACCCAAATGTCTGTTGTATACCATGCCAATACAGCAGCTTAGCCAAAAATGCGAACCGAAAGTTTGCCAAGTAAAAGAAAACATAACAAATTGGTAATGGTTTCTATCTTGACAGAAAATGAAAATGATCCCTCAATGTGTGGTCACTCATGCGGACACATAAAAATGTCTGAGAAGCAATCATTTTACCTCAGATAACAGACCTTGACAGTGTAGTACAGTACTGGCTGTCTTTCACTTCTTAGAAAAGCGGTAACCGTGACCTACAAAATAGTCTGGTAACCATGTAATTTATGCATAACACACATGCACATGCCATGCACTCATAATATTTGCCATAAATCACTTTTAATATAAGACTTCTTTTCTGAGTGGAATATACTTTATGAGTGATGGTCTAAATCACTAGAGACCTGATAAACTTGAACGGGTGTATTTATGAACAGACAGGATGTTGTTGCTTATCAGGTTACAAAATTTCAATAGTCTATATTGCAATAAAATAGTCCCATGTATTCTGTATGATTCTGTGTAGTGCCTTGAAACACTAAAGGTATTTTTTACTAGATGTTAGATAAAACAAATACAAAAAATGTGTAGGTACATAGTGTATAGTTCTGACTTTCTGTTTAGGAGACTGTAATTGAAAGTAGAAATGAACCCCCGGAAGACCTGGTAAGTCTTTAACATACTTACCCTTCCTTTTCCACTTAGTTTTGTTCCCCAAATGGAGAACTGGTCAACATCACTGACCAGCGATTTTACCATCTGGTAAAGTTCTCCCATTTGTTTACTTTCTAATGAGGATGTTAGAACATAGATTGTACTGTGAAATCACATCAAAAGCAAGAATGACAATTTTAAAAACACTGATTGACATCTGCAGCTAATGAGGAATTCACAGTGAGAGAATTCGGAACCAAGTGGCTCGGAAGAACCTTGGGAAGTTAAATGGTCTTGCCAAGTTAAAAGTAAATTTGAATCCTGTGTGTTATGAGTTTCAAATGAAATTTCTGGGTCTAAATTTGTTGGTGACTTTCCTGTTCAATAAAAAAGGACTTAAATGGCTTATAAAAAGGTTAAAAAAACTTATTGGGCATCAAACTGCTCTTACAAAACATCATCTTGATGAGTTAAGTGTAAATGAATCAGAAACACATGGATCATGTTTCCTTAAAAAATGCATATGGATTCAAAAATAAGGGGAAGAGGACTTGGCAAAACATTTTTTTGTGTGGTGGCTGAACCCAAAACATTTGAAAGATATTTTGAGACATTCAGGGAATCCAAAATAAAACTAAACCTGTCCAGTCATATAAAAAAACAGAAAATTCTTCTATGTAATGTGCATTTATCTCTAAGGGTCAGTCAACACTCACTGAGCCTTCACCTTTGGCACACAACTGTGGGAGGAGCCAGCTTCTGCCTTTAAGCAACTTTGCATTTAAGTATAAATAAGTACATATAAGTAATAGAAACCAATTAAAAGACTCTCAGGGTTAAAAAAAAAAGTGCATAACCTAGATCGTACAGAAATTATATTTTGAGAAATATATAAGCATTTCAGGGTCCTAGGGGAGGTAGGATTCATTCCATTCAAATCATCATCCCCTCAGTCCTTTTGATTAAAGTTGTATATAGTTGCAGAATCCTACTTGCTTAAATGTTTTCTTAATAAGTGTTTTTATGTCTTTTTAAATGTGTGTCCCAGCCCTCTTTCCTCCACCCTCTAGATTTGTGAGTGCTCAACAAATCTTGCTGACTGGTTTCCTGGAGGATGGGAGTGTTGAGCAGTTTTGAAATAGGAGAGAGATGCCGTCTGGCAGAGAGGAGTGAGGCTATGATTCTGGGTTGGGGTAATGGCACATGTGACAGTTCAGAGGCTCCAGAGGGTGAGTCATATGTGGGGGGTGACCCTTTGGCTTGCTTGCAGTAATGTGCTTGAGCCAGGGTGTAGTGGGAGGTGAGGGCAGTTAGGTGTGGGGAGTCCTAATATACTACATGTGAAGTCAACTGGAGGACAGAGGAGTGTGATAAGGGAAAGCACAATTCTTATTCCTTTTTTTTTTTCCTTTTTGCCAGTATAGGATAAAGTGTTAAGCACAGGACATGTACAAGTCATTAATTCCTTTATTTCTTATCAGTGTCTTAAAAAGCTGAAAAACAGCCAAAGAAAAAATAAGTTGACTGTGTATGATTGCTAGGATCCTGTAGGTCATAAATTTTAAGAGGAACTTAGTAGGATTATGAAATGTATTACTGAGTCCTAAAATGTTTGTGGGAAAGTGTAAAAAATAAATGATTTAGAATCTTTTGAGGCTGCTTTCTAGCTGTTTAATGTGACTCTTATCTTTTCTACAATATTAGAAAGTTATTTAGGACAGGGAGAGTATCATATATGTCTTGTATATTTTCCACTGGCTAGCACAATACTGGGAACACACCAAGCACTCAATAAATGCTTATGGAAGTGAAATGAAGTCAAAAGATGCTGAGGCTCTATAATGATGAAGGTGTGATTAAAGGTGAAGTCTGGGGGTGAGGGGAGAAGACGACATAGTGGAAATGTCCTAATATTCTAATAGTACCTCTGCTCTGAGCCTATTTGTTCATGGTTAATACAGAGAAATCAAAGCCCTTACCATCCTTCATCATCTTCTACTTCTGCTTCAGAAATGTCATTTTCAGGAGTTTCAGCAATTGCTTGAGTGAGTTTAGATTTAAACTGGTTCAGCAGCGCCAGGGTCTGAAATAATGATTACATGGCTAAGTTTTCTGATAAGGATAAATGTAATTTTAGAAGAGACACTGAAATTTGGTAGAAAAAATTTGAAACACTAAGACTTAGATGAATTTTTAATTTTGAAGGAAAATAACAAAACTCAAGCAGTGATTATTCTATAAACCTCGACAATGCCCTGTTTACGTTTGCACTGACATTTTCCCTCAGGCATATGTGACAGTTTCTGATTTGGGGAACATAAGTTTGCTTATATAGAAGACACTTAAACTTTAAAATGCATGCTTGTTAATGACTAATTTTTAAGGTCCACAAGACAAGGAGCTACTTCACTAAAATATGAGAAATCACAAAATAAAACACCAATAACAAATAGTATTTGTCATTGAACAAATTTCCAAAAATGTAAAAATATCAATGGCAAGGAAGGTAAAATGAATAAACACATTAACTGGTGGAAGATGGGTAAATTGGAGTGATATTTTAAAAAGCTATTTAAATTTGTCAAAACTTTAAGGTGATCATTCCCTTTGACTCAATCACTTCAATCCTGGGAATACATGAAGAAAAATAGTATGAAACAGAAAATGGCTTATGGAAAAGATGTACACTGCAGCCATATTCCTACAAATGGAAAAATGAAAACATGTTAATATCTATCAGTAATGAACTAGATATATTTTGTAAAAAGTAATGAATATAGTATTACATTGTTAAAAATTATATACAAGAGCATTACATTCTGTTGTTAAAGAAGTGGGACGTAAATACCATGTTCAGTAGATTTTTAAGAAAAGGGCATGATTTCTGTGGTTCTTGTTTGTCTCCCATGTCCTTTGCAGGTAACAAACAACAAGTGTCTATAGTTTTGTAATTAATACTCAGCTTACCTCCAGAATATGAGTAGAGAACAAAAGCTGGAAAAAATATTTTTATTCTACAGTTTAAAAAAGTAAATACTTGTGAAATGGGGTGAAGTACTACCTGTCCAAAAAAATCAAATGACTAATTAAGAGACTAGCACACTGAATTCAGTATTAAAATACTCATATTTCACAAGGAAACAGAGGTATGATAGTTCAGTATGTGAATAACAAGTACAATACGGCATCACAATAAATTGCTAGGCTCTGTAATTTATCTAAGAAATACCACTGAGACCACAGTTCATGGAAAAATTAAGAAGGTTTTGGTGGTCTAGAACTGAAGCTCAATAAAGACAGATGGTACAAGAAATAAAGGCAGTTACTGCTAGAAATGATAGTGAAAGTGCCTTATATACTTTATAAGTTCTGGAAATTTTAATGCCCACATGCACAACAGATGAAAATATACACATTACCATAGCGTCCACTTGGAAATGAGACAAGTTTTGGGGGAAACACTAAATTCCTACAGAATATCCTCACGGGCATTCAGAGGGCTCCTAGTGCATTGGGGTTAGGTATTTTGTCTGTTTTCAGAGTAGTAATTAAAAGATTAAGCTCTTCAAACAGTGTTAACAAAAAAAGAAGGCATCCCTTGTTTTTAAAACTTATTTGTTAAAAGAAAACCCTTTTGCTTACAAACTTTTCTTATATTTGCTTTATAATAAGGAAAAGTTTAATTTAGAAATATTAGAAAATAAGGAGAAGCAGAACAAAATTATCTATTATTCCATCACTAAGAATAACAAGTTTTGACATTTTGGTATATATCCTTCAAGGCTTTTTAGGTGTTTTTTATTTTTGTGTATGTGTACGAGCTTATATATCTATATATATGTGATATAAAATATATCTCTAAAAGTGTATTTCTGTGTCTATCTATAGCTTAAAAGTAAACCCCATTAATTTTTTTAATGGTGGACCTTTGTACACTTGGAAATGTCTTTTCCAAAAACATAAAGAAAAATGAAAACAAAGGAGACTTCTTAGTGGAATGAAATTTAAAAGCTTCCTAGAAAATTATGCTAGACCTAGATCTTTTTCCTTGAGTTTTGAAAGTGGCAAGGCAGTCTGTTTTTAGGGCCAATTAATGTGCTACTGGCATTTGCTCAAAGAAAGAGGACTGTAACAAAACATCCTCTTGGCCTTTCTTAGCTTCTCCTATATTTGTGATTGAACTTTTTCTAGCTGCGTTCTAAAGGCAGAAGACACTAGGCAGTAAAGCAAACGTCACAAAAATAATGGGGCACAACATATGGTGAAGAAGATAGGATTTGCATAGGGGCATTTCTGTTCAGCATCTCTAGGGGAGTGGGTCTTCTGAGGGAGTGAATGGCTAACTACTTACAGCATGGCTCTTCAACACAGTGAGAGTCTTCCTAGTAGGAGGAAACTGTTTTGAAGAGGTCCTGCCTTGGCAAACTTCATGCATGCATACCTACACAGAAGAGTCTCTTCAACTGGCCTCTACACCTCTAGTCCTGCTCTGGGTCCAGTATAGTCTCTATGCCACAGCCAGATTGGAGGAATCTTCCCAAAGTGCAAATGAGATTATGTCATCTCCTTCTTTCAATGGCTCCCCTCTGCCCTTAGGGTAAATATAAATTTCTTAGTATAGCTCAAAAGTGCCTTGCATGAGTTGGTTTCTGCTTCCCTCTCCAGCATCATCTTTCTTTTAGTTTGGTATAGTCCATACTTATCATCTTTCATAGTTCTTTGCAAAGAGATCCAACATTTCTTATATACTCTTCCTTTGTCTGGCCACCTGTCTCCTATTCAACTTTCAAAGTTCAACTGACCAATCATTTTCTCAGGGAGGCCTTCCTAGATTCTTAGTCCATGTTTAGTCCTACTGTTACACATTTACATAGTTCTCTATACTTAACCTGTCAGAATGCTCACCTTCTTTTATTGGCATTACTTGTTTAACTGGCTCTTTTCCCTAACAGCTCCAAGAGGACAGGGATGTGTCCACCTTGTTTAACACCAAATACAGTGATTAGTACACGGTAGGTTCTAAATAATTATTTGCTAGGAGGCAAAAAAGAAGAACGAATAAGAATGAAAAAATGATCCCTAGGGTATCTCTGGTAGTAAATTGACTGTAGTTGCTATTCAAAGGGCTTTGGACTCCATGAAATCAAGTTAATAATGTACTTTTTCTTAATTTCATTTGATGTGTCATTTCTTTTGAAAATTGCTCAAATTAGTTCTCTATAATTACAATTTCCTATACCTGATTTCTTACTGAACTTTCCCTATGGTTATTTTCATGGTAAGTACTGATGTATGATCCTTCTTTACCAGTAATTAGGTGCAATTTATAATATAGTCCCTGATTATATTAAGTTATTCAAATTATTCAAATACACTTGGGCTTTTTAATTTACTTTTATTTTGCCCATTTTATTTATACACCTAAAATAGCTTGTTCTCAAATATATATACATATATACACCAAAAACCACTTATTTTTGGTGCTGCCATATTTAGCCATATATATATACATGTATATGTATATGTGTATATGTATATATATGTACATACACACACACACACACATATATGTATATATGGCAGCACCAAAAATAAATGGTTTTTGCCTTCACCCTAGCTTTTCAATATGAAGGGTTGCTGGAGATTTATTTCGATTGCTAAGTGTTATATGGTGTGTACAATTGATTTTCAAATTGTTGAAATAGTTTTTTCTTATTTCTAACAATCTTATTCTTAAAGATTCAGAAATTACTTACAATAAGCAGAGTTCTGCAATATTATTTACAATATTGCCTTATTTACAGGCAGTGTACCACTTCAAGCAGAGTTGGCTAGTCAGCGTGTAAGATACTGTGCTAGGAGAGATCGCTTCATCATTTAATATGTGGTTTTGCAAGATTCCTATGCTTGATATGGGAGCACAAGGTTGAAACCTGAAAGTTTTAGGCTTTTTCCTATAATGTCTGGAAAGAACATGAATGGCCAAGGTCCTTGTCATCCCACCCTATACGAATATATCCTTTTTCATTTTTAAGAGGTAGTGCTTTCCCAATGTACAATCAAATTAGGCTCCATTAGCAGCAGTTAAAGACAATTAAAAGGCAATGAATTACATATGGATTTTGGTTTGTGACATTACCTGGTCTTCCCGGGAAGTTCCCTTCTTTGCCTGTTGCTTCCTCAGAGCTTCATACTTTTGCTTTTCTCTTCTGTATTCTGCAACAGCACCGTCAGGAGCAGTTTCTTCTTCTGAAGAATAATAGAATGTTCTTAGAATAAATAGTAAAAATGCTGGGTGGTTTCATATTAACATTTATGCTTATTACAGAAGATGAGGTCAAAACCTGGGATTGGTTCTCACCCATTTAAAAATCAAACCAATAAATGCCACCAGCTCCACAACTATTACCTACACTAGAAAGTGACTGGTGTTAATTTAGCAACCAATTTTATAAACATCTTCATTATATATTGTACTATTGTAGTTCTTACTTGTTTGACTATAAAATTAGCTATCTCACTTTAAAAATAATTAAGATTTTCCTAAAATTCAGCAATGCCATTTTACATTATTCTCCTGCCTTATATAATCTTCCAGTATTGGTTGATTTTCCAATTACCTACCACTTTTGTTCCCCAGTTAAAACAACAATAACAACAACAAATACACAAGTTCAATTTGATGTCATCATGAAAAATTAATATATCTAGCAAATAACTCAGGACGTAATCAGAAGCAGATAAAAATAATTGTTACTAAGTTAGAAATTAGAAAACCAATTTATAAATTTGATCCTGCAATAATTCCCTATGAAGATTAGTTAACATCTGGGTTTACAGAACAGAGTTTTGCCTAAAAAAAAAAAAATTTTTTTTTACATTAACTTACATGCACACAAATTAATGAAAATTTGTGACTTAAAACAAACACTCAACAACCTATCTCTTATTATTTTTGGCTGGTAAACCAAGAGGAGCTGATGTAATCAAGAATGCAAGTAATCTTTCTACTCAAATCTTGGTTTGCTGCTTGCTTTTTTGTTAGAGTTTTAAGAATGTTATTAACATGCAGTGTATTAACAATTAGCTATTTTGTTCAAGAGATTTTTTCTTTTTTTTTTGACTGTATCAACACTTTTATTTCACATCTTTTTAAAAAATAATTTATTTTATTTTACTTATTTATTTTTATTTTTTAACATTTATTTATTATTGAGAGACAGAGAGACAGAGCATGACCATGGGAGGGGCAGAGAGAGGAGACACAGAATCTGAAGGGGGCTCCAGGCTCCGAGCTGTCAGCACAGAGCCTGATGCGGGACTTGAACTCACAAACCAAGCAAGATCATGACCTGAGCCGAAGTCAGACGCCCAACTGACCGAGCCACCCAGGCTCCCCATTTTTTTAAATAATTTATTGTCAAGTTAGCGAACATAGAGTGTATATACAGTATAGTCTTGGCTTCAGGAATAGATACCCATGGTTCATCACTTACATACAACACCCAGTGCTCATCCCAACAAGTGCCTTGCTCAGTACTCATCACCCATTTTCCCTGTCCCTCCCCAACCCTCCACCCCCATCAGCTCTCAGTTTGTTTTACAGAGAACAAATTTAAGAGTCTCTTATAGTTTGCTTCCCTCTCTGTAACTTATTTTTCCTTCCCTTCTCCTATGGTATTCTGTTAAGTTTCTCAAATTCCACATGTGAGTGATAACAGGATAACTGTCTTTTTCTGACTGACTTATTTCACTTAGGATCATACACTCCAGTTCCATCCACGTTGTTGCAAACAGCAAGATTTCATTCTTTCTTTACCACCGAGTGGTATTCCATTGTGTTTGATTGTGTTTGTGTGTGTGTGTGTGTGTGTGTGTGTGTGTGTGTGTGTATACACACACACACACATCTTCTTTATCCATTCATCCGTTGATGGACATTTGGATTTTTTCCATAATTTGGCTATTGTTCATACCACTGCTATAAACATTGGGGTACATGTGCCCCTATGAATCAGTACTCTTGTGTCCTTTGGATAAATTACTAGTAGTGCTATTGCTGGGTTGTAGAGTAATTCTATTTTTAATTTTTTGAGGAACTTCCACACTGTTTTCCAGAGTGGCTCCACCAGTTTGCATTTCCACCAACAGTGCAAGAGGGTTCCCCTTTCTCCACATCCTCACCAACATCGGTTGTTTCCTGAGTTGTTAATTTTACCCACTCTGACTGGTATGAGGTGGTATCTCAAAGTGGTTTTGATTTGTATTTCCCTTACGATTACACTATTGAGCATCTTTTCATGTGTCTGTTGGTCATCTGGATGTCTTTGGAAAAGTGTCTACTCATATCTTCTGCCCATTTCTTCACTGGATAATTTGTTTTCCAGGTGTTGAGTTCGTTAAGTTCTTTGTAGATTTTTGATACTAACCCTTTATCTGATATGTCATTTGCAAACATTTCTCCCATTCTGTTGGTTGCCTTTTAGTTTTGTTGATTGTTTCCTTAGCTGTGCAGGAGCTTTTTACCTTGATGAAGTCCCAATAGTTCATTTTTGCTTTTATTTCCCTTGTCTTCGAAGACATGTAAGAAGATGCTGTGGGCAAGATCAAAGAAGTTGTTGCCTGTTTTCTAGGATTTTGATGGTTTTTGTGTTACATTTAGGTCTTTATCTATTTTGAATTTATTTTTGTGTATGGTGTAAGAAAGTGGTCCAGTTTCATTTTTCTGCATGTCACTGTCCAGTTTTCCTATCCATTTGATAAAGAGACTGTCTTTTTTCCACTGGATACTTTTTCCTGCTTTGTCAAAGATCATTTGGCCATACATTTGTAGGTCCATTTCTGGTTTGTCTATTCTATTCCATTGGTCTATGTGTCTCTTTTTGTGCCAATACCATACTGTCTTGATGATTACAGCTTTGTAATAGAGTGTGAAGTCCAGGATTGTGATGCCTCCAGGTTTGGTTTTCATTTTCAATATTACTTTGGCTATTCAGGGTCTTTTGTGGTTCCATACAAATTTTAGGATCATTTGTTCTAGCTCTGTGAATGCTGGTACTATTTTTATTGGGATTGCATTGGATGTATAGATTGCTTTTGGTAGTATCAACATTTTAACAATATTTGTTCTTATCTTCCCTGAGCATGAAATGTTCTTGCATTCGTTTCTGTCTTCTTTAATTTCTTTCATAAGCTTTCTCTAGTTTTCAGTGTACAGATTTTCTACCTATTTGGTTAGGTTTATTCCTAGGTATTTTATGATTCTTGGTACAATTTTAAATGGGATCTATTCCTTGATATCTCTTTCTGTTGCTTCATTATTGGTGTATAGAAATGCAACTGATAAGAGATTTTCTAACACAGTAACATTTGCTGCCCAAACCCAACTGTGTGAAAAATCTGGTCAACTCTTATATTTCCTAACTGACTATATCACATTACTATAAAGTACTTCTCTTTATAATATGATCAACTATGAATAATCACAGAACGTTAATTTTTCATTTTGACTTGCCAGTGGTATACTCTGAATAATTTCCTTAGTTTTATATTTCAGTTCACTAATTCTTTGTTTAGTTGTATCTAAGACATAAACTGTTTTAAGTTTTTTTTTTTTTTTTTTTAATATATTTTTTTTTTCAACGTTTATTTATTTTTGGGACAGAGAGAGACAGAGCATGAACGGGGGAGGGGCCGAGAGAGAGGGAGACACAGAATCGGAAACAGGCTCCAGGCTCCGAGCCATCAGCCCAGAGCCTGACGCGGGGCTCGAACTCACGGACCGCGAGATCGTGACCTGGCTGAAGTCGGACGCTTAACCGACTGCGCCACCCAGGCGCCCCTAAGTTTTTAGTTTTAAGACATAAACTGAGCCATTGATTTTAATAATTATATATGTATTTTTTAGATATTCTATTTTGTTCTTCAAATTCACCTGCTCTTTTGATAGCCTTAGTATTTTCTTTTTTTAGGTTTATTTATGTATTTTGAGAGAGAGAGAGAGAGAGAGAGAGAGAGAGAGAGAGAGAGAGAGGGGACGTGAGCAGGGGAGGGGCAGAGAGAGAGAAGGAGAGAGAGAATCCCAAGCAGGTTTTGTGCTGTCAGCATGGAGCCCAACGTGGGGCTCGATTTCATGAACCATGAGATCATGACCTGAGCCGAAATCCAGAGTCAGACACATAACCGACTAAGTAACCCAAGAGCCCCAGTGATAGCCTTAGTCTTTTATTATGATATTTCATGATTTAAAAATCTCTTTTAATTATTTAAAATACACTTTTTATATTGTATCTTTCAGATTCTTCTTGGGTATCTTTCTGTTATGTCTTCTTTCTCTCTTCTTAGGCTTATCATTTCTCTCTGTGTTTTCTAATTTTTGATTGTGAGTTTATCTTGAGCTAGAGCTTCATCTCCATCATGCTCCATAGGAATCCTAGGCACCGCAGGATTGTGTAAGAATTTCTACAGAGAACTTTCACATTTGTTTCTACCAGGCAATTTAGGGGTTCCATTGGTCTGAAGTCATTCTTTTTTAAATTAATTTCTTGGCTTAGGATTCCTGTACCATATAGCTAGTGTGTACTCAAACTTTGTAGCCATGCCTGGTAGAGGTTTAGAGTTTTGATTTTTTGTGAGACTCCTCCCACAGGTAGCTCTGAAAAATGATAAGCTTCATTGTGGCCTTCCCGACCAGGTGGACAGTTTTTCTAGTTCCCATTTCTCTTGACCCAAGGCCACATTGCTGTCCATGTCTTAGATAAAAACCCCACATTCTAGCTAGTAGAGCCTACATCTGGTTCCAATATGCCCCTGAGCAACTACAGTATCAGCTTGCCCACTTAATGCTCTGGTTACACCTCCCCTTTGTTTCTAGTACCCAGGGCTTTTCTTTTTTTCTTATCTTCTCTTTCTCTCTTTCAAGCTTAGCTAAGTATTTAAATTGGGCTTGATCATATTTTATCCAGTGTTTCTATATATTTGAAGAAGAAGCAAGTTCTGTGCTCAGTCCATGTTGCCAGAACAGGAAGTAGCACATTCATTTCTCATGTGCTTGAATCCCCCTGAATAAACAAAAATTGAATAAGTGACTGGATGATTTTAGTGACATAAAACTGGCTAATAAAATACATGAGGAGTTTGAAAAATTTAGTTTCTCTAAATACAGACTGTTCTTTTACTTTTCTTATAAATCTCAATATACAGTGGATGATAAATCATAAATAATAATGACATAGTATGATGACTATTTGTCATTAACTGAAATTTCTACAAAACATGCTGAAAAATAGGAATAAAGAATAGTGGGGAAAAAGAACATTTACTAAAGGCTATAGTTAGGCACCATGCTAAGATGCTTTGATTATGAAGTGTCTATAAACCATATGAGGAAACAGGAATTAGAATATGGTAAAGCTGGGATTTAAGCCCAGGTATGATACGAAAGGCCAACGCTGTGCCCTACTGAGTTCAATTAAAACTTCAATCCGGAGCCGGGGCGCCTGGGTGGTGCAGTCGGTTAAGCGTCCGACTTCAGCCAGGTCACGATCTCGCGGTCCGTGAGTTCGAGTTCGAGCCCCGCGTCAGGCTCTGGGCTGATGGCTCAGAGCCTGGAGCCTGTTTCCGATTCTGTGTCTCCCTCTCTCTCTGCCCCTCCCCTGTTCATGCTCTGTCTCTCTCTGTCCCAAATAAATAAATAAACGTTGAAAAAAAAAATTAAAAAAAAAAAAAACTTCAATCCGGAAAACAAAATTTTACTAAGTGTCTCTAACATGGTGGGCATTCTGAGAAATGCTATAAAAGATATTTAAAACATAAATGATAACAAGCTTTTCATTCTATAATGTAATGGAAAAGGTAAAATGAACGTAAGATAAAACATAAAAAATTCACATAAGATATGTGAAATAGTTAAGAAATCAAGTTACTGATTTTTAGTATCAACTTGCTGATTCCTTAGAGGGCTTAAAGCTTACCTATGTTGTAGTGTTAGAATAAAATATCTTTGCTGTCTCTGAGATAAAACTAGGTAATATACATGAAACGTTTTGGTGAGGAGAGTGTCCAACATCACGGTAGCCATCAGTTTAGTACTGGAGCATCAGTTTACTAGAGCACCAGAGCTGGAAGCTGCTTTGAGGATCTTCTCATCTAACTTCTCCCTTTATAGGTGAGGTAACCAATGTTAATGTAAGTGAAGTTACGCAGCCAGTCTCCCAGGGAGATCAGCAGCAGAGCCTGGGCTAAAACTTGTGTTCTGACTCTTAGTGAAGGTGACGATCTAAGTTAAGTACTGTACTTCAGTTCCTGCATGTTATAAAGAATGCCTCTAAGCCTTCCCCTAAGGGCTAGTCAGAAACTTAATCCTTGCTCCACTTGAATCTCTTTTGTGAAACCTTTTTGTTCTGAACATAAAGGAATGGTCAACTGCGGTTACTTAGATGAAGAACCAGTGGTATCCATCTACAAATCTCATTTTATAGATAGATAAGAGCTCATTCCGTCCCCTGTCTCAGGACTAGAGCTCAAGGAGCTAACAGCTCCAAGTAGCTGTACATTCATTGATTTTAAAAAAAAAAAGCTTATCAAATGATCAGAAACAGTGTCAGAAACTGTTAGTAAGGCTGCTTATAAATTATTTTAAATATATCTGGATCTTGTACTTCAAGGAAATTTTTGAAAAATTCCCATAATAAATGAAAACTTTTATACAAATAAAGGTAATATATTACTGCTAATAGTAAACAGCATTTGGAAACAAAAGGGGTAGACTTTAATGGATATAGAATATATCAATGCTGGTGATACCTAGTTGTATCTCATCATAGTTCCTGGAAGCTAAAAAAAATATGTTTTTTAATCAAATTTTATATACAGCCATTCTTAAATTAATTCTAGGAAATGTAACAGACTTGAATATAGCTAACATTTTAAGTACTCGCTATGTGCCAGATACCAGTACCTGAATTACTTGGTTAATCCTAATAACCGACCCAATGAAGGAGGCATACTGTTAGCCTTATTTTGCTGATAAGGAAACTAAGGTAGTAAGAGGTTAAATAACTTATGTAAGGGACTATAAACATGAGAATATAAACCCACGTAGTCTGGCTCTAAATGACAAGTTCTTAACCAGCTTGGTTATTTCTTCTTCATGTTTGACGTACAAGAAAACATAGAAAATACTCCAATTTGACACAAAAAGTCATCAGGTCACCAGTTGGATGTGTCCGATGAAATAAAATCCTGCCAAAAAAAGGTTCTAAATTCCTCTCAGACCATAATAAATGGGAAGTACAGTCTGCCAAACAGTGGGTTTATGTAAATAATTTCCACCTAAGAAGAATCCTTTATGGCTTTTTCTTGATAATCCTTAATTAATCATATTTTCCCCTCATTTCAGCCTTCAAACAATTTAAACACTATATCATAACCGCTTCTTTTTCTGTATTGCCCCTTGGCTACAAACACACATGCCAGGAATTGTCCCCTTTTTGGAGTCTAGCATATGTCTTGCATAAAGCATGGACTCAATAAATAGTAGCTGAATGGACAAATGAACAATTTGATCCTCTTTAGGTCTTAAGTTCCCAGTGTCCCTAGTTGCCTTATTGCTCTTGCACGACGGAAAGGCTCCCTGAGGGGTTTGTAGTGTGTTAGGACCCCTAGCATACAAATACTTTTTCAATAGATAGTTGTTGAACTAAGTTGAGTTACAGATAAATAATTTCTCACATGTATTAAATAGACATAAGAGGAGTACAAGTCAACTTTAAGGTAGTTACCTCTGACTAAGGTCCCTGAACACTGAGCTTTCTGTGTAGAATCTGTGTTAAGAGTTGTACCCATTCACTGAAGCTTTACCATCTGCTTGAGGAGCTACTGGGGATGAACTGTATATCCTGCCCCCAGCCAGAATGCCTATTTTTTGGTTTGTTTTATTAGGAAAATCCATTATGAAAAGGACAGTAATGGGGGTATTCTGTGACATTAAGGTGAGGGCCTACATATAGTATATTTTTTATTATCACTTTTCATAATTATAATCCATAGTACTTATTGAATAACAAGAGGTTAGATTTGTACTAATTATGTTTTAAAGATAATTAAAGGTTACTTAGATGATGTCTTTGAAAAGTGAATAAGAAGAAAAGTGGTCTCTCTTCAAATGAAACTACCCAAATGAAAATTATTCAGAATCAAGAATTTACAAAGATTAGACAGAATTTAGGGGAAGACTAGCTAAAAGTCTAGTGTCTTTCTGTACTGTGAGCTAAAATAAAAAATCTATGATTTATTCATTTTATTTAACTACTTTTTATTTTCAGCATATTTTTTGTGTTACAAATTGAACAATACTGGCTCCATCTGGTGGTCAAAATAAGCCTATAGTTTCATAAAGATAAGTCAAAGTGGTTGAATAATTCAGGGACATCACCTGAAGTATCCTTGAACACCGAACACTGACATATGCTTCAACACTGAACAGTGATTAAATGGAATTCAGTCTCCATTTAGACAAAGTTTTTATTTTTCTTTCCCTGTTGTTCATCCTAATTTCAATGCTTCATGTTATTTTAGGCTTAAAATAATCCTCAAAATAAAGTAATACACAATATTTTCTAGTAGCTGTGTTTTTCTACTAGCTGATTCGAGAAATGTGAAGGTAACAAGTTATAATCCAATTAAATTAATCCAGATTTTCAAACTGTATTCCATTCTGGAATATAAATACAAAATGCTGATTTTCAGCCTGCATTTTCCATTAAACATTTCTTTTTTTAATGTTTATTTATTTGTTTTGAGAGAGAGGACAAGCATGTATGGGGGAGGAGCAGAGAGAAAGGGAGAGAGAGAATCCCACATAGGCTCCCTGCTGTCAGTGCAGTTTGATGTGGGGCTCAATCTCACAAATGGTGAGATCATGACCTGAGCTGAAAGCAAGAGTCAGAGGCTCAACTGAGCCACCCAGGCACCCCCACTCCATTAACATTTCTAACAGGGGTAGCCTATGAATAAATGGAAGTTCATATCTAGCGGTTCTGTATACTTATAGTCTACTGGCTACTTAATCTTGATTTTTTTGAAAGAGAGTGAGAGTGCAAGCAGGGAAGGAGCGGAGGGAGAGAGAAATCCTGAGCAGACTCCACTCCCAGCACAGAGCACGACTTGGGGCTCAGTCTCACAACTGTGAGATCATGACCTGACCGAAATCAAGACTCAGATGCTTAACCTTATGAGTGACCCAAGCACCCCTACTAAATCTTAATTTTTAAATTCAGTACAAAAGGAATATGTCCAGTATCACAACACAAAATATTAGTACTATGAAGTTTTTAGGCAGCAATAACCAGCTCCTTTACAGATGAAAAAACTGAGGTTCAGAGAGGTCAAATGATTGTGTTAAGCTTGGAATATCAGAAACCAGATTTTCTGATCACTCAATGTTGTTTCCTCTCTCTCTATACTACTATGTGTACTTTCTTTTTGGAATGTGTAATCACCACAGATGTATTTCATTATAATCTAATAGTCACTTTGAAATTATATACCTTTATACTATAGTGTGACCATTTATAAAATGGCATGAATCTCCAATATAGATTTAATTCTCTAATTAGGAGTCTTTTGGTTTTGGTTTCGTTTTTTAGAGACAGAGAGTGTGAGCAGGGGAGAGGAGGAGAGGGAGAATCCCAACCAGGCTCCATGCTCAGCACAGACCCCAACATGGGGCTTGATCCCACAACCTTGGGACTCATGACCAGAGCTGAAATCAAGAGTCAGATGCTCAACTGACTAAGCCACTCAGGCACCCCTCTAATTAGGAGTCTTCTTAATTTTAATTTTTGTTATTTTACCTTAAGATATTAGAATCTTTAGGGGCACCTGGGTGGCTCAGTTGGTTGAGCCTCCAACTTTGGCTCAGGTCATGATCTCACAGTTCCTGAGTTCGAGCCCCACATCAGGCTCTGCTGACAGCTCAGAGCCTGGAGCCTGCTTTGAGTTCTGTGTCTCCCTTTCTCTCTGCCCCTCTCCTGCTCACACTCTATCTCTCTCCATCTCTCAAAAAGAAATAAACTTTAAAAAAAATTTAAAAAAAAGATACTAGAATTTTTTTTACGTTTATTTGTTTTTGAGAGAGAGAGACAGAGCACGAGCTGGGGAAGGGCAGAGAGAGAGAGGGAGACACAGAATCCAAAGCAGGCTCCAGGCTCTGAGCTGTCAGCACAGACCCCAGTGTGGGGCTTGAACCCATGATCTGTGAGATCATGACCCTGAGCCGAAGTCGGAAGCTTAACTGACTGAGCCACCCAGTGCCCCAAGAAATTCGAATCTTTAAAATTAAATTAAGTTTTTAAAAGTTTATTTATTTATTTGAGAGAGAAAGAGAGAGTGTGAGTGGGAAAGGGCAGAGAGGAAGAGAGGGAGACTATCAAGCTGGCTCGACGCTCTGCACTGAGCCCCACATGGGCTGAGAGATTATGAGACCATGAAATCATGACCTGAACTGAAATCAAGAGTTGGTCACGTAACCGACTGGGCCACCCAGGTACCGAAGATATTAGAAAATTTTGAAAACTTGTTTTAATGCCCCAGTGCTATCCAAATACAAAATTTTACCTTTTATTTCCCTAAGTGTATTGCTTTGTTGAGGTTTTTTTTTTTTTAATTTTTTTTTAATGTTTATTATTTTTGAGACACAGAGAGACACAGCATGAATGGGGGAGGAGCAGAGAGAGGGAGACAAAGAATCCAAAGCAGTCAGGGTCCAGGCTCTGAACTGTCAGCACAGAACACAATGTGGGGCTCAAACTTATGAACGGAGACATCATGACCTGAGCAGAAGTTGGACGCTTAACCGATTCATCCATCCAGGTGGCCTTGCTTTGTTGAGTTTATAATTCAAATAGCAGTCATGTTGGTAATAACTTACATAATAACACATAAATTAGTTACCACCAAATATTAAACTAAAAATCAATTCAAATGAATTAAATGAACTTATTAACAAATTAAGAGGTGAAGAGAGCTCTTACCAGTAAAGACAGGTTCTGAACACTAAAAACATAAAATTGTGAGCTTAATTGTCTTATCTTCTACTAATACTTCTTTTATTACACTGATAAGCTTTTTATCTGATGTTTCTCCATTTTTCTTAATAATGATCACAAAAAACAATTATAAAATGATTACTGAGAATTATTGAGGGACACGAAAGGCTTTTCTTCTGGGGGTTCCAGCTTTCCACCCGTCAGCTCTAGTGTGTTGTTTCTGTTAAAATTTACCTCATTCTTCCTCAGCTGGACCCCAGTACTAGCACAAAGATTGATTGATTTTTGTCCCCAGGTCTCTCAACAGAGCACACTTTGTACATCTCCAGATGGTGTGACCCACAATTCTTGCATTTTGATGGCCATTTTGATAATATCCCTATGTTGCACTGTCATTCTGGATATGGAAACTACAAATTTTATACTCTTTGTTGTAGCAAGAAGAAAAAAAAATACAAAATTCTTCAAGATAAAAAGATTTCATGAAACCAGTCAGGGAGGATACTAAAGAAAGCACTGCTGTCTACAATTGCCCAAGGCTGGGATTACCCCTAGCAAATTAAACACTGCAGAATATCTACATTTCCAATAGCACTTAAAGGAGGGTTCTATTGTTTTGTAGTAAATTCATGAGGTACTTTCCCTGAGTAGTTACAAGAGTTTACAGACCAGTTCAAAATAATCCTTAAATACTTGCATGTGTGGTTCGGCATGGGATTTTTTTTATCCCCTATGTGACTAAGGAAACTGAAGCAATAAAATGACCTCTAAAATACAAGTTAGGACCACTGCTACTAGCACTCCTACCACTTTTGAGGCCCTAGCATGTCTGAGATATAAGGCTAAAAAATCTGAGCCTGCTTTCTCACTTAATTCTGGAACAACAGAAGAGG
Source organism: Lynx canadensis (assembly GCF_007474595.2). Classification (NCBI taxonomy): domain Eukaryota; kingdom Metazoa; phylum Chordata; class Mammalia; order Carnivora; family Felidae; genus Lynx; species Lynx canadensis. The sequence goes on along the minus strand of NC_044303.2, from coordinate 132,374,282 downwards.
TATTATCATCTCTATTTTATGCTTGAGGAAACAGAGGTTCAGAGAGGTTAAGTATCTTGCCCAAGGTTATATGGCTAATAAATGATAGACCAAGGATTTGAAATCAGAGCTGTCAGACTCAAAGCCCATTGCTGTTTTTATTCTATTACACGGCGAGCAGTTATGGGAAAGGAGGGGGGCACTAGTGCCTATGGGAGTGAGTGAATCATAGACGGTTCCTGACATTAAGGAGCTCATAGGCTGGAAAAGGGATAAGATATATCTTTAACCGTGTGGTGGTACAAATGACATAAGAGAGGTCCTGATAAAGTACTTATGCAATTCATGCAGGGATGACAGAGGGAAAGTTGAGAGGAGGAAGTGGCAGCATAACTGGGCCTTGTAGGAGAAATAAGATTTAGCCACAGCAGGTAGAAGAGACATCACTACCAAAGCAGGAAGGCAACGTAGTGCAGGATGCACAAGAGGATGAGGAAAAATGTTCTCTGAAAGTGAAGAACGGGGGAATAAGATGAGAATAAGGAAAATAAGATAAAAATCTGATCATGCACATACTTTTTTTTGGTAAGCAATAGAGCAGCCATAATACATATCTTGCAGGTCTATACTGAAAGGAAATCATTTACAAGTATTTATGAGCCTTTTGTAAAACTAAATGAAGTGGGTTGAACACCCTAGATTGATATGTTGTTTGAACTCATTTCTAAAAAAAAAAAAAAAAAAAAATTAAAGAGTATTTTCTTATTATGATACTAGTTTGAGTTAGTTGATAAAACAGAGGATAGAGTTCCAAGTTTCCTCATGCCTACACTTCTGTTAATGAAAACAATGCCCGCCTCAGTAGTTCAGTGAACAAGAGGACAAAGGCAAATAAGTAAGAGAGAGACAGAGAGAGACTGACTCCCAAAATCTCATTGGGATTTTCCCCTAATTAGTTTAGGAAGGAACTCTGAAAAATACCCTGATAAATTACTTTTCTATATTTATCAGAATATTCTAATTTAAATGTGAAAATGTGCAATTACTTAAAAGCAACCATGCCCAGTTGTTTCTGGCTGTACTTTTTACCTGTAATTCTGAATTTGCTAAAGAATAAGCACTACCTAGGATACCTGTCTGGCTCAGTTGGTGGATCACATGACTCTTGATCTCAGGTTGTGAGTTTGAGCTCCATGTTGGGTGTAGAGACTGCTTAAAAAAAATAAATCTTAAAAAAAAAAAGAAAAAGAAGAAGCACTACCTGCTGGCATACTGGTAGGATGGTAAATGTTCTGCCACTCTTATCACCTATCTGTAGAACACTTGTACAAATAAGGTTTTCCGAAAAATGTGCCAGTCAGTATTCTAAGTGCCCCTGTCTCAGCCTTTTTGAACCTGCCTACACCATATTCTCTACTACTTGGTACAACTAATTCTGGCCTCAGATTTCACCCCTCTACCTCAATCCTCATCTTAAATGTTATCTCTAACAGCTAAATTTTGAGATGAGGTGAGGGAAGGACAAAGGTCATCACGTTATACTTCATCTGAAGTAGACCTGTGTTCAGATATGCTTTCTGGAACTTGAGGCTGGAGTGTGAGTGGATGGGGGGGTCACCTTTCTCAGTCTTACTGGTAATGCTGTGAACTGTAGGCCAGCCCTCAGCTGAGCCAGTTGATTCTGGCTTCCAGCTAACAGGTCATTTTGCTTGTGGCTTATTTTACTTTATTTTTTAAGGAAACAATGAATTGCAGTTGTAGAGTGGAAAGAATATTGGACAGAAGTTCTGGACTCCTCAAATTGTTTCATTTAGGATGAGTATAAATGTTTTTAATGCTTAGGCTTCTTCGTTTGCAAAATGAGAACTATAATACTTGTTCAATCTACTTCTAAGGACTGTTACAGAACTAAATGTAATGAGGCCTGTGACAAGACTTCGTAAACTGGTCATGTTCTACAAATATGAGGTATTATTATTTGGCACTGAAAATAGGGCACCATATTTTATGTCTATAAGCTACTTTACTAGCTATGGCTCCCTTCAAAAGATTAAATCTCATTTGAAGAAGCAAGGAGTAGATATAATAGTTTTCACTTTATTAGCCTATTTGTTTTGTTTTTTAACGTTTATTTATTTTAAGAGAGAGAGAGAGACAGACAGAAAGACAGAGTGCGATCAGGGGAGGGGCAGAAAGAGAGAGGGAGACACAGATCCGAAGCAAGCTCCAGGCTCTGAGCTTTCAGCACACAGCCCGACACGGGGCTCAAACCCACGAACTGTGAGATCATGACGGAGCCGAAGTCGGATGCTTAACCAACTGAGCCACCCAGGCGCCTCATTAACATATTTGTTTGAATAACAAATATTTCTGTATATTAAATCATATTTTCAAAGCACCAGTAATATTTACAGTGGAAGAAATGTGGAAATCCTTTTGTGAAGCAAATTATCAAAACAATTGAGTTATATTTCCATAAATTTAGATGTTCAAATGTACATTCTTATCATGAGGCTTACCTATAATTTTGAATTTGCTTAAGAATAAGCCCTATCTGGGGATTCTGTCTGGCTCAGTTGGTGGAGCATGCGACTCTTGACCTTGGGGTTGTGAGTCTGAGCCCCACGTTGGGTGTAGCGATTACTTAAAAAAAATAAAATCTTAAAAAAGAAAAAACGAAGCACCATCTGCTGGCATACTGGTAGGATGAAACATGGAACACTTGTACAATAGGGCTCTCCATGTGCCAGTGGAGTATTCTAAGTGTTTATGCAGAATAACTCATTTAAATACAACAGGAAGGGAACTGTCCCTGAAAGTCCTAACCTTCTGAAAAAAGCTGAAGTTTGGAAAAGTATATGATGAATGAATACCTGTGAGCTCCGGCTGACATGAGTACCAAAAGCAGACCCAAGAATGGGAGTTCCTAGAGGGCAGGAACTTTTTTGTTTTCACCATTTTATGTCTAGAGAATTTGAACAGTGTCGTAAATTTTCAGAGTCTTGAAAGAGATTATTTAAATGAGTTAATTAAGATATTTTTTAAAAAGGAAGACGATTTTTGAGAGTGAAGTGGATTTCTAGAGAAGTAATTGGAAGAGAGAGTGGGAGAAAGTAGGGACAAAGCAGGGTAGTCGAATAACTGGCCTTCCTTGTCCCGAACCTTGAAAAGCTGCAGTCATCAAGTGCCACCTTAGCCTTAATGTCTCCCCACATTGCTTTTCTAAGTAATTTTATTTATTTATTTATTTATTTATTTATTATTCATTCATTCATTCATTCATTGAGAGAGAGAGAGAGAAGAGCGCACGAGTGGGGTAGGGAGGAGAGGGGCAGAAAGAGAGGGAGAGAATTTAAGCAGGCTCCACGCCCAGCACAGAGCCCTACACAGATCTCACGGACTGTGAGATCATGACCTAAGCTGAAGTCAAGAGTCAGACCTTAACTAACTGAGCCACCCAGGCAACGCCTCTAAACATTTTCTATGTGGTACTGGCAGCCAAAACATGATCAGGAACCAATAGAAATACATTAGAGGATATATTAACTAAGTTAGTCTCTGAACTCTATATTACAAAAAAAACACATGTGCTAGGGAAAAGAAAAAAAATTATTTTTTAAAGTGCCTGAGCTTTGGAATGGCATTAATTAATCTTTTAATAAAGAAGGATATTTGGCTTATTGTCTTATTAATTTCATAAGCTAAAATCGTTACACTAAAGCAATCTTATATTTTTTTCTTGGTGAAGTGAAAAATTTCTCACCCTCTTATTTTGGATTAGAACATAATTAGAGACACATTCTCACTGATTAGTTTTTTAAAAAAACCTTTGGCTTAGTCACAAAACAAGCCAACACATTGAATGGACTGGGTTCAATATTTTGAGTTAGCAACTTCACATTCTATTCTCAGCTTCGTCACTCACTGGAGTGAAGGCTTTAGTTGGCTTCAACAAATGCTTTGTCTTTATTTTCTTAGATGGTAAATTCAGTGTTAATTACTATTTCCTTAAGGCATTTAAGGTAGTGAATTAATTAGTATGATACACTGTTAAACTATCCAAAACAGTAAAAGTATGAATAATAGAAAAATAAGCAAGCCAACCTTGAGAAATATTTCTGAGAAACTGAGTTGACTGGATTCTATCCCAGTAGTCTGCCTAGCATCTTCACAAGATACACAGACCAGCAAAGTCCTGGTTGTGGTAGAGTAAATAGTGCAACCATTTTCTCTTCAACTACAATCAATCAGTAAGAAAAAACATAATTATTCTTCTATATATGCCTCATATGGCAACTTATCATGGTGTGGAATAAGTGTAAGGGACTTCTCTGTGGGTTTTAAGGAAGGGAGAGTACAGAGGATTTATTTTTGATGTTGTTTTTTTATCACTGACTCAAGCCAGTCTCCTCACGTCACAGTAATACTGCAACTAAGATATTAAAACAAACAAACAAACAAAACACAGAAAAAAGTGGTGAAAGGAAACTGATGCTAATTCTTGGTTGGCTTATCTGAAAGGAGACCAAGTGTAAGGTTGATTCTAGAGGGAAATATAGTAATACAGTGTCTAATATACACTGCCAAATAATAACAATAAAAATATAGACTTACATAGTATAATAAAACTTTTATTCTTTCTTAGGTGTTCCAAGAGTAAATAGATGTTTTGTCGGTAAGCCTAAATGGTTATAGTAAAGGGAGAGGGTAAAAATGGCGCATGAAAAATTCCTATCCTTCCCACTCTCTGTTCACACTCAAAACTTGCAAGATAAGCAAAGGTGCCATGCGTTCTTTTATCTCCATGCATTTGCATGCACTGTATCCTCTGTCTGGAATGCATTCATTCAACTAACTACTCACCTGAACCAGTAGCTTCAAATTTGTTAAAAGTGAGAGGTTTCTAGTGTACAAAATGACCCACTCGAGAGGGTGACAAGAAAATGTTAGAATGCTATTTTATCTATCTATCTATCTCTATGGTAATACATTTATTCTTTATCTATTTATTTTTAAAGTAAGCTTTACGCCCAGCATGGGGCTTGAACTCATGACCCTGAGATCAAGAGGCTCTACCAACGGCACCCCAAGAATGCTATTGTATTAAACTATTATTTTTTGTGTATGTTATATATAGTAAGTATAATGTTCAGTAATCTCTACAAATGAGTCATAATACACTTAAAATTTATTTTATAACCCAAATGTCCATCAGTTGACAAAGAGATAAACAACATGTGGTATAGCTATAAAAGGGAATATCATTTATCCATAATGGGAATGAAGTATTTGATACATCCTACAACACAGAAGAACACTGAAAATATGCTAAGTGAAGAAGCCAATCACATTCATATGAATGTCTATAACATAGAAATCTATAGAGGCATAAAGGAGATTAGTGGTTACCCAGGGCTGGGGGAGGGAAGGCAGAGTCTATAGCAGGAGACAGTAAAGGGTATAGTGTCTCCTTCTGAGATAATGAAAATGTTCTAAAATTGACTGTGCTGATAGTTTGAAGATACCTAATGAATATAGCAAAAGTCATTGAATCAACTACTTTAAATGGGTGAATTGTACAGTATGTGAACTCTATCTAAATAAAACTCTTAAAAATAAAATAAAAAACTTTATGGTGTCAGTGCAATAAAACATTTTGGAGACCAATGGTCTAAATAACTGATGAGTCTACTTGGGTTTGTGTATCTAGAGAGGTAATGCGCCATCTAGATTTAATTGCCTTGCTTTTGTTCCCTCAAACCTTCAGGAGAATATATACCATGTTGTATTTTTTTTTTTTTTTATGTTTTTATTTATTTTTGAGCAGAAGAGAGCATGAGCAGGGGAGGGGCAGAGAGAGAGGGAGACGCAGAATCTGAAGCAGGCTCCAGGCTCTGAGCTGTCAGCACAGAGCCCAACGCAGGACTCGAATTCACAGTCTGCGAGATTATGACCTGAGCTGAAGTCGGACGCTTAACCGGACTGAGCCACCCAGGCGCCCAACCATGTTGTATTAATGACTGGTAGGTTGTCTCTTTCACCTGCTAAATAGAAACCTTGTATCCTCACTCCCATCATGGACTAAATAATTTTCAGGTGGCTTAAGCAATTAAAATAAAAGTAAAAAAATAAAATACAATCCAGGAAGATATAGGTGAATTTTGAAACATCATGACCTGATATCGGGGAGCTTCAGAAAGTACTGACACCTGGGTTTTCACTTCCTGAGCTTTGGAATTTCCAGATGATTCTAATGTACAGAAAAGCTTGGGAACCACTGGTCTAGTGATGAAGGAGAGATCAGAAAGCCATTTAGAGAAAGGACCTTTAAACGGCAACTTGAATACTGAGGCATATTCATCACATAAGAAGGCATTCCAGGAAGTTGTGACAGCGAGAGCTGAGGTGGGAAATAGCTGAGGTGAGCTTGGTGTGTGGAAAGGTTTAGCCTATATGGAGCATACAATCCTGAGAGATGAGACTAGTGTGGCAGGCAAAGTTTAGCCACGTGGGCCTTGTATGGCATGCAAAGGATTCATCCTGTAGGAAATGAGATGCCATTAAATAATTTTATGAAGGGGATTGACACATGATCAAGTTTGTGTTTAAGAAAAGCCACACACAGAATGTATTGCAGGATCTGAGATTAGCGACAGGATCTGTTGGCAGCCTGTTAGCAGGTTGTTAAAATAGCCCAACAGAAAAATTGTGGCTAAATGGTCACGGTTAGGTCATGAGACACAGGCTAGAAACCTGTTAGGAAAGGGGGTGGAGTTTGTAAGAAAAATGTACAGAGAACAGATTTGTTTTGAGGATACTGTAGTCTTTTCACTTCTAAATCTAATTCCATTCACTCAGAAAATATGCAACACTAATCCCTCATTGACACATGATGAATGATTTTTTTTCTAAAAATACATCTAGGTCTCTACACAATAAAACAGTATCCAAAATAATTTTCCAAGGTCTTGGATTTCACAATTCATTTTAGGAAGTCTTAGGAATTTTTTATTTTTTAAGTAAGATAATAAATTTTCCTGAGGTTGTAATTTCTACATTTCCAGGTGTTCTTTAAAAGAAAATTACATTTGAAAGAAAAACTAAAAAACACCAACTAAATAAAATTAAAGCTCTTTTGTAAGGTACTATGAGCTCTGAAGATTTGATAAGTCTTCCCAATCAGAAAGGTCCTTGACCACATTAAAGCTAGTGGTTTTCCAGGTGGAACTGTTTACTGATCCTGTTTCTTCAGAAGTGTGTACTATTCATGCTTTCTGACATATAGATTATTTCCTCTGTGGAATCAAGGTTCTATAATCTATTGAACTCTTGGTAGAGAAATTAAGATGTTACAGGAGTGTGCCCCTTCCCTGTAATCAGACTCTGACTATAGCAGTTCTCATTGCTCTGAACATCTCTAAATCTTACAGTTCATCTGCACACCAAAATTCAAGTAAGCACTTGAAATACTGTCTATTAATCATGAATACTGTTTAAATGACTATTAGTTATTAATACAGTTTCACTATTAAATATAAAATAACTCTTTCACATGAATTAGCCTTGTTCTATGTAGCAGAGGCTGGCTACTTGAGAACTAGGGAAAAACATTCTGTAGGCTTTTGAGGGGCTTATTGAGCACAATGCTATTAGACATTTATTCAAACCCAGTGGTTTTTTGTTTTTTTTTTAACTCTTTGGACAGTGACGTATTATAGGAAATATATTTTCTTATTAACTGGACACATATGTTTGGTATACAGCTATATACAAAACTATATATAAGGTTAAAACAGATGAAACTACTGACATTCTGTTTTGTTTAATTACAAAGTGGGCAATTTTATATTGTTCAACAAAATATAATGAAAAAATTCAAAATCTCATAAAACAATACTTATCCTAGCTACATGATTCACTCTTCTGTTTCCTGGTCTCTGCCATTTCATTAAATAAAAAATGTTAAGATACACTACTGATTTTTATCCACCAGTGAATTAATGGCTACAATTGGAAAAACTCTGCTCTAACCTTGACCCTATAGCCTAGACTAACAGGTAAAGGGATTCTGAGAGGCTCACAGGAGACCACCAAGGTAAAGATGAAACAAGAAATGAAGATGGTGCGACTGCCTGGAAACTGCACTTAGCAGAATTGGCAAGGATCGTACTAACTGGGGAGAATTCAGAGATTGAAGATTTTGACTAAATCTTTTCTGATTTGGCACAACTAAAGTGATCACATAGCAAAGAATTTGATTCAACATGGTTGGCTGGTAGTGTTCAGAATGAGGGTTACCCCTTGGGACACAGTGATATTTTTGTTGTTGTTTATAGGTGATTCTGATGTTGGAGAACCACTCTCCTAATGTTGGGTAGAGGATGGTTCTTAAGGTGTGAGCCTGGACCTAAAGCATCAGCATCACCTGGGAGCTTATGAGAAATGCAAATTATTGGACCCTACCCCACACCTATCAATTCTGAAACTCTGGGGTTGAGGCCTATCAGTCACAATGATATAATGCTCTATCCAAAAAACTTTGCATGTAATGCCAGTTTTCTTTCCACAGAGAGGGTAAGTCCTTGGGAATATTTCTGTCTGACACTTCTTTTCTTGCTTTCTAGAAGATCGTTATCATGCTACATGAACTGAAACTTCCCATGCTGTGTAACATTTTCTAAAAGTGAAACTTATCCAGTTCTGTTAATAACTAGTGAAATAATACAGATGATAACAGATTGCAGGCAGACTGCTTATATTCTGATGAGGCTTTTAGCATATTAAAAATGATGTTGATATAAAGATCTTGTATTTATGGTTAATTATTAACCATTTTGTCAATGAAAACCAGAAAACATGAGTTCTTAGCCACATGATTCATTATTATCAGACAGATGCTGATACACCATGGGCAGTTGTTACTATCAGCACTGAGGTACAGCTAAATTAGACTAGACTTCAAGCAAGTGGGCACACAGGCTAACATGGAAGCAGTAAGAATACTATTAGTTTGCTCATTGGTACTTGAATCGTGTGCATGCACACTGCCCCCTCTCATCCTGTGTTACCAGCAGCTTTATCTGATGGAACAGTGTTGACAGAACTTGAACTGGTGCCAGCCCTAGTGATGAGGAACAAGGTGGAACAGTTGCTGGCTGGAGGGAATGTTTCCTTTTTAGGAAGTAGCAGTAAGATGATATATAGAAACATGGCTGGAATGGAACTATCACAAGGTGTTGATAAAAGAAATGTTTTTAGTTTTTAGAAAACAAAGGATCAAAAGAAAGTAAAATAAGTGACTGATGTATAAAAAAAGGTACTCAAACAAGATGTAAAATAAATCTAAAGGAAATACCAAGTGGCCGCATAGATATGCATACTAACAACTAAACTGAGTTCTAGTTGATGCAAGCTTATGCTTGGTCCTTTACATCAGCAGATTAAGCATGAGGAGAACAGTAAAGACAAGAATGGTTAAGTCCTAGTCATCTGAGAGGCCTGACTTCTCACCATGTCAACCAAAAACCACAGACAATTTATGATGTCCATATAAAAATCAGATGGAAAAGAAATTGCTTGTCTGAGTGCAGGAAAGAAGTAAAACTTGAGACAGGTAACTTTTATAACTGAAAAAGCTAATAAGGATAAATGGAAATACTAGTTTCATTAATAAATATCTTTCCTAAACTCAGCATAGATGCATTCATAGTAAAGTCCCAGACCAATATAATCCAAGGTCTTGTATCTGCTCCATCTTCTAACCTCGTGTTAGAGCATAAGGGCAGCCACTGCATCTTCCTCACTGAATAGGGAACCTGAATGTCCATCATTCCGTTCTCCACAAGTTTTGTGAACCTGAAAGTTTGTTTATCCACAATGCAATAACAAATAATAACCTTGATATTCACCAAAAGAAGCCACAGAATCCAGAAGTCTATTTTGAAATGTCAGAGAGGGGGGCACCTCGGTGGCTCAGTTGGTTAAACGTACGGCTCTTGATTTTGGTTCAGGTCATGATTTCATGGTTCATGAGTTCAAGCCCACATCAGGCTCTGCACTGACAATGTGGAGCCTACTTGGGATTCTCTCTTCCCCCATCTCTCTGTTCCTTCCCTGCTTGTGCTCTATCAAAATAAATAAATAAACTTTAAAGAAAAATGCCTTATTTAAAAAAAAATGTCAGAGAGGGAATAAATCACATTCAGGATAGTCTTAGTGTTAGATATTATATGCATTATGTAATGTGTACACATTTATGGTATATGTCTATGCATATAAACATAGCTAGTATATTAGTATCTCAGCATATTTAAGAACTTTAATTCCTTCTAGGCAACAGAGTTTACAAGTATCTTTTTCTCTACCACCTAACAAAACCAATGACACTCATGCCTGCTCACCTTACTTGACTGATTAAAACTAAAAATTTTATTTAGCATTTGGAATATGTGGACTGTGGTTCTGGCTTGAATGGATGCTAGAAGAGATAATTTCTGGTAGAGAGGAAAGAGAAATGATGTGGGCAAAATATGGAGGAATCTGATAGAAAAGCAACATGTTCTGGTAATTCATTATGTTATAAACTACATAATGGCAGTAAATAATATATCAGTAGCTAATTTATCAATTATTACAAACTACTTTAATCCAAGATACAGGAAAGAATAAAATCTTAAATATGGAGTGTTTTGGGCTTTTAAAAAATTTTTCATTTTGACATGACAGGCCAAAAAAAAAAAAAAAGGCAGATTCATAATCACTTTTCTGGAGGTAAAGGCTCTCTTGGCTTACCTAAAAGATTGTACAGTATTCCACAAAATGTTATGCCTAGATATAGATTGTCACCACTATTGAAAGAGCATTGCAGTTGCTATCAGGCAATTTGGGTCCAACTAGCTATGTTGGTGCTCTTGGGGAAAAATTAATTATCTGAGGCAAAATTTTTTTTGTGCAATACAGTACCTGTCCTACTTTCCTCATGGGTTCTTCTAAGACAGAAATGAAGACAGGGGGAGAAGAAGAAAAAGGTATAAAGTTACTCACAAGTATGAGCTGTTATTAAAGACACAGTTGACTGCCCAAGTAATAATTCTTCTACCTTCTTTTTTGCTAACAAAATCCAGATTTGGTTTAGGCAACAGAATGCTCAGTATCAGGGGACAAATCATGACTGTTTGAAGCCATTTAGTTCATCTTTCATCTTTGATTTCACTCATTCCTTCTCCAAATATTTTTTTGAATGCTTACTATATGTCAAATATTGTTCTAGGTATTTTTTTTATTAATAAAGAAAACCAACAAAAGTCTAGTGGGGAAGACAGAAAACAACAAATAAGTAAAACATGTAGTATATCAGAAGGTGATAATATACAGAAAAAATAAAGTAAATAAGGGCAATTTAGGGAGTGCCAGGTAGAAGTGGTCAGAGAAGGCTTCACTGAGAAAAAGACCTGAGAGGTAAGGGAATGAGTTATGTGGATATTCTGGAGGAACTGCTGTCCAGACAGGGTAACAGCATGTGCAATGGCCCTGAGGCATGGAGCATGCCAAACATGTACTCAGAGCAAAGAGGCTGCTCTGCCTAGAACAGAGTGAATGAGAGAGAAGTAAAAGGAGATGAAACCAGGGGTAAAAAGGAGATGGGGCACAGATTATGCAGACCCTTGCAGACAAACATAGGGGCTTTAGCTTTTAAGAAACCACTGGTGTCTTAAAGAAAAAGTGTGACAAAAAAAAAAAAAAAAAAAAAAAAAAAGAAAAAGTGTGACAAGACATGACTTAGATTTCTGAAGGACCATCCTGGCTACTATGTTGAGAATAGACTTTCAGAGGACACTGGAAGAAACAAAAACCAATTATTAGACAACTAGACTAATATGGATGGGAAATGGTTGTGGCTCCCACCAGAGTGCTAACAGAAGTAGCTAGATTATGTATCCTAGATTTGTTGATTAGTTGGATGAGGGGTATAAAAGAAAGAGATTAGTCAAGGGTGACTCAAACATTAATTGAGATAGGGAAGATTTCAGGAGGAGCAAGTCTGGAAGACATGATCAGTAGTTCAGTTTGGGACGTGTTAAGTTTAAGATGCCTATTAACCACTTTAGAGTTTGTAAGCATATAGATGATACTTAAATCCATAAGGTTAAAAGACACCAGTAAAGAAGGAAGTGTAGTATAAGAAGGAATCAGAGGCCAAGTAAAAAGGTGATTCAAAGGGAAGGGAGTGATCAACAGCACACGGTCCTGGTAATAAATCACTTAGGAAGAGGGTTAAGCAGTTGACTTGTGAGAATGGAAGTATAGAGAGGCAACGAGAGGAGAGGAATTGGAGATGGCAAGCATGTACATTCTTTCAAGGACTTTTTTTCCGCAAAGGGACAGAGTTACAGGGCAGTGGCTGGAGGGGACAGAAACTTTTTTTTTTAATATAGAAAATGTTGCATATTTTCATGCTGATGGTAAATGATCCAGTAAAGAGGGAAACTTAATGATGCAGGAAAGAAAGAACTGCTGGAGTGTTGTCTGCAGTAGGTGAAAGGTAGCAAAATCTGCACAAGTGGAGGAGTTGGCCTCAGAGTATGAACAGCTCATCCATAGTTACAGGAGGGCAGGCAAGCAAATAAATGGCCCAGATACAGGTGAGTTGGTAGCTGTGGGTGAAAGAAGTTTTCTTCTGGTTGCTTATAGTTAAGATACCCCGCTCCGCTTTGCCAGTGATTGGTCCAGGTCATATGTTCACTCTCAGGAGACCCACTTTTGGCCAGTGCTTTGCAAAGGGAAGTCTGGTGGGGTTCTGGGAAAGATTTTCTTTCCCATAAAGAGAAAGGTCCAAAAAGAGAAAAGTCTTTTGTCTCTACCTTTCCTTCTGCTTGGATGCTATTCAATGAAGACATAATGCTTAGAGCTGCTATAGACATCTTATGACAGTGAGGGGAAATCTCTAATGTATATGCCAATAACTTCGCAAATATGGGTAGAATATAAGGTCCATTAAGGCAGAAGTCTTTTTTTTTTCCCAACTTGAGTACACACTCAACTAAGTATTTGTTGAATAAATGAACTATGGTCAAGATGGACCATGTTTTTCAGAAACTCACAGTGTGCTGACATACACCTGCAGATAAAGAGATAATTAAACTCCCATGCTCTAAGTGGTAAGATGGGGGTACTTAGAAGTTGAAGCAGTTTTAACTGACCCTGACTCTGAGATGCAATGGACTTCCCAGATTGTAAATATCAGCTTGCTACTGTTTGAATGCTCATTATAAAATGTTTTGTCTTGTATCAGTATTTTCTGATAATTTCTTGAATTCCTTTATAAAAATAAATATTTCATATAATCCTTATACTTCTCCTTGGTGAGACACAAATGGGGCCATGATTGAGGGCAACATTTGTTTTATTCATTAACTCCTTTCCCCCTGCTCTTGTCTCCATCTTTTTCGACTTAGGAGTACAATCATACTGATGAAATATTTTACCACAGCTATCACCAGTTTTTTTGAAAAGCATACAGGATGCCCTGTTTTAAACATTTAAGAGTTTCAATGTCTGCTTTTTTTTTAGAAGAGTTATATTTCTATGCTCCATGCCAGCATTCTCTTTCCCTCTTTCATTTTAGCAGATACCATTATCTTTTTCTTCTGGAATCATTTTGTATACCTGAGTACAATGAGCTCCTTCACCATATGGCAGAAGATAAAGTATTTACAATTTTATTATAGGAGCACACATGTGGCATTATAGGTAAAGGAATAAAATTAAAGCTGAAGTGTCCATAGCCTGGACTAAAACCATATTTCTGCTGCTGAAGGCAAGAAAAATTATTTAGTCTACACTAATAAGTAAGTAGCAGCAAAACAAATATTTGGTTGACTGGAAAGCCAATGTTTTCATTACTTGTTATAAGCATAAAAGCTAAAAACAGTCTGACCAAGCATATTCTGACAGCAAATAACACATGTATTCATCAATCTTTTGGTGTATATAAAACTGTTACTCCTAATATGAATTTACATGTAATAAAGGTATAACCACCTATGCCTTCCATGTATATTACGTACACATATGTATTTATATATAAAATATGTAATATGCTTTTATGCAAGCATGTACACAATATTATTCATATTGTTTCTTTATTTTAAAAAGGTCTGCTTCAGGGGTGCCTGGGTGGCTCAGTCAGTTAAGCATATGACTCTTGATTTCGGCTCAGGTCATGATCTCATGGTTGCAATATCCAGTCCCGCATTGGGTTCTGTGCTGAGTGTGGAGTCTGCTTAAGATTCTCTTTCTCTCTTTCTCTGCTCCTCCCCTGCTCATGCACACCATCTCTCTCTCAAAAAAAAATAAATAAATAAAAATATTTTTTTTTAAAAAAATGGAAAAAAAAATCTGCTGCAAAATTTTTTCTTTACTAGTATAATACCTCCTGCCCTTAAAATGCTTTAATCTAACTGACCTAGGGCAAATAATTCTTTATTTTTTTTTAAGTTTATTTATTTACTTGTTAAGAAAGAGAGACTGTAAGCAGGGAAGGGGCAGAGAGAGGAGAGAGAATCCCAAGCAGGATTTGTGCTGTCAGTGCCGAACCCTACATGGAGCTTGATCTCATGAAGTGTGAGATCATGACCTGATCCAGGATGATGACCTGAGCTGAATCAAGACTCAGATGCCTAACTGACTGAGCTACCCAGGCACCCCTAGGACAAATCCTGCAATATGTATGGACCCCCAAAAGACCCTGAATAGCTAAAGCAATCTTGAAAAAGAAGAACAAAAACTGGAGTTATCACAATCCCAGATTTCAAGATAGATTACAAAACTGTAGTAATCAAAACAGTATGGTATTAGCACAAAAATAGACACATTGATCAATAGAACAGAATAGACAGCCCAGGAATAAATCCATGATTATATGGCCAATTAACTTGACAAAGGAAGCAAGAATATGCAATGGGAAAAAGACAGTCTTTTCACCAAATGGTGTTGGGAAAACTTGACAGCTCCATGCAAAAGAATAAAACTGGACCACTTCCTTACACCACACACAAAATCAGCTACAAATGGATTGAAGACTTAAATGTGAAACCTGAAACCATAAACATCCTAGAAGAGAACACAGGCAGTAATGTCTATGACGTTGGCCATAGCAACATTTTTCTAGATATATCTCCTGAAGCAAAGGAAACAAAAACAAAAATAAACTATCAAAATAAAAAGCCTCTTCTACACAGCAAAGGAAACAGTCAACAAAACTAAAGGCAATCTACTGAGTGGGAGGAGATATTTGCAAACCCAATAAAGGGTTTGAATCCAAATATATAAAGAACACGTACAACTCAACACACACACACACACACACACACACACACACAACCCAATTAAAAAATGGGCAGGAGATGTGAACAGACATTTCTTCAGAGAAGACATACATGTAAAAAAAAGAACAGAACCTGGACATATCACAATCCCAGATTTCAAGATAGATTACAAAGTCTTTTGCTTACATGAAAAGATGTTCAACATCACTCATCATCAGGGAAATGCACATCAAAACCACAATGAGATATCACCTCACACTTGTCAGGATGGCTACAATCAGAAACACAAGAAACAACAAGTGTTGGTGAAGATGTGGAGAAAAAGGAGCCCTTGTACACTGTTGGTGGGAATGCAAACTGGTGCAGCCACTGTGGAAAATAGTATGAGGTTCCTCAAAAAATTAAAATAGAACTACCCTATAATCCAGTAATTTCACTACTGGGTATTTATCCAAAGAATATGAAAACACTATTTTGAAAAGATACAAGCACCCCTATGTTTATGGAAGTACTATTTTCAATAGTCAGATATGGAAGCAACCCAAGTATCTATTGATAGATGGATGGCTAAAAAATGTTGTATATTTGCACAAAGGAATATTACTCAACCATAAAAAGGATGAAACCTTGCCATTTGTGACAACATGGATGGGTTTATAGAGTATAATGCTAAGTGAAATAAGTCAGAGAAAGACTGATTTCATATGATTTCACTCATTTGTGGTTTAAGAAACAAAACAAATGAATGAAAAAGAGACAAACCAAAAAACTTTTAACTATAGAGAACAAACTAATGATTACCAGACATGAGGTGGGTGGGGTGTTGGGTGAAATAGGTGAAGGGGATTTAGAGTGCACTTATCATGATGAGCACTGAGTGATGTATAGAGTTATTGAAGCACTATGTTGAACACCTGAAACTAATATAACACTGTATGTTAACTATACTGGAACTAAAACAACAACAAATGCTTTAATTTAGTAAGATACTCACCATACTATCAATGAACTATTTGTCTACACATGTAAATAACGGCTTCGGCAACTGGCAAACGGTTATAATTTACTGAATGCTCACTATGCTAAGAAGTTTGTGATTGGTGACATACATATTATTTAATATCTTGTAACACATGTACTTATTTATTGTTATTCTCATCTTACAGATAAGGAAACTGAGGCTCAGAGGTGACTTGCCCAAGATCGCTTATCCCCCAAATCAGAGTGAAATAATGAGGAAGGCCTCATCTATTTGGGGTAGGATTCTGTAAAATCATACTCCTGATAGTATAGCAGAGGGGCTAAAATGTCTCACAAATGTAGGATTTTTGCACTTAGCAATTTAATTGATAAAAATTTTCTGCAATAAATATCTGTTAATTTTTAAATAATGTATTTGCCTGAAGAAAAAAGAAGCAAAGGAACAAGGATTCTTGTTATTAGAGAACACAGCTACAAATATGGAAGGAGGGAAAGAGTAGAATGTACCCTGTGGTGTGGGACTGAAATTAGTCTATCAGTATTTCTTCCTGCTCTGTTGACTGCGAAAGCCTAGAAGCAATAGTAATGAGCACATGTGAGCACCCACATCTTGATTTTTATTTAAAAAAAAAAAATTTTTTTAATGTTTATTTATTTTTGAGACAGAGAGAGGCAGAGCATGAATGGGGGAGGGGCAGAGAGAGGGAGACACAGAATCGGAAGCAGGCTCCAGGCTCTGAGCCATCAGCCCAGAGCCCGACACGGGGCTCGAACTCACAAACTGTGAGATCGTGACCTGAGCTGAAGTCGGATGCTCAACCGACTGAGCCACCCAGGCGCCCCAGTCTTGATTTTTAAATACTATTCTCCACTAAAAAAAAAAAGCTCATTAGAAAAAAAGGGTGATTCCAGGGCAGGGGCAAGGGAAGTATAAGTATAGAACGTCTCGTTAAATCAGAAAATAAGGGAGTACTCAAATAATAATGGAAAAATATCAAAAGAACACAGGGACCAGTCTGAATAGGCTCCCACTCACCAAATAAAAGTAAAATAAAAATATTTATGTTGAGCACCAGGATAAATAATGATAAAAACAGATTACAACCCATGAAACAAGATTCCATGAATTTATACTGCTATATTTAAATAAATGGAGAAGAAAGGGAAGCTGTTTTTATAATGGAATGCAAACTATAAATAGAAAAAGAATGATGGAGTTAGAAAATCATCAGTGAGGGTACCTGGGTGGCTCAGTCGGTTATGTGTTGGACTTTAGCTCAGGTCATGAGCTCGTGGTTCCTGAGTTTGAGCCCCACATCAGGCTCTGGGCTGACAGCTTGGAGCCTGGAGCCTGCTCTGGATTCTGTGTCTCCGTCTCTGTCTGCCCCTCCCCTGTTCATCCTCTGTCTCTCTCTCTCTCACTCAAAAATAAATAAACATGAAAAAAAAAAAGAAAAAAAAAACCCTTTACAATACTGTACTGTAAAAAAATCCATGTATAAATGTACCTGGTCAGTTCAGACCCCTGTTGTTCAAAGGTCAACATATATCCAATGAACAGCTCATATATAAGACCCCAAGTCAAGTCCTACAGATTAGCTAGAGTAGTAGTTTACTATCAGCTTTATTTGACAACTTGACAGAAATGCAAATTCTTCAGTTCTACTCCAGGCCTGTTTATGTTCTGATAGATATAGGGCTGTAATAGGGGATAAAAATGATTAACCATTTGAAAGCAAGACTATGGAGAACAAAGGTAGATGATTTTTTAAACTTAATTTGGTATGCAATAAGTAAGACACTATAGAAAGTTTGTGAGCAAACGAATAATACAGTAATTAAGATCACTTTAGTACTAGTGTATACAATGGATCACTTCTAGGAGATTCTAGAGGAAAAGACCAGTTTAAGTTTCTTATAATAGTGCCAAAAAAGATATATTAAAAACCTGAACTAGCCTATGTGACTGGAAGAAGGCAGAGAGAGATTCCCTAGTGGGTGAGTGCCTAAGAGTTGTCACTTGGTTGCAGGCACCTGGGTGGCTCAGTCGTTTGAGCATCTGACTCTTGATTTCGGCTCAGGCCATGATCTCAGGGTCATGGGATTGACCCCATGTTGGTCTACGCACTGGGCTTGGAGTCTGCTTAGGATTCTCTCTCTCTCCTTCTGCCCCTCCCCTATGTGCTCTCTCTCTCTCTCTCTCTCTCTCTCTCGCTTGCTCGCTCCCGCTCTCTAAAAAACCAAAACAGAACAAAAAAAATCGCCACTTGGCTGAATGTGACACAGGCACAGGGTAAGGAACCAAGGATGAGTACAAGGGAAGGAGTGAGGAAAAGACAAGAGCAATTAAAGGTTAATGAGATTTCAAGCCTGAATAGCTGATAGAACAGTCTGGATCCAGATGAATTCAAGGAAACTTCCTATAGCTGGGCCTTTTAAAGGCCAAAGATCCCAGCCTTATAATCCTATAAAAGCATGTTCTTCTAAACAGTGTCAAGTAAGGAAGCCGTGATTCGAGCCTTACGATTCTATAAAGCATGTTCCTGTAAACAGTGTCATGTAAGGAAGTGGTTTTCAGACTTGCAGATTTTAAAGATCTGTAAACATTCCAAACAAACTTTAATAGATGAGTTGCTTTTTGGTTTTACAAATTGGGAACTTTAAAAAACACTTCTATTAGCTTTTGAGAGTACAACTTGGTAAAACCACTCTGGAATAAATGGCAAGATCTATGAGGCAAAGGTGTGCATACTCCACAGAATATGGTTTGTGTATAGTGTATTTGCTAAGAACATACATCAGTTGAAACAGGGCTCTGACACCAGGACTTTGGATAATTTACTTAACCACTAAGTTACTATAGTTTCTTTATCTGTAAAATGTGGGTAATAATAGTGTCTGTCTATTGTTTTGAGAATTAAATAAATACATATGAGACACGAAGTACACTTCTTGGTGCACAGCATTGACAAATGTTACCTGCTATTACAGTTAGGAAGATGATGACAACTCAGACCAGCAATTCCATTTCAAGACATATCCTAGAAGAAACTCTTGTTTATGTGCACAGGAGAAATGTACAGGGTGCTTTCTCCAAAATGTTTAAAGTAGAAAATATATGGAGAAAACCTCAAAGTCCATGAGCAGGAGAAAAATAACCTGGCATAAGCATTTAGTGAATATATCATTTAAAATGAATAAACATATACTACATTTAAAAACATAGATACGTGTGGAAAGCATAATGTTAAGTAAAAAAACAAGGTGTGGCTGGACACATACCATTTGATACCACTTACATATCTGAGGTGGCATACTTAATATTATACCTATAACAGGTCCATACAAACACAGTAAAAGGTTAAAAACATGCATAGGAAGGAAACACATTTACTTCTGGGTAGTGGTACTTCTGTGGGGGACAGAAATGAAACTGGAGAGTATATAAAGTGGACTTAACAAGATCTATGGTTTATAGTTTTAAAAATCTAAAGCAAATACAAAAAAAAATATGATTAGTTGGGTAAAAACCTGGCTAAATCCCTCTACTTTTATGTGTGTTTAAAATACTGCATAGGTAAAGGAAAAAGAAAAAGAAAAAATGTCAATTTGAATGTTTTTAAAAATCACATTTTAATATTTTTATTTTTTACTCTGAAATTATTTGAAATTTATAGAAGTTAAGGAGAAATATGAAAACTCATATTTTTTTCTGCAAGATCACCAATTTGTAACATTTTGCCACAGGTTTTTCCCTTTGCACATATGAATATATATTTTTTCAACTTGAAAATAGTTTGCCATATATCATGGCCCTTTACTCCTTAATATTTCAGTTTGTAATTCATAAGAACAAGGATAGTCTCTTAACTATAGCATGATTACCAAATCCAAAAATATAATATTGATGCAATACTTTAATGTACCACCCATATTCCAGTTTGGTCAAGTGCCCAATAATGTCCATTTTAGCATTATTTTTCCCTTTGTTCCAGGATTCAATACAAGATTATGTACTGCATTTAGTTTTGATGTCTTTTTAGTCTCCTTAGCCTTTCTTTGAATTTTATAACATGGACATTTTTCAAGAACACCGGGCTGTCGTTTTTCAAAAAAACACTTTGGGTTTGTCTGATGATCCCTTACGATTAGATTCAGGTTATGCATTCCTAGCTAGAACACCAGAGAACATTGCCTGATTTTGTGTTCTTCTCAGGGTATCGTTAGGAGATATGTGGTGCCTTCACTGCTGATGTTAATTCTGATCAGGCAGTCAAAGTGTTACCTGGTTTGTCGTATATATATTTTACATTGCACCTAACAAGCAAGCAGGCAGATTTAAGATCATGCAAATAATACTGCTCTTCATCAAACAATCCCCCCAGATTTAGTATCCATTGATGATTTTTGGCCAAATCAATCTTTATTATGAGAATCGTAACTTTCCAACTCTACCACACCTTTCACATTTACTAGTTAGCGTCTTCTATAAAGAGGAGACTTCCCTTTTCTTCTAAGTATTCATTCATTCATTTATAGCATTATGAATTCACAGATTCCTATTCTTTTTCTCATTGGTTTAAATTCCATTATTTTCCTCAGTTATTTTAGACCTTTTTATTGAGATAAAATTCATATAAGATAATTCACCACGTTAAGTTGTATTTTTGGTGGTTTTTAGTATTATCACAGTGTTGTACAACCATCACCATGATATAATTCATAACATTTTCAATGCTCCTAAAGGAAATCCTGTATCTTGTTGGCAGAAACACTGTTAGCAGTCAGAACTCTCACCTCCCAGCAGCCCCTGCCAACCACCAATCTGTTTCTATGGATTTGCCTATTCTGGACATCCCATGTAAATGGAATTATACAACGTGTGGCTTTCTGTGTCTGGCTTTTTTCACTTAAGCATAATATTTTCAATGTTCGTCCATGTTGTAGCATGAATCAAAACTTCATTCCTTTTTATGGCTGGATTATATTTCATTATATGGATATACCACATTTTGTTAGGTTGTTGCTTTGCGTTGTTTCTACCTTTTGGCCATTATTAATAATGCTGCTGTGAATCTTTGTGTACAAGTTTTTGTTTGAACACCTTTTTAAAAATTCTGTTAGGTATATACCTAGGAACTTCTGGGTCATATGGTAATTCAATGTTTAACTTTTTGAGAATTTTTTCCAAAGTGGTACCCTTTTATAATCCCATCAGCAATGTATGAGGATCCCAATTTCTCCACATCTTTGCCAACATTTGTTAATTTGTTTTGTTTCTTTTATATTATAGCTGTTACAATGGGTGTGAAGTAGTATGTCATTGTGGTTTTATTGTTTTTACTATTTTTTAAAATTTTTTTTGGAGAGAGAGAGAGCATGAGTGGTAGAGTGGGGCAGAGGGAGAGAGAGAGAATTTCAAGCAGAATCAATGCTCAGCATGAAGCCCGATGCGGGGATCAATCCCACAACCCTGGGATCATGACCTGAGCCAAAATCAAGAGTCGAACACCCAAGTGACTAAGCCACCCAGGTACCACTCTCACTGTGGCTTTGATTTGCATTTTCCTATAGCTAAGGATGTTGAGCATTTTTATACTGCTGTTGGCGATTTGTAATTTTTCTTTGCGGTAACTGTCTATCTCAAATGCTTGCCTATTTTTTAAATTGGGTTCTTTATCTTTGTATTTTTAAGCTATATGTCCTCACTATTTGAAGTACAAATTATCCCAGATTTGCCTGGACAGTCAGGCGGGAAAGACCTTTCAAGATGCCTACTATGACCTGTTGACATGCTACCATCATTTTTTAGAGCACTTTCTACTTTCTTGCTATAACAGGTGTTCCAGTCTTGGGAATAGCCATTTCTCCAAAGAGCCCTGGTTCCTTTCAGTGGGAAATGGTATCAGAAATCAACATGCTAGGTGTGCTCTTTGTTACTGATTCTTTTTTTTTTTTTTTTTTTAGGCCTTTTTAACAGCCAGACGTAGGAAGTACGTGCACACACACCCACACACACGCGTGTAAGGTATCAGCCCTACAAATCACATCTATCCCTGAAAATAGTTGTCTTCCCTCATTCCCTTTCTTCTATAAGGGATGTACCTTTCTTCTATAAGAATAATAACATATGTATTGCTCCTACAACATCAGCATATGTATTCATTTACTAAATTTTGTCATATACATCAAAGAGTATTTTTATTAGTATGTTTATAGCCCTACAAAAAGAAAACTTACTACGAAGAGTTTAAGGTGTTTTTTTTTTTTTTTTGTTTTTTTTTAGAGAGACAGAGAGTGCATGTGTGTGAGCGGGGAATGGGCAGAATGGGGTGAGAGAGACAGAGATAGAGAGAACCTTTAAGCAGACTCTATGCCCAATGCAGACCCTGATGCAGGGCTTGATCTCACAACCGTGAGATTATGACCCTAAGCTGAATCAAGTGGGACACTTACCAACTGAGCCACCAGTGCCTCCGTGCTTTTTAGTTTTTAAATAGAGCGAGTAGCATCAATTTTGTTTACTGTTCTTCCCCCCTACTAAGACCAATATAATATAGTCAAAATATCATGTTCAAAGTTTGAATTAAGTTTCTCTGCTCCTCATCAGTGTAATGTTACTCATTAGAAATATAATTGTTTTGGGGCGCCTGGGTGTGCGCAGTCGGTTTAAGCGTCCGACTTCAGCCAGGTCACGATCTCGCGGTCCGTGAGTTCGAGCCCGCGTTCGGGCTCTGGGCTGATGGCTCAGAGCCTGGAGCCTGTTTCCGATTCTGTGTCTCCCTCTCTCTCTGCCCCTCCCCCGTTCATGCTCTGTCTCTCTCTGTCCCAAAAATAAAATAAATAAATAAATAAATAAATAAATAAATAAATAATACTAAATGTTGAAGAAATATAATGTTTATTTGTTTCTGTTTATACTCAGGTTTTAGTTTCTTTTTCTGCCCCATGTTGACTGATTTAATTTTTAACATGTTAGAACACAAATACATTTTCTAAAGTCAAAGTGCATCAAAAGATAAACTCAGAGGTGTCTCTGCCTTCCCCTCTCTTCTAACACATTCTCACTCTTATAATAAAGATTCATTGTTCTGTTTTGTTTAGTTTCGTTTGGCTTACTGTCATATTTATTTTGTAAGAGTGTATCTGTGCATGTGTGTGTATACTGTATCTTAATTTTCCTCACACAAAAGTCTATACTTATCATAAATACGCCATTTACATAGCATGCACTTAGTTTTTTTTACTACTTTCAAAGAACACAAAAAATTAAGACTCCTACTAAAAGGCATTTTTCAGGGTATCACTAGGAAGGAAGTGGTAAATTCATGACTTTTCTCTGCCTTTATTTGAAAAAATCTGCTTAATAATTTCCATTTCCAGTGCTAGCCTCCCTGGAGATTGCTAATAGGAAAAAAAACTCCAACTTTCTGACAGTGGAATAAAACAAGCAAATATTATCATTACCTATATTATCTTGTATATCATGGCTTTAAATGTTTATTTTTGCTATTGAAGAGTAAAAGGCTGTATTTTAGAAACACAACTGGGATCCCTAGTTGTAAGCCTGAAGAGGCAATGGTGGTTAAGCTAGAATGAAGTTCCTTAGGGGAGTGTCGAGGACTTGAGACAAAAGGGCAGTGAGTACTGGTGACTGCTGATTTTTGAAAGAACAGGATTCATACGCTTGTGAAGTTGGGTATCTAGATCCCAAGAAATAATAGTTATCAACAAGGACAGGTGGGGGGTTTCAGACTACTCTCTTCAGAAACAGGTTAACAGTGAAAGGCAGCGTTTGGAAAGGAGCACACAGAAGAAACAAGGTTAAAACATTATCTTTAAGGTCAGGGAAGAAATGAAAAATTGAAAGAGAAGGGGAAAAAAATCAGTGGATATGGAGACTTCTGCGAAAGGCTAAGGAGAAGAAAAGGCTTCTCGAAGATTGTCGGGGAGGGGCAGGGAGATGGACAGCCTTGAAAAGAACTGGGGTCGCTTTGTGCTGCGAGACAAAGGCAGGCCAGAGAAATGTGTGGGGAAACAGAAATTCTGAGGTGAGAGAGAACTCATCTTAGATGGTCTTTTCAAAGAGTAAAGATGGAGGAATCTGTGCAAGGTTGGGGACGGAAGCAGGGTTGGCACTGGAGATGTGAAGAGTGTGGAAATGCTTGGCACAGAGAGGCCAATGTGATGAGAACGCAGTACAGAATGAACAATATAAACACGACAATCTCTGTATTGGAATTTCTTCAGCTTTGAGAAATGATGTAACCGTTCGGCCGGAAAACTTCTGCCATCCTTCTATTATTGAACTAAAAATTTAAGCTATCCATAAAATCACAAACAATATATCAGTTCAACTCAGAGTTGAATTTTAAAAATACAGCACTTGCTAAATCTGAATTAGAAATAGGCATATTTGTGATTATATGCACATATTTTATGTGCATGTTATTTTAAACTAGTAATAATATTAAATATCTAAAGAATTCTATCGCCTTATAAATACGTAACCAAATGAGCTAACTTAAAGTTTAATGTTCAACAAAGATTGCTATTACATAGTAAAACTCACCATGTTTTGAGAACAGTTCTTAGGAATGTCTCTTGATATTTAGAGGAAGTCAAAGGAAGCTGACTGTTCATAACATAAAATGGCTAATGCAAGCTCAGAGAGAGATTAAAAAGTAACAATTTTAAAGAAGCTGAAAAAGGCATTCTCTGGGATAGCAATGAGAAGGAAGCAGTATAATATATTCTTTCCCTTCCTTTACTCAAAGTCTCGCCCTCAAGTAATTTCCTTTGCAACACTAATCTTAAAACACTGCGCTATTAAAAGCAAACAACCTTTCTGTCAACTTAAAACTGGTAGAATTGGCATTACCTCACATAATACTGTATATTTACTTCTTTACTGCCAGTCTCTACCCACCCCATTCCCAACTCTCAACAGGAGTGTAAGGCCCATGAGAACAGGCACTTCATCAGTTCGTTCTGTTTTATCCTCACTGTCTTGAATAATGCTTAGAATGTAGTGGCACTCAATAAATAAATATGGATTAGTGAACAGGAAAACAACATAGAATCCTAATGCTTATAAGGAAAAAGCAAGCCTGGGAAAAATAGCTTTTATGTCATAGTGGAATCAGCATTGTGGATTACTGATTATACATTGGTTTTACATTGTTAAATGTCTAAAATATACTAGAATCAAGAGTATAAAATTCCTTATTAAGGTAAGGTTAAAATTTTGTCTTAAGTAAAATTGTATTTAACTCAAGGAGATACATATTTATTGTGAGCCTTAAGAATTTATGATATAGACTGACATAGAGGATTAATATAAGGAAGAATATGGTGAGTAGCATGAGAAATTCACCAAGATATCCAGGGAAATGCATTTTCAATGTATCTGAGGCTTGTATCTAGAAATGTAGATTGGGGAATCATCTGTCAAAGGAATCAATAACCCAATAACCTATTTTAAACATAGCCTAAGGAAGTTTCGAAAAGGTTTATAGGAGGTAGTGGGGTTTTTTTTAGTTTTTTTTTTTTTTTTTTAATGTTTATTTATTTTTGAGAGAGAGGGAGAGACAGAGCGTGAACAGGGGAGGAGCAGAGAGATAGGGAGACAGAATCAGAAGCAGGCTCCAGGCTCTGAGCTGTTTGCACAGAGCCTGACGCTAGGCTCGAACTCACAAGCTCGAATTCATGACCTGAGCCGAAGTAGGATGCTTAACTGACTGAGCCACCCAGGTGCCCCTATAGGAGGTACAGTGTTTGATATAGGACATAAAAGATAAAAATGCCATAGACTAAAATGGTAGAAGGTGTTCAGGTCAATGGCATTGCATAAATAACATGACACAGACCAGAAAGTGTGGGGGTGTAGTCAATGATTCATGAAGGCAGTTCGGGGAGAATAAAGACTCTATCTGAGGAAATAATGGAAGAAAGGACTTAACATCTGTATTACTGCAGATCTTGAGGATTCTGCATATAGTTTGCTGGAGAAACAGGATGGCCACAGGTCAAGGGTTTCTGCTTACTTTAAGATGATCCTCTGGACAATCATATGAGGTTGGTATTACCATTGTGGTGGACACATTTCTCCCTGGACTCCTGCGTCCATGTGACCCTAGTGGTGCCAACTCTATCTCTGGCTTGAGGAAATGGCATGTGAGTACTCAGGACTGGCCAGTTAGAGCCTTTAATTCCATAGCTACAGTAATTGTTGCAGGGATGGGTACATGACAGCATCAGTGACAATGAGATAGATTTTTGTCAAATGGAAGTATCCTTGTCCACTGGATTAGAATGTGGAAAGATGTGAGGAGTAGCTATTATGACTATTCAACCCCATGTGGGAAAGCCTGAATGGCACAAACAGGGATGTGTGTGTGGGCATGGGGGTAAAGGCAGAATCAAGAAATGGAGATATAAAGAGAAAATCTAGGTCCACTTGACATTATTTTAGCCTCTGATAATGCTGTGCCTGGAATCAGTTCTACCTATAGCCCCGAAGGAAATTTTTCAGTATAAACCTGATTAACTATTTGAAACCATAAGATTCCTAACTGGAAATGTCATTCTCATTTTACAAATGAAGAAACTATAGGATAGAGAAAATAAGTAATTTGTCTAAGATCACATAGGTTTTAAATAACAGATTTATAGGGGCACCTGGGTGGCTCAGTTGGTTAAGCACCCAACTTCAGCTCAAGTCATAATCTCAAGGTTTGCGCATTCGAGCCCCACGTCGGGCTCTATGCTGACAGCTCGAAGCCTGGAGCCTGCTTTGGATTCTGTGTCTCCCTCTCTCCCTGCCCCTCCCCGGCTTGCTCATGCTCTCTCTCTTTCATTCTCAGAAATGAATAAACAAACAAAAATAACAGATTTATAGCTCTAACTCATATCTGATGGCTCCAGGCCCATGCTCCTAACTACAGGTTCTTTATTTTTTATGTTTTCATACATATATGTGTATATGTATCTAAGAATGACAGAGAGGGAGAGCTTGACTTTGGTTGGTTTATTTTGGTCTATGAAAATAATAATTACTACTCACTGAGCACTAGGCTAAGTACTTTACATAAAATTTCTATAGATGTCAATCATTACTAGCTTGTCTTTACCCGCTTCTACTGGAATCTTTCTTTTTCACAACTGCGGTTCCCTCTCTTAGCCTGAGAAGCTGGGGTTAGGGTGGGGCATATAAGAGATATACTATGACTTGTGTAGCGAATCAAAATATGAGATGGGCCAGTCAGATTCCGTTTTTGCAAATACGGTGAGACTGAACCAGTTGGTGATAGGCAAAGGGATATGCATGTTCAGAGTTGGGGTGGTCATTTGAGACCATGTGCAACACAGACTTCTAACGGAGAATAAAAATAGAAGACTGTGCACAGAAAGAAGAGTACAGGACAGACTTAGAAAAAGAAGAAGAGAAACAAAGGGAAAAGCAGATTACATAGCTTTGGAAGGAGAACAGCCTTAGTTTCTGATCACATGCTGTATTGCTACTCATTGGTTGTTGTCTTTGAGTATTCATGAGACTCCACTGTGTTTATAAGAATCCCCCTTAAAGCAGCTTGAATAATTCTTGCATAATGAAACCAGTAAAGTACAAACTGGAACAATACATCATCGTAGTGAATTATCACAGTGAATTAACCAGTAGGTAATTATTTTCAAGATAAAGAAGCTGAGATTTAGAGAGTTCAAGTACATTTCCTGAGGGGAAACAACCAGATAAAACAAAGGTAGGATAAAACCCAGGTCTTTGTGTTTTAACTTCACAAGTGTAGGGCTAACTGGCATTAGGAAACACCAGAGACAAGGAAAAACAAAAGGAATTAACTTCAGTATTTAGGAAGAGGTAGTAAGAGACACACCTAGAGCCAATGGATGAAGTAATGGAAATGATTTGTACCTAAACAGAGGGATGTTTTATGGAGGTAGGGCTGAGGGGTAAGTAAAGAAGTAGACAACCAAAGGTGATACGAAATCTTTTTATCTTGGCTTATTGGAAAAACAGAGGTGCCATTAACAGTACTAGTAGGGAAATCAGGTCAGGGGCTTATTTTTGTGGGGAGGAAAATACACTTAATTTTGGTCACTATTAGTTTTAAGTAACATGTTTAAAAAGGGAATTGAAATGTGGGCCTGGAGCTCAAAAAGAGGGATTCAGAAATTATTTTAAATAAGTGACTTCATTGAAGTCTTATAAAACTCAGTAAATCATAATGTATTCAAGAAAAAATTCAGTATTGTACAAGTACAAAACTTAAAGATAAAGACTGTATTTAATCCTCACAAGAGATCACTCTAGATTTCTAATTTACTCTGGCAGTATTTATGGTGACAAATTTATTGGACCCAAATAACAAAATGAAAGCAAACAGAATCTGGTTATTTAATGCTATAGAGGTCAGCAGTAGTGCATGTACACATACACATGCACACACAAACACATATATATGCACATGCACACAGACACAGACATACTCAAGCATTTTATCTTTAAAGGATATAATGTTTTAAATTGCTACAGCAAAATATATAGATATAACATAAAAAATGACTTGTTTTTATGCCTTGCATTTCTCCATGGAACTTAAATCCTTTAACAGACATTATCTCATTGTTTTAAGAACTGTTTATGAAACAATCTGACATTTATATAACACCATTCATACTCAATAATCCCAAGGATCTTTACAAACCCTGGAAGAATGACTCTGCTCATGTTCACCATGCAACCACTGAGGGATGGAGGTTGGATGGGTAGGTAGAGAAGTGCATAGGACTGTGGTAGACATTCTGTGGAACATTGCAGTAACATGATACAACCGAAACCATAAAGAGACAAGCAGAAAAGATCCAAGGTAAGACACTGTATTAACACGTGTTAAATTTGAGAGCAGTATTAATACCAAGTGGTCTCTCTTTCATTTCTGTATCTTATGAGAGGATATATAGATATCTCAAGGTAAAAAAAAAAAAAAAAAAAAAAAAAACAATGGAGTATATCTGCTAAGTCAAGAACTCCATTTCTTTTTCTTAACAGATTTTATTTACTTATTTTATGTTGTAAGTAATCTCTACACCCAACGTGGCGCTTGACCTTACAACCCTGAGATCAAGAGTCATATGCTTCACCCGACTGAGCCAGCCAGCAGCCCCAAGAACTCCATTTTCTATAGGGCTTTTTGTGTGGGTAGTGGTCTGTTTTCCAACGGTCAAGCACATCCAGGCCAGGATACTAAATTGTTAGTGATTTAAAATGTTTTGAGGGAGCTGTATTTTTTAAAAGAAGATTTCTCCTCCCCTCTTCCTTTCCTTTTTGAACTGAGACTAGGATGCTAGAAAACAAACACTCAACTGGAAAAGCATAAAAATGGTTTTGTTTTGTTTTGAATTTATCAGCGTATTAGGATTCTCCAGAAGAAGAGGACCAACAGGATGCATATATATATATATGTAGAAAGAGATTTATTGTAGGGAATTGGCTCACAAGATTATGAATTCTAAGAAGTCCTGGATCTGCAGTTGGTAAGCTAGAGATCCAATTTGAGTCTGAAGGTCTAAGAACCAGCAGAAGTGAGGGTTTAAATTTTAGTCTGAAAGCCAGAGGTTTGAAACCCAAGATGAGCTGATGTTTCAGTTTGATTCTGGAGGCAGGAAAAGACTGGCTCAAGGCAATCAGGCAGGAGGAGTTCTCTGTTACCTTCTCAAGAAGGTCAGCCTTTTTATTCTATTTAAACCTTGAACTATTTGGATGAGAACCATCTATACTAGGGAGGGCAATCTACTTTACTCAGTCTACTGATTCAACTGTGAGTCTCATCCAGAAACACCTTCACAGACACACCCAAAATAATGTTTGACCAAATATCTGGGCACCCTGTGGCCCAGTAAAACTGACACAAAAATTAACCATCAGTTCAAATTAAGGGCTTCTGTTCTTCCATGACAAAACTAACAGAATTCAGTTTTCTGAAGCATTTGAGGTCAATGTGATAAATCATTTAAAGAACTTATTGCCAGATACCTTACTTGGACAAGGAAAATATGCCAACTAATGACTAAAGGTTATTGTAGTACCCCAGTGTTGTTTCCTTTAGTCACATTAGACATCAAGGGGACTATAGAAGATGAGTAGCACTTTGGGCAAATGTGTGGAAGAAGAAGGAATTCAGGGAAAGAGCTGGACATCACAAAATACTGCAAAACCAACCTCTCAGCACCAAGCCATATGGTTGAGGGAATAGAGCCAGCTTTCCAGAGGAATGAGAACAATAAGCCTCAGAACTACACTGAGGCTTTGACTATAACTTTAGCCAGCTCATGGTAATATGGGGAGAACATCCTTATTAACTCTCCAAAAATACCCCTTGAGATCCTAGACCTGAAGATCATCTTTCAACACAGAGCTTTGGGTCAGTACAAAGTGATACTGTTGCCACCAAAGTTACCATATATTTTAGATAATATACATTTACATATTTAAACCTTACAATAAACAAATAAATATACCCTAGGAAACTGAGGCTAGGAGAGGCCAAGTACTGTAGATATGTTTTTGTTTGCCTCTAGTGTGTTTTTGGTCCCTTCTTCTAATAGATCATGCCCCTGTTGACACAGTAACACATTATCAATCAGTGTCTGTCTCCTAGGAGTTGGGTGCTCTAGAAAGAACGTAGGGTGAGTTGTTTGATGATCGATCCTGGAAAGAGTCCAGGAGCTCCTGCATCCAAAGTCCCTGGTCTTCTCACTCATCTTGAAGCTTGGCCATTCAGTTATGTTCCATTTGTGTGCTATCTCAATATCCCATCCTTTGGCTTAAATTTTAGTTGGTTGTGATCAAGACCCTTCAGAAATACACAGCTATGTTATATAGTTTATCAAGAGCAGATAGGTATCAGTGGAAGAGATAAGACTCAAACCTAGATTTGTCTGACTTCAAAGGCTATATATACTTTTAACCATGACACCTCACTGGTTTTCAAAAATTGGGATCCTCTAATGTTATCTGCCACCAAAAGGAATTATAGCAGTCTTCTGATTTTATATCTTGGCTTCTTTAGTAAATTTTTTGAAAAGAGTTAAGCTAACATGGAAAATCTTGTAAAATTACTCTATAAAATACAATTTCATTGCTGAAAGGGAAAATCTTTAGCAGGCATATCTGAGTTGGGTTGTTAGAATATTGTATAGAAGGGGCAACCAAAGGTATAAGAAAATGGTCCTTGAGCTGTGCGTTTTCTCAATCAGTGAGAAGAAGTGAGAATAAAACCTACAAGAACATTCCAGAAAAGCAGGCAAAAAGTAAAAAGTGCATAGACTTTCTGCTGGAGGTTGATAAAATGGAAAGACCCAAATGTTCAAAGTCTTCTAACTCCACAATTGTGTGAAATGGGCAAAACTAATCTCTCAGAGCCTCAGTTTTCTCATCTATAAAATGGGGACAGTAATGCCTATCTATGTAGAATCACTGTGTGAAGTTATATTATCTGTCTACCTATCTATCATCTTCAAAGTCTATGCCCAACAAGGGGCTTGAACTTATTACTCTGAGATTGAGAGTTGCATGGTCTACCAACCGAGCCAGCCAGATGCCCCCTGAAGTTAAATAATATAAATAAATCTTGTAGTGTAGAGGCTGGCACATGTATTTTTGAAATGGTAGTTGCTATTATTGTTGTTGCAGTCATTAAACTGAGTCAGGTGATGATGGTTAGTAGGCTGACAGGAGAAGGCTGTTAAGAAGAGTTTGGAAATAACACATAGTTGGAAACCAAAAGGATAAAAGTATCTAGTGGACAGGAGTTTTTAATTCTTTATTAGGACCTCTTGCCTTGTGTGTGTGTGTGTGTTTTATAATGTTTGTTTATTTTATTTTATTTTTTTTTTCAACGTTTATTTATTTTTGGGACAGAGAGAGACAGAGCATGAACGGGGGAGGGGCAGAGAGAGAGGGAGACACAGAATCGGAAACAGGCTCCAGGCTCCGAGCCATCAGCCCAGAGCCTGACGCGGGGCTCGAACTCGCGGACCGCGAGATCGTGACCTGGCTGAAGTCGGACGCTTAACGACTGCGCCACCCAGGCGCCCCATGTTTGTTTATTTTTGAGAGAGATAGAGACAGAATGCGAGTGGGTTAGGGCAGAGAGAGAGACACACAGAATCCAAAGCAGGCTCCAGGCTCCGAGCTGTCAGCACAGAGCCTGACGCGGGGCTTGAACTCACCAGCTGTGAGATCATGACCTGAGCTGAAATTGGACGCTCAACCTACTGAGCCACCCAGGCGCCCCATGTGTGTGTTTTTAATATTGCATTTATTGTAAATGTAATGCAAATACTAAAAGTGCACAGATTTCAAATGTAGAGCTCAATGATGTATCACAAAATAAACAGCCAACTCAGGAAATCAAAACCCTGCTGGCCCTGTAGAAGTACCCCTGCTGCCCATCCCAGCTACTATCTAACCCTTCCTTCTGGGACAAAAGCAACCACCAAAATGTCCTTTGTGATAATCACATCCTTTCTTTTCTTTACCAATACTACTTAAGTCTGCATGTTTTTTTTTTCATTTTATGTAAATGAATTAATATATATTTCTTTTGTGTGTAGTTATCGGTAATTAATTTTCATTGGTATATAGTCTTATATGAATATATTTACATTTTTTAATCATTCCACTGTTGATGGGTATTTGTGCTGTGTTTGTTTGTTTTGGCTGTTAGAGATAATGCTACCATGAACATTCTTGTACATTGCATACATTTCTGATGACTAGGTACCAAAGAATGAGTAGAATCAGTGGGTCTCAGAGTATATGTATTTTTAACTTTAGCAAAAAACGCCTATGGTTTTCTAAAGTGGTTATATCAACTTACACTCTCAACACCAAAGGATCAGAGTCCCAATGTTCCACATTCTTAGTAACAATAGATATTGTCATTCTTCTGGAGATGTGCGTGTAATATTGGCATCAATTACATTTCCTGAACATACATGAGGTTGAGCACATTTTTCTTAGGATTATTGGGCATTGGATATTTTCCTTTGTTAAGTGGCTATTGAAGTCTTTTGCTCATTTTTCTTTGAGTTATTATCTTTCTCCTGATTAATAACAGTTCCTTAGATCTTCTGGCTATCTTGTAAATATCTTTCCCATTCCATGGCTTGCCTTTTCACTTACTTCAGGGTGTCTTTAATGAACAGAACATTTTTAATTTTAACATAGTAACATTTAGCAACATTTGCTTTACAATTAGTTCTTTTGTGTCCCAATCCTTAAATATCTACAGAAAGGTCATAAGGACATTCTCCTAAATTATATTCTAGAAGTTTTATTTTTATGCTTTTCCCATTTAGATTTATAGTCTATCTGGAATTGATTTTATGTATGGTGTAAGGGTTCAAGTATTTTTCTATCCTTAAATTAATAATCTAGTAGTTCCAGCACCATCGCTAAAAAGTCTCTCCTTTCCTCATTGCTTTGCAGGACCAACTTTCCAGGCTTCACATATCTGTCACTCATTGTACCAACCCTACACCATCTTAATTATGTAAATGTATAAGATATCAGATGACATATGCTTGTCACCATCTTGATCTCCCTTATGACTCTCTTAGCCACTTGGATTTCCCTATACATTTTAGAATCAGCTTATCAGGTTCTACAGAACCTGGTGGATTTTGATTAAAACTGCACTGAAACTATAGAACCATCTGGAGAAAGTCAGTATCTTTACACTTCCTTTTTTCTAAATGTTTTTACCTCTGATTCTTTATTATTATATCAGCTAAGTTTTCCAGTAAATCTTCATGACTATAATGATGGTGAATAAAAGAAATTATAATGTGCATTTTATCATCATACCATTCTGCATATTTGCTATAGGTTGTTTTAGGTATGCTTTTAACAGCAGTCCTATTTCTAGTGTGCTAGAAATTTTTGCTAAAATCATGAACACTTGTTGAATTTTATTAAATGCTCTTTCTCCTTCTATCAAAATGATAAAATGTTTTTCCCTTGATTCTATTAATGTGGTAAGTTACATCGGTTGATTTTTAATCTTAAACCAAATTTACATGCCTGGAATATATCCAATTTTATAAGAATGTATTATGCACTGAAAATATTGCTTCATTTGATAAACTAGTATTTTGCTTAGAATTTATGGAGTTTGGCCTATAATTAT
Source organism: Lynx canadensis (assembly GCF_007474595.2). NCBI lineage: Eukaryota > Metazoa > Chordata > Mammalia > Carnivora > Felidae > Lynx > Lynx canadensis. The sequence goes on along the minus strand of NC_044303.2, from coordinate 132,339,784 downwards.
CTTTTCTTGAAATGTCTTTACCAGGTTTTCTTATACAGTCTTCATAAATAGAATAGTAAAGCATTCTGTTTTTATTGTCTGGTAGAGTTTCTATGAGATTGGTGTTATTTGTGAATCTTAAACTATGGACTTGGTTTCTCTAAGTTAGAAGTAACATTCTACTTCTAACTAAGAATCCTACCTCTTCTAGGTTAGTCTTAGTAAGGTGCAATATTTATTAGTAGCATAAGTTTGTTTGTATTGTCTTGAAAGCATTTTAGTATTCATGGGATCTGTAATTATGTTTTTTTTTTAAATTGTTATTGATTATTTACACCTTTTTTTCCCTATCCAAGTTAATGAAGAGTTTAGCAATGTGATTAATCTTTTAAAAGAATGTGTTTGTCTTTGTCATCGCTATACTTACATGCATGTTTTCTACTGCACTAATTTCTGCTTTTATTTTTTATTATTTATTTCTTCTTTCTTTGGGTTTAATTTGCTTTTCTCTTTTCTAATTTCTTAAGAGGGGTAGTCACTCAGTTTTATCTTTGACTTTTTGAACAAAGTAAGTATATTTATTTAAAGAGTATTTCTGATAATTTCAATTTCTAGAGTCCCTTCATAATTATTTCTATTGGTTGTTTCTGCCATTTCCCCCATTCTTCACTGGCTGTTAGCCCTGACATTCTTCCTTCACTTTCTTATTAGTTCTCCAATGTGTTAAAAAAAACATTTTTTTAAAGATTTTAAATATTTGTCTAGCTTTTCTAGTTGTTTTAGTTCAAATTACCTGGCCTACCTTTACCCAAATCAGAAGACTCCTAACACTGCTTCACTGCCTCAGGCACTCATGACTAAACCATATTTTGAGTCATACTTCATACTATATACAAAAAGTAACTCAAAGTAGATCATATACATCAATGTAAAATCTTACACCATAAAATTTCTAGAAGAACACATAGGGTAAGATCTTTGTTACCCAGGGCTAGGCAAAGATTTTTTAGATACAACATCAAAAATTCAATCCAAAAATGAAAAAAGTGAACAAATTAGACCTCATCAAAATGGAAAAATTTTGTTTTTCAAAAGACACTGGTATGAGGACGAGAAAGAAGCGACTATTTGGAAGAAAATATTTGCAAAAGCATCTATCTGAAAAGACTTGTATCCAGTGTATGTAAAGAACTCAAAGTCCAATAGCAGGAAACACATAATAAAATGGGCAAAAGATTTGAATAGATACTTCACCAAAAATACATATACAGATGGCAAATAAGCACATGAAAAGATGCTCAACATCATTATTAATTATTGCAAATTAAACCACAAGATAACACTACAAGCTATTAGAATGGCTAAAATTAAAGGGTGACTACACCAGTGTTAATGGGGATGGAGCGATAGGATATCTCATATACTATTTGTGGGAATGTAAAATGGGATGAGCTGTTTGGAAACAGTATGGCAGTTTTCAAAAAGTTAAACATACACCTATCCTATGACCTAGCCATTTCAGTTCTACATCTTTGTCAAAGAGAAAAGTATATGGCTATACAAAAACTTGTGGAGTATCTATATCATGGAATACTATTTAGTAATAAAAGGAATGTTGCTGATAAACACAGCCGCATGGATAAATCTCAGAATACTTACACTGAGTGAAACAAGCCAGACAAAAAAAGGGAACATACTGTACATGATTCTATTTAAATACAATTGTAGAAAATACAAACTGCTTTATAGTGATAGAAAGAACTTCAGTAATTGCCTGGGGATTGAAAATGGGATTACTCAGGGGCATGAGAACATGTTGGACCTTGAAGAATATGTTCACTGTCTTGATTGTGGTGAAGGTTTCACAGATGTATACAAATGCCAAAACACATCAAATTGTTCACTTTAAGTTAGTGTTCAATAAAGCTGTTAAAAAATATTTTTTGTGTGTGTTCTAATTACTGTTTGTGAAGTCTGTCTTTTGACTGGGTCCTTTCTGACATCTACCCAATTTAAAGTAGTCCTCTAGTCACTGTATCAGATTGTCCTGTTACATATTATTTTCATAGCCCTTATTATCTGAAATTACTTTGTTCATTATATGTTCCTATGTGCTCTTCATTTGACCATAAATTCATGCTCAGAAAAATAGATAATCTTGAGTTGTCTGCATTCTTATTTTCTTTTTCCCCTTATACATTATATATCATCCATTTAAACAAAAGTTAATTTCATTAATTCCTTCAGCAATTATTTGTTGAATGCCTCTATTTTGCCAGTCACTGTGGCAAGTACCAGGCATATGGAGATGAATCAGTTATGATTCCTGCCTTGCAGGGCAGTCTTCCAACTATTGCTCTACTTATTGCCCTTCATTTATTTTGCAGTGAAATCTTACTCATCTCTTAAAACCTGGCTCAGATACTTGGTCAAGCTTTTCCTGACCAAATGGCCTACTGCCTTTTTGGTTCTTCCTAAGCCCTTGTTTATATTATGTAACAACATCTGCTAATTTCCTCCCTAAATTCATTTGCCCCTTTTACGTTTTAGTGGTAGAACCAAACCTCACCTTTCCCACCCTTGACACTAAGTTTTAGCTGGGCAGTCGGCCACCCAAACGTGGTTTAGCCTTTCTTACAGCTAGGTATGGGCATATGATTTCAGGATGCTACGATATGACTAAAACTGCTCTGTGCAACTTTTGAGTCATCTTCATCTTCAAGATGAAGCCACTTGTCTAGTACTTATTCCTTCCCCTTCCCTCCTGAAAGGCCAGATTCAATCATGTGAACAATGAAAACAGCCTAGGAGATGGCAGAAAAATAAGATGAAAGAAACCTGGGTCTTTGAATGTGCTGCCAACCATTAAGGGTTCACCCTGGGCTGTTTTGCAGAAGAGAAATAATACCAAATATTATTTAGACACTGTATTTTTGCGTGTCTGTCTGCTTCTCTCTACTGCTCTCTTTTTAATAGCAACTTTTTGTGACTAATAAAACTAGCACTATTAATATTAACTTCCCTATGGCATTCCTTCTACATAACAAGTAGTTACTTTCTCTGGATTGGAAGGACATCTGGGAAAGAACAAGTGACAAATGTCCAATACAACAAAATCAAATCAATTTTCTGGGTATCTACTATGTGTAAGGGACTAAAAAGTTATATTACTGGTTATTTAATTTTGTTCTCAAAAATTAAATCTAATCTCAGTCTAACAAGTGTTTTCTATTTTACTGATTTCTGTCTTTATTATTACCTTCTTTAAACTTCATTGGGTTAATTTTGCTTGTTTTTTTTTTTTTTTTTTTTTTTTTAGCTTCTTTACATCGGAAATGTTTCCAGTAATTTTCTTGTATTGTAATAGCCACATCAGAATATTCAAATATCAGTAATTTTAAAATCAATTGTTATTGTTAACAACTGCATTTTGTTGAAGCAGGTAGTCAATTTGAAAACAATCCTTTGAAATTTTTCTAACTTTCTTTATGGCCCACCATGTGGCGACTTTCCATAAAAATTTCAAGAGTGCTAGAAAAAAGTATATTCTGAAGCTACTGAGGGTAACGCTCTGTTTATGTGCATGATATCAAGCATGTTAATTATATAGCACAAAACTGTCTATATTTTTATTAATTTGTTATTTGAAAATTTATTATTTTTTAAAAAGATTTTAGTTAAAAAAATTTTTTTTTGTTATGTGTATTTATTTGGTGGGGGGAGAGGGGCAAGAGAGAGCCGGAGACACAGAATCCAAAGCAGGCTCAAGGCTCTGAGCTGTCAGCACAGAGCCCGACAGGGGGCTCGAACTCACAAGCATGAAATCATAACCTGAGCAGAAATCAGACACTCAACCAACTGAGCCACCCAGGCACCCCTAAAATATTTTAGTTTTTTAAGTAATCTCTACCCCCCATGTGGGCTTGAACTCATGACCACAAGATCAAGAGTCACATACTCCACTGACTGAGCTAGCCAGGCACCCCTCTATTTTTTTATAAGCTTATTTACTGAGAAAAATGTGTTAAAATCTCCCACTATGAAGGACTTGTTTACTTCTTCTTATAAGTCTTTCAATTTGGTTCATACATTTTGAGTCTGTGTTACGAGGTCCATTCATATTTAGGACTGTTCCATCTTCCTGGAAAAGTGAAGATGTTGTTATTAAGTAGAGATCCTCTTTAACCATAATAATGCATTTTGCCCTAAAGATGAGATTGTCCAATACATTTAAGATATTTCTCATGTAAGCAGGATATGACTGAATTTGTGTTTTTCAATCCAGTTTGATAGTGTTGGTCTTTTAGGTGAAGAGTTGGACTTTTCAGTTATTTCAATATAATTACTGATATATCTATATTTTATTTCATCTATCTTATTTTGCACTGATGCTTTTAATATTCTGTTCAGTTTACAGGTCTTTTTCTTTTCTTTCTTGTTGCCTTTCAGGTTATATGCTTCCCTCTAATTCCATATTTTCTCTACTATTTTGGAAGTTATGACCTTCTCCTGTCCTCTTAGTAGTTTTCCTAAATTATCAATGTGGATATTTAATGTGTTACAGTCTAAATTTAATTTGTATCTCTACTTTCTTCCAGAACAAGAATCCAGACAAGAATACTTTTCCAAACTCCTTTTACCTGTTTCCAAAACTTATGTGCTATTTTTTAATGTATTTTTTAAAATTATTTTTGAGAGAGAGAGAGAGAGACAGAGAGAGAGAGATACAGAGAGACAGAGCATGAGCGGGGGAGGGACAGAGAGAGAGGGAGACACAGAATCCGAAGCAGGCTCCAGGCTCTGAGCTGTCAGCAGAGGCCGATACAGGGCTTGAACCCATGAGCCCTGAGATCATAACCTGAGCTGAAGTCACATGCTTAGTTGACTGAGCCAACGAAGTGCCCCACTGTTATGTATTTTAATTATTATCTTTATTTTTAACTCAATAAGACATTATTATTTTACTCATTCAGTATTTCTATAGATATATATTGACTACTTTCTATGTTCCTTTCTCTTTGCAGTACAGATCTTCCATCTAAGCTCACCTATCTTTGGCCTGAAGTATGCCCTTTAGAGTTTCCTTTAGTGAAGGTATGCAGGTAGCTAAGTCTCTCAGTTTCTTTGAAGAAAATTCTCCTTCAATACACTACAGATAATATTCTGTCTTATGTCCGTGCTTGTTGCTGTTGAGAAATCAGCTCTTGCTTTTTTAAAGGTAATGTTTTTCTCTCTGGCTGCTTTTGAGGTCTCTTTGTGTTGAATACTCTGAATGTTATCATGGTGTGTGTAGATCTGGATTTATTCTTACTTATCCTCTTGTAGATTTCTTCATTTTACTTCCTTACCCTGTAAACTGATTTCTTTCATTAGTTACAGAAGATTTCAGCTATCAGCTCTTCCAAATATTGCCTCTACTTGTCCTTTGAATTCCTCCTAGAATTTGATTAGATTTATTAGATCTTTTTTTCTATTCTTCCAGGTTTCCTGTCTCTTTTTGGGCTGAAATCTATATAATTTTCCATTTTACCTTTCTGTTACTAATACTCTTTTTAGCTATGTCTAATTTGCTATTAAACCTATTGGATATAAAATGTTTATTTTGAGAGACAGAAGAGAGAGAGAGAGTGTACACATGTGTGAATGAGTGGGAGAGGGGCAGAGAGAGAGAGAATCCCAAGCAGACTCCATGCTGTCAGTGCAGAGCCCAATGTGGGGCTCAATCTGATGAACCGTGAGATCAGGACCTAAGCTGAAATCAAGTCGAATGATTAAGCAACTGAGCCACCTAGATGCCCCAAAACCTAAATATCAACTATTATATACTTTTGATTTCTAGGAGACTTCCTAAGTTAGATTTATTTATTTCTTAAAAAAAATTTTTAATGTTTATTTTTGAGAGAGAGAGAGAGAGAGGGAGAGAGAGCATGAGTGGGGGAGAGGCACAGACAAAGAGGGAGACACAGAATCCAAAGCAGGCTCCAGGCTCTGAGCTGTCAGAACAGAGCCCGACACGGGGCTTGAACTCGGGAACTGGGAGATCATGACCTGAGCTGAGGTCGGATGCTTAACTGACTGAGCCACCCAGGTACCCCCTAAGTTAGTTTTAAAATCTGCTTGTTCCAGGGTGCCTGGCTGGCTCAGCTGGAAAGTGTGCAACTCTTGATCTTGGGGTCATGAGTTCAAGCTCCACATGGGGTGGAAAGATTACTTAAATAAAGCTTAAAAAAATAAAATAAAATCTGCTTGTTCTATATAGTACTTTTAAACTTTTCTTGAAATGTATTATATATACTTATTATTTTTTTAAAGATTTTGAGTAATCTCTACACCCAACAAGGGGCTCAAACTCACAACCCTGAAATCAAGAGCTGCATGCGCCACTGACTGAGCCAGCCAGGTGCCCCCTGTAGGACATATACTTATTTAACATTTAGGGTCTAAATAAAAACTGAAGAATTTGTGAGTCTGATTCTGTTGTTTCTTCTTTCTATTAGCTTTTTGTCAGGTACTTGTATTCTGAATCTGTGTGTTTTCGTTCAGAGCCACTCATTTTATTTTGAATTTTCTTTGAGCACAGCGAATGAAAGCAGGTTTCTCCTGAAAGGACTTATGTTTGTTTGTAACAGGCTTCTGGGAGCACTAAGGATCCAGGACTGTGTCCAGCTAAATTCTTGGCTGGGGGATTTTAACGCCACCCAGGCAGGGTGAACTGGGGCTCTAAACTGATGAGAAAGCTGCCATGTGTTTATGGTTCGTAGGAAATGCTCTTGTCCCCAAATGCTCAGCACCATGATTCAAGATAGGCAGTTTTCCTTGTAGTTCTTTCTTTGATGGGGATAAGATGCTTCTGCTTATTTTATTTCTCCCTGCCACTAAGGATGAGAACCTTTGGGCTCCCAACTATATGGGATAGTTGAGAGACCCTGAGAAGATCTTAGGTTCTATACTGTCTCTTTGTAAGACCTCAAAAAACAATTCTCTAGTTCAGTCAGTTTAGCAAATATCATTAGGGCTAAAGCTAGATCTAGTGCTCCACTTATTCTCTTAATTCACATCTTTACTTATTCCCTGGTGTGGCTCTTTCTTTCTTTCTTTCTTTCTTTCTTTCTTTTCTTTCTTCTCTCTTTCCTTCCTTCCTTTCTATTCTTTCTTTCCTTCCTTTTCTTTTCTTTTCTTTCTTTCAGTTGTTTATTTATTTATTTGTTTGTTTGTTTATTTATTTATTTATTGAGAGCAGAGGGAAAGAGAGAGAGGGAGAGAGAATCCTAACTAGGTGCCAAGCTGTCAGCACAGAGGCTGATGCAGGGCTGGATCTCACGAACCATGAGATCATGGCCTGAGCCAAAATCAAGAGTCAGATGCTTAACTGACTGAACCACCACAGGTGCCCCCCTGGTTTGGATATTTCTCATTTTATTTGGCCAGTTTCTTGTTTGTTTGTTTTTCAAGTTCACAGGATAATATGAGAAATGTTTTTATGCTAAATACAACATTTTTAGTTGTTTTCAGTGGGAGGATCAGTTTGGACTCAGTCTGCCATGTTGCCAGAAATTAACATTTTCTATAATATTTAAATTTTTTGCCAGTCATTGCAAAATTTCATGTTTAGTCTTTGAAAAGACACAAGTATGACAATAATATGTTCTTTAAAAGACTCTAGGTTTGAAGAAAGACTTTTAGAAACAATTATTCTCACCAAAACCAAAGTAGATTTTAATAGATACCAATTAAAATTTTACAGACTGTATCTACTCAAGGTTGGATCAAATTGAAGAACAGAGTTGTGGAAACAGCACTGGACTGGCAGCCAGAGGACTTAGGAGTTTGCTGTGTGATTTGGGTAAGCCCTTTTATTGGCTGGCCTTTGGCTCTCTATGTATATGATGGAAAGGTAGGGCTGGATGTGCCTTTCAGGACCAAAACTCTGATGACTGCACAGAAGTATTCACTGTAAATAGACCACACTCAAGATCAGAGTTTCTGATGCTCATGACATTTCTTAAGGCTAGCCCACTTTCACATTTTAAAAATACTGCAGCATGCTTTAAATAAGCATGCTGTGAGACCATTAAAAAAATCAATATAAACTACTTTTGTACATCAAAATAGAGTCTTAAGGATTCTTAACATTTTGACATCTTTTCACATTCTGAGAACTTCTTTATTCTCTGTCTTTTCTGGCATTTCAAATTCTTTCATGTAGTTTTTAATATAATTTAGAGATTATCGTTTTTTGCATGAAAAATTATAAATACTTAAAACCTGCATCTGTACCATCTGCCAGGAGTTTATATGAAGAATTTTGAAATATAGCCGCTCAAAACTGTCAGCATATTGCATTAATCGTTAAAAAAAAAAAAATCAACCCAATACCACACAGATTAAACTGTCTAAAGTAAGTTTTAATGCAACACATTCACAGGTTTACACTCTAAAGTTGTGAAGAGATTATCTTTTTCAAATTGATTAAGTGCTGCAAGATGTGGAAGAAACTCAGCACTCAAATGAATTATATGTTTGATGTCATTTTTGGCAAAACCTCATAAAGTGTCACATAAAAGAAAAACATCTTACTTAAAATAAGGTCTTGACAGCAGTCTGGAATAGTTAACAACTCCACTCCCAAATGAGAATGCTGGTTATAATCAAAATTTTAATGACAATTAGTTCTCCCCTTGAGACAATCTAAATATCAAACAAAACAAACAAAAAATAACGTGCATGCACCCACACACCCCTCACGTCTTCCTTTTTAAAGGGGGAAAATTTGTAATTATTTTAGTTCATGATCTCAATATTGAGTATGTTTCCTTGCACATTATAAGGTTTCCGCTACGAGGCAATGTCAATCAGTATGTTTTTGTTGTTTAGTATTAATTCATGAGAGGTATAAATAATGCCCATCAGCAATGGAAGTGGAGTCCCTGGGTGTCAGTGCCCTCACATCTTCTAAACCCTAGAGCTGAAAATGGTGGGAACTTTTTACCTTTCAACTACATTTATAGTCTTTACATCTATCGTCCTCTATATCCTACTCTCTGATATGAGAAAATTAAAAGGAAGAACACCCCCTAAAATCAAGTTTTCATTTAAGAGTTATCAGTCAATTTCACTTGGAAAGGTTTTTAAAAAGCATATTACAAACAAGATTATATTAAAAACAACTATGGAAAACATGATGCCACATGTACACGTGTTTCTGGCATGAAGATAAAAAAAGTCCAGAAAAACAAATATTACACAGTTAACCATGATTGTCTTTGGCAGAAGTATCATGGGTGATCTTTTTTATCCTTTATGCTTTTCTATATTTTTGATATTTTTGCAAAGAATATGTTACTTTTATAAATGGAAGAAATAATATAGCTTTTTAAAAAATTGACAGTTATGGCCAAAGATTAATACTTACTATCAATTAACCTATTTTTACTGGATTAGGAATGGCATCAATATTAGTAACAGGAAGATAAAGTGCAGTTACTAAAAATATAGTTAAAGGCTCTTGTCAAACTTCCTATATTGGAATACATCTACCAGCAGGCAGAAGTAATGTTCATTTAAAAACTATATTTTTTTAAGTTGATTTATTTATTTTGAGAGAGAGAGTGTGTGTGAGCAGAGGAGGGGCAGAAAGAGAGGGGGAGAGAGAGAGAGAGAGAGAGAAAGAGAGAGAATTGTAAGCAGGCTCTGTGTGGTCAGCACAGAACCCAATACGGGGCTCAAACTCATGAACCGTGATGTTATGACCTGAGCCAAAACCAACAGTTGGACGCTTCACTGACTGAGCCACCCAGGTGCCCCAATAGGACAACCCAATTTTTTTTCCCAGTGAGCTCTATGCCCACTGTGGGGCTTGAACTCATGACACCGAGGATCAAGAAAGAGTCATATGCTCTACGGATGAGACAGCCAGGTGCTCCTCTCATTTAAAAACCTATTTTAAGGGGCACCTGCCTGGTTCAGTCAGTAGGCATGTGAGTCTCCACCTCAGGGTGTAAGTTTGAGCCCTATGTTGGGCGTAGAGATTACTTAAAAACAAAATCATTAAAACCCCCCGCTCATGGGCTGGTCTCTCTCTCTCTCTCAAATAAAAAACAAAATAAAATAATATTAAAAATTTTTAACAAAAAAACAAGAACAAAAACTATTTTAAGACAGTGAAGGACTGCAAAGAGATAGGCCTGACACAGTGGTTTATAAAAACAGCAGCCAATGAGTCCTAAACAACCATTAGGAAGACTGGTTAAAGTCTATTTTTCATTGCACATAAACATTAATGTGCCCATAATGTATGATTCTCAAGTAAGACTCAACAAGATTTGCTAATGACAGCTAGTGAGAAAGTCTGAGATGGACTGTCCAAAAAAGAACAAAGTACTTTATGGACTCTCAAATTAGAGACGGTCATCTCTTATTCACTCTACCAAAGATTAAATTCTTGGTCTAAATGTGAGGGTATGTACATCTTTACATTTACTATATACCTTTAAAAATCTTTACTATTTTTTTTAGAAATTATATTAATGAAAGACATATTATTAAAAATATAGCATGCTTTCTGGCCCATGAAGGTAGTGGCATGTATTTAATACAATTTTATTTGAGAGACTGACTATCCTTGCTACAGAGGGAGTTTTATTTTTTTAGGACTTCTAAGAAATGAAGTATTCGACATAACTAAATATTTCAGAAAAGAGAATCTTATCTCTAATTGATTAAAATGATAATTTTATTTTTTTACCAATTAGGTTGGAATCATTACCCAATCTCTGTCTTACTAAACAATAAGTACCATCTAAACTTTTCTTAATTGAATGACCATCAATAATTTAATACTGACATGCTCTCAAAGTATAATGAAATACTATTAATAGCAAATCCATAATATTCCATTACTATTAGTTCTTGTGCTTTCTTACTTGCTGTCAAGTGGTCAGCTATCACCTCTTGCAACTGCCAGAAAGAATGTTCCTAGCTGTGCCTTTCTCTCTCACTTTTTTTTTTTTTTTTAATTTTAAGTCCAATAAAATAGTGGGCTAGCAAGACACAGGCCAGCCCCTACCCTGGCTTTTCTTTTGCTTGTTTGCTTGCTTGCTTACTCATTCATTGATTCATTTATTCATTTATTCATTCATTCATTCATTCATTCATTTAATTCTTGAGGTTATACTTCATATACCATAAAATTTCCACCTTTAAAGGGTACTCTCCCTCACTGTTATTATTCTTAATCTGTTTTGAACTTAGAACCCAATAATCAATTTGTTAGTGCCATGTACAAAGTAAGAATAAGTAGAATATTACTGATGGCTGGCCTGAGAGGCTTTCTATGGGTCAACTGCAAATATACTTTTACTCTTCTGTGTAAGTAACATTAAAAGTTGTACGCAGGGGATGCCTGGGTGGCTTGGTAGGTTTCAGCATTAGACTCCTAATTTCGGCTCAGGTCATGATCTCATGTTTGTGAGTTTGAGCCCCACATCAGGCTCCACGCTGACAGTGCAGAGCCTGCTTGGGACTGACTCTCTCTCTCTCTCTCTCTCTCTCCTCTCTCTCTCTCTCTCTGCCCCTCCCCTGCTTGTTCTCTCTCTCTAAGTAAATAAATAAAATTAAAATTAAAAAAAATAGAAGCACACAGATTAAGAGTAGACTATGGGAAAAATAGGTCTGATACTTCTAGCCTCCAAGAAAAGAATGATGACTCAAGTACCTGAAGTAAGTTAACTGCTTTGGAAAAAAGTACCAGTTTGCTTAGGAAGAGGAATGGATTCTGCATGGCATTAGGCACAACACAGAGCTAACATTCCAAAAGCACTTCTGATTCTTATAAAAACCAAGGTTAAGCTAGTTTAACATTCTGTGTTAGACAGATGAAAAGTAGTCAAAAACTATATACTTTTACAACCTATCAAGCCTGAGGGGCCCTAGTCGGACTTAATGCAGTGTTAAAAAGAGAGTCTGACAAAACTTAAAATGGCTCAGTGCAATTTGAGAGGTACCAAACACCCAGGGATGTGTTCATGAAGAGGCTTTAAAATTCTTTCTTGATTTACAAGCTCAGATTGCCCTTCTTCCTCTAATTTTCTGGCACCAGTCAGAAAACAGGTATTGTGTGCTTAGAACTTTGAAAAGAGGATCTGATACCTTATCTCTCAAAAAGTGATTTGAGAATATGTCCTAACCTGTATCTCTATGTGATTATTTCAGTTTGGTACTAGTTTCGATATGATAAACTCAAAGAAACCTGGAAAAGACTTAGAGACATAATTTCATGAAAAGGATTATACAGTTATTAAAGAACCTGACGGAGCCAACAGAGGAAAGCGACCCTATCTCCAATTAACTATCAATCTTATTCAAAATTGATACAAAACCCCTGTGCATAGGCTTGGATGACTCACAGTGGGACTTTAGAGAAACTCCCAGGCTGTAAACAGGATTGTCCTGCAGTACATCTCTTCTGACATTTGCTGATGTCTGAAGTCAAATACTACATTCCTTGTTTACCTAACTTGGGGTGTTAGAACCTACTGCAAATTCCGTATTCAACTGAGAATATGATTTAACTATTTGAATTTTAGAGTCAAATTTCACACTATCAAAACAATTCGAATTATACACTAAAATAATGGTTTTATTCCTCGATGTTCTGTTTCTTTCATTTAGTGAAACCTTTTATACATTATCTGAAGCCTTTAAATATATATAGATGGCAAGTTAATGGTAAAATTATGAGTTATATTTATGTAATGCTGTTCTTATAATATTGAGGTATAATTATACATTCTCTGACAATATCCTTGTGATATAAGGAATAGCAGGCCTTGAGCTTTTCTGGGAAGACTGAAGAGACAATGGATGGTCCTATATACATTTTTAATACATAGAGAAGCTTTGTTTTACATTGGTTTAAAACAAATTAATAGGTTGGCTCAATTGTAAGTGTATGTTTTCTTACTAGAGCAGAGATGTTAAGAGATTTTGGGGCTATAGATCAATATTCTTGGGGGGGCAGCTTTGTTGGGGCATAATTGGTGTATAAAAGAGCTGCACTTGTTGACATACACACTTTGATGGTTTTGGACATGTGCCTATACCCATGGCACTATCACCACAATTAGGTAACATCAAACAGCAATACATTCAGGATTGTTCAATTGTATGGGGCCTAAAGTATTTACTGATGTAAAGGCAACAAAGTATTTTATCTTCTGCCATAATGTAATTGAAGGAGTTAATAAGAAGTAAATACTTAATAGTAAAACATTATAAAAATACGAATAGCAGATTTTATCTTTAACTTATATAGAGAGAAATAGATGGGTCTTGATTTTACAGTAACTTGCCGAAGGTGACAGAAGAGACTCAGAAGTACAACCATAGTTAGAATATAAATTCCTGTTTGTCTTATACCATCTGGCTAAGGATCCAGTCCAAGAAATTGGGTAAAGATTATCAAACCAAAGGAATATTACTCTCTGATTAAAGATTTCCTAAGATGACAAAAGCCCAATAAAGTATCACATCTATTAGAACACCTGGCTAAATGCTAAATAGGATGCCTCCATTCACACAAGAAGGCCAGAACGGGGTAGATTAATGCACAAGCATTAGAACACAAGCTTTTTTGTTCTGATGTTTTTTTTTCACCAAGTGCTTTTAATCTGAGGATAATACACTAAATTCTAAAATGAAGTGGCAATAGTAAACAAGTGTTAGACTCGCCAGATAAATTCAGAAAATCAGGAAATAATACTACTGGATGTTTTACTTAAGAATGTAGTCAAGCTGGGGCGCCTGGGTGGCTCAGTTGGTTAAGCATCCAACTTCGGCTCAGGTCATGATCTCGTGATCCGTGAGTTTGAGCCCCATGTCGGGCTCTGTGCTGACAGCTCAGAGCCTGGAGCCTGTTTCAGATTCTGTGTCTCCCTCTCTCTCTGATCCTCCCCCGTTCATGCTCTCTCTCTATCTCAAAAATAAATAAACGTTAAAAAAAAAAAAAGAATATAGTCAAGCTCACACTTAAAACCTTTTTAACAAAGAATAGGGTTATAGAAATGTAACTTAGAAAGCATATGAAAGAAATATTTAGTTTGCAATTTTGATTTGTGTTGTATTTATATATAGCTATATTGATTACAGGCTTTAACTGAAACTAACACAGTATTAAAATTCAAAATTTCCATTTGTAGGATTTCGATAGGACAAATGAAACCAGAAATAGCTATATTTTTCTTCTTAAAATTTAAAATTATTTTTATACACCACTGTACATTTATTAAAGGTCTTCTCATTATTTAATTTACTTCTTACAAGAATCTTGAGGGGTACACAAAACATTTTCTACATGGATTTACGACAAGAGAATGGAGTCACACAGGCTTAAATGACTTCACTGTTGGTAACTAGACTTAAAAGTTTTAATACTGTCCTGTTTTTTTTTTTTGATGAGATATAATATTCTAAAGTATTCTTCTAACCTTTAGTGTTACATATAACAAGCACTTAGTATTACTATCAAAAATTACTATTAAAAATAACAAAATTGGGGCTCCTGGCTGGCTCAGTCAGTTCAGCAGCTGACTGGTGCTTTTGGCTCAGGTCATGATCTGATGGTTCATGAGTTTGAGCCCAGTGCACCAGCCTCTGTGCTGCTGGTGTGAAGGCTGCCTGGATTCTCTCTCTTCTCTCTCTCTGCCCCTCCCTCACTTGTGCGTGCATGAGCTCTCTCTCTCTCTCTCTCTCTGTCTCAGAAAATAAATGAAAAACTTTAAACAAACACCAAAATTAATGTATTTTAGACTCTCTATATTAGCAGATGTGTACATGCATCCAGATGTAAATTCGTTTGGAAGATAGGTCTATATTACACAATAGTTTATACATCAAAATATTCAAAATGCTCTTTTTAATATGGATTATCTACTTCTAGGTTTTGTTGGCAAATTAAATTCTAGATATAGCATATAATATTCAAAAGACCAAACCATCCAGAGTTGCCATAATGCTCAGATAATTTAGTCCTGGATTAAATAAAGTGTCTTGGGGCGCCTGGGTGGCGCAGTCGGTTGAGCGTCCGACTTCAGCCAGGTCACGATCTCGCGGTCCGGGAGTTCGAGCCCCGCGTCGGGCTCTGGGCTGATGGCTCAGAGCCTGGAGCCTGTTTCCGATTCTGTGTCTCCCTCTCTCTCTGCCCCTCCCCCGTTCATGCTCTGTCTCTCTCTGTCCCCAAAAATAAATAAACGTTGAAAAAAAAAAAAATTTAAAAAAAAAAAAAATAAAAAAATAAAATAAAATAAAGTGTCTTATAAAAGCCAGATACGCAGGGGCTTTTATAATTCAGGGGCATTATATGCACGGGTGTGTGGGTGGCTCAGTCAGTTAAGCGTCTGACTCTTAATCTTGGCTCAGGTCATGATCTCACGGTTCATGAGGTCAAGCCCCATGTCAGGCTCTGTGCTGATAGTGAGTAGTCTGCTTAGGATTCTGTCTCTTCCTCTCTCGGTCTCTCCCCTGCTCATTCTCTCTCTCTTTCTCTCTCAAATAAAATAAACTTAAAAAAAAAAAAAAAGCCAGATATGCAGCCATATAGCCCAATCAAGAAATCTTTCTTGAATTGGTTCAGATGATGTATGAAGTTATAGAGCCAAGGTCAAATATCACTTTCAACTTTTCACGTGATGATCTTACTATGAAAATGCTTATGAGAACTTTTGGATCTGTTCCCAGAATTTATATAGTTCTAACCATGGAATATCTTTCACCTGGGAAGATAGGCTAAGTTCTGACATATATTCAGGGAGGCTTAAAATTCACAAATCTTCCATAATGAATTAAAAGAATTTTTTTAATGTTTAATTTACTTTTGAGAGAGAGAGAGACAGAGCACGAGCGAGGAAGGGCAGGAAGAGACACAGAATCTGAAGCAGGCTCCAAGCTCTGAGCTGTCAGCACAGAGCCTGATGTAGGGCCCGAACCACAAACCGGTGAGGTCATGACCTGAGACAAAGTTGGACGCTTACCTGACTGAGCCACCAGGCGCCTCTGTAATAAACATTTTTCTAACATTATACATACTAGTCAATTTAAAAAGATCAAGTAAGTTTAGAGGAAATACAATTCCAAGAAAAAGGTACTTTATAACGCATCACAGATAGGGGCTAAAAGCAAATTTTGTTCAGCATTTTAACAAGATGGTGATAATACAAAATTGCTCCTAATAGCATTCTAAAATTATTAGAATCAAAATAAAAAGACTGACTTAGTGCCTAGATCTTGGTTTCTAAATACAATGGAAAACAAGAATTCCCTGAAGTGGCTGATTCCAGGCCTGGAGAAGGGAAACCACAAGATCAATTTGGACTTCTTGTGCTAGAAAGTAAAAATGTTCTCAAAGTGGGAGCCAGTTGAAAAGACACAGGAGCCAACCTGAAAGAACTACTAATGACCAATTCTGGTACTATCTGAACAACAAAATAAATCATGATAGTTTGGGATTATAACACATAGAATAAAATAAATATTCACAAGTTCATATTGATATAAATAAGTAAATAGTGATATAAATAAGTAAGTAATAGAGAAAGAGAGCGAGAGAGACCTCTTTCTTAAAGAATTCCAAGTAATAAAAGCAGTAAGAAAAAGGAAAATAAAAAGTTACCATTAGAACACCACAGTAAATAACTGTTGCCTATAGGCAAGATCCGCCAATGGATACTAAATTAGCAGAGGTAAGCTTGAAAAGAAACAGATAGTCTCACAGTATCTCCCCCCAAATACTTAAAATCTCAAAGGGAAAGAGTAACTTTAGAGTGTAGCAACTCAACAGACACCACTTTAATTAGTCATCAAGGGCAGTATTACCAGTAAAAAGACAGCAGACAACTTTATAATGCACTGGGAAGGACATATCATTTCTGTGGCAATCTTGCCAAAAAAAAAAAAAAAAAAAAAAAAGCATAACCTTAATCTAATCACAAGACAACATCAGACAAACTCAAAATGAGACATTCCCCAAAATATCTAACTAGGACTCCTCAAACTGTCAAACACATGAAAGATAAGAAAAGATTGAGGAACTGTCAGAGATCAGAGGATACTAAGGAGGAACATGATGACTCAATACAGTATGAATTATGGATGGAAAAAAACAGAACAGAAAAACGACGTTAGTGGGAAAATGGGTGAAATTCTTATCAGGTCTGTAGTTAGTTAACAGTCATGTATTAACATCAAGTGCTTGGTTTTCACCGTTGTACTATGGTTATATAAGACCTTCATGTTAAAGGTATATGGGAATTCTGTATTTGCAACTTATCTGGAAGTCTAAAATTATTTCAAAACAAAGCAATCAAAATAAATAAAATGACCCACTTTTTGTAGAAGCTAATTTTAAATGATATTCAGATTTAAGGAAACTCCAGGATATTTCTAGAAGATATAAGGAAAATTAAACTGAGAAAAGTAATTCCTAATATAATTCTCTAATTACGGCCATAACAAAATGGTTTTATATGGCTTTCTCATCAACAGACTGAAATAAGCTCTAGAAGAAATCTTCTCTTTTGTGTTAAGAAATCATTCCAAGACTCAAACATTTCTTTAATTGCATTTAATATTTTAAAGGCAGATAAATAATTTAAAACAGCACTACTTATATTTAATATAAGCCTTAACTATAAGCACTATTGCAGTAATTATCTATTTCCAATTCTCTCACTCTGACTAGATCATGAACTATAAAGGTAAGAACCCTCCATCCATTGCCAACTTCATACCCTAGTCCTGCATGGTTCTTGAGGAATGGGAGTACTATAATTATTTGCTCAAAAATGAATTAAAATTTTAAGTAAAAGATCTTGCCTAGTTGAAAGGAATTACTCTCATATATTTAAAGTGCTTTTAATTATAAGGAACAATACTCTGAGAAAATTATGTCTAAACTTAAAAAATAGGGTGCCTGGGTGGCTTAGTCGGTTGGCGCCCGACTTCAGCTCAGTGTCATGATCTCACAGTTCGTGAGTTCAAGCCGTGCGTCGGCTCTGTGCTGACAGCTCAGAGCCTGGAGCCTGCTTCGGATTCTGCGTCTCCTTCTCTCTCTGCCCCTTCACCCGCTCATGCTCTGTCTCTCTCTGTCTCTCAAAAAAAATGAATAAACATTAAAAAAAAAAAAAAATTAAGCTTAAAAATAAAATAACCTTCACTGTATTTCTTTCAAGCCGCAGTATTGCCAATATAGCTTGTTCTGTTCAGGGTTATACTTTACCTACATGACCTGGTCACACATAAGTTTATCTTTTCTTTTCCTTTTAATTTTTTTTAATGTTTATTTTGTTGAGAGAGAGACAGAGTGTGAGCAGGGGAGGGGCAGAGAGAGAGGTAGACGAAGATTTCCAAGCAGGCTCTAGGCTCTGAGCTGTCAGCACAGAGCCTGATTGGGGTTCAAACTCATAAACTGCGAGCTCATGACCTGAGCTGAAGTCGGATGCATTAACCTACTGAGCCACCCAGGTTGCCCTTTCCTTTCTTTTAAATAGAGCTTATAATTTGCGTCATCATGGGGAGTTAATTTTTTAATAGTTTCATTCAAATATATTTTGGTGACTATGAATTCTTCATTAAGTACCCGCCTTTACTATAACAGTCCATTGGGGGATATGGTGCAAATAATCTAGAACTATGTCCTTTAGATAGTTATGTGGTTATTACCTGTGCTACTTAAAATAAATACTAATGCTGAGGTGCCTGGGTGGCTCAGTTGGTTAAGCATCCAATCTTGATTTGGCTCAAATCATGATCTCACAGTTCATGAGACTGAGCCTGTGTTGGGCTCTACGCTGACATCGTGGAGCCTGCTTGGGATTCTCCCTCTCTCCATCCCTCTCTCTCTCCTCTCCCTCTCCATCTCTCTCTCCTCTCTGCTCTCCTCTCTCTCTCTCTATCTCTCCCTCTCCCTCTCACCCTCTGCACCTACCCCACTTGTGCTCTCTCTTCTCAAAGTAAATAAACTTAAAGCCCTAATCGCTTCATAAAAATCATAGTAAAATTAGAATATATTTAACCTGTATAAATAGAAGGGTATTATTTTGATTAATTTTTGATCAGCTTTCATTGATAGTTAGATTTCATTATCTGAACAAAAACAAACAAAAAACAAGAGGTTATATTTCATACTATTCAAACCAATGCACAAATATTTACACAAGTCCCCAAATATAGGGCCTAAATGCTTTTTAAAAATGTTTTAAAGGGTATGCAATATAAGAAATGAACATTCCATTCTTGTGTAACTCCTAGACATGTGTTATGGCAACATTTAAGTTTTGCCTGAGGACAAGTCTCTGTTAGTTTTTCATTAATCTTCTTAGAATACCAGTTATGATCATGTTTGACTGAATTACTTCGTAGACAAAATCCTAAATGGAAATTTATTTTATTGGCTAACTGTCTAAGTATTAAAAAAAAAAAAAAAAAAAGCAAAACTTAGAAAGGAGGGAGGAGGGAAAAGAGGAGAAAAGGAAGGAAGGGGAGATGGAAGGAAGAGAGTAATGTTGTACAAGTGAAAATAAAAACCTGATAAATATCCTTACCTTCACTTTTTTTTCTGCTTGTTTTGTTGCATTTTCTACTTTTTTTTGTTTTGCTGCTAACAGTTCCCGCTTTAACTGTCTTGCTTCTTTTCGGAGTTCGTCACTGTAAAGCAAAAACAGTTTATATAAAGTACATAATACACGGAAAGAAAAAACTGTTTAGCAAAAACAGGCTATTGTTTTTTACATACACTAAATCCCTAAAAAAACCACAAAACAATAATTAATTCATTTGTTTCTTACCTGTGTATTGTGCTATGGAAACAGAGCTATAGAGTATTTTAGAAGCTGTCATTTTTTTAGAATAGCAATATAATATGAATTACCTATAAAATATACTCCCTATGAAGTATGTTAAACAGAAATAGATAATGATAAATACCCACCATTCTAATTCACTTGCCAATTTAGCATTCTAGTTCCAGTTTAATAATTCATGAAGATCCGAATCAAAACAAATTTAATATAAATTCTACTTACTAAACTTGCACATACACAAAAAGATGTGGCTTTAAACTTGGTGAATTCCTCAACTGGCACCCAGTAGCTACCATTTATTAAGCAATTACATGCTAGGTGCAGTGCTAAAATGTTTTAAAACTCAGTTTTTTAACTCAGTTAATTTTAACCCACTTAATACCATAATTTGGCAAAAAATTTCCTCTTCTGTGAAACCTACAAAGCTGAGGTATTCTGATGATTAGTACAATCATGTATTAAAGGTAAACTGGGATATAAATATTGACTTCACTACAAGTCACTAGGTGGCTAGCTTCTAACAAGCCAGTTTTAGGACATATTCAAATTCATGTGCTTATAAAAAATTAATTACCCATGACATGAACACTTAGGGTCACTAGTGGCCAGTCAAACTTTGAATGTCAGGGCATCTACTCTATTTCAGTAAAAGCTAGAGTGGATAACAGACACTTAAAGAACCACTGTAAACCCAAGTAGGCCACAGTCTAGAAAAGGTCTCCAAAGACACCCAAGCCACAGTTTACCGGAATCTTAAATCTAAATACTTCCATACTGATTCAACTTTGTGCTTCTTTCCTGGTCCCCAAATCTCATACTTTATTTTTCTTTTAAAGCATGTCTATATTAGTTACCCAAGTAATAGGTCTTACATGTGCACAACTCAATTCTTACTACCTCTTTTCTACATCAAACACAAAGGCTATAATTTGTATCTGCTTGGCCTCCAAGACTGAATTCTGAAATTCCTTCTAATTAAAATCTACTACCTACTGGGGTGCTTGGGTGGCTTGGTCGGTTAAACGTCCAATTCAGCTCAGGTCATGAATCTCAAATTTCTGAGTGTCGAGCCCCGTGTCAGGCTCTGTGCTGCAGCTCAGAGCCTGGACCTGCTTTGGATTTCTATGTCTCCCTCTCTCTGTCTGCCCCTTCCCTGCTCTCTCTCTCCAAAACAAACAAACAAACAACTACAAACACTAAAAAAAAAATTTTTTTAAATCCTACTACCTACTTCCTCAGTTTTTCATTGCTATTGAACCTGTTCTCACTCAATATAATAATGAAAGCCAGCTTCTCATAGTTCATGATCTATTCTAACCCACTGGCGCTACTATCCATTCTATATGATACGGTCAGCTATTTCACTAATGTCCTCACCAGCACCTTTAATTTCTTGACTTGTTTGTCCTTATAAATATGTGATAGTACCTAGAAGACCTTGTTCACAACATGTTCCTAGAGACAACCTCCAAAGAATGTTATTTTGTTAGATGTGAGATGTTGCCTGGGAATTTGTCCTTGTAACAAGTTCTGGTTGATTCCAATACACATTCAGGTTTGGGACCCAGTGCATTAGGACTGCCATATAGCAATTATCTTCTCTTCTTTACAACTCCAAGCCACTCCTATTTCACTAATCCTTTCAGTTCATCCAACAAACATACTCAAAATTCCCTGGACTCTGCTCCAATCAAGTGATGATTATCTTTACCACTGACTCTTGGCCTGAAAGAACAGTTTATATATAGAGTCTACTTTCTCAGCCTCAAACTTCTTAATCTCTTGCAATCTATCCTTCTTATACTCTATTGAAACTGCTTCTGTATCAACCAATTCAATGGTCTTTTCTCAGTCTTCCTTTTCCTCTTTGGCTTCTCTACCATTCAATATTAACCACTCCTTCCTTCTTGAAATTCTATCCTAATCAGACTATGTACCATTTTAGAGTATTGATTCTCCAATCCTTATTCTAATTACTCTTCCTTTTCTCAATCTATAATTCTTGGTATTTTCCCATTTCTGTACCTTGTACAATGGCATTTTGTCTAATCTCATAACATCAGATATCACTTTTATATATGTTATTTCCAAATCTAGATGTTTTGCTCTGATTGTTTGGTCCTGCATTTTTAACTGTTACAAACCTTCCTGTACATTAGTACTGTCCAACAGAAATATAAGGTAAGACACATATGCAATTAAATTTCCTAGCTGCCACATTAAAGAAATAGCAAAAGGAAACAGGTTAAATTAACAACTTGTTTTAACTCATTAACTTAGTATGTCCACAATATTATTATGTCAACATGCAACCAATATAAAAATATTAACACTGTATTTACTTTTTTTTTTTTTTTTGGTACTAAATGTTCTAAATCTGGTGTGTATTTTATACTTACAGCACACCTCAAGTTTAAACTAGCCACATTTCAAGGGCCCAGATCTAGATGGATAGTGGAGGCGAGACGCTGCAATGTTCAGGACTTGAAGTCATCTCCTCCTGCCCAAATCTGTTCCTTTTCCTGAAATCCCTGTTTTGAATGTGGAACTATTTTCCTCCTAATGACCAGACTTTAAACTTCCTCTGGGACTGTTCCCCCGCCTTTCACTGAATCACTGTCGGAGTATGTCATTTTCCCAATCTCTCTCACGTATAATACTCCTCTTGACTCTCAACATCAATTGCCCAGTTTAGGCTCTCATTATGATTTCTCAGATAAAATTACTTCCTATTTCTTGAAGTTATATGAGCACAGGGAATAGCAACCACATCTTTACTCCATCCACTAAATACCATCTTTTATTACACTAATTTAAAAAAATTTAATTTGGTAAGTAATACAGAAATTTAGATGATGTTTTCTGATACTAAGGTCTTTGAGGGGAAGATTATTTTGAAAGTTGAAGAGGAAATGCTGCATGATGGCTAACAAACTAGTTATGAGAGTCATTTGAAGTATGTGAAGAATGAAGGCAATGACAGTATATACTGTTGCAGAGGTAGTAATGCACAGTTATCAAAAAGGATTAACTTTGGATTCAGAAAGTCTTGATTTAAAAAGCTAACTCTAACACTTATTATCTGAGTGGCCTAAGAACAATTATTAACTTCTGTGAGACTCAGTTTCCTCAACTATAAAATGGGGGTAAGATATTTAAAATATTGGACAGACAATACATGTTCAACAAATGGTAGCTATTATTATTTAGATCATGTTAAAACAGCATTACAGTTAAGGGTTGTTTGCGATGTAGGAATATTGCTTTATTATGTTATTTACTACAAATAAATGCTACCTCTACTACATATGGAGATCAACTCTTCATAATTTTTATAAAGGGCAATGAATGCATAATGCCAGCTTCTAAAAATCTATCCTTAAATAGTCAAAGACTTAGATGCACTGTTTAAGTAGCCATAATAACAGCTAGTGGCACCACGGTGGCTCAGTTAGTTAAGTGTCCAACTTCGGCTCAGGTCATGATCTCACAGTTTGTGAGTTTAAGCCCTACGTCAGGCTCTGTGCCGACAGCTCAGAGCCGGGAACCTGCTTTGGATGCTGTGTCTCCCTCTCTCTCTGCCCCTCCCTTGATCGTGCTCTGTCTCTCTCTCTGTCTCTCAAAAATAAACATTTAAAATTTTTTTAAAAACTTTAATAACATATAAAGTGAATAATGAATAAAAACTAAAAAAAGACAAAGTAAGATAGAGAAGGGAAGGTCTATAAGATTATTAAAAATTGCTTCATTATACTAAATTTTCAAGTGATTCAGATTTACACATGGTTAAAATCTTTCAGACTATTCAAATAACACTATCTGTTGGTACTTGAGAAATCCATAACTCTTAGAATGAAGTGCAAGTTTTTTAAACTAGTCTTTAGGTCACAGTCTGATATTCTCTAGAATATATCTTATCCATTGGTGCTAGAATATCTTTAAACTGTTAAAATGAGAACAAAAGTTGTAAGCCTGGAGTTTATGTCACCTGAACTGCTCAACTATGGGCTTGCTTAGAGTGCAGGCAGTATCTTTATGCCTTCAGAGCCTAGTTTCTGCTGTATGGTAAAACAAAAATTGGGCTTCTTTAAGCTACTATTAACTCTGAGCTAATTGACTTTTTTCTCTAATAGGTATGTTTCTAATCTGAATTCATTTGAATTTAATATGGTTTATATTTTATGGTTTATATTATATTTTTATTTTCATAGGGAAAGTGTGACTGGGTGGAAGGACAGAGAGATAGAGGCAGATGATCCAAAACAGGCTCTGCAACCGCAGCAGGGAGCCCAATGTGGGGCTGGAACTCATGAACTGTGAGACCATGACCTGAAGTGAAGGTCGATGCTCAACTGACTGAGCACCCAGGTGCCCTGGAAAAGAGAATGTCTTTAAAACAAATCATCCCAATAAAATAGCAGCCTAGAAATTATAGTCGCCTTTGTATATTTAGTATAGCAAGAAGTACTAATTTCTTCAACAATTTCTGGAGCATCTAATATTTGTACGGTACCATTCGAGTGAGGGCACAGAAATCAAAGTGAATAAGGAGGGAAAGGAACCTAGTTAGCCATTCTTAAACCGTCCACCTCCCTAGTTTACCACTTAATCTCCTCAAGAACCTGTGATATAGCATTTTACAGAAAGAGTCTGAGGCTTGTGGAGATTAAATACTTAGCCTGAAGTCACACAGTCTATCAGTCACGTATAGGGTAAAAACTAAAATGGGATTTCCATATTCTTTACATATGGTACACTAATACCTTGAGAAGATCTCCAAGAGCCTAAATTCCAACGAGGGACATAAATCTCGTATGTGAATAAATAATAACAGGTACATAGTTTTTGTTTTTTCTTTTAATATTTATTTATTTCTGAGACAGAGAGATACAGAATATGAGCGGGGAGGCAGAGAGAGAGAGGAGACACAGATCCGAAGCCGGCTCCAGGCTCTGAGACTGTCCACACGAGCCCGATGCGGGGCTCAAACTCACAAAACCGTGAGATCATGACCTGAGCTAATCGTATGCTTAACCAACTGAGCCACCCATCTCACACCAGTTAACAGGTTAACTGCCATGACAAAGAATGACTGAAGCATTTTTCAACTCAAGAGGAAACATTACTAGGCTAAATAAGGATGGCTTCACAGAGGAGGCATCTGATCTGGGCCCAGAGAGAATGATAGGATTACCCTGTGGAGGTACAGTGAAGAGGCAGGGTACTTAAGTAGTGTGTTTAAATGAAACAGGGAGGTGGTGAAACACAGGGTCGTTGCTAAAACATTAGGCTATAGAATAAATGATTTAAGGGCTTGGGGCTAGTATCAAAAGATAGGCTGGGAAAAGAATCGCGACAGTCTAAATCGCAAGCATTCCATGAGTGACCCGATGGGAATATTTTCCTTGAGTTGTCTCTACAGCTTTGAGCTTCCTTTTTTTTTTTTTTTAATAACCGATTTTCTCAACTTTCTTGTTGCTTCACTTTACCTGATTTCCACCCATTTTAAATACTTTCTAGTACCATGCACTACCTAAACTGCTGGTCTTAGAAAAAGTAACTTATGACCTCCTAATAAAAATTCCACAGCTTCCCATTGGTGCTAACTTAGACCTTCAGTAGAATCTCACTTTGTTGACCACCTTACCTCTGACCTTTTGGAATCTCAGACATAGTGTCATGCCAGATCTCCTCTACCTTACTAATTTCCGTCTCTATTTCCACTGGCTTTTACTCTTCCACGTCCTGCTTCTCAAATGTAGGGGCTTCTCAGTAGCTTAGTCTCACCCTCTCTTTTTTCTTCCCCTCTTTTCTTAGAATCTCATCCACATTCAGGACTTCATACCATCTATCTTAATGCATTCAGTGCATAAAATCAAGATTTGTTAGCCTGATGCTTTTTACCATATTTCCACGTTCAAGCTTAAATCGTATTTCTAACTGCCAGATGGATACTTGCATTTGATATTCCACAAATACACCGATTTCCATTTAAAGTCAGACCTGATCATTTGGTTTCTCAAAAAACACCCCTTATTTCTGTCTTTCCTGTTTTTGACCACCAAAAGCTGGTTGTCAGCCTACCTCTAGTATTTTCTCCTGTATCTTCTAAGCTGATTAGTAGTCACACCTCTTTTTACAAAGTCTCTTCTTTCTGTGTCAGGGACAGGTGTTTTGGGATTTTCACAACTGTACTATCACAACAGTCCTTCCCTGGTCTCTGCCTCGGTTTGGCCATTCTCCATTCATTTTAGCACACTTAGCCAACCTACAATTCTACTCCCTTGATCTCATAATTCCCTATCCTACTGATTGGGCACTAAGTTCTTGTCCCGCATGTGAACTCCTCCCAAAAGCTACCTTCAAACTACTATTTCAACCTTATCTCTCACTATCCTCGACCGTTACTCTAATTTTAGCCAGAAACATACTAGTCAAATTACGTTGGCAAACTTTAAGATTCAGCACATGTACCCCTTTGGTTCCTGCTATTTCCGTTGACCTAAATGGTCTTTCTTCCTATCTCTGTCTACTCAATCTTCCTCAGCTTTCAACACTTCATGAAAAAGTGGACTTGATCACAGCGTTGGGGCAAGGTTGTCAACCTCACTGAGCCTTGGTTTTTTCTTCTCATCTATAAATGTGGCTATTCAGATATGTATTATACAGACTAGGCAAAGATTAAGGATGAGCACGAGTAAAAACCTATCAGCTGCTTAAGCATGTTTTTTTTGAATGACAAATATAATCCAAAAAACTCATAACTATCATTACATAAGCAATTTAATAATTAAAACTAAATAATCATAATTTAAATAAAATTTGATGGTAAAATGCACTAAGTGCTATGCATAAAGGTATCTACTCTAATGTGATTGATGGGTTTTTTTCTTTTATTTTAATTTTTTTTTTTAACGTTTATTTATTTTTGGGACAGAGAGACAGAGCATGAACGGGAGGGGAGAGAGAGAGGGACACAGAATCTGAAACAGGCTCCAGGCTCCGAGCCATCATCCCAGAGCTCGACGCGGGCTCGAACTCACGGACCGCGAGAATCGTGACCTGGCTTAGTCGGACCTTAACCGACTGCGCCACCCAGCGCCCCTCTTTTATTTTTTAAGTTTATTTATTTTGAGAGAGGAGAGACAGAGGAGGAGAGAGAACGCACACACAAGCAAGCAGGGGAGGACAGAGAGGAGACGAGGAGACGCGAGAGGGAGAGGGAGAGAGGAAGAGAGGAGAGAACGCAACACACAACAAAGCAGGGAGGACAGGGACAGAGAGAGAGAGAGAGGAACGCACACACAAGCAAGCAGGGGAGGGACAGAGCGAGAGAGAGAGAGAAGAGAACGCACACACAAGCAAGCAGGGGAGGGACAGAGAGAGAGAGAGAGAGGAGAGAGAGAGAGAGAGAAGAACAGCACACACAAGCAAGCAGGGGGGGACAGAGAGAGAGAGAGAGAACGCACCAACAAGCAAGCAGGGGAGGGACAGGGAAGAGAGAGAGAGAGAGAGAGAGAGAACGCACACATAAGCAAGCAGGGGAGGGACAGAGAGAGAGAGAGAGAGAAAGCACACCAAGCAAGCAGGGGGAGGGACAGAGAGAGACAGAGAGAGAGAGAGAGAGAAAGAGAAACGCACACATAAGCAAGCAGGGGGGGACAGAGAGAGAGAGAGAGAACGCACACACAAGCAAGCAGGGGAGGGACAGAGAGAGAGAGAGAGAGAGAGAGAGAGAGAGAGAAAGCACACACAAGCAAGCAGGGGAGGGACAGAGAGAGAGAGAGAGAGAACGCACACACAAGCAAGCAGGGGAGGGACAGAGAGAGAGAGAGAGAACGCACACACAAGCAAGCAGGGGAGGGACAGAGAGAGAGAGAGAGAAAGCACACACAAGCAAGCAGGGGAGGGACAGAGAGAGAGAGAGAGAGAGAGAGAGAGAGAGAGAGAGAGAGAGAGAGAGAGCACACACAAGCAAGCAGGGGAGGGACAGAGAGAGAAGCCCAAGCAGGCTCCACACTGGCAATGCAGAGCCAGACGTAGGGCTTGAACCCCTGAACTGTGAGATCACGACCTGAGCCAAAACCAAGAGTCAGACACTTACCCCAGGTGCCCAGGTTTGTTCTTTTTAGAACTAATGTTCATTCCAAAGATTAAGCAAAAAAACACTTCAGTAAAAACAGAGACATGTTTATCAGAAGACCTAGACCCAACATCATTATATGGCCACAAGAAAGCATCCTTCTTTGCCTCAGTTTTATCATCACCCAGTACATTCTGAGAAAGGTGTAAATTCATATTTCTGAAGTGCACAGTTAATAGTATAAATGTAAAAAATGATAATATTATACAGATCGTCTTGTTTCAACTTCTTTGTATTAAGGATCTTGACACCCATTATTTAAGGAAATAGTGAGATGCCAAACAGTCATTTTTGTCATAGATAGAAAAAGTTGAAGTATAGAGACACTAAGAGATTTTTTTCAATATTGCCCAAGTCAGTAATGGAACTGTAAACATGACACAGGCTTCTGATTCCTTATGTGGGATCTTACTTAGTTTGCTAACTATTCACTGGGTGAAAAGTACATTTAGATTGAATACCTTATTTTTTAGCCAAACATTTTTTTTTTATACAACAGAAGACACTATGAATAAGTAACTACACAGGAAAGTTTTTATAACTATAGTATGCTTAAATTTTTATCAGACTGCTTATATTACTTTATAAGTAGTTAAAAATCTTTCATTTTTATTTTATTTATTTTTTAATGTTTATTTATTTTTGAGAGAGAGAGAGAGAGAAGCAGAGAGAGGGAGACACAGAATCAGAAAAGCAGGTTCCAGGCTCTGAGCTGTCAGCACAGAGCCAGACGTGGGGCTCGAACTCACAAACCGCAAGATCACGAGCTGAGCCGAAGTCAGTCGCTTAACTGACTGAGCCCCCCAGGGGCCCTGAAAATCTTGCTTTTTTAAAATTGTGCAGCTTTTATACTTGAGATTGAAGATTTAAAATGGCAAAGAACAATTATCTTGCATAATTTTCAGTCAGTTTTTATTTTTTCCCAGATGCTTTTCTCATTTTCTCCAGTTTCCAGGAAGGTGCCTTAGGAAAATTTTGAATTATATCTGTTCTTTTTCTTATGGCATGAGAAATATTATCTTAATATTAGGGCGATGAACTCAAACACTGACCTTTTCTAACATTCACCTTCAAAAAAAAAAAAGGTAAGGTTATTAAGACCTGTTTGACATGCTTTTGAAAAGAACTTTAGTCTACAAAAATGAAGTGGACAGTAAATGAATTTGTTTAGAGACCTTATTAAGCAAGCTGACAGCTAAACATATGTCCACTACAGATGACTGTTTCTTGGACCATACATGTAGTACTTGCAGTTAGCTTAAGCCTGCTATTTCCCAACATCTGATAAGAATTCATAACACATGGAAATGATTGCAAAGCAAACAGTACACCCTTCATGGTTTTTAGCCTGCTGCTTTAATCACAAAGATACTGAATCTGTTTGTAATGAAACAACAGCTTGGCTGTTGATGAAATCATAAAATAGCCATAATAGAAGCCTGTCACAGGTATTAAAACTATAAGTGTATGGCATGAGTTTTACATTTATGGTATCATCAGGAGGAACAGGGATGGAGGTTTACCATGTATCGGAATGTATACCGTAGTTTATACATGAATTTTGAAAATATAGATATATCCAGGAAATATCTAACCAAATTAAATAAGGGAAACTTGTATGTTTAAAGCTCTGCTTTACCTATTACTAGCAGGATGGCCTTAGACAACTAAGTTAAGCAATCTAAGTCTCAGTTTCTGCATCTCAAAAGGTGAAAAGCAGTAAGGTTGTAAGAAATGAATACAATTCCATGGAAATTTCTTACCATACTTAACATGACGCTGGGCCTAGAGTGTGTACTCAACATTGGTTTGCTTCTATTATTATTTATCTCACCCCCGCCACCGACACTATTTCTACTTTTACTATTTACAGAATTGATTACTGACAAAATGAGACCTCAGGCTAACTAAAGAGATTAAAACGGCATATCCTTTTCTCAAGAATGCACAGATTTCAAAAACTTACTGATAAGTTTTTATGTCTGATGCACTGTTTGGATTAAATACCATATGCTACAAAAATGAAAAATGTAGCAGTTTCAAAACACTAAAAATTACAAAACTCACATATCTTAATTCTGGTCACTGAACATTTGGAACTGAATTGCTTATTTTCTTTCATTGTAATCTAGTTGAGAAGGTAAAAATAAACAAGTCAACTTAGAAACGGCTATATACTTACAAGTTCTATGAGGGAGGCTAATGGAGAACCTGTAGTATTTTAGCCTAAATGATCTTAGAAGAAGATATCTATCAAAAGACAGGTTTGGGGTGCCTAACTGGCTCAGTCAGTTATGCATCTGACTTTTGATTTCGGCTCAGGTCACGATCTTGTACTCTGTGGGTCCAAGCCCTGCATCAGGCTCTTTGCTGGCAGTGTGGAGCTTGCTTGGGATCTCTCTCTCTCTCCCTCTCTCTCTGCCCTCCCCTACTCACACTCTCTCTCTTCTCATAATAATAAATAAATAAATCTTTTAAAAAAGATAAGGTTTAATCTGAGAGATAATGTTCTACATGTCCTTCATAACCTGTTGGACCAATACGTAGGAATAGAAAGACTCCAATTTTGAAACAAGGAGGAGTCTAAATGCACCTGCACATAGCCTTAAAACTTAAAATTTTACTCATTTCATATGAAGGATCACATTTATTTCTACATAAAAAGTTTAGACATCTGATGTAGGTTGCCATTAATCTTTGTAAGATCTCTCTCAAATTTTAGAAAATTTTGTTCTTTTCCAAATCAGACTAAACAATGAATCCTGCACAAAATGATAAAATGTCCGTACTGGTAGGTGATATTGTTATTCTGTCTAAACACCAAGTAAGAAGTTCAGAATCAAACATGTTATTTTATAGCAAGACCTTGGCTTAGCCAATATTTCACAGAAGTGGAGTAAATTTGTTGTGGCAGAAATTCGGTCTTTAGCCATATGTCTATTCCCCAATCCAACTTTACGAATGATATTAACTGAATATGAAAAACATGAGATTTCCATTTCCAGTTAAGTCTTCATACAAGGTAATCTGAAAATTCTCTTGCAATCAAATACCAAGAAGAGCTGAATAAAGTACATTTAAAAAACGTAATAAATGCATAACTTAGCTCTTTAAATATATAGCTTACCTCACTAAAAACCAAGGGGTTGAAAAACAAGGAGAGGACTGAGAACTAGAGCAAGAGGCATTGCACTTGTTACTGGGCCACTCTGAGTTAAGTGGTCTCAGTAATCTAGGATTGGGTTTTAACTTGGGGTTTTAATCATGAGGACTGAAGTAGTACTCCTACACATAAATCTAAGGATTCTTTACTCATTGGAAAGGTGGAAATAAACACATCTACTAAAAAAGCACAAGAAGACTATAAAACAGGTTGTCTGTCTCAGGTCCATGCAGGTAAGCAGGCTCTCAAACTAATGAATATTCTCAAAACATCTCAGGATTTTTAATTAAAATTACCAGTGATCTATAGTACTTTAATGGGCCTGTTGGAACAAAAGGCAAATTTTCTCTGAAGGAAGAAATCCTCAATCATATTTCAAAGAACACTCAAGAGTTCTTAAAAAAAACAAACAACCTCCCAATAAAAAGACTTCACAATATCATTAATATATATAAAAAAAAAATGGCATTGTGAGTGAGAATCAGAGGAACAACAAATAACAGAACCTGACCCTCAAAATTTCAGATTGCAAAAATAAAACAAGTATGTTTATTATATGGAGGAATAAAAAATTGAATACAAAATCCACATCCATGACTGGAAAAAGAATCAAAACAACTTTCAGAAGGGATGAATAGCTAAATTAAACTCAATGAACTATTGAATAGCTGAATAAAAGAGATTGAGTGAATTAGATATATCTGAAAACGCACATAACACAAGATGCAAAACAGAGGAAAAAAAAATCAACAACTATGGGCGGTTAGAAGAAATGGGAGACAAAGTGAGAAGGTCCATTACAGGTGGAATTGCAGAAAGAGAAAATAGAAACTGAAATTGAGATAATGTCTGAGAATTTTCCAAAACTGATGAAAAATGTTAGTCTTTATGTTCAGGAAGCTCAATGAATTCAAGCAAGATAAATAAAAAGCAAATCCAAATGCAGACATATCATAGTCAAAATGCGGAACACCACAAATTAATCTAAAACAACTAGCATAATTAAGGATAAATCATTCAAAATTAAATACACCTTTTTCTTTGACAGAGAAAGTAGCCTGACATATTGTGAGAATAAAGCAGTCATACCCTCATGCAGCATAAGGCAAGAATGATATCTTTCATTGTTGTCATTAAAGCAAAGAACAAATAATGGCTGGATGCTTAAGCAAAAATGATTATGGATTAGTCCTAACTAGCTTAACTCTTTGAAGAATGTGAAAAAACAGGCCAAAGTTAAGGTTGGGATATATTTCTACCAACACACAAACAGGTTCTTACCCATTTTCTGGCCTATAATGCTGTCTTGGGTATAAAGCAGAGGACAAAACAATTATAGGTGTAGGATATAGGGGTGGATCCAGGGGGTAGCAGAAGTACTAGCAGCAGCAAGAATATAAAGACAGAGGGACATTTAGCTGACAGCATAACATGAGTCAACACCATGATGTGACTGCCAAAAAAGTGTGCATGATCATAGGTCTGATTAAAAGAAGTACACTATTCCCAATATGCATGTTACACTTTTTGCAGTTGTTCCACAGCCCTTGGTATTGTTTTGTTTCGTTTTTATTCTCCCAGCTTTTTGGTTTACAGAGATTCTACTAATAAATATCCTCTAGCTCAGAGATCCTTTCCTCTGTGTCCAGTCTACTAATAAGCCCATTCAAAGGCATTCTTCACTTCTCTTACAGTGTTTTTAATCTATAGTGTTTCCTTTTTGTTCCTTCTCATCTTTTGGTCTTCATCTCTTGCTTATGTTGCCTATGTGTTCTTTCATGTGGTCTCCTTTATCCAGTAGAGCTCTTAGCATATTAATGATGGCTGTTTGAAATTCCCAGTTTGATAATTCTAACATCCTTGCTATATCTACTCTGATGCTTGCTCCGTCTCTTCAAACTGTGTCTTTTGCTTTTTGTTATGCCTTGTAATTTTTTCCTGGTCGCCATTCATGATGTACTAGGTGAAAGGAACTGCTGTAAATAGGCCTTTAGTAAAGTGGTGGGGAGCTGTGGGAGAAGGGGATGCCCTATAGTCCTATGGTTAGGTATTAGTCTTTAGTGATCCTATGCCTCTGGACTATGACTTCACAATTGTTTCTCAGGTTTGTTTTTCTGATTTGCTTTTGTTTTTGTTTCTTTCCCCCATTAGGTGGGGCAGGATGGCTTGAGTGGGCTAGAGTTGCTATTTCCCTTCTCCCACAAGGAGGACTAGAGCTAGAGGAAGTTAGCTATTTCCTTTCCCCCAGGTAGTTAGGCTCTGATAATTCCCCAGAAGGTTAGGCTCTAGTTAACTACTTTCCCTTAAAGGCAAGGAAGAGGAACACGGTCTTCTGGTATATTTCAAAAAAAAAAAAAAAGTTCCTTTTACTCCCTCCCTGGAGGAAGCACTAAGGGATTTTTCTGTTATATTTACTGTAAAAACCTAGTTGAACTCTCAGGGGTAAATCTCACAATATTGTGGGGAGGCCTCCCTATGACTGTGTCCCCCTGGAGTTTTTAACTCTTAGGTTTGTCCACACTGAGCCACCAGCAATTCATCAATGACGGTTCAGGTTTCTCATCCCAGCCCTGTTCCCATGGCAGTTTGTTCTGGTGCTCAGGTGAGCTGCAAATCCCTCTGTTCACCTGTCTTTCCAGTCTTGAAGGCAGCAGTTTGCCCTGTTTCCTCCCCTCTGGTGGTGATCCAAGGAGAGGAAAAAAGCAAGGTTAAAGAAGTAATTTTCTTAGAAGGAATATATTTTTACTTTCCTTGAATTTAACATAAAAATACTAAATGGAAGACTAAAAGAGTTTCTAAATTTTATACAAATGCTTCTTTGTGTCAAAAGATTTCCTAAGAAATCCTTCCATTTTATGAAAAAATGTCATAAAAACAGTAAGAGAGTAGAGTTCCTTTTTTTTTTTTAAATGACATGATTCAATTTTAGGCGTACAGATTAACTTCCTTTCCTAAAGGTTGAGGAAATTAGTGTACTTAACATTTTTTCCACTTTTTCCTTCCTCCATTTTCCAATTTGGGTTAGTTATATTATTGTTTTCACATTGTCAGTGTTCATAGCATTTATATGCACAATTTTCACGGTTGAATAGCCTTAGTTTTATATTTAAATGGATTTATTGTTCACCACCATCTCTTTTGCCGCAGTCCTGAGTTTAAGAGATATCTGGAATAATGTTCACTTACTGTCAATGATAGTTTTCTCTGGATGTAGATGTGTTATTGTTTTGGGTTTCCTATTCTTGCTTGGAGATATACTGCCTTAATTTTTTATGAGTAGGCATCATTTTTACAAAAAACTAAAGTCATTTAGAAAAAAAATTTAATGAGCTACACTTAGCTCATTAGATACACAGTATCTAACAGTGTGATTCATTATGTAGTACAGGCTAAATAAATACAGGCATAAACTAAGGGAGAAATGGTATCAGAATACTAATCATGAGAACCATCAGAGAGATGTGTACAAGCTAGGTACGAGGAGGAATTTTATGAGACATGTCATATGTAACACAGAATAAAAAGCACTAAGTAAACTGCAACAGATGAAATAATATATACCTAAAAATGATGAGGTCATTTTTGTGAAGGTCATACTTACTAAATGACCAATAAGCATTATGTAAATTATTTATTAAAGACTTCCCACTTCCCACAGTATTCTTGCTTTGCTAAACTTGTTTCACTTACCTCAAAATGACTTCAGTATTATGTATAAGTATGAAGATGTGAACAAATGACTTTAAATATAGTACCTAGTATGGATTAAGTAAGGAAGAAAAGTGAGGCAGAAGTTTTTCTGGCATTCAGCTAGACTTTCATCAGCATGGATTAGAATTGTACAAATTGGCTTCCAGAGAACCATAAGGTTTTATAACAGTGTTTCACAAATGGAGTTTGTTTAGGAGTTGCACATGGATGGTCCTCTTAAATCACTGAGACTTCATACATTTTAAGTTTAGGGACTGTTAACCCTGCCTTTCTTATCTAATACATGTAAAGACATTGAGGTCCCTCCTTCACCTGCAAACCCCTTTCAAATGGCTCCTGAACCAATCTGTGATGAAGACAAAAAGTAAATCATGAGCTTCTATTCCACTTGAGCACGAGTCACTCTGTTTTAGGTCTATAAACAAGTCTAATCCAAGTGTAGTCTTCCTGACAGTAACTACAAGATGGTGATGATGATGATCATGATGATGATGGTTTTATTATTATACCTTATTTTTCTGATTTCAGACTCTCTTCTCACTCGCTGGGTGGGAGTTCCCAAATTCCCCCAAAAGTACTTTGATTTTTCAAGATAGATGAGCCATTAGATAAATGATGCTCTTGTTTACCTGACTTTGAAGACTACCCTTCGTAACTGCCTTGTCTAATTGGCAAGCTTAAACTTTTGGTACAGATGGTTTCCAAAATCAAGTTCACTGCAGCCTTTTGACCTGAGGACTGATTTGCTTGCCCTCAAGTCAGTTTCCAAACTAGAGGCAGGGTAATTTTTTAAAGCTCAAATTTGATCTCATTGATTTCTTGCTACAGCACCCCTTAATTCTTCAAGTCCATACCCATTAACTTTATTACAAGGTTCTTCATGGTCTCAACTATGCTTTATTCTTTAGCTCTAGCTCTGATGCCTCACCCCTTGCATACATTCCACACATTCTAAAATCCTGTTAGTTCTTAGAATGTATCATAATCCTTGACACCTACTCCTCGTGGCTTATAACACTCCTCTCTTCCACTTCCCTTCTACTCATAACTCACATTTATCCCTAAGATCTCAGCTTCCATGCCCTTTCTCTGCAGAGACTTCTGACTCCAAAACTGGTACACAAGCTCCCTATATTTATCTTCACTGTCACACTTACCATATCATATTTTTAACTGCCTGTTACTTCTTTGTAATCTCCATTACTCCAATAAAATCAAGTCATTTTACTTTTATAACCCAAATAACTAGCACAGATCTGACACATAAGCAGTAATTCAACACTCAGTAAATATGTCAAATAGTACACCTAACACTAAAAAAAAAAATCATTCTTTTAAGCATTGACAAAATGTATCAATGCTAAGTGTGTGAACACTTTAACTCAGTAATTTTAGGCTGCATTGTTAGGTGCCAAAAGTGTTCAAGCACCTGGATAGGTGCAAGATAATGTGCTGACTCTTCACTACATCACTGTTATAATGGGAAATGTTGATTTAAAATCATTAGAATACATAATACAGATATATACTAAAGACAAAGTATTTTTTGATTTATAAAGCCTCATGTGTTTGAATGTGTGCATACCTACACACACAAAACAAAAATAGGGGCACCTGGCTGGCTCAGTTGAACGAGTCATGCACTCTTGATCTCAGGGGTAATGAGTTCGAGCCCACGTTGGGTGTAGACATAAACAAACAGACTTTTTTGTTGTTGTAAAGAAAAGATTTGAAATGAGGTTTGCCAAAATGAATACGATGATTAGCTCTGTAGAGTGCAATACCATGTGATAAGATTTTAAGAACTCGTCATTCTGATTATGAAGATAAACCTATTTCTGTTTAGAAAAAGAAAAGTTTCTGTTGTTAGGGGGAATATGTCAAATGATTTCCTCTGAATATCCTTGGTAGATATTATAATCCATTGTTCCTTCCATGATCTTCTTTAAAATTCAAAAAAATATAACCAAGAAGTTAAATAAAAAATATTGTGACATCCAAGACACTTACTGCATGATTTTTACTGATTTTTGATTTCCACAATGGTCTCACTACGTAGTCTTAAAATCTGAGAGTATTTTTAGTAACATATATTAAGTCAAGAACAGGAGAAAGGTTATGGCATATTTCCTTACACAACATTTAGATTTTCTATTTGCAAGACAAATGAAATTTAACGTAAGGTATACTCCCATTTGTACTAATAGGTCTATTACTACAATGATGGTATTGAGTCCTTAAGCAAAGGTTTCTTAAAATTTCCATTGCAATTTAATTATCCACCCCTATGGATAAATAAACTCGCTTTATGAATTTGATGAAACTACAAGCCCAAGGACACTCAAAAACATTTTGCTCAGTCTTGATCTCACCTCTCACAACTAAACATTTGGAGCTACCTGATATATGCTTCTGTTTCATGACTAAGCCACTCAGGTGTTTGGAGAAAGAATATAAACTTTTACTTTTTTTTTTTTTTTTTTAAAGCTTCTTTTCTATTCTAAGGGTCATGGGGGCAGGGGATGGGGGAAGAAGTAAGGAAATAAGACAGTTAAGGTAGAAGAGAAAAGGTTTTACCATTTTTTCAGCAGTAAACAATAACCTTTCAATTGAGGGAGAGGGGGAAAAAAAATAGTTTCTTTCCTTCTAGCTACATAAATCACACAGTTCAGTATAAGAGTATTATGGATATGAAAGGCTCTAAGCCACAGCCGGAGCCATCAATTTGTGCTTCCTGACTTTTGTAAAAACTTTCACCTACATTGTGGCTAACGACTTGTTCTAAATTAAGCTACAGATTTTCTGCTCTAGAACTGTCTGGCATTTAGCTGAAACAAGTTGCATCCTTAGAGGCATTAGCAACTAGTTCTAAGAGCTGATTATTCCCAGGGTATTGCTGCAGAAAAAGCCGTTTTTCTTCCTGTGAGTCTATGTACGACTTAACCTCTCTGTGGGTTTCCTACTCTCTTACCACCTGGCAGACAAATAGGACCAAAAAATTTGCCTGAACTGTGCTAGATCAGCCTTCAAGAAAATAAGGACAAGATGTGAGCCAGGAAAAGCACTTTGAAACTACTTGCACCTAATAAAAACATATTTTTAATTTAGCTAATGTGAAATCCAAACCAGTTCAGTCCAATGGAAAAGATGCTTTATTTGTATTTATGTGAGTTCTTATTTAGTCTTGATTCATGCTTCATGAATAAAATTTTATAGAATAAGGGGCACATTTGGCTATGCATCCCTTTGCTTTTCGTTAAACCAGTATGAGGTATGTGGCAAAGATTCATATTGTCCTTAATTTTGTCAGTAAGCTAGAATTTTCTTTTATGGAGTAATTTATAAAAAGTTATAATCACTAAAGTAATATGACCTAGAATCTCACATGGTTTACTTTTATTTTTTTTCTCTAGTCCAAAAATATTCCAGTACTGTGCTAATAAAATAAGCACATCATACGTACTATCTCATTTAGTCCCTAGCCAACTGAGCAACTCCAGCTAAGGCCCAAGATATAGTAGAACAAAATGAACCACCCTCTTTGTACCCTGTCCAAATTCCTGATCCACACAATTATGTTTCTTGTTTTAGTCACTAAGATTTGGGGTGGTTTTACACAGCAAGAGATAACTGGAACAGGATAACACTACGATATGTAGTCATTTATATATTAATAATCTACCAAGAGCACTCATAAGTAAGAAACTAATGATATCTTTTGAAGAAATTCACGATTATTAGTCATTTCAAATGGTGCCCACAAGAGTTGGGTCAAAGTATTTCGAGTTAAGAGGCAATAGAAGTGTTTACGTTACTAGACTTTACAGTATTCTGTTATATATGTAAAGTACACACTCAGAAAATCTATGGGAAATTTTAAGCCAGGAAATTTGACGCTGTTATATTAACAACATTAATAACATTTGAATTCATTTAAATATCAACAAATGAATAAAACTGTTAAATTGTGATCATCTATTGAGGTCAACAATATAACGGTAGCTTAGTACAACGCTTAAGTATGGCACAGCAGTTAAGTACATTGTTACCTTAAGAGAGGCTACCTGAGTTGAAGTTTGCTGTTATTTTTAGCTTTCAACCATGGCTCCTCAACTCAAATGGATCTAATAATACTAACTACTGATAGGGTTGTTCAGAGTGTTTAATAAATTAACACAGATGAGTGTGTACATAAGATGTGCAAATAAGTACTTGTTATTATTGTTATATTTTAACTTTATCAACAATAAAATGTTGATACCACAGTCAAAATTAAGTAAATAATCACATTTTAAACTTCTGTACAAGGTCTTGATAAGAATAAGAAAATCCACATAAAGAGCTCTGTATAGTCCATGAGGCATAATAAGTACTCACAATAGTAATAATAGAATCCTAATGGGAAAAATCTTAAATCTCTGGTTCTGCTTCTAGAATGTTGCCCCTCTTATTGGTTGTATACACAGCACCTTCCTTACACAGACTTATATGAATAGTCTGCTTTCTTTTAAAAATGAAACTGAAGGGGCGCCTGGGTGGCTCAGTCAGTTAAGCATCTGACTCTTGATTTCAGCTCATGTTATGATCTCACAGTTTGTGGGTTCGAGCCCCCTCATCAGGCTCTGCGCTGACAGTGCAGAGCCTGCTTGGATTCTGTCTCCTCTCTCTGCCCCCTCCCTCGCTTGCATACTCTCTCTCTCAAAAATAAATGAATAAACGTTAAATAGATAGATAGATAGATAAAAAATAATAAATAAGCTCAAAACACTCATAGTTAACCTTACCATTCCTGATAGGTCTACTTCCTATTATGTTAGTGATATGTGCAATTCTACTCTGAATTCTAATCAGGTCTTGCTCTCAATTTTAAAAATGTTCTTTTCTTTGAGATACAAACTGTATCTTAAGTATATTTAGTTCAGTTAAGTTTTAGCAGATATATACACTGTGTAACCCAAATTCTGGAATGTTTTCATCATCTCAGAAAGTTGCCTTGTATCTTTAGCACATAAATCTCTGCTACTCCTGCTACCTCCTCACCCATTGCTCACAACCACTGTTCTCTTCTCTATCACCATCTACTAGTTGCATATTCTAACAATTCATGTAAATGGAATCATACAGTATGTTCTTTGTGCCAGACTTCTTTCACTGAGCACAAAGTGTTTTCTAGGTACACAGAAATGACTACAGTATGTATCAGCAGTTTCTTTTTATTGCTGACTAATATTCTATCATATGACTACCATGGTTATCGTTTTCTTGTTTATGTAAATCTAGGTTGCTTCCTCTAGTTTTGGGCCATTATGAATACAACTATTATGAACCCGCATAGACACGTCTTTTGTGAATAAATCCTTTCATTCTCTTTGATAAATACCTGGGCATGACAAATACTTAAGTGTGATGGGCCACGGGTACTTGTATGCTTAACTCTATAAAAAAAACTGTCCAATTGCTTGTCATATTCATACTTTCACCAGAGATTGGTATTTAACCAGTTCCAGTATACTACATCCTTGCTAAAGGATTTTTTTTTTCCAGCTAGTCTAATGGGTTGTTTTGGCAGTTTAATTTGTGTTTTCCTGTATATGATATTGAACTTTTTTTTTTAATTTTTTTTTTCAAACGTTTATTTAATTTTTTGGGACAGAGAGAGACAGAGCATGAACGGGGTAGGGCAGAGAGAGAGGGAGACACAGAATCGGAAACAGGCTCCAGGCTCCGAGCCATCAGCCCAGAGCCCGACGCGGGGCTCGAACTCACGGACCGCGAGATCGTGACCTGGCTGAAGTCGGACGCTTAACCGACTGCGCCACCCAGGCGCCCCTGAACATTTTTTTCATGAGCTTATTGGCCACCCATTTGTCTCCTATAAATGTCTGTTTGAGTCTTTACCACATCTTAAAAACCATCTTCTTATTTTTGAATGGTAAGATTCTAAATATAAGTTTTTACCAAATTTACATGATGTACATGTTTTCTCCCAGTCTTTGGCCACCTACTCATTTTGTGTGTGTGTTGATATCTTTTGATACACAGAAATTTTTAATTTTGTAGAATTCCTTGCTTTCCCTTTAAAGTGCAAGTGACACAGAAATGATGTAAAGTCCAATCACGATTCTAATAACAGTTTAGTAAATCCAAAAAAGAAACCCAGAATGAGGCCCAAGATGAGTTTTTAGTAGGAAACCGAGATCTGTCACTGACTTCTGATCCAGGGTTTCTCCCATGACTCTGATATATGTGACCTCACTAAGTGGTTTGTCCATTTTTGAGTTTTTTAAATGACTTAAGGCCACTTTGAATGAGTCCCTGACTTCCAGTATTTTAGCAACGTCACCTTATTTACGCAAATGTATTATTATCTTGAATCTTTTTTTTTCAAAGTCAACAAACTGGGTATTAACGTGGAACAGGCACTAATATAGCCAGGTTGCCAAAAACTGATAACA
Organism: Lynx canadensis; assembly: GCF_007474595.2. Taxonomy (NCBI): domain Eukaryota; kingdom Metazoa; phylum Chordata; class Mammalia; order Carnivora; family Felidae; genus Lynx; species Lynx canadensis. Next base: position 132,298,483 of record NC_044303.2, on the reverse strand, counting down.
GGTCCTCTGTGGCTATGATTCTTAGATTACCCAACAGTGGGACCCTGTCAGCAGTTCCACTTTTATAGGCTTTGTATTGCTGGATTTCTTAAACCTGAGAGCTGTCGGGTGAATTCCTGACTGAGCTTTCTTGCCCACACATAGGCATTTGTCTTTGTCTTTTTGTGAACAATGGTAGAACACTAGTCAGTGAGTAACTCTGGTGGAAAAGGAAGTACGGTCTTTATTAGGCAGTGATGAATGAATTGAATACTGAAATTTAAACTGGTAATAAATGGTGCTGCCTAGACTTTATTCTTTAAAACAATATATTACCCAGATGTTAACTTACTCAAACCTTAAATCAACCAAGAACTCACAACATCTCTAATCTGGTACCTTCTCAGAGAGAATGGAATGGAAAATGCATTGTCAACTGACACTTTTCTCTTTGCTATGAAAATATTACTATTCTTTATAGGCTTTTACACATTCATAGATTTTTTTTCAACATACTTATATTGTCAGCCTAAACTAGTTGCATTAGCTCACAACATCTGGTCCATCACAAAGTGTTACTGTATGGAGACCATTTACAGAAATAAAATTTAATGCAGATATGATTTTCAGAATTATAAAAAATCATATTTATTATACAGAAAGGCTGTGAAAAGACAACTAAGAATGAGTCAGTTGCTACTGCTTCCAAAGATTCCTTCAAATCCTTAATCTTTAACTCAAACAATTTCTACTCCGTAAGACTACTAATGACTTAAGATGATTTCTTTTCTTCTGATGAACGTGATATCCCTGAGTGATCCAAGTCCCTAAATTCCTCCAGGAATTACTTTTGCAAATAGAGCAATAAGAGAACTTCCAAATTTCTTACCCCAGATGTCACCACTAAAAACAAAGATGAAAACTTGCTGAAAAACTAAATTTTATTAGAAGTACAGACTGAAATCTAGGTACCTCTTTTACATATACTAAATTTCTTTAAGACAAATATGAAAGTAGCAACTCTCAAAATATAAATACTGTAAATAGTTTTGAGAAAAATGAAAAAGCAATTCTCGGTTTTAGAGTAAATGCTTTATATATTTCCTCTAATAAGGACAACTATTTGCATTTACTTTTCAAAGTATACTCTACAAAAGCATACTTAATTAAAGCATAAATATATTAACATTTTAAAAAACTAAAACCATTGAACAAACCAATTGTGTCCCTATAAATATAAATATTAAGTGGTGAGTGCTAATGATATAACTGGCCCATCAAAGGACCCTTTTTTGCTTTTTTAAGAGATTGTGAGATACCTGCTAAGAAAAAATCATTAATGTTGGAGACTGCAATCATCTAAAAAGAAAAAAAAACACAAAATCTGCATCCAAAAAGAAGGATGTTGATGTTAATAATTCTCCCTAATCCAAGCTTCCTCCTGCTAGTTGAATTTACATTTGACCTGTTCATATTATGGATTTCTTACAAATAGCCATTTTTTTTCTTTGCTTATCTGTTGGAAGCCTAAAACGATACTGCATTAAATTGGGAAAGAATTTTCTCCTATAAAAGCAAGGGAGAGGGAAAACGTCTGAATAATAAAGGTTACTCCTAGTTATTCATGCTTCCATATGCTTATCTTTCTTGTCCTATTAAGTAAACAGGAAAACCTAAAAAAGCTTTCTGAAGAATCCTTTTGTATTCAACCAAATATTATTTATGAAATGGTCATGATGGATACATTACTTAAGTAGGTACAGTGTTACCATATTATCCTTAATGCTCACTGTGTAGGCTTGCTTTGGTCATTATTCAATAAACATTTATCTCTGTAAGGTCAAAAGAAGATGTTCTACTTGTTTGAGCCTAATAGCGCTTGGTTTTGATTCATAAATAGAGTACAACTATATCTTACACATTTCTTATATTACTTTCAAAGAAGGGAGTAAATTAATTGAAACCTCCTCATTTTAAACACAGAACTAATGGAACCCTGCTCTATATCAGCATTATCTGTATAAGGTGAAACACTTATAGACCACCTGACTATTATGCCAACATGTTCAGAGAAAGATATATATCTTCTAGATGCAAACACAGAAGTCTCTGAGAATGTTGCTTTCACTCATTGCTAACCGAATACTACTTAAAACATTCTCTTGCAATAATTACTAAGGAGTTAAAATGTTCTGCTCTCTTGTTCTCAAATCATTTTTTTCAAATATGACAACAACAATAAATCTCTTTTTCAAAAGGCCAAGAATTGCTAATTATTATACCATTAATATTGAAGTTACCAAGCATTTATTCAAGATAGCAAAAGTTTAAACATGACCACACTAACTATAAACTTGGCTCAGAGCACCAGTGATCTCATATCAGCCTGTAGGCACTGCAGGGGAGGAAAGAATAGAAAAACTAAACACCACAATTCTAAATGTAGTAAACTAGATTTTTTTTCTTGACAAGCCTCTTAAAAGCAAACAAACAAACAAATCTCCAAAACTTCAATTCCTAGGTACAATGAATGGTTTTCTTATAGAAGAATCAGCATGTTTGTCTTTCACAGGTATTATAAAAAAAAATCACTGGGCTCAAAGAAAGGAGACTACCAAAGCCATGAATGGTTTATGACCCTATGCTAGAACAGTGATGGGTGTTTATGAGAATAACACATAAAAGTCAACATCAGTGCTGAAAATTGGAATATTAATAGTGTTACAGCCATAAGAAGAGCTATTTCTAAGATGTGTCTTATTTTATCCTAAAGCACAGAACATTGAGTCTATTAATCTCTATCCAAGGTCAACATTATAAAGCAAACATTTTATGAAAACCTAGTTTTAGTACATCTCAACCATGAGCTTTTATAAAACAGCTGCTATGTGTAAGGTGTTTTATGCATAAGGCCTGAAATCAAAATTGTGTCAGTATTCTCACGCCCATTCAGGTAGCTGCTGTCAAACATACAAACAAACAACCGAAAATAACAGTGTTGGCAAGGATGTAGAGAAATCATCACCCTTATGTACTATTGATTGCAATGTAAAATGGTGCAGCACTATGGAAAACATCAGTATGGTGATTCTTCAAAAAATTAAAAGTAGAATTACCTTATCAATCAGCAATTCCACTTGTGGGTATATGTCCAAAAGAACTGAAAGTAGGATCTCAAAGAGATATTGCACACTTGTGTTAACAACATTATTCACAATAGCTAAATGTGGGAAGCAACCCAAGTGTCCATCAGTGATGAAACTGATGAACAAAATGTGGTACATAAATATGGTGGAAATATTATTCAGTCTTTAAAAAGAACAAAACTGACCCATTCTATAACATGGATGAACCCTGAGGACTTGATGCAAAGTGAAATAAGCCCATCACAAAAGACATATACTGTATGACTACTTATCTGAGGTATCTACAATAGTCAAATTCATAGAAACAAAGTATAATCATGGCTGTCTGGAACTAATATGGAAAGGGAAAATGGGGGCTATTAGTGGATAAAGAATTTTAGTTTTGCAAAGATGAAAAGTTGCAGAGATTGGCTGTACAACATGAATATACTTAATGCTACTGAACCATACATTTAAAATGTATAGGATGGTAAATTTTATGTTATCTGTATTTTACCACAAATTAAAAAAAATTTTTTTTAAATAGATTTCCGGGGGGGGGGGGGGGGGGGAAAAAAAATTGTGTCAGTACTTTGCATATGATAGTGCTCAATACATGCTAAGTAAATTAAATTTTTTAAAATTGAATTATAGTTGACATACAACGTTATATTGTTTAGGTATACAACATAATGATTCAACAAATCTGTATGTTATGCTATGCTTGCCACAAGTGTAGTTACCATCTCTCACCATATAATGCTAACATAATACCACCGACTGTATTCCCCACACTGCACTTTTCATCCCCATGACTTATGCATTCCATAACTGGATCTCTCCCACTCTCCTTCACCTAATTGCCCATCTCTCCCCACCTCGCCCTCCCTCCCCCAAGCCATCAGTTTGTTCTCTGTATTTATGGTCTATTCTGCTTTTTGTTTCTTCTTCTTTCTTTCTTTCTTTCTTTCTTTCTTTTTTTTCTTTCTTTTCTTGTTTATTTATTTCTTTTGAGAGAGAGACCACTAGAGGGGGAGGGGCAGAGTAGAGGGAGACAGAGAATCTCAAGCAGGCTCTGCGCTTTCACTGCAGAGCCTAATGCAGGGCTCAAACTTATGAACGTGGAGTTCATGACCTGAGCCAAAATCAAGAGTCAGACACTTACTGACTGAGCCACCCAGGCACCTCTTACTTGTTTTTTAGATTCCACACATAAGCCAAATCATATGGTATTTGTCTTTCTCTGTCTGACATATTTCACTTAGCAAAATACCCTCTAGGTCCATCCATGTTGTTGCAAATGGCAAGATCTCATTGTTTCTTTGTTTTCAAGTTTATTTTGAGCGAGAAGAATGCAGGAGTGTGGGAGGGGCAGAGGGGGGGAGGAGAGTGAGGAGAGAGAATCCCAAGCAGGTTCCACGCTGTCAGTGCAAAGCTGGATGCAGGGCTTGAACTCACGAACCATGAGATCATGACCCAAGCCGAAGTAAAGAATATTCCACTACACACACACACACACACACACACACACCACACACACACACTACTCTTCTTTATCCTTTCATCTAATTGATGGACACTCAGGCTATTATAAATAGCAGCTATTGTAAATAATGCTGCAGTAAACATAGGAGTGTATAGGTCTTTCTGAATTACTGTTTTTGTTTTCTTGAGGTAAATACCCAATAGTGGAACTACTGGATCATATGTTAATTCTATTTTTAATTTTTTGAGGAACCACCGTACTATTTCTATAGTGGCTGCTCCAATATATTCCTGTCAACAGTGCAGGAGGATTTCTTTTTTCCACGTCTTCACCAATACTTGTTATTTCTTGACTTTTTGATTCTAGTCATTCTGACAGGTGTGAGGTGGTATCTCCTTGTGTTTTTGATTTCTATTTCTATCAGGATTAGTGATACTGAGCATCATTTCATGTGTCTGGTGGCCATTAGTGTGGCTTCTTTGCAAAAATGTCTATTCAGGTCCTCTGCCCATTTTTTAATGGCATTTTTTGTTGTTGTTGTTGTTTTGTTTGTTTGTTTGTTTGGTATTGAGTTGTATGAGTTCTTTATATATTTTGGGATATTAACCCCTTGGCAGATATATCATTTGCAAGTATATTCTCCCATTTCAGGCCTGGTCTGTTGTTTAGAAAGTTTTTCATTATTGTTGAACCCAAATCTGACTCCTAGTAACTTTCATTCATTTATCCTGGTTCTGTCTTTAGGAGCCCTAGAGAGGACAGAAACAATCTAGTTCTTTCATATTGCCCCCTTCAATATAAAGGGCTTAGACACAATTCCATAATAGCATAGTCGCTACTTTCTTGTTGCGGGTCCATTAGCCCACTTCCCTGAAGCACAGGCAATAGAACCCATATAATTCTATGTTATCTTCTCTTAAAGTAGACTTCAAAAAGAGCTGATTAAAAGCTTTCAAAGGGGGGCGCCTGGGTGGTGCAGTCGGTTAAGCGTCCGACTTCAGCCAGGTCACGATCTCGCGGTCCGTGGGTTCGAGCCCCGCGTCAGGCTCTGGGCTGATGGCTCAGAGCCTGGAGCCTGCTTCCGATTCTGTGTCTCCCTCTCTCTCTGCCCCTCCCCCAGTTCATGCTCTGTCTCCTCGCTGTCCCAAAATAATAAACGTTGAAAAAAAAAAAAAAAAAAAAAGCTTTCAAAGGAATGTGAATTCATTTGAAATCATTTATAATTTTAAGTCTTCTTTTCTATTGAAATTGCAAGCCTTTCATTTCATAACTAAAAGTGATTTACTTCTTAAATCATGTGCAGCCAGACCATGAAACTCCATTTGGCTCTTCTGTCCTTCTCCCAGGTAGCTCTCAGACATCTAACAAATGCTGTTAGCAAAGTCCTTTGGGCTGAAGGTTATGACAGAAGTATAATATCTTATTAATAGCCATTTAATTTTCACTTATGTTGGAGATTTTAGCTCTTCGGTACTTACACAATCTAAAGTGATTGCTACATTTTTAGTCACTGTGATCATTCAGTTCATTTACATACACATAAACATGAACTAATACTAGGCATCAGTTAGCAGCAGCTACAAAATTACTGAAGCAATAACCAATTAGTTATGTTTTCACGTCTAAGGAAATCTCTTGTGTTTTAGTACTAGTGAAAATTTATTTCAGGAAATAATAAAAGTAATTTAGGTAAAGTATTATGGTTTTAAAACTACACCAATAGGTTATGCTCTCTAAATTACAATGATAGGCTATGGCATGCACTGAAATAATTGTTGGTAAACTTTTTGAAGAGTTTGGTTTTAAGGAATTGATTGAAATTTATTATTAGCTATAAAAGGGCTGGAATTCACCTGAAAAGGGAAAAGAAATAAGATAATGTGATTGAATTTTCAACAAAGTATAGAATAAATGGACCATGCAGTGCCTTGGACTTAGTGTTCAAAAAATCTTGAATTGAAATGAGCCTACCTTTTGCTCTGTATATTTTGTTTACTGTTTAGATGAAATCACATAAATAAGTTTGATATTTCTCAAAAATTTTCCAATACATTTTATTTAAAAAAGAAAAAATCTATATAGGTACCTGACTGGGTACAACTACACTTCCATTTTGACTTTCCAGTACTGTAGAAAATTCTGTTAATGTTCAGAAAGAGAGAAGCAAATAATTTCCTTCTTTAAACATCTATGACTTCCCCCAAATCAAATATATCAGTTCCTTTCATTTTCAACCTAGAAAACAAGGTTTTTTTTCCCTTAGAATTCTTTCTACTGTATGCCCATTTGCCAAAATATTTACATAGTATTAAGTTTTACTGGGCTGGAGGGTGAAAAGAAGACTTATTTTTGGATACTGCCAATCTCCTGGGGAATTCTGTCATTAGCAGAGTCTGAGACTAAAATTCCAAATGAAATGCCTTAAAAAAAAACAACCCACCTGAAGTAATTAGAATTGAGATGCTAAAATGAATATTTTCTCATATATGTAGCAAAACTTTGATTCTATTCCTTCTTGCATAGAAACCATCTCTAATTTTTCCATCTTGAATTTGGAATCCCTTATCTCTGAGTTTCCTGATATATAGTAGTGGTCTACTCAGAATCACAAAATAAATGAAAACAGCAGAGGTGTTAAAACCTTGGCAAGCCTCAGAATTCTTGCTGAACCAGTAAAGCTAATGTCTGGCAATAATAGTTACTTGCTTCCTTTTTAATGACATATACAACTGACAATCAGCTGACCAGGATTTTCCAAGAAACATCATCTCATAAAAATACAGATTCATCAAAGAATCCCAATTCAAGACCTTAAAAGATTAAACTTCCTCACATTAACATTAATGGTAATGTTCTCATGTTAATGATCCCTTTAAAGTAAACCTTTACAAAGGACTTAAATATTGACACCTAGGCTTTAATGGCAAAGGCATGTGAGGAAAAATCCAGAATTTGAAAACTACTAGAACTAGAACGTGATGTGCTAAAGAGTTGTAGATTGATTTTGTTGGCTGTTGGGAGCCGTCAAAAAAATGCGAACAAGTTGGGGGGCAGGTTGACATGATAGAAGGATGTTTTCAGGAAAATCACTCCATCAGCAAAATAAAGGCCAGATTGAGGACTAAAAGAAGGGAAACCCGTTATACTAGAACATTACAAGGCAGGGATCAGCAATATTTCTGTAGAGGACCAGAGAGTAAATATTTTAGGTTTTGTTGACCACATGTCATCATGGCAACTACTTAACTGTGCCACTGTGGTATAAAAGCAGCAATAGACAAAATGTAAACAAAACAAGCGTGTCTCTGTTCTACTGAAACTTTCAAAAGCAGGTGATTAAAAAACAGGTGGCAGGATGTATCTGGTGTATAGCTTTTGTCTGTCAATCCCAATTCTAAGTCAAAAACAAAAAGTAGAACTTGGCAAATACAGGTAGCAATGAAGATGTGAAGAAACAGATTTTAAAGATTTAAGTGCAAGATCTGGTAGGTTTTGGTGAGTGACTAATATAGACCATTACAGAAATAAGAGGCTAGGATGACTTCCAATTTCTAGCTTAAGCAACTAGGTGGCTAAGAACATAGTCACTGACAGAAGGAATCTAAAATGGGGAGTAATTTTGGTAAGAACGGTGATAATTTCTGTTTTGGACATATTGAATTAGAAGTTTCCTGTGGGACATCTAATTTAGACAATTTTAAAGTGAGGGACTGTAATAGAGACAGTAAAGTATAGTTTGCTTTTCCACCTCCACACTGTATCAATCATCACATCCTGTCAATTCTTCCTTATAAAATTCTCAATTCCTTTTTTATTCCCCATTTCCAATGCCTTGGTTAGTCCTTTATGACCTGGGCTATTGAAATAGTTTCAGAATGGGTTTCCAGACATCAAGCCTTGGGCCCTCTAATATACTGTCTATACTATGGCCAAAGGAACCATTCTAAAATGTGAATCTCATCATTGTCAAGCCCATGTGTAAACTTTCAAAAGCTTCCTAACAGTGCATAAGCCCTTTAATGATCTAACTTCTCTATCCGTTTGCTGTTTACAGGCAATGACAAGTAATCATAGTAGGTCTCTTTTGCTGTTATTTGGTGCATACTGTTACCTTCAGCTAAACAAACCTGCTTTATAGAAAGACTTGTAGAAATTATGTCTGAATATTAACAGCTCTATATAGCTGGTGAAACTATTTTTTTCTTTTTACCTTTTGTTTTCTAAAATGTACTGCATATATATATATATATATATAATATATATATATTTTTTTTTTTTTTTTTTTTTTTTTTTTTTTATGAAAAGGGAAAGAAAAGTTCAAAACACACACAGGAACAACAGACTCCCTTTCCTGCCAACTCTTTCTGATCAGTCCTTAAGAAGCCTTCGTCTTCACATTACTGTCCCTTGAGGACACTGCTCACCCAAGTGCAGCAGTTATCCTTCCCCTATCTGGTTTCTGCTGCTGGTCCTCCTGAGCATTCTGCAGAGCTCAGCACACTTTTTCCTACCTCAGTGACTCTCAAACAGATTAGGAGATTTGGCTCTGGAGAGGGCAAGCTGGAAGAGCTATGCCCCAGGCAAGGAGCTCATCTGTAGCAGTTTCCTCCCAAGACAGCCCTTAGAGATTAGGTTTAAGAGAGTTTATAATTTGTACTTCTGGCCACAGATGATCTTGCACAGGCAGGTACCATGGCCCTTATAAGAAGTGTTAGGAAGGGGCGCCTGGGTGGCTCAGTCAGTTAAGCATCTGACTTCAGTTCAGGTCATGATCTCATGGTTTGTGAGTTTTGAGCCCCGTGTCGGGCTCTGTGCTGACAGCTCAGAGCCTGGAGCCTGCTTTGGATTCTGTGCCTCCCTCTCTCTCTGCCTCTCCCTGTGCATGCTCTGTCCTTTCAGTCTCACAAAACTAAATAAATGTTTAAAAATTAAAAAAAAAAAAGAAGTGTCAGGAAGTCTCTTTGATTCCATCCCTTTGGGCACTTAATCAGCTGCCATGTCTAGCTGTCGTTTCTTTTACAGCCAACTTTCCCATCTTCTCTTTCTATGTTCTTGTCAAGTGCTTTAATCTCTCCCTTGTATTAACTGCCCCAGATTCCTAACTGATCTTTTTGCCTCCAGTCTTCCACCACTGTAATCCATCTTATTAATGACCTCTTGAATAGACCTCTGGAGAAACATGAGTAGACCTGTGAAGAAAGCTGAAACAGTCTGCCTCAGATCTCCATACTGAGTGCAACACTTCTTTCCCATTACTTGCCTATAGAGATAGAGATAGTTGGGCCTCTCCCAGATCCCTCACCAGGTCCTATGCTTTCCTGTTGCCTGGTACTTTCTCAAATCACCTCCAAAAAAGCAATAGCATCCTTTCCCTGTTTTTATCCTACTAAGTTTTAAGGCTTAAATGCTACCATACTCTGTTATACTTTCCTTGTTCATAAAAGTCAACTTGAATTCCTTTAATACGCCTTTATATACATACTTACTCCCAATTTCTGTCCCCACCCCATCCACCCCTTTCTTATACTGTAGCTTTTTTAACCCTCACCTTCTTCACTCTGGAATCTTCACAGAGGCCACCATAATTCAGTGTACAGGGGTGAATACTGAATGAATGTTTCTTCTCAACAAATATTTTAAGGACTGATTGTCCTCACATCTCTAACTCATCCACAGAGCTTGGTGTAGAAAACCCTCACATTTGTTATCAGAGTTTTATGAATAGAGAAATAGTTGTTTCTTTCATGGTCTAACCTTGCATTGTTTGAAAGATTATTTTGCTATCAAGAAGAGAAAGACCAGGCAGTTTTCCAGTTTGTCTTGAGTCAAGTTTTCATAGTATGATTCATTATTTTTCAGAAATACCCTAAGTACAAAAAGCCATAATCAACACTGAACATAAAAATCATTCTAAATCCGAACACAGATGATTTTACACATTTGGTCAATATAGATACGAGTACTTGTGTTCCTTTTCTTTGATGCAAAAAAGTGAAGAGCTTACTAGGTTCTCTAAGATTCAAAGTTATAAATTTCAGCTTTGATACTTATGGGGAGATAGGCTTTCCAGAACTGTGTAAGTAAAGAGGCAGAGGACACCTGGTTATTAACTCTGCTTTCTCCCCTGGATGAGAAAGTGTCCTTGCTGACACTGAGTTTGGTACAAGAACCAGGGAAGTCTGTTAATTATAAACATTCCCTTAAAAGGAAGCCAGAGATTGTTGGTTCAAGTTCTGGAATAGTGATGGAAAACAGAATAGTCCACAGATTATAGTTCTCTTAGAATAGTAAATATAAAGGGTAGTGACACAAGAAATGAACTTTCCTGATTCACGGTCCCTATCTGCATGGTATACTGTTGTGAGCAGGTACTGATTGTTCATAGAGGTCATGGCAGTAAAGAGGCAGCTATGCTAAGATGTGCTGTATCTGCTTCTGCCCTGACTTTACCTTCTGATACAATATTGGATCTGTGGTTAATTAAATTGGGAAACTACAGTTAAAAGTACACATGTGTATGTATGATCGTGTGCATGTTTCCTCCTGTCAATCCATAACCAGCCTAAAACACTGTACTTGACTGAGAGAACTAACATGGCAAAGGCAATCTAATCATGTTAAGTAATGCTCATTAATCGGGAGTAAATCGGTTATATAATCAATACTGATTGTGAGAATGCTCATTTGAACTCTTGATAAGGACACAAAATGTAGATAATTCAAGAATCTCTAGGGAAAATGTAGTGTTAGTAAGGTGCTTTTTTAAGAGATACTTCAGTGTCTTAGAATGATACCTCAGAGAGAGAAAGGTTGAAATGCCTTCCAAAGGAAATACCATTAAACGTTTTCAGCTTCAAAAACACCTTCAAAAGGAAATGGGTTTCTAGGACCGGAATGATACTACTTCAGATTTCATATTTGGAACAGGTTCAGCAAAATTATACACTAAATTAATAAGTTGGTAAATTTGTAAAAACTCTAAATAAGAAAGAGGCCTATAAGCAGTTTTTGATTTGTTTGTTTTTAATGTCCAAAATGGAAAAAAAAGAGTAGTAAAATGGATTTCACTAAGCCTGGACTCTTTCTTGTTGGGTTAAGGACAAGCCAGTTTGCTATATAATAAGACGTAAAACTAATGCTAGATATTAAACACAAGTTCACTGAAACCTTTTCTCATTTCCTATGAAAAAGAAACTAATTAAAATATTTTTATGAATTCTGAAACCAAATTTGGCACTTCAGTAGCCAATGTAAGCACTGGAGTCACATTAAAACTTATCAGGGTACAAAAGTTCTTTTTAAAAGTTAGCTAACATAAAGGTAAGCTCATTGAAAATTTTAACATCTTTAAATACCCAGTCCCCAACACCAAAAAAGTAGTTACATGTGATAAAGATTACAATTGTACCCAAAGGTGTTAGAATTCCTTCTGGAAAGAAAGTGAGCCTCTGGTATATCTACTTGTATGCAAAAAATAAATTTATAAACCTTAAAAGCTAAACCCTCATTCCATAAATGAGAAGGAGGGCTAATTTCTGAGGGTTCTCATTTGTACCTGGAAGAGTCTTGAGCTGAATGACTTGTGAACGCAATTACGCACAACCCACAAATGACCTACTGCAGACATTGAGTATTGTTTGTAACATTTGGTGGGGATGAAATGGCAAGCAACAAAAGCCATCCTTTTGAAACTTTTCCTGGTGTATGGAAAATCTTAGTTTCTCATTTATGTAAACCAGTCCTGTAACTCAGATAAATACAACTTTTTTAGAATAGAAACATTACAGCAGCCTTGCTTTTCCTTAGCTAAACTTAGAGCATTCAATGATGGGCACATTTTCTGGGCTCCACCTTCTGCAAACAAATTTAAAAGTATTGAAAAGCAACCAAGGCTTTACATCACAGAATAACAGATTTAGGAATGAAGACTGGAGAAATGTTACAAACAGTACTGTTACCCTGTTGGGTGATTTAAACAGTAAGATTTATTGTCTCCTTCTAGCCTAAATTTTAAATGTGGATTTTGTCAAAGGTTACTTCTAACTTAGATCAAATTAAGCTTGATGTGAATGGGCCAACTCACTCCCAACCACATAATAAAAGTAGGAAAATGATTTGCCCTTTTTTTTTTAAAGGTCACAAGCCTGGGACCTCAGCAAACAGTAGTATTATTAAAGGGAAAACTCCATGTGGTTCCAAGAATGGCAAAAACATCTTCACAGAGGAAACTCTTGATTAGCAATTGAATTTAAGTAAAAAAGTTAACAGTTAAAGTGAAATCTAAAAACAGAATATTTCACATAATCCTCTGCAGAAACACAGCAAACAATCAGTGCTATTTGTGTTTGACTGCTGGAGATTCACTCCTTTTCTCTTTCCTGTCCATTGTCCTCTAAAGCCACCAGTGAACATTAGGTCACCTCAAAAGTGTAGGACTTGTAAACACAGGGAAAAAAGTCAAACCGCAGCAATATTAAATGTAAGTCATTTGCTGAGGGTTCATTAGATACCATTATTATTTATAAAGGTGATATGAATAATATCTCAGCTGAATGCCTTGTATGTGATAATTAAACAGTATCCAAATATTTGTTAAACTGGATATAGGATATAATTATAAACTAGTTTACTTCTTCATTAAATACCTTGTTCTTGAGTTAAGAAATTTAATATCTGTTTTATCATCAAAATTAAATCAGCAAATTTTAGCGGTACCTGGGTGGTTCAGTCAGTTAAGTGTCTGACTTCAGCTCAGGTCAAGATCTCAGGGTCTGTGAGTTCCAGCCCCACATCGGGCTCTGTGCTGACAGCTCAGAGCCTGGAGCCTGCTTTGGATTCTGTGTCTTCCTCCTTCTCTACCCCCCCCCCCCCCCAATCTCAAAAATAAATAAAGATTTAAAAAAAAAGTTAAAAATTAGCAAAATTTAAATCTTTGGGTTTGACTGCCCACATTTCAATAGTCCCAAGAATTAAGATAGGCTTACAAAGAAACGAGATACAGAAGCAATATATATCATGACAAGAACCAAGTCTTTTTTCGTTAGGCAAGAAACCACAGGCAAGAATACAGTGGTTTCTCTCATAAAAAATAAACAATCAAAACACTAAAAAGACAAACAACAAAAAACCCCCCACATAAAATATAAAGATGTCCTATAAAATAAGTCACCTGAGAAGTATGATTAATTTTGTTGGAGGCTATAATTCCATAGAAGTTTAGAGGGAAAAATAAATTATTGAGACTGGATCTTCCATATAATGAAAGAATATTAAATTAAAATTTAAGTTATACCAAAAACTTGACCATCACTTTGTGGCAAATGATTCCTTCTAATAGAAATGAATCCACATTACTTATATTTAGCAAAATAACATCATAGAGAAATATATAGCTATTTCCACTGCTAATTTACATAATGGAAAGTGGAAAAGTTTGCTGTTTCCACATCCCAAGCCAACTATATAATTATCTTTGCCAAACATTCAGCAATCTACAGAGTTTGAATGTATAAGATATCCATAGCCAGCATTACATCTGTTTTATGGACATGTCTGTAATGGGAAGGAGGAATAGAGATTTAGCCTATAATCCTCTAAAAATGTTATTTAGACTTTTACTTTACATTGAAAATAATCATCCATTTATTTAGTAACTTTTTGAAAAGTAAAATTTCCATTATAATTTTGGAAGTGTTTACTATTTAAAGACACTCAATACATACTGAAGAGGTTGAGTGGAAATATCCTATTGTTAGAAAAGTGTCCTTCAGTCTATTACTATACACCTGAAAGGATACCTTTGTATTTTTCAAAACAAATAATTATACTTATAATCTAAAATATTAAGAATATATATTTATTATAATGCTTTCCATTTCTGTTTTGTTAATTCAAATTTCACAAGATATGTCTCTGTACTATTGAGAAGGAAACCCATGCAGCCTCCAGAAACCGTCAGTTGTTTGGGTGGTGGGAGCCAGGGCACTCCCAGAATTACGAACTCTTTTCCTGTTCTACAAGCGAATCCAAGGACAATCTTTAGAAACAATTCTTGCTTCACCAAATATGAAACTTGCTTTTGGAGATGGCTCAGGGGAAAGGATTAAGAGCTTAGGTGTACGCAAGTCTGAAAAACAGCATAGTATAAGCATATGAATGGGAAATTTTGGATCCTAGGTATAGAATACATATGTGTCCTTGGAGTTTACAAAGACACACTTTAGTTTCAATCAAAACAAGTAAGAGAAAATACAAGAAAGGACATACATCAGTAAAAATAAAGTTAAGATAAATGCTTGGAAATCTCTCCACTTTCCTTTTGAATGTGTAACTGCAATGAGCATTACCTTTTGGCCAAACTGAGAAGAGTGATTATCATCTAGTCTAACTTACAGTGAAAGGCGTTTCATAGAACTCCAAAAACCAAATTATAAACATGAGGTTAAACAAAATATGAAATTATTCCAGATCTTTTGTAGGGTCCTAGCAAATTACATCAAAGTTCTCTTGGTTAAAAAAAAGAAAATTTCCTTTTGTGTTTATGACATGTAGAAGAACACTGAGATAGTACAAGGAGACGAAATGTCAGAGCTTTATAGAAGGGTTCATTTAAAGTTCATATCAGAAAAGAACTGAGTTATGTTGCTGGTTACAAAGATGACCAAAGAAACTGAACTTATTACCCTTTTATGCAAACAGATGTAAATCATCAAATTTTGAAATTTTCCGAAGAGTTAATTTGGTGTTACTTTTTTTGTTTAGAATGTACAATTTGAATATTAATGATAGAACATGATTTCTTTAAAAAAAAAAAGGGGAGGGGCAAATTTTGAGATTACTTCCAAAAAAAAAAAATTCACAGTTGATTTCCCCCCCATCTCCTTTTTAGTGATAGTATACAAATCCAGGTAATGTTATTCCTATTCTAACAGAATAATGACATTGAGTGTGATTGATAAATGCTCCTGTTGGTACCCAAAGTATGGTTAAAGCTACTTTTATATTCAACAGAAGTTCTGGCAATAAGCTCAGAAAAGACAGAAGCATTCAATAGCTTGTGTGTTCTAGATAAATGATGGATTTAACTTTAGCAAAGACTAATTTCTACTATATTCAGAGACTCAGTATTTCCTTCCTACACAGTGAGGCAAAGATGGTGACTAGCTTCTTTTTTTTTTTTTAACGTTTATTTATTTTTGAGACAGAGAGAGACAGAGCATGAACAGGGGAGGGTCAGAGAGAAGAGAGGGAGACACAGAGTGTGAAACAGGCTCCAGGCTCTGAGCTGTCAGCACAGAGCCCGACGCGGGGCTCGAACTCAAGGACCGCAAGATCATGACCTGAGCCGAAAGTCAGACGCTTAACCGACCGAGCCACCCAGGCGCCCCTAGCTTCTTATTCTTAGCACAAAGCCCTGGGTGAAGAACGTAAGAAAAAGAGAATAAAAACTATGATTCTGTCACAGAGTTAGTATCCTTCAAACAGATCCAAATTCCAAAAAATATATGGAACTGAAAGCAAAAGGTAACAGAAACGGTGCAAACGGTTGCTTAACGTTAAGACAAGCCAAGTTGTGCTATCATTTAACGCTGAAGACCAAAACAATCTGGCAACCCTTTTATATCACACTGAAGATACGCCTCAAGGCCATTTAAGCTGCAGAAGGAATCATCACAATAGCACAGAGTGATCAGTAAGAGAATCCAGTTACAGAATATATAGATGGAAGCTCTCTTCTATTATTGCTATGAAAGCAATTTCAAAGTATACTTTGCAAACTGAAGTGGTATAAACAAGATATCCAAAGAACTGTCTCTGAGGGTCTTCAAACTAAAATATGGGTCATCTGTTTGGTCTGGCTTAAGTATGAACTGATTTAAAGCTAGTAAGATGATCTTGAATGGAGTTTTCAAATATCCAGAATTAATGGAATACATACATAAATCTGTATAATACAAAATAATAATTTGCAAACATACAGGCTTACATCTATGCCAGGTACTCTTCTAAAAGCTTTATATATATTAATCACATCCTCACACAAATACTATTATTAGTTTACTTTACAAGTAAAGCTGAGGAAATTACTTACTTTAGATCTCTAGAGCTCACAGCTAGGCAGAGCCAGATTTGATTAGTTCTAGAGTCTGTACTCTGTGCTCTTAAATCACTACACAAGCATTTTCAAAGTGTGGTTTGTGGACCCTGGAAAACCCTGAAACCACTTCAAGAGAGTCCATAAAGTGAAACTGTTTTAATAATATACTAGAATGTGATTTGCCCTTTTCAACGGTTTTGACATTGTACTCATGGTGCAAAAGCAACAGCGGGTAAGACTGTTGAAACTGTAGCATGAATCAAGACAGTGGCAGCACACTGTGTAGACAGAAGTCATTGTATTCTCACTGCCAGGTATAGTAAAGAACAAAGCACATTTAAGCCAGCTTCACTTAAGAATATCCTTGATGAAGTAATAAAATTATTAATTTTATGAAATTTCAACCTTAGGCACAATATTTGCGTGTTGAAAATGAAGTATGCATAAAACACTTTCACTGCATACACAAGTATGGTAGTTATTTTGAGGAAAAAACATGCAATTATTTGAACTGTGAACTAAAACAGGTTTTTTTTGTTTTTATTGTTGTTGTTTTGTTTTAATAGTCCATCACTTTTATTTGAAAGAACAACTGACAAACTTTCGTTATTGTGATCTGGGGACACAGTGATCCTCTCATCAAGGAAAAACACAAAATTCTTGTTGACAAACGATAAAAACTTGAGCATTCACAGAAAAGAACAGAATTTTGGAAAATTCAAAACACCACCATGAGACTGACCAAAGATTGGAAGACTCTGGAGATGAGTGATGATATTAATAAATATGATTTCTTTTTATATTGTATGGCAAAGTGTATCAACATTTGGAAGATCTGTATAACTCCATGGACCAATACTTTCCACATGACCAATGCATAATGTTACAAAATCATGCATGGTAAAACACCCATTCAAAGTGCACAATAAACCAATGGATAATGTATAATCTTTTAATGTATAAAAGATCATGAAGAGTTACTTGATTTCACGTTGCATTTACCAGTAAGACATTAATATTTGTTGAGTTTTGGTACAGTATCAAAGAAGAATAACCATAATTGTCTGAAAAGGCTATTAAATACTCTGTCTCCTTAAAGTACATATCTGTGTGAGGTCATATTTCCTCATGTAATCTAGCAACAAAGTTCATAAGAAAAGAATGAATGAGAAGAAGATATGGGAATCCAGCTGCCTTCTTTTAGGTCAGTCATTAAAGAGATTGGCAAAAATGTAAACAATACCATTCTTCTCATTAAAAATTTGTTATTTGGATAAGAATATTTTTTTCTAAAATATGTGTTATGTTAAAATATAATGGAGTTTAATTGTTAAAGTATATTAATAAGTATTTTACAATTTTTCTCAATATTAATTTCTAGTAAAGTAAATATTGATATATATAACCTCCCCCAAAACAAGCTCTTTGGGGTCCTCAGTGATTTTTAAGAGTGTAAAGGTCCTGAGACACCTGGGTGGCTCAGTTGGTTGAGCATCCAACTTGAGCTTAGGTCATGATGTCATGGTTCGTGAGTTCAAGCCCATGTTAGGCTTTGTGCTAACAGTTCAGAGCCCGGAGCCTGCTTCAGATTCTGTGTTTCCCTCTCTCTCTGCCTCTCCCCTGCGCACACTCTCTCTTTCTCTCCTCATCTCTCTTCTCTCTCAAAACATTTAAACATTAAAAAAAATTAAAAAAAAAAAAGAGTGTAAAGGGTCCTGAGTTCAAAAAGTTTGAGAACTACTGCACAGAGCTACACCGTCTCTCTTCTGCACGTGTGTGTGTGTGTGTGTGTGTGTACATGTACATGTGGTAGAAGCAGGGGGATGGGAGGAACAGTAGCCCTTGGATGCTTCCATATTCACTAATCTTCTGGAGCTTTGTTTTCCTTCTGAAGCAGGATTCCCTGCTTCCCTACTGGGAAGAGAATGTACTGACCACAAACAAAAATAATCTTGGAAGTTATAATTCTATAATTCAGCAAAGTGTTATTTAGCATTAAAAAAAAAGTAGTATTTTGATTAAGCAGAAAATAGTTGTAATAAATTAGAAAGCTCTGAGGGTCAAATGGCCAGCAAATCTATTTGAGTACTCCTGAAAGTTACAAGAACATAAAATTAAATGTGTGATTCACAGACCATATTTATAATGTAAGGCAAATGCTGATATAAACACAACATAATGTAGTATCACTTATTCAAATCCCACCCATTCTTAAAGATTCAGCTGAAATATAAGCTTCTTAAATATACCTTAATCAGGGGTGCCTGGGGGCTCAGCCGTGAAGCATCCAACTTTGGCTCAGGTCATGACCTTGCAGTCTGAGTTTAAGCCCCGTACTGAGCTTGCTGTTTTCAGAGCAGAGCCTGCTTTGGATCTTCTGTTCCCCTCTCTCTCTGTCCCTCCCCCACTCCCATTCATGCTTTCTCTCTCTCTCAAAAATAAAACATTAAAAAATAAGTGAATAAACTTATTAAAATCATTCTCCTTCCTCAGACCTGTCTTTGAAATTAGTGTCAGGATACCGTTAGCAATCACATATATGTGGCTTTATGTGCAATTCTAATGGCATTTTGTAGATTTTACACAATACACATTTTGCATGTGTAAACAACATAGGCTACATATTTATTTCTTGATAACTTTTTTGCCCCCTAGTGGCATTCCAGTATTTCCCAATTGTAATTTCCCAAATTGGGGAAAACCAATTATTAGTTACAGCCTGTTTCTATAGGAAAATTTTCTTAAATTCTAAATAACACACAAATAAAATTGCAAACATGATCCCTTTATGAGTCAGTAAGTACCCTGACATTCAGCCAATAATTCTAAAATTGGAAAATGATTGAATTTCCTGGATCTAACAAATAATCTAACCAAAAAAAAAAGACTAAAACATGAGTCATAAAGGTATAGATGAGGCCTGTTTTTAAAAAACTCAAATCAAGAAAATCAATTTTATAAGAAATGACATTAAAAGCCTAATTACACTTTTGTAATCAAATCTGTCTTAAATCAATATAAAAATAATAAAAACCACACTTTCATTTTGCATAATCACTGTCATTATCATTTGCATGATCAAAGATTTGACATTCACTTATTCCTTTAACAATGGTTGAATGGTTACCGTATAACAGATGACCATTGGCAGAAGCTCTGACCAAGTCTCTAGGTGGTTTCCTGGCCTTTTTCTTGCCTTGTATCCTTTTTATTAACTGTTCAGTGAGTGGAAGAAAAATAATGTGAATTTAATAGCTGCTTCCATGATTTAAAATGTTGTTGTAGACTGGTGAGTGGTTTGGAAGCTTTCAGAGGGAAGTAAAGGGAAAAGCATGCCAGATTCACATTTAGACTCATTGACACTACCTAAGTTGACAGAAGCAAACGATTTGTCACTTATCCTCTAAAAGCGTTATCTGCAAAATGAGGAAATTGAGAGGCAGTTGATAGGGATCTTCCAACTTTAAACTTTCATTCATTCTTTTTAGATACTGTGAACATTTGGTGTAGGAAGACCAAGTGGGACAGGAGATTAAAGGTTACCTAACGGGAAAATCAAAGTGTAAATGACTCATCCTAGCTATTTTAACAATGTATTATACATTAATCATTTTTTCTTAAATAAACTCAAATAGTTAAATGAACAGTATTCAGCAAGAATCACTTGAAGGATTCTGAAAATATATTAGAGAATATCATTCTAAGTATGAAGTATCTTGAAAACAGAAACAAATATTATAGCTGATGTAATTTTAATCACTATTATTTACTGAATGCCTTCCAACTCATCATCATACAATCATCTGGTGAAATAGGTATTTTTTATTCCTGTTTTATAGGAAAAAACTGAGGCCAGATAAACAATTCACCAAAGGACACTTAAAGAATGGCCCAGCTGGGTTTACAACCTGGGTTTCTGACTCCAAAGCAGTACTCTTCCCACTACAATAATGTAATGCATTTTGATTCCTACAAATGAGTCTCTTTTTTATATAGTCAAGCTCCAATTACTAATGGTAATGAGAGTAGGAACAACATGGAAGAAGAAATCCCATATAAACATGGGATAACAGATTATGCCATGGATAAATTCCAGTAAAATAAATTCTGGGCTAGGTGAGATTCTCCATCAGATGGCTTCTCAGGCATCCTAACAGTGTCTCAAATTTAAGTCATATTCTCAACTCACTGAAGCTTTAACAGGTTATCTAATCCATTTTCCCACTCATTATAGAAACTTACAATTTATGCTACATGAATGATAGAGTAATCACAAAGAGTAGGCATATAATTTAAAGTAATAATATAGGGAATCTTCTAAGGAAAGGATTTAAAGACTTGTTTTTGTTTTTTTTTAACTTCTATTTGTCTCATTGGAGTTTGTTTAAAAGAAAAATGCACTGAAAATTCAAAAAGCCATTTTCACCCTGGCTTAAAAATGCTTTCTTAAAGATGAGAAAAATTGGCTCCAGAGAAGAATATACTGATTTTTCATTTCCATGTACCTTTTCTGTTCTTAGGTTGAGACAACAAAATTGCCACACACACACACACACACACACACACACACACACACATTAAAAATGATCTGAAGAATATTAAGTAGGACAAGTCCAAGAAACTTTACCAACTAAAAATTTATTCTTGGATATTCAAGAGGAAACTGAGAAAGAATTCTAAGTATTATACAAGATAAAACTCAAAGTAAAAGACATGAAACAGTTATATTATAGCCTATTGCAAATAAGTAGCAAGAAACAACATTAGAAATAACTATTAACTTATTAATTAAAATAATTCATGAAGTATAAAGTCAGAACTTAGTACTGGTCTTTTAGGTTTTCAAAAATGGGATAATTTAAAAAAATCTCATCAATTAAGGAAATTTGTAAGTTACCAGGTATAATTTAAACATTAAAATGCAAGACTAAAGTGCCATAAAAAATATTGGGGTCAATCACAGAACATTCCAAACAACCCTAGTAGAATACACATTCTTTTCAAGTGCACATGTAACATGCACCAAGATACACCATATTATGGTCCAAAAAACAAGTCTCAATAAATGTAAAATAACTGAAATTGTACAGAATATGTCCTCTGACCACAATAAAATTAATTAGGACATCAGTAACAGAAAAATATCTGGAAAATTCCTGAATATTTGGAAAATAAACAGCACACTTCTAAATGACCTATAGGTCAAAGAACCCACAAGGAAAACAGGAAAAATGTTGAACTGATTGAAATTCAAAGCAAAAGCCTATCGGTATAGGTTTAACCAGAGAAACAGAAGCAGTAGAATATACTGTGTATATATATCCAGTAAAGAGTTGGCTTGTGCAGTTGTAGGGGCTAGTTGGTCTAAAATCCAAAAATGTGGATCAAACATCTGAGCAAACAGGCCATTAATAAGGACAAGCTGGAACTCTACACAGCACAAGCTAAAACTGCTATCCACAGATGGAATTTCTTCTTCAGAGAATTCTCAGCTCTGTTCTTTGGTCTTTCAACTGATTCAATCAGGCCCCCAGATTAAGTTGGATAATCTGTTTACTTAAAAGCCACTAATTATGGACTTGAATCACATCTATAGACAACCTTCACAGCAACACCTATATTTAGGTTTGATTAAACACTAGGGTCTACAGCTTAGCCAAGTTGATGCATAAAATTGACTATCATAACAACAAACAAATTGGTGAGATGCAGAGAGAGTCATGCTTAGAGCTTTAAATTGCTTCCATTAGAGAAGAAGAAAGTCCAAATTAACTATGAAACTTCCAGATAAGAAGCTAAAAAAAACCAAAACAATGACAGCCTCCACTACCACCACAACAAAAAACAGATAAAAAGAAAGAAAAAGGACAAGAGAAGAAGCAAATTTAAACAAAATAACTAGAAAGAAGGAAGTTGGAGGACTACTTGATTTTAAGACTTACTATTATAGAACTGGTAAATACATATCTCCAAGACTTTTAATGACATTTCATGTGCCAATTTAGAAAATCCCCAGCTCCAACTTCTCCCTGCTTGTCATGCTCTAGATATAACTTTCTGGAAGTCAAGAACTGGATGCCCCCTTGAAGGTAGAAGGTAGTTCCATCCTTTCATTTTCCAGAAAGAACAACCCAAGGCCAAATACTTGTGCTCAAGGACTAGAACCCTGGTGTCCAAAACCCCTTCCCAGAGCTCTTCCCATTACAATATATGGTCTCCAAGTTGTCTTACAGGTCACTAAAACTCTGCCACACCTAGGCCACTGTGGTTGTAGTAACCATTGGGAAAGCTACCACCTACCTGTCTGCTCATTTTCTTTTACTTCTTAAGTTTATCCACAGGCTTGCACAGAAGCAATTTTATGTTAATTAGAAAAGGGCACACCCTCTTGGGGAACCTCCTAGGAAATAAACATCTTTTCTAGGCTGAAGATTAGAAAAGGGCACCCATTCCCTGAGGCTGATGTGGCCCTCTCCAGTGCAGATGGCCTGGAAGTGGCACTCCACCTAGATTCCAAACCAAGTTCACATTCCATGGTAAAGTCCTCTGCACAACTATCTGCAGTAGCCTAGCTTATTTATCACTCACCAACTTAGCAAATGCAGAAATCAAGTAATGTCATTCCATAAAAATACTCCATTCATCGAGGTCAAACTATTAAAAACTTAAAAAGAATCATATCTTAAAACTCTTAAGCTATATCTTAACTCTTGGCATACCAAGGTTCTAGTATTGGAAATAATTCAAGCAGAACTATAGTGTTAAAAGTAGACAGGAAAACTTTATTGCCAGTACTATTTTATTTTATTTATTTTATTTTATTTTATTTTATTTTATTTTATTTTATTTTATTTTATTTTATTTTTTGCCAGTACTTCATATTAAAAAGTGATATTTTATGTTTGTTTTGTTTAGTAAGATTTGAAGTGTTTCTCTAAGTGCTATATTAAAATCACATAGAAGGAAAATTATAGCAACATGTTTTCCTAAGCAATAAATGTCATCACTGAATTTTCAGCAAGGACATTTATCTTTCTAAAATAAAACTGTTGGATACACTAACTAAAGTTAGAATTTATCTTTTAAATTTGTTTTCTTAAGTGAACATGTCCGTAATCACATTTGTAGACACATGCTATTTTTTGTTTTATGCAGTTTGTCATTATAGTTTTTAGTATAAACAGGATGTTCTCAAAAATAATACTTCATTTTTTAATGAACATTCAAAGTGAAACAAATGAAATAAGATAGTAATTAACAATTTAAGTAAATGTAATAAATTTAGCAAACTCCATTATCTTAGAAGAGACTGTTTCTTTACTTACAAAATTACTCCCATAATCTACTTACCTCTATTTACGGTCTTGCGGTTGGCAGTATAAACGTGCCTGAAACAAACCTTCAGGAAAACTAATTAACCTCATCTGACTCAACACCATTTTACTTGGATTTCCTATGCATTTAGAGCACCTAGTCTGTCTGCACCATTTTGTACTTTTTAATGTATATTTTCTTAAGTAATTTTATGTGTCCAATGTTTTACACAGCATGATTTAGGCAATAATCACATCTGATGTAAAGTACATTCTCTGAAGTCAAGAGAGAGGATGTGGGAGGTGGGAGAGCCAGCATATTTATGAAGGGCAGTAGTGTCTAATTTTCTTTCTAGGTATACTTGGCTTGTGTCCCCAAACTGTCACCATGGACTGGGTTCATCTCTTCTATTTCAGTGGTGTCATACCTCTTAAAAACATACATCCCCTTAGATACGGTGGTGTTATATTTGCTCAATAACCACTGTCAATTACCTGGCATTAATTTTTCATTTATTTTGGAATATGGCCTGATTGGAAGGAGCTACCAGAAAGTGAGCTGTTCTAAGGCTATTAAATCAGAAGGCTGGATTGTGTGGCACAAAGGCACTTAAATTTTTTTTTAATGTTTATTCATTTTGAGAGAGAGAGAGAGAGGAGAGAGAGAGAGTGAACAGGGGAGGGGCAGAGAGAGAGACACACAGAATCCAAAGCAGGCTCCAGGCTCTGAGCTGTTAGCACAGAGCCCATCGCAGGGCTTGAACCCACAAACCGCGAGATCATAACCTGAACCGAAGTCAGACGCTTAACCGACTGAGCCACCCAAGGGCCCCTCAAAGGCACTTTAAACTCTATAATCATAGGCCATCAATGGCATCATGTTTTAGAAGCAGTCTCGTATGCATTATTTCATCTGACATGACTGACCACAACCCTATTAAGACAGGAAGGGCAGGTATTAATCACATTTTATAGGTGAGGAAACATTTAGAAATGCTGACTTGTTCATATCTCATTTAGAATAAATGATTGTGTAATCCGCAACTGTTATTAAATTTAAATAATGTTAATTATATAAAAATTTTATTATAGTGCTAGAAATAAAAATTTTTCTTAAAAAAATTTTTTTAATGTTTCTCTATTTTTAAAAAAAAATTTTTTTTTTCAACGTTTATTTATTTTTGGGACAGAGAGAGACAGAGCATGAACGGGGGAGGGGCAGAGAGAGAAGGAGACACAGAATCGGAAACAGGCTCCAGGCTCTGAGTCATCAGCCCAGAGCCCGACGCGGGGCTCGAACTCACGGACCGTGAGATCGTGACCTGGCTGAAGTCGGACGCTTAACCGACTGCGCCACCCAGGCGCCCCAATGTTTCTCTATTTTTAAGGGCGGTGGGTGAGAAGGGGCAGAGAAAAGGAGACAGAGGATCCTGAGTCGGCTCTACCCTGACAGCAGAGAGCCCGATGTAGGGACTGAACTCACGAACCTAGAGATATGACCAGAGCTGAAGTTGAAGGCTTAACCGACTGAGCCACCCATGCACCCCTAAAATTTCTCATTTTGTCACTAGGTAGATTCATTCCTCTCCCTAAACTACCACCTCATTTACTATAGGGATTTAGTGTTCACTTGCAAATCATAGAAAGTAAAACATAATTGTCTAATACAGTAACCCCACCAAACCCTCCTACTCATATATCTCCTGTCCAAAAATGTAGAAATCCATTATTCACCCAACCTTGAATCTTTCAAATTGGTTTACTCTAGGTGAAAAAAGATGATCTATGTGTTTCTGTACACTTGAATAAACACAGAAATCAAGCAAAATGAGTTATATTTGCACTTTACTATCCTGGAAGGTATCTTATGATCTGGTCCCAACCTATCTTTCCAGCTTTATTTCCAACGATATCCTCTCCTCTATTCACATAAATTGTTCCTCACTTTTCTCAGTTTCCTCTACTGGAAATTCCCTTCCCCACCCATTTCCTCTTATTCAAACTTTACCCCTTCTTCAAGGCCTAGTATTAATGCTATCTACTTTGCATACATGCAGACTTCCTGATCCGTAATATCAAAATTAATCTCTCCCTTCTCCATGAAGCTACTGTACTTTCTCTGAACTTCTGCTTTATATAGAGTTCATTGTGTACAGATGACTATCTCTTTGGCTCAGCTGAGAGCTTTTTTTGTAGGCAGGGGGAGTATGTTTCTTTATCTTTCTATCCACCACGTGCATATTGTAGATGTTTGGAAGAATGTTTGCTGAATGCAAATTACCTTGCACACAGAACGACTGTCTTGGTCTGGGTTTTCACTGTAACTTATCTGCACTTGGACTATTAAGGCAGCCTTTGGTTGATGTCCTCAACCTGTAGTCTTATCTCCTTCCAGTTTATTTTCCACGCTACTACCACAATGATCTCTCTAAGACAAAAAGCTAATCATGTCACTTTACAATTTTAAAACTTTTATATTGTTTCCCACCATCTAAAGGACAAAGTCCAGTTTCTAAATATGCTATACAAGGCCCATCTTGATCTGGCCCCAGTTTACTCCTCTAAAACTTTCTACCATAATTCCTGCAGATGTCTGTCCCTGTATACCTAACTTCCCACAACTATCAGGATATCAAACTCTCACCAATCCCTTTGCATGTACTGTCTGTATCCTGGCCCACCATTCTTTATGCCTCATCTCAGGGGAAGTATAAAATGGCAGTTAAGTGAACTATATCTGTGTTTAAATCCTGGATTGTCCATTGCTTGGAGAGTAATCTTGGATGAGTTAAACTTTGCAAATACAGCTGAAGGAAGATTAGAAAGGTGTCTGGCCTCACCATTCTCCCCTTAGTCTCTTTGCAAAACCACTCTATTCATATGCTTTGGTGGGCAACTCTGGCATTTTGTGTAAAATACAAAACTAAGAGCCAGTATTAGACTCTAAGCCCTAGGGTTCCTTGTAGGTAGATGTAATTAGTCAAGTTCCAGACTGAAAAACAGATAAGCTTTAACCTTGTTTTCCTAGCTCCTTATTCACTATATATTAAAATGTGATGTAATATGGGGCACCTGGGTGGTGCAGTCGGTTAAGCATCCGACTTCAGCCAGGTCACGATCTCGCGGTCTGTGAGTTCAAGCCCCGCGTCAGGCTCTGGGCTGATGGCTCAGAGCCTGGAGCCTGTTTCCGATTCTGTGTCTCCTCTCTCTCTGCCCCTCCCCTTCATGCTCTGTCTCTCTCTGTCCCAAAAATAAATAAACGTTGAAAAAAAAATTAAAAAAAAATGTGATGTAATAATACACAGAAATTTTAAATCCTTGTCTGCAATGGTGGTCCATGTCAGCAAGGATGCACATTTAACATATTTTCATATATTGCTTGCCTCATATATCTTCGGTGAAATATCTGCTCAGATCTTTTGTCCAATTCTTAAATTGGTTTGTTTTCTTATTGTTGAGTTTTCAGAATTCTTTATATATTTTGGATATAAGTCTTTTATTAGATATATAATTTGCAACTATTGCTTCCCAGTCTGTGGCTTGTCTTTTCATCCCTTAAAAGCATCTTTTTCAAAGCCAAAATTTTTAATTTTGATATAGTCCAATTTATTAGTGCACTTCATGTCTTTTTGTATCTAAAACTCATTAACATAACCAAGTCCATAAAGATATTCTCCTATGTTTTCTTTTAGAAGCTTAATAGTTTTACTTTTAAGCCCATGATCCTTTTTTTTTTCTTTTTAAAGTAAGCTTCACACCCATTGTGGAGCTCAACGTGGGGTTTGAACTCATGACCCTAAGATCAAGAGTTAGATGCTTAACTGAGCCACCCAGGAGCCCCAGTGTCAATGATCCATTTTGAGTTAATTTTTGTATACAGTGTGAGGTAGGTATCAATGTTCATTTTTTTGCACATAGACTTTCAGTTGCTCTAACACCATTTGTTAAAAAGATTATCATTTCTTAATCAAACTGTCTTTGTACTTTTGTCAAGTTATCAGTTGACTATATATGTGAGTCTCTTTCTGGGCTCTGTATTCCATTCCATTGACACCTCTCTGTATCCATTAGCCATCTATTTTTTTCCTCTGTAAGATTTAATAGGTATGTAATGTTCTACAGGGTTATAACCAGCATATATTTAAGTATCCCTAGTTCAAGGTATCATAGCTCCAAATAAGAATTGCTTTCTGTTCTAAGTATCTGAAACAGAAAGGTAACAGCAACATCAAAAAGCGAACTGAACAGAACCTGGCTGATGTGAAGCGGAACAAGAATGTTGTAACAGTCAATAATACCCTAAGGCTAGGCAACTGCTCTGCCTGGAAACAGAGTTTTCAACCTTAAACAACCCAGATGAGGTGAATCCTTTGGCATAACCTATTTCCGTGTCAGATTCATAGCTTTGTAAGGGGTTCAATTGTTTGTATTTTGTTTTAACCTGGCTTAGGTGCCAGATATTAATCAAAAATTCAGCAGCCACAGTGTTCTAAAAAAGAACCATTCACAGGTACATACAGTATGAACTTACAGACATTCTTCAAATGTTACTCTAGAAACTTTTAGCCAAAACAAAGCAAAATTAATTTTCTCATACAGAAACATTCCTTTTATGCTTTTTTGTTGGAATAAAGAGTATTTTATCAGTATTTTGTGAAAATTATGTTAATAGGAGCCTTTCCACATTATAAAAGGCTCTCTATTATCTTAAGACTTTAAGACTCCATGAATCAAAGTGATGCAGACATCCTTCCATCCTAGAGCCACAGCACAAAAGACCCAAAGCAGTGGTGCTGCAATCCTACCATCCTTAGGTTGCAACCCCCTCTGGAGGCCAGGCTGTTAGGCACTTCATTTTTGTTGCAGGCTGGGCTTACGTACTGTAACAGGTGTTATGTCCCCTTATTCCTACTTAAAATTGTTGCTATTCACTGGCACAGCTTAGAAGCAAAGCTAGCTAGGTTAGAAGAAAGGACTCTCATTTTGTCTCTCTAGAAGAGCATAACCTTGTCTTCTGCAGACATCCGAGCCTAACATTGTAAGAGACAGATAATCTAGATCCAGACTTGCTTTTTAACCTTATTTACTTGTATTCACCTATGCTCCCAACATACAGGAAAAGGTTAAGTGATATGTGTATTTTCATCACTGATTCATTTGCTACAAAAACTACGAGCAAAACCTTTAAATATTGGCTAAAATGTAAACACATTTTGTTCCAAAATTCTTTCCATACTACCCAGCAGAGGTTAAAACAATAAAATGCAGAAAGCATAATTTTTTTTTTTTTTAATTTTTTTTTTTCAATGTTTATTTATTTTTGGGACAGAGAGAGACAGAGCATGAACGGGGGAGGGACAGAGAGAGAGGGAGACACAGAATCGGAAACAGGCTCCAGGCTCCGAGCCATCAGCCCGGAGCCTGACGCGGGGCTCGAACTCACGGACCGCGAGATCGTGACCTGGCTGAAGTCGGACGCTTAACCGACTGCGCCACCCAGGCGCCCCTGGAAAGCATAATTTTTAAAACTCCACTGGAATACTGGTAAATCCTACCTGAGAATATAATAATGAACATAACGCCAAACAATTAAGGCTGGCTAATAACTTTGCAATGTTATCCTGGTCTTCAATTTCTGGGCCACTCTCCAGAAGCATCAGGATCAGACATTCTTACCTTCTATCACACTAAATGTACTTTCACAGGTCAGCTACATATCCTTTTTTCTAGGTGACTGGGCAAGTACATACCTAGTACATCTAAAACCAAGTCTTACCACACAGCAGCAGGATATAAAATAAAAGGACTACAACACTCTAGCCTTTGTATGAGGCCTACATGATATCTTTCTAAACTCTTGGAAGCCAAGCCAAGGGTTTTTCTTTTTAACTCCCTTTAACAAAGACTGTCTTTAAGATATTTCACGTTACTGCCAGTCTTGTGAACAAATAAGCATATCTGGAAATTTTCTATTAGTTTGTAATGATTAATAAGACTAAAAAAGTAAGTGCTTATCTAAAAGGAAGAAAAATTAACAGGAAGTCATTATATAATTTTTGAAGTAAAGAAAACATCCTTTTTCACAGAACCAAGAAAATCAAATATGCAGCAAAGAACAAGTCTAATTTCCTATCTGTTAAGAGACAGTGTATGTGTGTGTGTGTGTGTGTGTGTGTGTGTGTGTAAGTGAAAATATAAATTAAAGAGAAAGGATTTGGTAATTAAGCTCATATGCCAATTAATCTACCTTTAGCCACAAGAAAAGTGCTTTTCAGTAGGAAGAGAGACCTACCCATGATCATGTAATAAATTTGAGACTGTTTAAATAAGATAATTCTTTAAAGAAGCAGCTAACTCAATACCATAAATTTGAAAACAGAAAGCAGACTAGTTGACATGACAAAATTAGCAGTTAGCAATAGCAGGAAAATACATTAAGGATATTTAAAATAAAGGAAAAATTTAAGTGAGTGAAAGTAACAAATCAAATATAAAATAATATTAAAAATCTAGTAAGCTACTTGTATACTTCAAAATAATAATGGAAATCCTATTTATAACATTCACATAGGTGCATTTAGTTTTTACTTATTTTTTTAATGTTTATTTATTTATTTTTTTATTTGATAGAGAACGCAAGCATGGGAAGGGGCAGAGAGAGAGGGAGAAAGGATATAAAGTGGGCTCTGCACTGACAGCAGCAAGCCCGATGCGGGGCTCGAACTCACAAACCACAAGAATATGACCTGAGCCGAAGTCAGATGCTCAACTAACTGAGCCATCCTGGTGCCCCCATGTAGGTGCACTTAAATAGTAAACACATTGAAATCAACATGAATACACATATATATTGAATGAACTAATAATACACAGAGTGTAGCAATATCTAAACAATAAGACTAAGGAGAGAAGAGGGATCAAATATTACTAACATATCAAAGTTGGCAAAAAGGTAGGAAAGAACTGTAATGAATTCTGTGAGATTCCTCTCCAAAGTAGGTCATTACCAAATAATTTATATTGTGTCTACTTTTAAAAAGACAAGCTTAAATAAAGGCAAAGATTCAATAAGGTGAACAAAAGAGAACAAAATCTACTCATTTGGATTAATGTTGATGAAACACTAAGGCAATGGTTCTTAAAAAAAGTTATAGAACTTGTAGAAAACTGATTGTGGCTGGCAGAACGGACACTCTTACTTTATCTTCCTAGAACAGAGTGACCTTGTCTTATACAAACATCTGAGCCTAGCACTGAAAAAAGACAAATAATCTGGATCCAAACTTATTTTTTAACCTTATTTACCTTTATTCACCTATGCTCCCAACATTTAGGAAAAGGTTAAGTAACATGTATATTTTCATCACTAATTATTTGGCTACAAAAACTATGAGAAAATCACATGCTAGACTTGCTGAATGATTTTTTCTTTGTTTTGTGTTTTTGTTTTTTGAGGGGGGTGGGTCCTACCACATGCATTTTGTAAAAGCCAAACAAAGTTTAAAAATTTGTCTTTAGGTTATTCGAATACGCACTCTTGGTAGGCATGGAGGGAGTTATTTAATTTAATTAATTATTAATTAATTTAAGTTTATTTACTTAGAGAAAGAGAGAGAGAGCATCAGTTGGGGAGGAGAGAGAGAGAGAGAGAGAGTAAGAATCCCAAGCAGGTTTGCACTGGCAGCGCAGAGCCCAATGTGGGGTTCGACCTCATGAACCATGGTATCATGACCTAAGCCAAAACCAAAAGTCAAAGGCTCGACCTACTGTGCCACCAAGGCACCCCTGGAGGGAGTTATTTTAAATAGTGTGGTCTGTAAAGATGTTTGTTTGAGCAAAGAACTGCATGAAGAGAAGGAATGGTTACTAAGACTATCTTAGAGAGGAAACTTTCAAGCTGAGGTAACTCAGAGTGCACAGGCCTGAAAAAGGAATGAGCTTGGCATGTCTGTGAAACAGCAAGAAGGACAGTATGCTGCCTTTGAAGTGAGCCACTAGAGTAAGGTAAATAGCTTGGCCAAAGTGTGTAAGAAAGCCGAGGGTGTGAGGACAGAGCACAGAGTACAGGGGTTGCCTTTTTCAGAAACAAGCATAGAAATTCCGATGCAGATGGGTAGATTGGTGGCGGGCAAATGAGGACTTTCTCTCACTGGTTCAGTTTCCGTAATGAAATAAGAAGCAAGGTGATTAGCCAAAAGTGAGAAGAGTAGTGAAGCTGTTGGGTGTCAATAATTAATATGATTCTCCTCTAGGAACAACAAGAAAACCAACTAAGAAACCTATTAAAAACAATGAAGCAGCTATTCATTTCCTCTCTGCCTACATCCCCATATTAGGGAATCTACCCTACTCCTAGCCCTGGAAGAAATAGCCTTATTCTATCAGTTAGGTTCAGGTTCTGCTACACTTAATAGAAACTCCAATAACATGACTTAGATAACTTGAAGGTTCTTTTATCCCACACAGAAAACTCCCGAGATAGGCAATCCAAGTTGGAATTGTGGTTCCATGAGGATTTAAGGCCCCAGGCTCTTTCAATCTCTCTGTTTTGCTAAGGCTAGCCCCCTCCCTCTTTCCTTTAGAAAAGACTGCGTGAGAGTCAGATACCTTCTGTTCATTCATCAGCAAGAATTCGGTCACAAGGCCTTGCCCGGCTACAAAGAAGTATGGTGAATGTCGTCTGATGAGGCGGTCAAGAGTCCATCTAAATATTTGGGTTCTCATTACTAAATAAGTAGGGTAGTGGAAGATGGAGGGACATAGCATCTCTGTCACCCTGCATATCTCATGGCTTTCTAAGAGCCCCTCCACCATCACTGTCCCACCATGACATAACTCAATGGATGGCTAACCCAAGCCAGGCAGTAAGATTCTCTCTCTGGAAAGTCAGGCTTTGGGACACAGAAATCTAAGCAATTACTTCTGAAGGGCTGAAACTGCAGGAGACAACAGGCAAGAGCCCTACTGAGAAAACACAAGATTGTAGAGAGAAACAAATGAACAGACAAAAGGAGAGTTGAGAACGCAGAAGGAGAGAAACATAAGTTTGTGACAACAGCCATTCCTGTCAGGCCTGTATGCAATTCTTTTATTTGGATTCTGTGCAACTCTTCTATTCTTTTATGCAGAAATCCCTTTAGTTTATTTATATGTAAAATCACTTCATAGAAAAATATGAGTTTTTGAGTAGGTTTCTATTCCCCACAACCAAAGGATCCTTAAGATAGCTAATAAAAAAATTATGATTTAATATTATGTGCACATGAAGTATTTCTGTATCTTTGGTGAAACTTGTGGAAGATACTCATCATGTTCTTCTGCACCCCTTTTGGACAGATGGGTAAGATAGAATTTCCTTTAGAATTTTGTATTTTTTAAAAAGCATATAATAATTAGAAATTGATATCCTTCTTTTTTAAATTCAGATAATGGCAGTTTAAGTAATGTTTGTCTTTTTCTGTCCTACCAGGAAGACAATGACTAGATTTATTACACAATTACAAGTATTTATAGCAATCCTGGTTTAGAGGACAAAGCCTGGAAGAGATTTCATTATTGTTTCTAAGCATTTACTGCTCTACCTTGTAAAACGTTTCTATTTCACCACAGAGCCACCAGGCTTGGCCACATCACTTGTTCTCACCAACAAAATGGTGAGGTGATAGATGCCACATCTAAGTAGAAGCTTTAAGAGTTAGCATATGATTCCATCGTCCCTCTTTTTCCTCTGCCGTGCCTCTCGGCCAGAGGCTTTTCCTTCATCCTGGACCCTTCAATGTAAGTGATATGCAGCAGATCCACAGATCATGCCAGGATGTAGCCAGAACAAAAGAACAAACATTAGTTTTAACCCACTGAGATTCTGGGATTGTTTGTTATCATAGCATAACCTAACTTAAGCTGACTAATAAAAGAAGCAATTCAGTGTGTTTATGGGCAGGACACTGAGGTAGATCAGAAAGGACAAAAGGACAGAAATGTCTGAGGGGACCACTAGGGACATCCAGGATTCCTGTCTCAATACCTATCACCACCACTCAGCCAGTTATCTAAGCCACAAGCCTAGGAGTCATCTGGAATATATCTTTCTCCTTTGGGTCTCCTATATCCAAATCTTTTGCTTCCTTATCATCTAAATCCATCCCCATAGATACTACTTTAGTGGATTAACCCTTATTACCTCTTCCTTGGACTAATAATCTACTAACGTGTCTTTGTTTTGATCTCCTTCTTCCAGCCCATCCCCTACACTTATGTAGAATAATATTTCTAACATGATGTCATACCTTTGCTAGAAACATTCGATGTGAGAGTTTCACTTCAGCTTGACACAAGTAAGCTGGCCCCGGCCACAACTGTTCTCTGGGCTCTGGAGGGGCTGTCAGACCATTAACAGGTTCAAGCACCAGCTTTGCCACTTTCTACACACAAATCACTTAACCTCTTTAAGTGCAGTGGTTTTTGTTTGTTTGTTTGTTTGTTTTTGTAAAACGGGAATCATAATACAGACTATATCTTGCAGCTTTGTTGTAGAGGTTAAATTCGAGAAATAAATTGATTTGGCAAATCAGTGGTCTGGTCACACTGTAGAACAAGAAATATTTGTGGAATAACAGAACGATTCTCTGGCTCCGGCACCTATGAACACTTCACAGCCCTTATCTGTTCATACAGCTGTCTCTACTAGACACTAAACAACTTGTGAAGAAACTTGGACTTACTAATCTGAGCATCCTGGGACCTAGCACAGTGCTTGGTACAAAGGAGAAACTCAAAATAATGTGCAAAAGTGAAGCCATACCTGAAAGGTGGTAAAATCTCTGAACACTTTGGGGGGAAAGGATACAAAGAGTAAAACTAGAGAAAAAAAAGACGAGAGGAAAAAATAAAATCACTAACTCTAAGTTTCCCTCAGGCCCTTGTGCAACTTCATGTGTTTTTAACTTTGTGCTAAACAAAGATCTTTGCATCTTGAGTGGCCTCTTTCTTCTGTATTTTGCCAATTTAATTGATAGGTGAATTCACAATGTATAGACAAAGAAAGTAGGAAAGCAATGAATTTCACAACTCTTCAATGTGACTAGATTTGTTCCAGGGTAGAGAATACTTCCTCAAATGCTTGAATAACTTAAGAAATGTTTTTCTGCACATAATCTCAACGCTACATTTCAAATGTACAACTCCGTTCTCCAAAAACAAGTGATACTACCAGATCAATAGAATGTAACTCTCAAGCATAATACAAATCAATACATTCTAAAGAGATGCAAATGCTTTTTCTCCATTTTGACAGGAGAATCTCCCCCATGTGGGCATTTCACTGCTTCCTGTCTTCCATTTGAAATCTAATTGTAAAAACAGTAGGGTTGTCAAATTTCTGAAGTATATAATTGAAGTTCAAGGATTTTGTTTGTTTGTTTGTTTTATTTTGAAGGTGATTCTTTGGATATGGATTAAGGTTCTCAATGAACTAACTGGGCATTTTAAAAGTGTTTTTTTTAGTTCAAACAGCCCAAGAAACAGTTTTGTTCAAAATATCCAAAAATCCTTGCTATAAAGACCCAAACAGAAGAAAAGTAGAAGCTTGCCAGAAATGCCAAATGATGGTATGGTTTACATTATAATTTTTACTATTCCAAAATTTTAAATGTAACAGATAAAGGCAGTAAAATAAACCATCTAGTCTACATTGGGGTATTATACAACACTAATTTCAAGGACTGGACTTAATGCTAAAATGTTATTTCTTTCCAATAGTGAGTCCAAAAAATGGTTTATCTTTCTAGCATTAGGGTATAATTTATGAAATTGATGATATTTGTCCATTCTTGATCTACAAAAATGGCAATTGGACATTCAACTCTTTTTTTCAATGTTAATTTATTTTTGAGAGAGAGAGAGAGAGAGACAGAGTGTGAGTGGGGAGAGGGGCAGAGAGAGAGAGAGAGAGAGAGAGAGTGAGAGAGAGAGAGAATCCCATCACCCCAGAGTCTGATGCAGGGCTCAAACCCACGAGCCATGAGATCATGACCTGAGCAGAAGTCGGACGCTTAACCGACTGAGCCACCCTAGTGTCCCACATTCAACTATTTTTTGACCTGGTATTTTGAACTTTCCCAGAAATATATATTGCCTACCTAACATCCATAATAATTTGTAGACATGTCTATTAGGGCACTCGACATACTAAATTGTAATTAATTGTTTATAATTGTACTCATATACTATATTTTGAACATGTGCCTTTATTTTCATGTTCCTGGAGTCTAGCACTGTCTGGCACATAGCAGTTCTTGCAGCATCTGGCTACAACAGTAACATATGTTTGAGAGTAGAATGACTGCTTAGGAAAGAACATATACAAAATAAAAAGCAAGTTCTAGTACAAGTTAGCATGCAAACTTCATTAAAATTGGGACTGCTCCATAGCTTAGTCATCTGCTATTCCATACCAAAGAGATAATACCTGCAAATTTTCTTTATTCACAGACCAAGTTACCCACGGTATATATCTCGCATTTCTTTCTCTTCCTCTTTTTATTTATTTTTTTTTTTAATTTTTTTTTTTCAACGTTTATTTATTTTTGGGACAGAGCGAGACAGAGCATGAACGGGGGAGGGGCAGAGAGAGAGGGAGACACAGAATCGGAAACAGGCTCCAGGCTCTGAGCCATCAGCCCAGAGCCTGACGCGGGGCTCGAACTCACGGACCGCGAGATCGTGACCTGGCTGAAGTCGGACGCTCAACCTACTGCGCCACCCAGGCGCCCCTCTCTTCCTCTTTTTAAATGTCTGCTTCAGTAGACATCTCAGAGCAAACGAAGGTAAACAGAAGCAGAAATGCTCTAAATGGCTAATGCAGTCCTTGCTTGTAAATGTTCTGTTGAACAGAAGAGGGGGACTTCTCAGAGATGATGATTCTAATGGTTAAAAAAGGGTTGTTAAAAGGTCTGCGGATTTCAATCTGTTATTGTATTATCTTTTAAAATTTGTACTATAATTTAAAAATGCATACTATCTTCTAAATGTTTGAAATTTAAATTTGGTATTATCTTTTTGAATCTGGACTTCCTGTGACTGATCATATTGAGACTCAGATCCCCAAGGCTGAGAGAAAGCTCACAAATGTTTTTGAGAAGCTAGAAACAATGGGAAGTTAAGAAATCCTAGTAACATATGTCAAACCCAACAAAGAGAGACTGGAGAGGCTACAATTGGCACCATCTAATTTGGGTGTTCACCCAGGCCTCGGGGAGTATACTCAGGAGGTATTTACGACTATATTACCCCTTGCCTCGTAACTTAAAGTTCAATCCAACTCATTAGGTCTTCCATCCCAACTTCAACATCCATATCT
Organism: Lynx canadensis; assembly: GCF_007474595.2. Taxonomy (NCBI): domain Eukaryota; kingdom Metazoa; phylum Chordata; class Mammalia; order Carnivora; family Felidae; genus Lynx; species Lynx canadensis. Next base: position 132,261,126 of record NC_044303.2, on the reverse strand, counting down.
AAATTCCTGGTACTATCATAATAATGATATTTCATATTCAGTCAACCTAACATAAGTCATAACTAAAACACAAATACGACTTAACTTTACCAATAAGAGAGTTGTTTTAAAACAAAGGTCAACTAAATATCATGGGTCAACAGAACACAGCTGATCAAACCAGAACCTGTTCAAACATCAAAACTAATACCACTCTGGTTAACCTTGAAATATTTCTATCAAATGTTTAATGATTATAATTTGAAGGTATGTGTCAGTATTTTTTTGATTCATATTTCAATGTAATGAAAATAATTTAGAAGAGTAATCACAATATAATTACATTTGATAGAAATTACACAAAGACAATTTCTATAATGATTATAATCATCACAACAAACCAATGATTTCTAACTATTTGGTCTGCTTGTTACGTCTGATTTTATCCTTTGGTCTTTTATTATGAATCCCTACACGGATGCTAAAAAATAGGGCAGACAGCTGAATTTGGTTTATAGGATTAACTTGCAGCAGTTGAGCTCCACCTACAGGCAAAAAAATAATTCTTTACAATCAACTTTACAATAGGACGTTCCAAAAGACCAGCGCCAATTAAGCCCAAACTTAAAATTAACCTTAGGTGCTTAGTAGAATAACCTGGAGTGCTTTATTTATTTTATTTTATTTTATTATTTTATTTTATTTTATTTTATTTTATTTTATTTTATTTTATTTTTTATTTTTTTTCTAGAGTGCTTTTTTAACCTTAGGATGCCGTACCAAAATTTCGGACAGACTTAGGTCAGGGGTAGGGCCTATTCTTAGGTGACCTCAATGTACTGAAAAGGTGAAAGACACTGATTTAAATCTTTACCAGCACATATCTTTTTAAAACATCAGAAATACTTAATATCATATTTTATTCCTTATAAATATTTCAGTCCCAGTATATTGACCCTTTTATTTTATTTTTTTAACATAACACTAACTTGAGAGTTAAACTATAGTGAAGCTGCTATAACTAACTAATAATTTTGGACTTTTTTTGTACGCAAAATAAGTGTTCATGAAACAAATGTGGAAATTTCTAAGTAAGAGTGAAAAACTGTATTTTCCCTTTGAAATCCTGTACTGTCTTCTCTATCCCGACCTCCTTATTTTTCTTTTATTTCTCTTTGAGAGCAGGAGAGGTAAGATGAAGGAGGGAGAGAGGAGGATGTCAATATTGAAAATGTGGGGGAAGAGGGGAACAGTTAAAAATAGATGTTTTGGTGTTTTCACTATTTATTAACGCAAATTTTGCCAAATAAGTTTTATTTAGTACTTAAAGAAAAGTCAGCTCTGCTAAATTATAAGTTATATTAATTACAGGGTGTATAAATATTGCAACTTGTATTAAAGCCAGTAAGACAGGAGAATTGAGGACTTAAGCACTTAAGCATAACAACGATTTGTTTCATCTGTTAAAAATTCAAAATGCATTTTTTGTCACATTATAAGCCTAATCTGTACCATATTCATAGTTCTTAAAAATTAGAAAATGCAGGGGCGCCTGGGTGGCGCAGTCGGTTAGGCGTCCGACTTCAGCCAGGTCACGATCTTGCGGTCCGGGAGTTCGAGCCCCGCGTCAGGCTCTGGGCTGATGGCTCAGAGCCTGGAGCCTGTTTCCGATTCTGTGTCTCCCTCTCTCTCTGCCCCTCCCCCGTTCATGCTCTGTCTCTCTCTGTCCCAAAAATAAATAAACGTTGAAAAAAAAATTAAAAAAAAAAAAATTAGAAAATGCATGTTTTGAATGAAAATGAGAGAGAAAAAGCATCCTTGATTGTATGTATAATCTGACTTAAGGTTACAGACTTGATATGATATATCAGCTCATATATGATCACTAAAACATTGTCAATAGTTGCCCAATGTTAATCTACTATATTTAAGTACGATTTCTGAATATAAGGGTTTATTACCATCAGTGGAGATTGCTGACAATTACTTTTCAGGTTACATGAATGAAAAAATTGAGGAACCGAAGCAGTGCCAATAGGGAAATGCCTTTTATTTTTAAGTTTTTCTATATGAAGTGGAGAAACATAGCAGAAAAATAAGAATGTTGCTGGGGTTCCTGGGAGGCTCAGTCAGCTAAGCATCCAACTCTTGGTTTTGGCTCAGGTCATGATCTCACAGTGCTATGAGTTCCAGCCCCACGTCGGGCTCTGTGCTGACAGTGTGGAGCCTGCTTGGGATTCTCTCTTTCTCTCTCTCTCTCTGCCCCTCCCCTGCTCACTCTCTCTGTCTCTCTCTCAAAATAAATACACTTAAAAAAAAAATAAGAATGTTGTTTATATGTAGTTACACCATCTTATCCCCAAATGTAGGCGATCCAAAGAAAACATTTTTAAGGCAGTATTATTTAAAATGTATACATAAAGTTGAATAATAAAATCACAAGGAGAGTTTTTCAGTTAAGTTGAATTTCAGAATATAGTGTTGAGTCACAAATTTTAACAACTCTTCACTATCAGACATTTGCTGAAATTTCTTTTCTGACAGAGATTAGGAGGGGTATATGGTATAAATCAGAGTTGAAAAGATAGTTAAGAATTTTTTCAGGCCTGCACACTTTCATAACCAGTTGTGACATATTTTACTCACCTAAATCTAAGGACTTGGCTTTTCATTCTATAAGTTACTCTACTGCTTGCATTGGTATTAGACAAACACGGCCTTCCGCATCTAACTAATATATTGCTTGTCCCACATATAGAAATTTGTAGGGGCTTTTAAAGAAGAGATTAGAGAGAAAATGAAGAGGAATTTGACTCGAGGGACCATTGTCGTAAGTACTTTAAAACTGTATGTTAGGTCCCCAAACAGGCTAACACACAACTGGCATATCTACCAAACATTATGAAAATAGTGTTCTGGAAAAGAAGTGGAAGAGAGGACTCAATACTAATTTAGAGTGAAGGAGAGAAAGACAACTGACACCAGGAAGCACCATAACTGACTCACCTGCGGGTAACCAACTTCTTCACTTCTCCCTCTCCAGTGGACTTCACATTTGCACCGGTGTCCTTTTTTAATTTTTTTGCAATCCTTTCTCTCATCAGGTTCTTCCCATCACCATCAATATATTCATCATGCTCTGCACCTTCATATTCTCCATCCTGTAGAAATTGAAATGCAGTATTTGCTAGGCATCCCACATCCCCTTACACCACCAGAGATCCATCTCCAACTCTCCACATTGCATTCTAAGCCAGTTTTGTTTTTTTATTTTAAATTAGTAAGGACTTGAAGCATTTGCTACAGGCGGGAATACCCGTATGGTCTGCTGTAGGCCAACTACATCAGTATGGGATACCTGAGTAAGGAGTGTTTGCTCCCTTCACACACAGCCCCTCTGTGCAGCACAGGCGGTGCTCCCTCTGTATCACCCAGGATATTGTGTTGTCCACATTTCTGTTCTTTCCCAGGGGAAATGTAACTTCTGCAGGCAGTTGGCCAGCATACTGACCTCAACCAGAGATTAATTCAAGTAGATGAGGAGAAGGTGGAGAAGCTTAGATTTCTTACTATAATTGAAGTCACAGCAATTACTCCCCTTCTCAGAATCCTCCAGGGGACCCTCAACTCACTCAGGACCCTGTACAGTCTGTACTCCCTGACACAATCTCCTACAACTCCAGGCCGGCAACACCAGTCAGCTTTAGCGCTGGCGTTCTCTCCATTCAGAAACACCCAAATTCTATGCACCTGCACTGCTTGCTCTTACACCTCCTTTAGGTCTTTTTTATAATCAGCTTTAATAGCCAATACAATTAATAAAGATCGCTATAGTCTTGAATGAGAATCTTCTGAATTGTGTACATCAAGGAATACTGCTATAAATGACTAATCTAAGCATTTTCCTATACGCTGTGTAGGATGCCCACGCATCAACATTTAAACTTTTGTTTAAAAAATTTTTTTTTATGTTTACATATTTTTGAGAGAGTGAGAGACAGACTGTGAGCAGAGGAGGAGCAGAGAGGGAGACACAGAATCTAAAGCAGGATCCAAGTTCTGAGCTGTCAGAACAGAGCCCGATGCAGGGCTCAAACTCACGAACCGTGAGATCATGACCTAAGGCGAAGTCAGACACTTAACCGACTGAGCCACCCAGGCACCCCAACATTTAAACTTTTAACACAATGAAATAAAATCAATGACATCTAAATTTTGAGTATTCTAGTAGTGAGAGGGAGAAAAATGGGCTAGAAATTCATATACGTATGATTTCAGTTTGTAGGGAAATACACATCTACATGCACACTTGGAAGGAAATACTTCAATCAAAATAAATGATTTAGTTTTCAATCTTTAAAATTTTTTTAATTGTTCAAACTATATTTATAGTAAGATTACTACTCACATTAGCTGAATCTCCTGCTGCATCACCTTTTTCGCTACAAAAAAAATGAAAGCAAGTAAAGTTTACCTTCAAAATGAAACTAATAAAATTATTCACCAATCAAAATTTAGAATATTTTGCTGGGATTAACAGTTCAAAACATAGGAATTTCAGAATGGCATTGTAGAGCAAACAGAAACATTCTAAAAGAGATTCATTTTTACAAATAGAATAATAAGTATGCCCGATTAGCACATATACAAATTCACTAGAATTAACAGAAAAAAGCAAATAACAACCAATAGTGATATTTTTATGAACAGAGGAGTTGAGAAAACAATTTCTTCCATTGGCTTGACATATTCTGGCTGAAAAGGCCAAATCCTTAAACTACCAGGATATTAAGAAAAGATTTTTTTGAAATAGAATTTTGTAACACAAGCTAAATTCAGTACAATAGTGTTTTAATCCCCATTTGAGACATTGTCCCAATATCATGTGCAGTTGTATTTAACAGTAATACATCCTCCCTTCTCAGAGAGAAGCAACAAAGATAGAGAGAGTTTTCTGTTAACTCCTAAAATATGTCAGAAAAAAATACTCAATGAATTGGTCTAAAATACAGTGACTTCACAAAATTTTTCAACTCCGATTTGTTTACTCATCATACCAACTGGTACAAAATGCTTCAAAGCAACTTTGAATTAAACATTAAACTTAAAAAAAAAAAAAGCAAACAGTTTCCTATTCAAACTATCCCCAGATTTAAAAGTTTAGCACTTAATTTTAAATTTAATTAGTTCAACAGAGATAGATAGTAAGATGAGTGTAAGAGGCCAGTGTGCTTCCCTCCATTATGCTAGAACCTCTACTATCTCCATCACCAAAATGCTTTTTTTTGTCTGAGTTGAAAAAACTGGATTTAAGAGAACAGACCATTTTGTCACAAAAGCAGTGAGAAAATATCTGAGCCAGAAAATAAGTATTTGGGATCACATTGGTAGCATACTAACCTTCCAACAGCTGGCACAGAACTGAGATGGGGATCATCCTTAAGCAAGTCATGACTACTTTTGCTTTTTCCCTTCATGCTCTAGGAAGAAATACATGATATAATCATAAGTGAGGAAGAAATAAAATAGTCTTCCAAAAGGGCAAGTTAACAAATTTACATAAAATCTAGTACTGCTGTAATGTGGCTAGCAAAAGATATATGTTCCTGAAATTTTCAGCATAAATTAAAGCTTTATAAGTAAGAAGCTAACTCTTGCATTGATAGAAAATATTATTTTAAAAACACCTTTTCTTCCAAAAAATGATACATCCTTCAAAATAAGTTACCACAGAACTGCACATATACATGTATTGTTTCTCTGAAGAACCCGATCACATTCTCTGACCTTTAGCACAGAACCAGAGTTAATAGTTGAAAAATAAAGATCTCATAGGCCACTTAATCTAGTCTCTCACCCAAAGCAGGAATCTCCTTGACATCACTGCTGACTAGTTAACCAGTATCTCAACACCTGAAAGGAGCTTACAACCACACCACACACACACACACACACACACACACACACACACACACACACCACCCTTTTAAAATTCTTCTAGTCTTCTCTTCTTGGACAGTTCTCTTTCTAATTGGAGGGTAAAAAATCCACGTGCAATTTCTAACCATCCAACCAGTCCTAGTTTTACCTTCTAGAACTAAAACAAACTACAAGCAATGTCTGCTATTAGGCATAGTGAATAGAGTACAGTTTAAATACAAAGAGATTGGTAGGTATAATAATGACCCCCTACAGATGTCCACATCCTAGTCCTCAAAGCCTGTGAATATGTTACCTGACATGGCAAAAGGGACTTTGTGGATAAATTAAGGATTCTGAGATGGGGAGATTATCCTGGTCTATCAGGGTACATCCAATGTAATCACAAGAGTCCTTACGAGTGAAAGAGGGAGGCAGGAGAGTCTATCCCATAATGATAAAGCATGAGAAAGACTCTACGGGCTATTGTTGGCTTTGAAGCTAGAGGAAGCGGCCACAAGCCAAGGAATGCAAATGAGCTCTAAAGGTGGAAAAGTGAAGGGAAGAGATTCTTCCCAGAACCTCCAGAAGGAAGGAAGCCCGGCCAATACCCCAGTATGTAGCCCAGGGAAACCTGTTTTGGACCTGTGACCCCAGAAATGTACCATATAAAATCTGTTTTGCTTCAAACCACTAAATTGACAGTCATTAGTTACAGCAGAAATATGAGATGAATACAAATATATTAACATCTTTTTAAAACTAGTTAAGTATAAACAACTAGGACGATAAGTAAAGTTTAATACAATTTAATCAGGCCAGAACAGTTTGTAAATTAGACTGTTCAACATTTCTGACAACTTCTGTGCAAAAGGCCTGGCAGGAGTCTTCATGTTGTGTGCACCCCCAGATCCAAGTTTTTGGGAGACTTTAATTTCTTGGAATAAATGAGAATAGGACAAAGCATTCTTATTTTATTCTCAAAAGTGGTATATTTGTCCATCCATATAACTTTTTAGGGGTGAGAAAAAGAGTCTTTTTATAACTTGGGATTTGAGGTAAAAATGTTAGCATATCTTGCAGTGAGAGAAATGCTATGTGTATCACTGTGAATGTGGCACAGTTTACTCACTATTTTTTAAATCTAGCTATTGAGATACCTTTATAATGAAACTACCACTTAACTTGCCTCATTGAAAACTGCTTGTTTGATTGCAGACTTTCACATGAAAAATATTTTCTGACATCTGTTTTTAAATTAGACACAAAGATTTGGGAGTAAACTTTAAACCAGTATGGACAGTTGAATAAAACTATTATTTAAGAAAGCAAAACGAAGGCAGGGATCCTCCAGATAAAAACTCCCCAAATGTTTGAAGCCTAGGACCACATTTTCACTTAGTTTTTACATCTTCAAAGTATATCCAGCTTGTCAAGCATTCTCCATGTGCAATGGTTTTTGGCTTCATCCCCATCCTTCGTAAGATCCTCCCTTCCTCTGAATGCATCTGGTTTGTCAGTATCCTTCTTAAATGTGTTCTGAACTGAACAAAACGCTGCAAATGTGATCCCCCCAAATGCAAAGAATGTTAAATTCCTTATTCAGAGACCTTACTCTTCATAATTCAACTAGGACTCATGGCCTATAAAGTCTTATACCTATTCAGCTGATTGCATTAAGTTCAAGTACAGAATTTACAGGTACTCCTATTCCACTTTAACTTCCTAGTTCAAATAATCATGCACAGGTTGACAACAAAGCACTCTTTGGGCAGAAGTATTCAATCAACTATAAACCCATCTGACTATAATATCTCCCAGATCACATTTCCTCGTGTTGTCCACAAGACTCTGACAGTATGCTTTCCAGAACTCAAGATATGTTATTATGGCATCCTCCTATCATGCAATCCTATCAAAAAGGAAATGAAGTCAGTCTGGCAAGTCACTTAACTAGAGTCTCAGTTTCCTCATCTATAAAGGAAGGAAGTTGGACTAGATCCCTTTGAGCTGTAAAATTCTATTATTCTAAAAGAGATTTTATCAGGTAGTAGAAAGATACTGAAATAAATAATGAAGGAAAGCTAACCCATGTGGGAGAGGTACTTTGTCAGGAATAAATGAGTGGGGTGAAGTTGTCTCTGTAATCCCACACTGATAATCCATAAACCAGAGGGGTTCTATCTTATTTCTACTTTCACATAAAGTAAAACCCCAAAGCCCCAGTTCAGACTTCAGCATTATTAACTTGTGATGTTAGACAGGTTCTGGAATAAAGCTTAACACACTGTGGTGTCAATGAACTTGATAAGCAAATGAATAATGAAACAATTATTTTCAAGACTTCTAGAAATATTTAATTTCATCCATCCAGTGAAACTGAAAATTGTTCTTGGTCATTGTAAAAGACACTTATTTGACTTTGGTTCTAATTATTACCTACATTTAAAAACAGTAAGTCTTACTTTTATCTATTGGTCATACTTTTCCAATATTCAGGCTAGCATTCATTTTTCTTAGCAAGGTCTCATTTAACCCCAAAGGTAAACTGTATTGGAACAGTTCTCAAAGTCTGAAGAACAGTACAAAAGGAAAATATATAAAATCTACTTCCATTTTTTTTTTTTTTTTTTTTGGCTCTGGAGTTTGTCTCATGCCCTCTAGAGAATTTCCTTTCCTCTAAGTCAACAACCTGCAATGATTTTTTATTGTTGTTGTATTTTCTCAAACTAAACTTATTCATGTCTCCATTATATAAACAGACCAAATAGCTAAATTCGGTAAGCCAAATATTCTGCACAGTGTGCCGAGACCCATTCACATGTGGAGAATGGGTTGTTGGTGGGTCATGATGTACAGGATGCCCTTCAAGGCTGCTCAAGCTACGATCCAGGAGCCCCAGGGAGTGCTCAGTAAGAGCACTAGGGCAGTTATGTGGAGTTAAGGCTTCCAACCCCAAATTGTTGGTGAAGTTTTTTGCCAACCCAACCCTCTAGACTGCTTTAGCATGAGGGCAGCAGCGTCTGAATAATACTCACAATCATATTAGAGACTGTTTGATAATTCTTTAGCTCTCTGAAAATATAATACAGATTACAACATAGAGTATACTGTTTAAGACATTTGACTTTCAAAAACATTTTCCAAGACTGCATATTGTATCGAAGTAATGACTACCCACGTCCTTATTTCACAATCTAAATGGTTCAGAGTATTTTCATGTTACAAGGAGGAGATGTAAGGCTCGGAGAGACTAAGTAAAGGTCACAAAGTATCAGTGGAAAGCAAAGTGCCAATATGAGTGTGTATGATCCCAAATCCATGCTATCTCTACTCCAACCTACTGTCACTCAAAGATGACACAGTTTACCATCAAAGAGCCCATAGCCCAGAACTCTACACACTTAATATGGAAGAAAGAAAAGGGTATAATGTTTGAGTAGTATACAGTGAGAACATAGTCACATATTTCTTGTGTAATAAAACAAAATGGATGTTATTAAAAGGAAAATGTTAACTATCACAAGAGAAGCAAAGGTTAGATCAGAAAAAGAAACAATTAAGAAAAGACATTTAGAAAGATGGTATTTTAGGTGTTGAAAATAAGTGTGACTTTGACATCCAGAATGGGATAGGACTTCAGGCAGGTGAAAAACGTGAACAAAGACACACAGAAAAGAAAATATAAAACATTTATGTAGAACAGCAAATAGTTCAGGTCTGCTAACAGTGTTTCCTACATTTCCCTGATAAGAATTCCAGGGAATTCATTAGAAGTACAGCTTCTCAGGCCCCTTCCTTGGAGATTCTGATTCAGTAGGTCTGAAATGAGGTGTAGGAATGTAATTTTTAATTTTTAAGGAAGTATTGGACCTATTCTCCAGTGGTTTTAAATGGTTTAGGAAGTATTAGACAAGGGCGCCTGGGTGGTTCAGTCAGTTAAGCGTCTGACTCTTGATTTCAGCTCAGGTCATGATCTCAGTGTTCGTGAGATTGAGTCCCGCATGGAGCTCTGGGCAGTGCAGAGCCTGCTTAAGATTCTCTCTCTCTCTGTCTCTCTGCCCCTCCACTGCTTGCGATCTCTCTCTCTCTCCTTCAAAGTAAATAAACATTAAAAAAGAAGAAGAAGAAGAAGAAGAAGAAGAAGAAGAAGAAGAAGAAGAAGAAGAAGAAGAAGAAGAAGAAGAAGAATTAGACCAAAGGGCAGAATTGGTAAAGGGGGATCATGGCCTTACTTCTATAGTTAACAGAGTGTAACTGTGACATCTTAAAGAGGTTTCAGGGTTTCAGGAAGACTGTTCTGAGTAAAAGAGAATAAAAAGTAAGAACTTGGGAGACGAGTCTATAGACTAAGGCAGCAGCCCAGGCTAGAAATGAAGGCCTGAATGAGGGTAGTAGCAAAAAAAGTTAAAAGGAAAAATAGATTTAAGATATGTTATGGATGAAAAATTGGTAGAATACTACAACAAACTGGTTTTGCAGAGAAAAAAGTAAGAAAAACACCGGAATCTAAAATTTTTCTTTAGAAGATACTGATACCAGGGAGTGGAAAAAGAAGTCACAGAACAGGGAGAAGTCTGGAAAACAAAGATAATGAACTAAGCCTTGGCTAGGGCTTGGGTTACTAGTAAGATATTCAAATAGAGAGAGATGGCCAGTAGGCAGCTGGTGAAAAGAAGAATAAGCCAACTAAAAGATACGGATTTGAGGGTCAGAAACAAACATTTGATAATTTTATCACACAGCATAGAGTCAGATGAGAGAAATATGATGACACAATACTAGGCCTATACTATTCATTTGATAATGGACTGTGGTCTGCAATTTTCTTGGCAAAAAGGAACGAATTTAGTCTTTCCACTGTGTGAAGTGTTTTTCAGGTTTGAGAGCAAACATAAAGGGCAAGACAACACTATCTGCGGTGCTCTCCTTTTGCATTTCAACCTTGTAGCAAACACAAATTGCTTTTATCACGTTCACGATATTCAGTGTAAATTAAACATTTTGTTTGTTTTACTTTGTACAATAATAGTAAGCAGCAGCAGCAGAAGATATGCTTTAAACATGTAACACATACTGTTGTTACAAATAGAAAAAATTCAAACTAATTTCCTAGTAAAGTCAATCCTAAACTTACTGAACAAAACTTACTTCAGACTAGAAATTTAATTTGACAAAAAGAATGATTCCGATTCTGTGTCTCCCTCTCTCTCTGCCCCTCCCCCGTTCATGCTCTGTCTCTCTCTGTCCCAAAAATAAATAAAAACGTTGAAAAGAAAAAAAAAAATTTAAAAAAAAAAAAAAAAAAAAAAAGAATGATAGAAGAACTCCTTTCTCCTACCCTGGCTCTGTCTCCAAGGCAGCTCCCTGGCTCAGCCTGATGTCCAGGACCCTGTGGGAGTTAGGCAACAGCAGGGGGCCAGCTGCACTGAGCTGCCTTCCACCCCAGAATGCTGTGCCACCAATGCAATTTCCCGCCAGCCTTCTAGATGGCTTCGGCTGGGAGGAGGCAGCTTCTGAGCACTTGAATCGTATTAGAGACTTAAATGGCTATAGAAACCTAAGACCAAAACTCTGATTTTACTACCTCTTAATTACATTGGTCTTGCACAGTGACCTAGCCTTTCTGAGTACTGATTTCTTCGCTTAAATAGGAATAATATCTATATCACATGGCCATTTTAGAGATTACATAAAATAAATATTTATTTATAGTGGAGCTAAATCTAGTGGAGTCAAATGATGGAGAAGACACTCCAGACAAAAGGAGAAACAGGAGTGGGGGTATTGTGGGGAAGGCATGGGTATGTAAGGAAACTTGACATCTTCAGAAAACATCAGTGAAAGGGACTCCTGGCAACTTCCAGATCTGACATTTGTGGTTTTGTCCATTTACAAATATACCCACAGGATCATGACATGAAGTATATCTTTCATTTTAATAAGGCACAAATTTGAATCATGAATAATGCAAAACTAGTGCTCTGACATCTAAAGAAGATAACTTCAGACATACTGGGGTGCCAGAGTGATCAATGATACTGAACAGGCCTAAAGAAAGGAGGTTTTCATATAAAGATGTATTTAACTTTGACACCTGAAGTAGAGATGTTTCCTAGAGAAAAAATCAAGAATGTGGGATAATAGCCCAGAAATAATATTGGGCTGTGTTCCTAGAGTTCAGAATTATTAGCATACAGGTGGTAGCTGAATCCATGGTATCAAACATATCACTCAAGGACACTGAAGACAGCAAGGCAAAAATTATGACCAGAACATTTCTCTTTTTTTAATTTTTTTTTTGATGTTTATTTATCTTTGAGAGAGAGAGGTGTGTGTGAGCATGAGCAGTGGAGGGGCAGAGAGAAAGGGGAGAGGATCTAAAGTGATGAGGGAAGTATATGGATAAAGAATTAAAAACAAGGGTAAAAATAATGTGCTTTTTAAATCAATGCTGTCATTACTGTTGGTTAGAAATAGGTAACTATTTCTAAGCAAATAAGGCAGTGCTAAGTTATGGAATTTTAATTACTATAAAACTTTGAACCTAATCCTTTAGGTCTCCGTGTTCACTAATCTTCTTTCTTTCTTTTTAAACACTGCAAAAAGGTAATCTATTTACAGAAGAGTGGTTTAAAGGCATTATGGCTTTCTTTACAAACAGATGTAAGAACAGGAATTGTCCACTTTTTAAAAACTCTGCATTTCGGGGCGCCTGGGTGGCGCAGTCGGTTAAGCATCCGACTTCAGCCAGGTCACCATCTCGCGGTCCGTGAGTTCGAGCCCCGCGTCAGGCTCTGGGCTGATGGCTGGGAGCCTGGAGCCTGTTTCCGATTCTGTGTCTCCCTCTCTCTCTGCCCCTCCCCCGTTCATGCTCTGTCTCTCTCTGTCCCAAAAATAAAAATAAACGTTGAAAAAAAAATATTAAAAACTCTGCATTTCAACCCTCCACTATTATTATAATGTACCAAACTGCTGTATCAAAGGCAGTCCTCCCTCCCCTTCCTTCCATCCTTCCCATCCCTCCCCAATTTGATTCTCTAAATAAATTTCCATAATTTCTTCATCATCCGTGGGAAGACATACCAGAATCTTTGGGAGTACAAACCCTTGAGGATGATTTTCTTGGAGTATATTTAACAGATTCACTGCTCTAAATAATGGCAAGGCACCATAGGTGTTCACAATGTATACTGTGATAAAAGTGATATTCAGGAAAATGATACTTATAGGCCTAATGGAAGCACTGGTAGGGTCAAAGGCCAGGAGGCAATATATAATCCAAATACATGTATCTTATACTGAGGCAGACATAGGTTCAAATCCCAGCTCTAGCTACTTACTAGTTGTGTGAGCAAATTATAATCTATCTATACCTTAATTTATTTATGGGTGAAATGGGGATAATGATAATATGTATCTTAAAGGGCTATGATGAGAATTAATGACATTAATAATATATAGATAGATAATATTAAAATGAATGTAAGACCTTGGTCCGTCACTATTTATTATAACAATGATCATAATCATTATCATCTAGCAAATCATTTAAATAGCAATTAAAATCTGAATCACAAAGTTGAGTCATTCTTTAACTCTAGTTCTGACTGATTAAAAAAAAAAAAGCCAAGTTAAAAAACCCCACGAAATTACAATTTTAAGAGGGCATATCATCTCAGGAGTTGTAAATATTACTAACAACAGGTCATTTTACAAATCAGTTCAACGAACACTTCCTGACTGTGTACTATGAAAAACATGCTGTGCCACATGTAGCAGGAGATACAAAAATACCTTTTATAATTCAGAACAAAGGGCAACTTAGCGTTGTACCTGACTAACTCGATTTACTTCCTCCTCTTCTTCTTCAGCTTCCTCTCCAAATGAAAGTAAACTAAAATTTCTTATCAAAAAAAAAAAAAAAAGGAAAAAAGAAAATTAAGAAAAAATTAAACAAAACTTATTGCATTTTCAAGGCAATAGAATAGAATATACAAGAAGAAACACATTTTGACCATTCAGCAGTATCTAATATGACTTAGGATTCAGCAGAAATCTACTAAGGATCTGTATTTTCAGCATAATGTTAAGGCATTGGCTTCAGACCATAGATACTTCACATATTAGATGAAACTAATGACTAAAATCCATCCTGAGCACGACCATTAAGTATACTAAGTCAAGCATGACAGAAATAATTAAGCTTTTTATATACATAAATATTGGTTAACAAAATGGAGATTTCTGAAAAACTAATAAATATATAGCCCCAAGAGCACTACAAATGGGAAGCAATTAATCTAGCATCTTCCAAAATAGGTCTTAAAATTTAAAAACTGATAAAAGTTATGCAAAATTGTCAAATAAAAAAAATATAAGCAATAATCTTAACAAAAAAAGAGCCCATTGGGAAGAAGAAACTGTCTTCTCTGAGGCTTCAAATTAAAGACATCTCAAGGAAGATAAATAATAAGTTATTAAAACTCTCTCTCAAGTATTGGAAAAATAAAAGATTTGGCAACAAAGAGGAATTTTCTTTCAAAACCTAGATGCAATCAATGACTACCAAATCATCCCTAAGATATTTGCTATGAATTAAAAACAAACAAAAAACAAAAACACATAGCTTTCAGGCTTGTTGCCAAGATAAATAATAGTGATGAAATACTGTATCTGAATATGGTGACAGTGACCTTTCACTCAGAGATAAACTACTCAAAATAAATGAATCAAAAAATAGGAGAGCAAATATATAGCTATATAAGAATTTATTTTGCCACAAGACATCAACTGCTTATTAAAGTGGCTCATATTTGACAGTTTATAAAAGTGACTTAACTTATATTGTAGGATGTCACAAAAAGAAACAAATATGTATTGAATACCCATACCACTGGGTGTTTTCAAATTCCTCTTCTTGTTTTATCTTCATAACAACCAGGTGTTGTAATTATAATCTCCATTTTACAAGATGGGGAAACTGGGGCTCAGAAATATTAACACACTTTGCTTCTTATAAACTGAGGCAGGATTACACTTAGAACTGTCTGAATCTATCACTTAGGAATAAAATAAAATAACTAATATGGACGCTGGAAATCACTAAAAGATTAAGCTGAGATCTGACTCTCTGATATCTATTTTTATAAAATAGACAAAACTAATAATGTGAAAAATACTGTTGACAAAATACTGAAACTTATTTACTCCAACACAGGAGCGAAAAATTATGTAACCATGCAGTCATTATATCATTCATACTTTACTTTCCAAGTTCTTTATACTGAGCATATATTAATTGAAAAATTAGTAAAAAAAAACAAAAATTCTCAACTCATTTATATAAATAATTGCTATAGTGATCACAAATATTTATCTGTTTATTAATACAGATTTCATATAGACAGCTGACACAATACTTCTTCAGATTAAGTTCAAGTTATATACAGTTTTTAAATATAAGAAATGAATTTTTAGGGAAAACCGCATAATTCAGATATCTTCCTGGCCCACACTGGCCTCCCCCTTCACTAGTAGACAGTTGTTACAAAAGGAAATAAAATGAATTAAATGAATTCTTCAGCTTTTCAATCTGAAGAAAAATGTTTCTATTATGATTACTTTGTGCCTTTGGGCTTCAATTTCTTTACTTCCTCCTCTGGTTTCTCTTTTTTTGGCTTTTTTATTTCTCTGGGAATGATGTCATCAAAAGGATTAAACAAAACCTATGAAAAAATATTTTGAAAACATTATTCCATTTTTTAAAACTTCACAAAAAATTAAGACCAATATTTAATTATGTTGACATTAGCATTTATATTTTTTGCTCACATAACTATTATAAGTCTAATATATATACTACATAAAGTGCTTCCACTTACATGGTCTCATTGTATTCTCTCAATAATCTTATGTGCAATTAAGTACAGTGTATTTTATCCTTATTTTATAAAGAGGAAAAATATTCAAGAAACCTTAATATCTAGTAAGGAAGGCAAACTCAAGGGTTTTGACCCCAAAGCAAATGCTCTTAAGGACCTTGCTTCCTCAATGAAGGATCACTCTTAAATTACTTAGGAAGTTACTTCATTCAGCTAAATAAGTCTAATTCCTCTAACTTTCCACTGTAAATCAAGCTTTTCATGCATTGGATTATCAGCTAAAGTCTCATCCTTGAAGTCAAACCTTCAATTAAAAAAAAAAAATTCTTAATCAGAAATTGCACCTAAATTACACAGACAAATTCTGAGTTGTACTATTGATTTAGTATAAAGCCTCCATCCATTAGTTTAAAATACTAATAATCAGTTTCTTTTAAATGATCAATTAAGCACTGTATCTTAGAAATCATGCTCCTACCTCACAACTTCTTATTTTATGTGGATTGCATGGTCTTTCTTCCTCATCAACGTCTACTTCTGTTAGCCGTAGCATGTTATATACCGTATCCCCTGTAACCTATCAGATAAGAAAACTGCAAACTATTATAATTATTCTTTGAATTTTTCTTAACGTTTATTTATTTTTGAGAGACAGAGAGGATAGAGCGTGAGTGGGGGAGGGGCAGAGAGAAAGGGAGACACAGAACCCGAAGCAAGCTCCAGGCTTTGAGCTGTCAGCACAGACCCCAACGTGGGGCTCGAACCCACGTACCACGAGATCATGACCTGAGCCAAAGTTGGACCTTAACTGAGCCACCCAGGCGCCCCTATATTCATCTTTGAAGTAAAGGAAGACTTCTGAAAATATTTTTTTCAATAACTAAAAGGAAATTTCAAATTTTTATATAGGAGCATATGTAGTAATAATGCAAATAAAGCAATTTCATCTTAATCTTAAAGGGGAAAAGGAGAAATGGAGTTCAATCCCTTGATAACATTTTTATGAAATTTCATATATATATATATATAATATCAGTTTTCATTAAAAATAAAAATATAATGCCAGGTAACCTCCTACTGAATGACAACTTTTTTTTTTTTTTAATTTTTTTTTCAACGTTTTTTTATTTATTTTTGGGACAGAGAGAGACAGAGCATGAACGGGGGAGGGGCAGAGAGAGAGGGAGACACAGAATCGGAAACAGGCTCCAGGCTCTGAGCCATCAGCCCAGAGCCTGACGCGGGGCTCGAACTCACGGACCGCGAGATCGTGACCTGGGTGAAGTCGGACGCTTAACCGACTGCGCCACCCAGGCGCCCCTAAATGACAACTTTTCATTAAAAAAAATAATAAATTTAGATTTTATAATTGGGCAGAACAAGCAAATAAGAACACGTGGAAGTGCTTTACAGATATTATCTTGTTTAATCCTCATAAACATCCTAAATACAGGTCCTTATACTCCTTATCTAGAGAAGAACATTGAGATTCAAAGAAGTTACACAGCGACAGTGTTGGCCTTTCTGAATTCTCATCACTCACCTATACTTTGTCTCCAGTGCGAAAGGTATATAATAGCAATTGTAAAAAGTGGTTCACAATGACAACCTAAATCTCATTTTATTATATGCTGTTACTTTTTTTTTTTTAATAACAGGAAGGAAAATCGTTGAACATCAGATAACCTGTGCTGGAGTGGTTCAAATGTGCTAATGCTTATTTCTTCACCTACGTTGTTAAGTTTTAAGCAACAATATTGTACTACATGTTTTCAGCATGAGTCCTTACATTCAACATTTCTCAGGAGTTTGAAAGCAATACCAGTTTTCCAGTTGTGCTCAGTTTGTTTTTTCCTCTTCATCATCAGAAAATCCAGTTTCATCTAGGCTGTGGGGAAACCATTCCTACTGAACCAGCAGAGGGAGCTGATACACTAGGGATGTGTAACATGCCTAAGACTTAACACATGTGGGAATGTGGGAATTAGAAGAGAAAGTGAGAAAACAAAACGGTCAGAATCCTCCTTTAAACAAAACGGTTCAAAATTCTACGGAAATGATATTCCCTCATATGATGCTAAACGTGAGCAGGATTAAATAGCTCCTATTCAAAATAGTATTTCAGGTAAAAAGTTTTAATGTTAACACAATTTCCACTTTAAACTTTAAGGAAAACTTAAAACTACTAAATCTTGTTACCTAGATAATGCCTAGGTTCCTAAGAATGTAGAAATAATATTAGCTGAGTGATGCAGTAGCTAATACCATCGGTATGTTTTAGAAAAAGGAAAATTTTAAAGTTATAATCAATGACTTATTTGAAACATACACACATAAAGTTCAGATGGTCCTTCATAGTTCACTATAAAAGGGATATATTCCACCATTTTTAGAAATAATAAAAAAATAACCCAGGGAATATTTTTATGAGGGCAACTCCTAGATAAGTTGGCCATATGTATCATAGAAGCTGAAGATAACTGGACACAAACCTTTCCAAAAATGGTGTGCTTATTGTTAAGTTCATCTGCTCGACCCAGTGTAAAGAAGAATTGGCTGCCATTATCATGAGGACCAGCATTTGCCATGGCAACCAGCCCTCTCCGATTAAAACGTAACCGTGAGTGGAATTCATCCTGAAGCATTAAAAAAAAAAAAAAAAAAAAAAAAAAGTTTAGTGAATGATCTCAGTTATAAGGACCTTCATAGTCAGTAAACAAGGTTCTATACAACTTCTAATCAAAAATGCTAAAGTTTTGGGGCGCCTGGGTGGCGCAGTCGGTTAAGCGTCCGACTTCAGCCAGGTCACGATCTCGCGGTCCGTGAGTTCGAGCCCCGCGTCGGGCTCTGGGCTGATGGCTCAGAGCCTGGAGCCTGTTTCCGATTCTGTGTCTCCCTCTCTCTCTGCCCCTCCCCTGTTCATGCTCTGTCTCTCTCTGTCCCAAAAATAAATAAACGTTGAAAAATGCTAAAGTTTTATTTAACTGATTTTCTTTTTTTTTTTTTTTAATTTTTTTTTTCAACGTTTATTTATTTTTGGGACAGAGAGAGACAGAGCATGAACGGGGGAGGGGCAGAGAGAGAGGGAGACACAGAATCGGAAACAGGCTCCAGGCTCTGAGCCATCAGCCCAGAGCCTGACGCGGGGCTCGAACTCACGGACCGCGAGATGGTGACCTGGCTGAAGTCGGACGCTTAACCGACTGCGCCACCCAGGCGCCCCTTAACTGATTTTCAAGTATAAGCAAATCCAGTATTTATTCCCTCGATGCTATTAAACTTGACTTCACTAGCCTGGAAGTATCTTCTAAATATACACAACCACAAATTTAGCCTATTTTATGGGAAAGCTGCCCATATTTACACAGAAGAAGACATTCAAAGGGTAAGTGAGTTCAAACTCATTCCCCTATTCTTCACATCCCTCAAAGTAATCTAACTTTTTAGAACCTTCTATTTTTTTTCTCCAAAAAAACCTACCTTTGAATCACGGCAAAGTCTTCAACTACTGCCCTTCCCCACTCTGTTCTAAAGGTCATGAAAAATTTGCTTTCTTCTTGGTTTTTAATTCAAGGAAACTACTATAAATTGTTTTACTCTGTTTTTTACAGGTCTTTGTTAAATCTTTTCTGAACAAGCACTGGTCCCATTTGCCAGTTTTCCAAAGAGCAAGAGCAAGCCTTTCTAAGGTGAATTTCTTGCTATGGGAGGGCTCCATAACCTACATTAGTCTCTCCGTTAACAGAATTTCATTCCAGGCCTGATGCTAGACTCATTTATAATATAGCCATGTTATGTAATCAATGCTTTTCAGAAAGAAAGTTATTTTTCCTTAATAAATAATTGTCAAAGATTTGAACTCAAAGAGTTCTAACTCTGTATACCCCGTGAAAAATGACCTAACTAAAAAACTTAACAAGGTAACCATATTACCTGGACACAATAGGCAAAAATCTCAATTTAGAAGGAAATTGTCAAAAAGAGCTATTCTGTTACACTGAATAACAGAATAAAGGAATGCTTCCTACTAGATGGAAGCTCCAAAATCCGGAGACATCTCAATTTGGTAAAATACAAAATAGTTTTATAGTGACATTTGAGACTTTTTTATTATAACCATTCCTCATTTTCTAAGGCCATTATCATCTGGAAATTAAAGCAAACAGTTCAAGTGTTGTTCTCAAGAATCACACAGTGACCCAGTAAAAAATTAAAAGAAACTCCAGACCCTCTATCTCATTAGTAAAAACATGATGTCTTCAAAAATTCTCTCACTTTAAGAACTAATGATGTTTACTCATTCAAAGAACATGATATTAGCACCATCAGATAAAAAAAACAACATTTAGTGTTTACTTGAACCCTCTGTGATTTTAATACCTTAACTAGGACATTAACTCTTTTTTTCTTTTTAGTTCTGTGTTGGCAGTTAACAAATCAATCACCTATTCTTTTTTTAATTTTTTAAAATGTTTATTCATTTCTGAGAAAGAGAGAGAGAGAGCGCGCACGCACATGCACAAGCAGGGGAGGGGCAGAGAGAGAGAGACGGAGACACGGAATCTGAAGCAGGCTCCAGGGCCTGAGCTGTCAGCACAGAGCCTGCCTGCTGCGGGGCTCAGAACTCACAAGCTGAGCCGTAAGATCATGACCTGAGCCAAAGTCAGATGCTTAACAGACTGAGCCACCCAGGTGCCCCATCACTGACCTATTTTTGATTAATATACTTTTTTCTAACACTTTTTATGTTAATTCTTTCTTCTGTCCCTTTGTGATTTCCTGTTGTGTAATGCATTTTCCACTACAGGGGTCTACTGTGCACAATTAAGAATGAATTCTGGGGGCGCCTGGGTGGCGCAGTCGGTTAAGCATCCGACTTCAGCCAGGTCACGATCTCGCGCTCCGTGAGTTCGAGCCCCGCGTCAGGCTCTGGGCTGATGGCTCGGAGCCTGGAGCCTGTTTCCGATTCTGTGTCTCCCTCTCTCTCTGCCCCTCCCCCGTTCATGCTCTGTCTCTCTCTCTGTCCCAAAAATAAATAAAAACGTGGAAAAAAAATTAAAAAAAAAAAAAGAATGAATTCTGCATTGGACCAAATTGTGTCTCCCCAGAATTCATAGGTTGAAGCTGTAACCCCCAGTGTGACTGTATTAGAGACAGGGCCTATGAAGGGATAATAAAGGATAAATGATGTCATAAGTGTGAAGCCCTAATCCAATAGCGGTGATGTCCTTATAAAAAGAGGAAGAGACACCAGAGCTCACTCTCTCTACCATGTAAAGACACAGCGAGCAGGCGGCCATTGACAAGTCAGGAAGAGAACCTTCCCCAGAAATTGAATGCCAGCAAGCTGATCTGTACTTCCTAGCCTCCAGAACTGTGACAAACAAATTCCTGTTGTTTAAGTCACCCTGTCAATGGTATTTTGTTGTAACAGTCCAAGCACATTAATATAAATTCCATACAGTATTAAAAAAAAATATTTTAAAATGGCATATGAAATGTTCTAAAACCTTTTTACATTTACAGAGTTGTAGATATCAGATACAGTCAGATATCAAGAATTATGTTATGTAGTCTTTTTTTCTGACTCACATTTTCCTCACTACCACCATTAGCTCTACCTGAATTCAATCTAGCAAAAAATTAGCAATAAGACAACTCTGAAAGAATGCTTGATAGGGTAAGTGCTGCTCTTATCCCTTATAATCCCAAACATGTGATAAATACCAGATTTTGTGCAGTAATGTGAAATGTAGGTTTTTCACCAGGGGCACAGTGATTTTCAATTAAGGAATCCAAATTGATTTGCAAATAAATAACAATAAAAATTCAGTCTCACCTTGAATGGGGCTCCATAGATAGATTCTCCACCAGTCCCTGTGCCAGTAGGATCTCCCCCTTGGACTATGAAACCAGGTACAACTCTATGAAAAATGGTGTTGTCATAATATGCTGAAAGAAATTTAAAATAATTTAGCAAAGTCTAAAGTGAAGTATATAGCTATCAGAGTTAATATAATTAGAGTCACAAGATCTCCCCCCCCCCAGAATGCTAAATAGGCTCCTAAACCCAAACCTTTTCTTCCCTACTTATTATAAAATGCCTACTCAAAACAGCACAATTTCTACAAAAAAGCATGACTGTTGTTGTGTTGTACTTATTTCCAGGAGTCTCTCAAATTGCATTACAGTTTATACATAAATATATTATTTGGAAGCTTTTAATATACAAGAGAGATCACATATGATCTCCTAATAGTACTTATTATCGGGAACCTAAAATCACGAGGGAGACTTCACCAAGGAAAAGAAGTTGCATGTGGGAGAAGCATGGCATCTCGGTGAGGTAAATCATGAGCAAAGAAGTTGTTGAGAGCAAAATGGCAAAAATTAGGGTTTGACTGAATCAGGGAGTTTATATTAAGAAGTAGCAACAATGGACAATATGAATAAGAAAAGATTCTCAATATCATCAGTCATTAGGGAAATGCTAATCAAAACCACAATGAATACCACATCACACCCACTAGGATGGCTATCATCCAAAGGAAAGGAAACTAGCAAGTGTTAGTGAGGAGGTGGTGAAACTGGAGCCTTGTACATTGCGTGTTGGGTTGTAAAACGATACAGGCACTGTGGAAAAGTTTGATGGCTCTACAAAATTTAAACACAGAATTATCCATCAATCTTACTTCTATGAATACATCCACCCCCCAAATTGAAAACAGGCACTAAACAAATACTTGTATATGAATGTTCACAGCAGTGCCGTTCGCAACTGCAAAAGGAAGAAACAATCCAGATGTCCATCAATGAGTGAATGAATAAACAAGATGAGGTATTTACATACAGTGGAAGATTACTCAGCCAAAGAAGGGAATGAAATACCGATATGCACTACAACATAGATGAAGCTCAAAACTATGCTATGTGAAAGAAGCCACACACAAAAAGTCATATATTATATGATTCCATTTATATGAAACATCCAGAATAGGTAAATCCATAGAGATGGAAAACAGATTGGTGGTTGTCAGGGGAGGAGAGAGGGGAGAAGTGGAAGTGATTGCTTAATGAGTAGTTTTCTTTGGAGATAATAAAACTGTTTTGGAACTAGACAGAGGTGCTGGTTGTGTAACATAGCAAATATACTAAATATCATTGAATTGTCTTTGAAATGATTACTTTCATGTTATGTACATTTCACCTCTTTTATAAAAGATCCCTGAATGAAAGGAAAAAAAAATTATTTTTATCTCACCCAAAGTAGTTTTGAACTTATATGAACTAATCAGGTGAGTACAAGAGGAAAATTTATGTAGAATATAGGTGTAGCCCTGAAGTAAGTGCTGAATAAACAGACTCTATTATTGTTGTTAAATCAAACAAACAAAACCCAACTAGCAACAGACTAGACTGAGGTGGAGTCAATTACTGAGTATAGGCCTAGCTCAGTCACACACTGAGGCTCGCAAAGAGAAAGATGGGAAAAGCAGAATTTCCTGAAAGCTTCGCTGAGCCTGCAGAACTGCCTGACATCAGTTTTCGTGTCGTCGTACAAGATTATGAATGTCTTTATTATGTAAATAACATTGAAAGGAGTCTTTTCCTACTTGCACCTGAACACAGCCTAAGTCATATAATGACAAATACAAATCAAGTGCCTACCGTGGGCCAGGCACTGTACTGAAAAATTACTGATAGAATTCATGAGGTACCTATTACATAGATACTCAGTGACACTTCATGAGTCAAAACAAGAATGTGGTTTATCATAATTCATAAAGTACTGTAATATAGTGGCTTGCAGGCACCCTCATAATTATTTACATTCGCAAGATATAACTGGATATAAAATCCATATTTTAAAAAATCTAATATGTAATCTAACAACTGTATCCAGTATAGAGGATAGATAGGAAGAAGTAGACAGGAGAAACAACTGATTTTTTCAAACCCTTCTCCCAGTGAAGTTGTTGGGCTGTGTGCACAAGAGGTCTCCAGTGCAAACAAGTGCTCCTTGGTTACAAATAGAAACTAAAAACTAAAAGGTCTAAAAGTATCTCTCCTATATCCTTAAGTAACCATTTATTCAGGTTAACCCTGTATGCAGCATGCAGGAGGAGTTCTGAGTCTTGGCTTTTGCTAGCTGCTAGCTTAAACTCCATTTATTTTTTCCCCTCTTTTTATTTTTTTATATTTATTTCGAGAGAAACAGAAATAATGCGAGTGGGGAAGGGGCAGGGAGAAGGAGAGAGAAAGAATCCCAAAGAGCCTCCGCACAGCTAGCGCAAAGCCCAACTCTAGGATCAAACTCACAGAATTGTGAGATCACGACCTGAGCCTAAACCAAAACCAACAGTAGCATGCTTAACTGACTGAGAGCCACACAGATGCCCCTCTTTTTTCCCCTCTGTTTAAATCACTGGGATACAATTGACATTTAACATCACATTGGTTTCAGGTGGACAACATAATGATTCACTATTTGCATATATTGTGAAATAATCACCATAATAAGTCTTATAGTTAACATCCATCACCTCACATAGTAACAAATTCCTTTTTCTTGCAATGAGAACTTTTAAGATCTACTTTCTTGGCAACTTCCAAATATGCAATACAGCATTATTAACTATCCTCCACATGCTGTACACATAATTTTCTCATTATAAAATTAATATTATAAATTAATTCACTGTGTTCTGAAGATTAAATAAGATAATGTGGAGGCAATCTATAAACTTTCAAGTTCAACACAAATGTGAGGTCAAACTTTAATATTTTCGTTTAAATTCTATTTCGTTTAAATATGCAACATGCCCCAGTCTACATCAGAAAATGATAATAATCCTTTAGGTCCATAATATGCAACCAATCAACTTTTTTTTTTTTATCAGATCTGCTTTTTCAAAATATCAAACTCCCAGTATAGAGAATGGACTGGAAGGAAGTGACAAGGCTGGAGGGACAGGGAGCAACTATTGTCCCGAGAGTAAACCATGACTGTGACTTCTACTGAGAGGCACATACTTAAGAATTCTCTAGAATAAGACTCAGAAATCTATTAGATGTGAGGGAAGAGGGATATGAAAGAGATCTTTATTATTTGTGCTTTCCAATTTTAAAATAACCCATCTTACTCCTTTTTCCTATTAAATCTTTTAGTGATATTGGCTTTTTACTTTAAGCTTTTCCTTTTTATATTCCTAATTATATTCCTGTTGGATGAATGAAATTATAATACCATATATACTGAGTAGGAATTTTCTATAATTACTCTACACCATAATTTTATAATCTACCATGGCTAAAATTTCAAAATTCTACAAAATCTCCATATCCATCATTTCTATTTCCATGTAACTTATTCATATCACTGCTGACAATGCATTTATGGTTGTCTTTATAGTTTACTATGTACTATAATAGATTTTGTGGCATGCAATAATGTTTATTTGACTTTCTTCTTAAATGTTTTTATGTATCATTTCCATAAGTATTGTGAAGAAAGTGATTTTCTCATTTCATTATGTCTGGTAATATCTTCCTAAATTTTCTCCACTATTGAAGAAAGACATTTTCATGTATCTTAAATATGAAATAAAGTTCCTATTTGGCCTCTGTGGTTCCGGTATTTGCCATTATAGTTTTTATTTCTGGCTGTACAATGTATGGGTATCATGGTACACTTTATCTAATTATATTTCTGCCGAGTACCATATAGAAATTTACATTTGCACTTTTAAGTGATTTATGTGTATTTTTCTAGAATCTGGTGTTTGTGTTTAATTTTATAAACATTATCATTAATAACTTTTTATTTATAACTCCTATTGTTTCCTGTCTGCCCTGTTTATTTTGGCCTCTTAGGATTTTTTTAAACAAATATTTTAGTTTTGTTTTTTTTTTTTTTTTTTTTTTTTTCAACGTTTATTTATTTTTGGGACAGAGAGAGACAGAGCATGAACGGGGGAGGAGCAGAGAGAGAGGGAGACACAGAATCGGAAACAGGCTCCAGGCTCTGAGCCATCAGCCCAGAGCCCGACGCGGGGCTCGAACTCACAGACCGCGAGATCGTGACCTGGCTGAAGTCGGACGCTTAACCGACTGCGCCACCCAGGCGCCCCATAAACAAATATTTTAGTTTTTTAAAGATATTTCTGTTAACCTCTTAATTTATACTTATGTTGGTCACTTCTAAAGAATAGGAGGTAGGGGATAAAGATAACTGATAAAGAATAGACCTTTTTTTAACTTTTTTTTAAATTATTATTTGAGAGAGAGAGAGAGAGAGAGAGAGAGAGAAAGCACAAGTGGAGAAGAAAGGCAGAAGGAAAGCGAAGAATCTCAAGCAAGCTCTGCTTGGAGCCTGGAACCCAATGTGGGGCTCAATCCATGACCCTGGGATCATGACCCAAACTGAAATCAAGAGTCAGATGCTCAACCAACGGAGCCACTCAAACACCCCAAGAATAGATCTTAAAGAGTAAATCTGAGGTAAAATAGAAATAAAGAAATTAATAGTTACATAAAGCATAAAAAATTTGATTTTCTTAACTACTTCTCTTTCTGCTTCCCACTTTGTTTTGCCAACCTAAAATTTTACTCCTTCCTCATACTTCAGAGGAACCAACAAAACTATCAAAAGCAACAAGCTTCCCTTTCCTTCTTTTTTAACCTGTATTTTAAAAATTTCACTCACCTTTAAATATTCACCTAACTATTCCACAAAACCTGCAATCCAAGAGTAAGGCTGTGTAATTCTAGATCTTTCATTTCTATAAACACTAAAGACATCCCCCAGACACCAGAATGACAAATTCTGTATGTGGAGTCTAAAAAAGTTAAACTCATAGAACTGGAGAGTAAAATGGTGGTTGCCAGGTGCTGGCAGGTGGGAGAAATCGGGACATGTTGGTCAAAAGGGATAAATTTTCAAATATAAAATGAATAACTTCTGGGGATTCAGTGTACAACATGGTGAGTACAGTTAATAATACTGTATTGTATACTTGCAGTTTGCTAAGAAAAAAGATCTCAAGTGTTCTCACTACACACACACACACACCCACACACACACTCGTAACTGTGAGGTGATGGATACGTTACTTAACTTGACTGTGATAATCATTCCAGTGTATATGTATAGTACACACTTGTACACCTTTTAAAAAATCATGTACAACCTAAATATATACAATTTTTATTTGTCTATAATAGCTCAATAAAGCTGGGGGAAAAAAAAAGACTAAGAACTTCCGCTATGAACAGCATTTTAGTTGGGAGCCATATCTGGCTCCACCTTCCTAAGTTTGTACTATTTCTTCTTTAATTCTGGAAATCATCCCTTTTTGAAAAAAATACTGATATGAATGCTAAAAGATCTTGACATATCATGACTTGTTTAAGTAACAGAATTAGTGAATTAAATGAGGTTCTCCAAATTATATTTTAAAAACTTGACTTTATTTGGGGGTATCTTCATTTCAGTTAGCCTTCTCAGGCTTCTTGTTAGCCTTTGCAGTAATAATTCTCTCTCTCACCTGTTCAATTAAGAGAATTGCTGTAGTTATTTTTCTTATGATTTTTCTATTCTCTTTCTCCACGTATTCTTCTATAGAGGGGAATAATTTTTGTTGTTCCAATTAAGTTTCATCATGACCTAACTTAAGAACTTTATTTCTTCTTCATTGTCATATTATATCCAGATGTTTTCTGTTTCTTCCATTCACCTGGTCATGGATTGTTAATTACCATTCATTCTTTCTAATGTTTTTGTACTTCCAGTCTTCCCCTGTAAAATTTGAGCTTTTGAGTCTTCAAAACTTCTTTCCAGAAAGAAGTCTGACTTTTCTGTGTCTACTGTGTTTCTCGACTCTGTTGATAGTAATTTGAGGATTCTCTGACTGTACTACCTGTCTGACTCAATTTCCTTCCTGCCTGCCATAGCAATTATTAATAATGGTCTTCACAGATGTCCTTCTCTTTTTCTTTTTTTTGGGGGAGGAGGCTCTGGGTATTTTTATACCTTAAATCTTCCCCTGATAATTATCTATTTGTGTAATTATTATCTATTTGGAGAGCTCTAGCTGTACCCTTTTACTGGTTATATTGAATTATCTTTCACACCCTGCCTTTGACTCAAAATGCTGTTTTCTGATACCTAATTAACCTTGTCTGTCTCTACAAATCAGGTATAACTTAGAAAGACAATGATTTGCCACCACAGGAGATATTTGAAACCATATGCAAAGTATCGTCAAAACCAAGTTGCAAAAATGTTTAGAATGTTTAGTTCTATAAGGGAATATTCTGAAGGAGAAAACACTCAAGTGGATATAATTCTGCAAAGTTTACTGAAAGAAAAATAGTCAAATTGTGACTCAGTCTAAAAACAGACTAGAGACATCTATAATGACATCACTGAATCCTGGATGGAAGGCTTCGTGGAGAAAGCAGAATTTTGGACAGAGATTAAAAAGTGGGTAGACTTGTAAACAGTAAGGAAGGAAAGAAAAAGTATTCCAAAAAGAAGACTGAGGACATGAAGGAGGTATGTGGATATGTGGACAAGAAGGAACTGCTCAGGAAATAAAATAATAGTCAACTGAAACCATATAGTTATTTAGTGCAATGAAACCAAGTTGAAAAGCTAGGAAGCTAAGCTGTCTGAGGATTCAAATACCAGATGAATAAATAAAAGGGTAAAGAGATTAGATAGAAAGACCAGGTAAAAGACAATCATAATCATGCAGGTGAAAGTCAAGGCAGTGTGGTTTAGCTATAGCTGACAGAGGAAGATTGGAGTAGAAAAGTCCACTAGTCATTTTGACATGTAAATTACAGCTAAGAAAAGAGGAAATGGCTGGAATTCTAAATCTGACAGTCATTTGGAGAGAAGTAACAACTGAAGAGTAAAGACAGTGGAGAACTAGGGGCAATCATAGGGAGTACTCTTATTTAGAGGATGAAAGAAAGAAGTACAGAACAGGCAAGAAGATCAAAAAGGATCAAAGTTTTATTTGGTGACATAAATTTCTCTGCTAAAGATATAAAGATTTATTTGAAAGACAATCTTTATCTCCTCTATCCATTTCCTGACACAACAGCTCAACACCATATCATTCATACCCACTCCTATCACTCATTACCACTATTTAACAGCAGACTTCAATGTTGTGGAAAGATACACTTTTACCTTCCAAACAAAGCTGAATGAAATTTCTGCAAGCTTTGGGAGCTTCTTTTGACCACAACTCTATGTCAATATCTCCAGCTGTAGTTTTCAATAAAACCTATGGAAAGAATATAACATCATTATATTAAATTATCATTTTGGTTTGATAATCAGTTGAATTGCTGCTCAAAATGAAGCATCCATTAATGAATTTTCAATTTTAAAGTTAAAATTTTAAAAACTTGCTGGGCTTGTTATACTAAAAAAATTATAACAGGGATATCACAGTCTTTTCAACAAGTGGTACTGAAAAAACTGGACAGCTACATGCAAAAGAATGACACTGGACCACTTTTCTTATACCATACATAAAAATAAATTCAAAATGGATTAAAGACCTAAATGTGAGACTTGAAGCCATAAAACTCCTAGAAGAAAAGGCAGACAGTAATTTCTTTGACATGGGCATTAGCAACATTTTCCTAGATATGTCTCCTCAGGCAAGAGCAACAAAAGCAAAAATAAACTACTGGGATTATACCAAAATAAAAGCTTCTGCACAGCAAAGGTAACAATCAGCAAAATGAAAAGACAACCTAATGAATGTGAGACGATATTTGCAAATGATATATATGATAAAGGGTTAATATAAAAAGTATAAAGAACTTATACAACTCAATACCAAAAAAAAAAACCCAAATAACACGATTAAAAATGGGTAGAGGACCTGAATAAACATTTTTCCAAAGAAGACATACAGATGGCTAACAGACACATGAAATGATGCTCAACATCATTACCAATGCAAATAATCAATGAAATGCAAATCAAAACCACAATGAGATATCACCTTAGACATGTCAGAATAGCTAGAATCAGAAAGACAAGAAATAACAAATGTTGTCAAGGATGTGGAGGAAAAGGAATCCTCATGCACTGTTGATGGGAATGCAAACTGGTGCAGCCACTGTGGAAAGCAGTACAGAGGTTACTTAAAAAATTAAAAATAGAATTACCATATAATTAACTCCACTACTGGGTATTTACCCTAAGAAAATAAAAACACTAATTTGAAAAGATATATGCACCCCTGTGTTTATAGCAGCATTATTTACAATAGCCAAGATATGGATAAATGGATAAAGAAGTGGAATATATATAAATATACAGATATATAGGTATAGATATAGATATATATAGTATGTGTATATATACACACACATATATATATAGTATGTGTATATATACACACACATATACACACACATATATGTGTGTGTATATATGTATATATATACACACTGTATATACATATACATATATATACATATATACACATATATATACATATACACACACACACACACACATATACACACACACACATACACAATAGAATATTACTCAGCCATAAAAAGAATGAAATCTTGCCATTTGCAGCAACATGGATGGACATAGATGTTAAAATAATACTAAGTGAAACAAGTCAGACACAATAAGACAAATACCATGTTTTCACATGTATGTGGAATTTAAGAAACAAAGAAAAAAGACAAACTGCAGACTCTTAAAAACTAAGAACAAACTGGTGGTTGTCATAGGGGAGGTGAGGTTGAGACAGATAAAGGAGATTAAGAGTACATTTACTTTGATGACAGTGAAAATTGTACAGAATTATTGAATCCTTATACTGTTCACCTGTAACTAATATAACACTGTATGTTAACTATATTTCAGTAAAAGTATTCATTCAGTACAAGTCATTATACATTTATATCTTTCCCTTTTTTTTTTAATGTTTGTTTACTTTTGAGAGAGAGAGAGAGGCAGAATGCGAGTTGGGGAGGGGCAGGGAGAGGGAAACACAGAATCCGAAGCAGGCTCCAGGCTCAGAGCTGTCAGCCCAGAGCCCATGGGGCTCGAAGTCATGAACTACAAGATCATGACCTGAGCTGAGGTCAGACATTTAACTGACTGAGCCATCCAGGCGCCCCTACATTTATATCTTCCAAACAGCAATTTCAGAAATAATTTAAGATTTAAGAAAAAGCAGCATATACCTTTATTAATCAGAAAAACTTATTCATTTAAAAATCAGTCATTTAAACTTGCTTTAATTAAGAAAGTTTCTTGCAGCTTTCCTTCCAATAAAATTGGTATAGCAAATTAAGAAACTAAAGAACAATGAATCTATGAAATTGTGACACTATGAGACAATTTTAAAATTATCTTTTTATATACCAACACTCTACTTGCTCGTTCAAAATCATGCAATTCCTAATTTAAAACAAAACATGCCTAATCTAATTCTGGGTTGTATATGTTACTAAAATGGTATGTCTTAAAATCATCATCTACAGTACATGGAATCCGTTCAAAGTCTCCTTTCTACCAGCTCATGAAGGTAAGGCCTTCTAACTTGGCACAGCAAGAAACTATGTGCAAAATAAATACTCTATCATGACAAACCAACCCAGCTGGTTTCTCAGTTTCTTGGAAGGTATATATTTGGGATACAAACTGAGTTGGCTGAATAACTCCCTAGACTGTATCTATAACAGTGGGTAATACCTTCTGGTTTTCTTTTTTTTTTTTTTTTTTTTCAACGTTTTTATTTATTTTTGGGACAGAGAGAGACAGAGCATGAACGGGGGAGGGGCAGAGAGAGAGGGAGACACAGAATCGGAAACAGGCTCCAGGCTCCAAGCCATCAGCCCAGAGCCTGACGCGGGGCTCGAACTCACGGACCGCGAGATCGTGACCTGGCTGAAGTCGGACGCTTAACCAACTGCGCCACCCAGGTGCCCCTACATTCTGGTTTTCCATGAAAACTGGTGTCCATCCCAATCTTAAAAGTACAGTATATCTCAAAAGACAATATCCTGTCCTACCTATTATCCCCTTGTATACTTGAAATAAAATGCTACTGTTAAAGGGACCCTTGACATGTCTTCCCTTCCTTGCAACTCTAATACAGTGATCTCCAACTTTTTCAGAGTGTGCATCCCTATTAGCAAAGAGGAAAAGGGAAGTGGGAAGGGAGGTAAGGAACTGGAACACAGAGTTCCCAAATAAGTACGTTTAAATACATGTAGTACTATATTACTCTAGTACTGAAAGAGTCACAGAAGATAAACATTTCAAAGCATTACATAAAAACAGTATTTTAAAATATTTCTTAATTTATTCTTCTTTACCAGTGGTATAATCAAACTTAAAAAAAAAAAAATAACAGCTTTACTGACATATAATTCACATACCAAACAATTCACCCTTTTAAAGCATTTGTTAGTATAATCCAGACATTTGCCACCACCACAATCTAATTCCAGAACATTTCCTCACCTGAAAAAGAAACCCTGTAACCCATTAGCAGTCACTCCCTATTTCTTCCTACTCATAGGCCCTGACAAACACTAATCTTTCTGTATCTATGAATTTGTCTATTGAATATTTCATATAAATGGAATCATACAATGTGTGGCTTTTGGTATTTGGCTTCTTTCACTTAACATAATGTTGCTTTCAAATTGTAGAGGTCCATCTTCCTGTTCTACTCACTTTGTTTTAAAAGTCTTGAAAATGACAATGGCTTTATATTCTTACTGATAAATATGCCAAGGCACAATATACACTTAAGACAAAGTTCATCATTAACAATAAATAGAAATCCGTATTTCAAATAATTTTCATAATAATTTCTAATTTTTTACATACTTCCCATGTTGAGGCATCAGGTCTTGTGGTTTGCTTATGTTTACATTATTAATATTACTTTCAATATGAAATCTGTGAGGGCTGGTCTAGTTAATCCAGATTAACAATGAAATGTAATCCATTTAGCATGATATTAGGAAAAATTACATCATGACATATAAAAAGTGACTAAGTAAATGAATATATATGTTCCTTTTTATATATAAAAGATTACATTTAGGGGCGCCTGGGTGGCTCAGTCAGTTAGGCGTCCAACTTTGGCTCAGGTCATGATCTCACGGTTTGTGGGTTTGAGCCCCATGTCGGGCTCTGTGCCGACAGCTCGGAGCCTGGAGCCTGCTTCAGATTCTCTGTCTCCCTCTCTCTCTGCTCCTCCCCCACTTATGCTGTCTCTCTCTGTCTCTCAAAAATAAAATTAAAACATTTAAAAAATATTCTAAAAAAGATTACATTTACACAAAGGAAACGATAAATGCAAGCAGAAGAATGTAGCTTTTCTCTTTGCATCTCATGATGGTTTTGCACAGTCCCTGAAGTGTGCACTCACTGGTTTAAGAAACCACTACTCTAAAGAATAAACTAATGCACACCATCCCTCCCTTTACAGTTTCTGGAGTCAGCTGCTCAAATTCCAGTACTGACTGACCCTTGCACTTACAAAGGGTAAGGAAGTTTTTTACTTTGGACATGCTATCTAACATATCTGTGACTCAACTTTATTATCTAAAATAGGGACAATAATATCCTCATAGGTTTCTTGTGAGAACAAAATGATTTATTACACATAGACTGCTTAGAACATTACCTGACAAATAGTAAATGTTCAAAAAATGGTAGCTACTATTGTTGTAATTATTCTTCTTCTATAATATTTTTGGCCACAGTCAACTTACACCCAGTAAAAAGAATGCATACACAGTTGGGCTACCTTGTTTACCAGAGTTTCTTACTCTTTCCACTGATAAGCTACTGAATTTATAAAGAAGGCACATGGCTCCTTCCTCCATACATTTCTTTTGGCCATCACTATTTTGTCAAGTATTGGTGCTCCCTTTCTTAAAGATTCAAAATAAGGCAATACTTTGATAATAAAATGTTTCTTTTTTTAAATTTTAATGTTTATTTGTTTATTTTTGAAAGAGAGAGACAGAGCACAAGTGGGAAAGGGGCAGAAAGAGAGGGAGACACTGAATCAGAAGCAGCCTCCAGGCTCTGAGGGGTCACAGCACAGAGCCCAAGGCAGGGCTCGAACTCATGAACCATGAGATCATGGAGCCACAATAAATGTTTATTCTTAAGAAACGTTTCATTGGGGCGCCTGGGTGGCTCAGTCAGCTAAGTGTCCAACTTCATTGTGCCTCAGGTCATGAGCCACAGGATCATGAGCTCCCAGTGCCATAGGATCAAGCCCTTAGTGGGGCTCTGTGCTGGGTGTGGGGATTAGGATTCTCTCTCTCCCTCTCCCTGCCCCTCCCCCACTCACTCACGTGCTCTCTCTCTTTCCCTCTCTCTCTCTCAAAAAAAGAGAATATTAATATGCAATTTAAATTAAGTGATCATAATACATAGAAATTTCATCTTGAGTGTATAAAGACATTTCTATCAAGTGGTACATTTCTGTATGTCATCTTCAGAGGCCAGAGTTACAACAAAACACAGCACAACTTATAAACAACCACTGATATGATAAGTCAATTACTTCCCAGGTTGATACTATGCTCTTTGAAGGGAGGAATTTTGTCCCATTTATTCTGAATATCTCTTAATCCTTTTAGTACCTAATGTAGCATTAGACAGCATAGGCACTAAACAAACATTCACTGAGAAAACATATTGTTATATCTGTTTAAATTCCTTCCAGGCCCAAATTCTTGCCATGTGCTCTCTATGGTACAGAACTTTGAAGCTTCAATGTCCTCAACTGGCCTTATGTTAAAAAAAAAAAAAAATCCCCAACTGTGTTTGAAGGAAACTTTGGCTATGCCTGATGTTCTTTGTAAGCCCAACTCTGTTTCAGAAGGACAGTATTTTTTTTTTTTTTTAGTTTAGTTTGAGAGAAAGAAAGTAAGAGAGAATTCCAAGCAAGCTTCACACTCAGTACGGAGACTGACAAGGGGCTCAGTCTCACAACTGTGATATCATGACCTGAGCCAAAACCAAGAGTCAGACAATCAACTGAACCACCCAAGTGCTCTCAGAAGGACAGTATTTATCAGTTTGCATGTACTTATTTACATGATTATTTGGTGAATGTACATTTCACTCAACTGACTCCATATTAGAGACAATGCTGGTTTTCCTTTCCCTTGTATTCCTAAAACCTAGCATAGAGGTTGGCATGTGCTAGTTGCTAAATAAATATTTGTTGAATAAAAGATCTCCTGTTCAGGCATGTATCTTTGTTAAAGGTTTTCCTCTTTATGACCATGTCAAATCTTCCTTCCAGAGTAAAACAACTAAATCTTCCCTTGCTCAGCAGCAATATAACCTCAAAGTCACTGATGCTTAATACTTTAACTTAAGAGAAATAAAATATTAATCCATCCATTCATTCAGTCAGTACATATTTGAACTCCTCCTACCATGTGTCAAGCACCATTCTAGATGTCAGTCCCTGCCATCATAGTGCTTGCATTCTATAGGGAGGAGAATGGGAGGCAGAGGACACAATAAACAATAACTAGTAAGTACACAGAAAAAACTGAAGAGGGAAAGGGCAGGGAATGTTGGAATGCAGGACATGAATGGAGTTTGTGATTTTATAGAGTAAACAGAAAAGTCCTCTCTGCCAAGGTGACATTTGAGCAGGCCAGATTGTACTAAAGAAAGGAATAATAAGTGTGAAAGCCCTGACTAGCAGGATGGGCAATATTTTTATTCTCTACTAGTGTTTATTAACTGAGGGTGATATCACCCTCAAAAAACATCTGGAAATATGACGAGGTAGGTATTCTGAGTTTTCACAATGATGTGAGATACAGATGAGGAGTAAGGAGAAGTTCACACAGCAAAGAATTAAAAGAATGGCCCATCTCAAAACACCCACTAAAATTCTTGGTGGGGATATCAATTAGAGCATTATTGTTTTTGTTTTCATATTGCCTTATTATATTACAAAATGTTGATCAACAAAAGACTGCATAAATTATGATATAGTCATGCAACAGAATCGTATCTGATGTAAATTTAGTTTATCCTAATTCAACTATGTGCTTTAAAGTTAAAAAAAAAAAAATGTTTATTTATTTTTGCAACAGATAGCGAGCACAAGCAGGATAGGAGCAGAGAGAGACAGAATCTGAAGCAGGCTCCAGGCTCTGAATTGTCAGCACGGAGCCTGACATTGGGCTCAACTCAAGTACTGTGAGATCATGACCTGAGCCCAGTCAAAGGCTTAACCGACTGAGCAATACAGACGCTCCTCAACTAAGTACTTTCAGTCCCACTATTTTCTCCACTATGTTGGTCCATCTCATTTCATATGTGGTGAGACTAGCTCACAGTTTAAGAATCCCAGTGATACTTATTCCATTATTGACTCCTCTGCCTCATACTGCATATAAAAATCTTTGATGGGAACTGACATACCTTGACCATTAAATCAATCAGGAAATCATTCTCCCATTCTAATGTGGGAACATTTCTCATTCTCCACTTTCATGTTTTAAGACCAGCTCAAAAGATACCTCCTCCACGAAGCTTTTCTCTTCTTCCTCAGTGGCTCATTTTTTAGTACTTACCGTAGCACTAGACTTCCTCTCTCCATAAGCATGCCTATTGGACTTATCAGGTTTTTCTTTACCTGCTTACCTCCCAAACAAAACCATAAGCTCTTCTAGGGCAACAACTAGACCTTACCCATCCATCTTTGTGTCCCCAGCACCTAGTACAGTGGCTGGTGACTACTAGGCATTCAATACATGATTGTAGAATGAATGGAGAAAGAGCGATTTACAAGTTAAGAAAAACAAAAATCACAATTTTAAATATACCTAGGTTTCTACCTAAGGCCCTAGAAAACGCCCTAGAATGTGTTAGGCTAAAGCAAGAAATGTGGCCAGACACTGGAGAAATCTCCATTTGAGGACTTTTCTCAAAGTATTTGCCGAGAGGTGTCAGTAGGTGGTTTTCGGTGCAATCCTGTCCAGAGGCAGGAGTAACGGACAAGACATTTTGTGATTTTTCCAACCCTAACGCCCCAAAACTCCCTTAATGGGTGAGGTATCACTTTGGGGAGCCCAGGTACCGTAGATGAGGCTCTCACCTTCCCATTCGTGGGAGGCTCCTGGATGTAGATGTTGCTCATGCTGCTCAGTGCTCAGGGCTCCGCTCCTAATTGGGAGTGAGAACGGAGAGCCGATCACTAAAGCAGTCCACCTATCAGTGGCACGCTTCCTTCAATCGGATGGTCGCAGAAAGCTCCAGTTTGTCAATGTCCCAAAATGAGCGGCACCAAGCACTACCTTTTCCCAAAACTAGTCCCTCACGGACGCCGCCATGTTGCCCCTGGGCCTGAGCACCGCTAATCCTGAGAAGGGGGGTTCCAGTGGCCTCCAGGAAACGAAAAAATATTATTAAGCACCTGCAAGTTAACTAAATTTGTGTTACACTTTTACAAAAGGATATGTAAATGTTGGTGTTGTTTACTTCAGTACATGTATGTGCAGGTTTCATTCATCTCCACCCCCGGGGCTGGCAGCAATGGTTCGGACCATGTGTGTTCTGTAATATGACTCCCCCGGAAACTGCATCATCGTTACTTGGTTCCGCTATCGCCAGAGGCCTTCCCCGACTGGCAGGGAAGTCCGGCGGCGCCGGTGGGAGGAAGAGGCCGCCCTCGCCGTTTGTGGTCCTCGCGGCAGGCGGGAGGCGAGCGTACTCTCGAAAGCCTACGGCTCCTGCGACCCCTCTTACCAGCGCAATGGCAGTCCCAGGTGAAGACGGACGGCAGGGCCCCTGGGTCTAGGAGAGGAAAGGAGCGGGTAGGGTAGGTTGGGGTGCGCTGGGGGTAGGGAGTAGCGCCCATGGGGATTTAGGCGGAGGCGTTAAAATTAACAGGTTCGTTTGTTCTATACGAAAAAGTTTACACTCCAGAGATAATCTCTGAAGGGAAGAAGGAAGACAGAAACTATCTCCCCCGCCCCAGCCAGGCTCCGGCTGTGCTGGAAGGCTTACAGGGAAAGTGTGTGGTGGGGGGAGGTGGGGGAGGAGGGGCAGCAACTGTAGGCCTAGGAGGTAGCCGAGAAAAACTGACCTAATTTTGGGATGGCTCGAAAATAGAATTGAGGTGCAAGCACTTGACGGACCCCAGGAGCCAAGAGGCACTGTTTGTAGTGGAAGTCCCGGGGACCAAATTGGCGTCCGGGGTTCTCCTCTCCCTTCCTATTGTATGGAGTTCCTGTGTGGCGGTGGACCAGTCGCTCTCCCACTCTGGGCCTCATTTCGTGCATTTGGAAAAGAAGATTTATTCCTCGATGTCTGTGGGTTCTTCCAGCGCGCAGATTCTGTGTCCACTGACTACCGACGTAAAAACAGTGCACCCTGCGAAAGAAGTGCTTTAGAGGTTTCCCCGTCCACAACTACCCGCTTGCTTGGAAGTCCTGGTCGGGGAGGGCACCTCCTTACATCAGCTCTGCGACGGTGTGTTCGGAAGAACACTGGTTGTAGGAGATATTTTGAGAATTACACCCCCACCCCACCCGCTCAAGCACACACAACTTGGAGGTTCACAGTGCACTTCAGGGTATGAAAGGCTCTGGGCTGTGGTTCAGAACCCCCTAACTTTGTTTTCACCTGCCCTTCCCAGTATTACCTGACGGTGTTTGTTCGGTGGCAGCCTTCCCTGAAGTGTATTTTACAGATAAGTGTTATAGGAATATTGCACTTTTGTTAGCATTGCAGTTTGGGGAGGAGAGGGGTTGTGTGAGAGAGGAAAGATACACTCATTCATCCACACCACCGTGACTATTAAGGGCGTGCTAGGCAGTGTGCTAGGCATTGGGAATACAGTGGGGAACAGGACAGTGGCTCCTCACACAGAACTTAGAATTTAGCATTGAAGAGAAAGTACCAGAAAGTCGGACAAATGCATGGCAGGGAAAATACAGAGCCTTCAGGAGCACGTTGTAAGGGCACCTACGGAGACAGAAGGGCTTTACAGAGGATGTGGCATTTAGGATGAGCCTTAAAGGATTCCAGGAGGGTTGGATTGATGGGAGGGGAAGTTGCAGCCAGAGGGATATGTAAGTGAAAAGGAGATAATAGATGCTCCCAATAGATGGAACTCCTAATACAAATGGGAGAGAAGTGAGAAATTAACTGGAAAGTTAATGACAGTAGCTAATATTTACTGATGTATCAGATGTGTCAATAGCATTTACTATGTATTTACTATGTATCAAATGTGTCACACACTTTGTCAAGCCATTGTATTTTATCTCATTTAACATTCATGTCCACAGTGTGAGATAAGTATTAATATTTCCATTTTATAGATGAGGATACTGAGGGACAAAGAAATTAAGTGTTTGCTTGTTCAGGGATATCTTGTAGGTAAGCAGTCTGACTCTTCTAGTCCCCATACTCATCTTGCCATGTAGGATAATTTACAAGGTGGTTTCCAGCTCTTAAAGGACCTTGGAAGCCATGACAGATAGTTTGGATATTTTCCCAAGGATTATGGGAAGCCATTTCAGCATTTTTAAACCGATTCATATTTCGGAAAGAACATTTTGGCTGCACAGTGGATTGGAAGGATGATAGTTTGGAGTTAAAGTCACCAATTAAATTCTGGTAAGTTATGATGATACTTCACGTGTGGTGTCAGGAAGGGAGAGAAGCCCATAGATTGGAGACACATTTTTGCTGGTAGAATCACGGGGAGTCAGTGACTGATTCAGGGTAGGTAGGTAAGACAGGAAGTGAGGTCTACTTGGGTTTTACTGTTAGGCAGTTGGGTGAGACTCTTTGCTAATATAGGCAACACCTGAGAAGGAGCAGGTTTTAGAGGGATGATGATAATTTCAATTTGGGCTCTGTGTTGAGGTGTAGTCAGACATACAAATTGAAACATCTAATAGGCAGTGAGAGATAGAATTTGTAGCTTAGGAAAGAAGCCAGAATGTCATCCACACATGAAGCAGGCGTTAAGACCATTGTCAGTGACTATGTTAGCGGTGTAGAATGTGAAGGGAAGCTCTGTGGCTGAAGCCTGGAGGATATCATCATGGAAGGAACTAGCAGAGAAAGGCCATTCTGCCGAGTAGCTTGTCTGGGCATCCTGATAATTTAAGTCAGCGCTGGTGATCTTTGAACCGCACGGCTGCATCTAGAGTTGACCTCTCGCTGCTGGTTTTATTACTTGAGCAAGCGTTTTGAGCACCCAGATGGTATAGACACTTGAGGGGACACAGTATCACAGCTTGTGTCCTCATAAAACTAGTTATGAAAATGAGCAACTTAAGAAAGGAAAAAAGTGATTTTTTAAAAGTCCCTATTGAAATTGCTCTAAACCTAACCCAGTGTTACAGACAGGTTAACTTGCTTCCAATTCATAGTGAATCTCCAAAGTGTAATAATCTTAAATTGTGTCATTAAGCTGGATAGCAAGACATGGATAAACTGTTTAAACCTAGCAAAAATTGAGATAATAGGCATGACAGCACTGTAAGAGCACAATGCAAGTACCATTAGAAAATACAGATACAGAAAATGTTAAGATAATTTCTTGGATGATCGATCCAGATAGTGTATTTAAGAAAAATAGGGCTCAAGGACAGGCATTATGTTAGGCTCTTTTATTTTTAGGTATAATGCTCATATGGATTCAGCATGGCATTTCTTTGGTGGTCTTGCTAGTGATTACTACAAAATATGACTATAAAGTGATGAGGCTACTTTCCACAAATGAGTATCAGCCTCTTCTATTTTATGGTCGCCTACTTCAGCTGTTTTTCCACAGCATGAAGCGTAAGCATACACCATTATGTAGGCAACACAATGAAATGTGCACTTTCTTAGGGAAATCATAGTCTTAGTTGTCATTTTAAAAGTGACCTTTAAATACAGGTTCCAGTGAAGTTTACTTTCTTTTAAAAATTGCTTTACCCTTTCACAGTTGTTGAAATTAGTTCTGACATCCATTTTAATGATGCTCCATTCCCCAATGAGAGTTGACCTGGCTCAAGGGGCAATGTATGTTATTGATGTGGTTGGCACAAAAACTCTTTTTCTCTCATTCAGTAAAATCTATATAGCCAAGGTAGGGAATTTTCTGTAGCCAAATTAACAATACATCTGGCATATCAAAGTGAGTCCAATTTTTAAAACACATTACTATAACATCTTAGTAAGAGAAGAGTTCTGAATTACAGTGCATCCAGTTTCTTTTCACTTCTAAAACCACACTACACATAGTTTCTTTTCTCTATAGTCTGTGCTGCCCATTGCTGCTGAGATAATTTTCCGAAACCATATATCTGATCCTGTCTTTCCTAGGGGCCAAGAATTTAGTTCTTGTCCCCAACTGTGAATGTTGTGTTTCTCTTCAAGCAGCCTAACCTTTGCAAGGTTCATTGTCCTTGGGTATGTAGTGAAGGGGTTGATGACCGAGCTTTCTCTCTCTCTTCCAAACTGTTGTGATGCCAGAGGTGCCCATGTCTGCTGGAGTGAAGTGCGCACTCCTCAGCATGGCCAAATCACTCTTGCTCCTCTTTCCTCCCACCCTTCCTCTGAAGCATTCTACAGTCTTCTTACTTGGTCAGCTATTCCCAGAACCTCTCGTGTACCGTGCTGCCTACATGCTTTTGTTATCACTGTCCCTCCTTTGCTGTCCATAGGTACCTGTGGGAAGCCTTCTCAGTCTCTCAGCTGAAAGTCTTGCCTGCCAGTTCTTCCTGCTTACGAGTAGAGTTTTGTGTTTTTTACAGTGGCATATTCTAGCATGTTTTATAGCTGTGGATGTATTGTCCTAGATAAGCTAGTATATTGTATTTCCTTTAGTGTAGGGACTTTATTCATCTTTATGGCTTCTCTAACATTCGTTTTAGAGATAAGCCCATAATAAATAATAATAATTGGATAATAATTTAGAGGGTTGTTCAGTAGAATTGTTGCTGAGCAGAATCTGGTACTAAAGTTAACAGACTAAACAGTAATTGTGATTCTGTTTCATTAGTTAATTCAAATGTTCATGTCTCTTAAACTGATAATACCTATACCTTTTTTTCCTTCATGGGTTATTTATATTTTGAGGCAAGTGGATGAAAGCATTTTATACACTGACTTAAATGGTAGCTCTTTCATGTCAGTAGTTTATTTATTTTTATTTTAGAGAGAGAGAGTTTGGCAGAGGGAGAGAGAAAAAGAATCTTAAGTAGGCTTCTTGCTGGGCATGGATTCTGACACAGGGCTTGATCCCATAACCCTGGAATCATGACCTGAGCTGAAACCGAGAGTCAGAGGCTCGACCAGCTGAACCACCCAGGCAGTCCCCTGTCAGTAGTTTAAAATAAGCAATTATTTGATTTACTTTCATCTCTCCTTTTGAGTATCAAATGATTCTGAAGGCATTTTTAACTAAAGATGAGGACATCTGCTCTTTCAAAATGTTTACATCAAGGATCCTCTTTTTTTTTTTTTTTTTTTTTAATTAATTTATTTTGAGAGAGAGAGAGAGTGCACATGAGTGGGTCAGAGAGAAGAGAGAGAGAATCCCAGGCAGGCTTCATGTTGTTAGTGCAGAGCCCAACGGGAGCCATGAATCATGATTTGAGCTGAAGTCAAGGGTCAGACACTTAACTCACTGAGCCACTAAGGCTTAGGAGATCCATCAAGGATCTCCTTTAACCCATTTTTTAAATTCACAGAGAATTAAAATAAAATATTTCAGGATCCCAAAGAAAGGATTATATCTATGAACTCTTAATATAAAGCATCAGAAAAATTTAAATATTTGGAGTTTTACTTTGCATTCAATTTTAGCAGACATATATGGGTATTTGTATCTATGTGGTATATACAACCTAGCTACAATTTGAATTTTAAAAGCAGAATAAATTGAAGTTATCTTTAAGAGTTCCCAAATTATGATAGAACTATAATGGAGTAACCAAATATAAAACTTAAAGCTTAAAAGGAACTAATCTAATTGAATCTAGATAATTAAAAATGAAAGGAATGGACAGAAGTGATTGCAATTGCTAATTGCATCACTTAAAGGGATAGTTAGTCCCTTTAGCTATTTACTTTTAAATTTAAATGATTATAGAAAACATTTTAATGTAAATAAAACTTTGACAGGCTTCCCCAAATCTAAAATACACAGTAAGAGAAAAATATAATACTAAGTTCCAAACATTACTGTTAAAGTTCCCAGTGAGTAAGTTAACTTAGCAACATAGGTGATGTGAAATTTCAACAAAAAAATTTAGATCAGTATGATGTCTTGCCATACCTCTGGGGGCCACTGAATAACCAGAGGCATCTGTTAGGGACACTACCACAAGCATCCCTTTTGCTTACATACTCCTATTTTCTCCCTCTGGTCTTTGTCCCTGGTTTTTAGTCTTCTCTAACCTCTCCCTTTTCACAGACTGTTTCTTTTTTTCCCTCTATGCTAACTGCTTTACTAAGGTATAATTTACATGTTAAAATAAAACGCACATTACAAATGTATAGCTTGAAGAATTTTATATCCATATCAAGATTTTAAATATTTTCATCACCCTGGAAAGGTCCCTCTGCCTCTGTCATTTTTCCCTTCCCTTGCCTAAATAATCATTATTTTTATTTCAGTTGTCCTTCTTACTTTTATTCCTGTTCTTCCATTGCCTGTCATTCCTCAGATGAGCCAGTAACACTGCAGACACTATCTAGTTTCGTAGCTGGCAACTGGGAGCAACAGAAGTTACTGATTCCCAAGTGCTGAAGTATTTTCTGAAGTTTCTAACCTCAAAGCAGCAAGCATTTGTTGAGGACATCTAGGGAATCCGCACCATGCCTGGCAGTGAGTTGTATATAGAATTGTCTGGCATGTTCTGGAATCTAGAGAAATTGGCATTCTCTACTCTTTAAGTTACTGGGAGGTAAAAGGCCAACTGGTTACCCATGCCCTTCCTTGCCACTCAAGTTGTTTGACAATTTTCTAGATCCATAGTAATCCCTTGCTAGTATTTAACAAATAAGGAAATCAATACCTCTTAAATTTGTTCCTAAAACCATCAGTTAATAAAATTTTTTTGTAAATCTGTAATGTAGCTTTCCTGAAGAATTTATAGGTACAGTCTGCCTTTGTCAACGAATACTTGCACAACAGCACCTCTTCTTAGTGTTGGGTTTGTTTGAGGGAGGTTTTTGGTTTGGTTTTTGAGAGGGTAATCAATCCACATGTTTCAAATTAAAAAAAAAAAACATTTTTTAACATTTATTCATTTTTGAGACAGAGAGAGATGGTATGTGAGTGGGGGAGGGGC
The DNA here is from genome assembly GCF_007474595.2 of Lynx canadensis. NCBI lineage: Eukaryota > Metazoa > Chordata > Mammalia > Carnivora > Felidae > Lynx > Lynx canadensis. The sequence continues at coordinate 132,216,976 of NC_044303.2, read as the reverse complement.
AGAGAAGGAGACACAGAATTTGAAGCAGGCTCCAGGCTCTGAGCTGTCAGCACAGGGCCTGATGTGGGGCTCAGACTCATGAACCTTGAGATCATGACCTGAGCAGAAGTAAGATGCTTAACTGACTGAGCCACCCAGGGACCCTCACATGATTCAGATTTTAAAAGTACCAAAAGGTGGATAGTGACATATTTCTCACCCTTTTTTACCCCTGGAGGCAGTTCCCCATTTCTCAGGTACCTAATATATATCCTTACAGAGAGATTTTTTTGTATATCTCCATCCATCTGTTAATAAAATGTATACATAATTTGATATTTTATCTAATCTCCTTTCATACAAATGACAACATACCATGAGCACTGTTCTGTACCTTGCTTTTTTCTTTATATCTTAGAGACCATCAAATATCATTAAGTAAAGACCAACCATAATTTATTTATGTCTAAATTATTTCTACTCTTTTACTGTTACAAATGATGCTGTGGTGAATAGCTTTGTGCATAAGTCAGTATGTATTTGTGCAAGTAAATTGAGAAGATTAATCTCCCAGTGTGGAAGTGCTAGGTCAAAGTAGCACTTTGTATGTATAAATGTATAAATGTACATTTGTACATTTGTATGTATAAATGTATAAATGTACATTTGTACATTTGTATGTATAAATGTATAAATGTACATTTGTACATTTGTATGTATGTATAAATGTATAAATGTACATTTCTAGTTCAGATAGATTTTGTCAGCTTGCTTTCCATAGAGGTGGTATTGAGTTACATTACTATCCAGTACTGTATTAGAGTGTGTCTCCCCCAAACTCTCTTCAACCCTTTCAATCTTTGCTATTCTGATAAGTGAAAATAGAATCTCAGTATAGATTTTAATGTACATTCCACGAATTATGAATAAGGCTAAGGATCTCCATGTTTCCAACTTGTTTCTGTTTCTTTGAGCATTCTGTTCAGCTCCTTGGCTGAGTTTTTTTCCTGTTGGCTGTTGGTCTTGTTCATAATGATTTTCTGGGTTTTATAAGGTAAGGATAATTTCCCTTTTTTGGTGCTATGAGTTGCAGATATTTCTTCCTCTATTTTTATGTGTCTTTTGAGTTTGTTTTTGTTGGTCTTTGCCAATTTTTTTTTTTTTAATGTGGGCAATTTTACAAGACTTTATTGGTGGTCTTGGGACTATAGGTTATGATTACATAGGAACATTTTGAGGGAGCCAGGCTCTATTGCTCTGAATAGCATTAGCAAACCTTAAAGAGGAATGGAACAAAAAACAGCATGAGAACCTAAGATGGGGAAATGGATAACTTCTGATTGAAGTAATAAGGGCCTTTCAGTATGGCCTTCCTATTCACTTTGACTCCAATCTGGAGCACCATTGTATCAGCAGAGTTCTTGTTCCAAACAATAGAAACTGACTAGTTAATTGAAGCAGAAAGGAAAGATACCAGGGAGCTCACAGAATCTAAGCAAATGCTAGATAACAATTCTTGGAAAATAGACAAGACCAAGGACATCCATAGCCAAGATCCTGCACAGTCCCAGACCTGATTAGGACTGCTGCTCTCTGTGACATCACTGCCTCTAGAAACTGGATCTTGACAGGAGAATGAATGAACTGTCCCCACTTCATTGTGTTACTTGTCCCAGATATCTTTGTCAGAGGCATCAGATTCAGTGTCCTAGGTAAAAGCATTCAGTTGGCCCAGCAGTCATGAAAATTATGGACAAATAAAGCTTGAAACTTTCATTTAACCAAAAACTGATGAGAACATAGTTGATATGGAGTTACTTTATTTAGAATTCTGGCATTTTCCTTTCATGTAAAAGTTAAAACTTTGTTAAAGAAGATGACCTTCTCTGAAAAGTTTCATATTTTGTTCATTCTAAAAATATGAGATAGAGTTAGTCATAAATAAGCTAATCTCTCATAAGTACTGAGATGAGATCATTTCAGATCTGTCCATTACAACATTTTTAGTTTGTTGTGGGAATGGTAATGGTGCATTTAGAACAGTTTTGTCCTGTCTATTCAGCGTCTTTGGTTTCTATGGAAACAGACTTAACATTGACCCGGATACTCTGGGCTTTTTTTCCAACAGGCAATTATTTCATAATGAAAGAGCCTCAGATTTTATTATTAATCCTGTCTTATTCCACAGTTCTGCTGCAGTGCAGCAGATGTGTTCCCACTCTATGCAGTAAAATCCACAAGGTTTATGAGAAAAAATGAGATTGGGGCACAACACTCAAGAACTTCATCAGTGATACATAAAAAATGATAGAAACCTAATAAAAACAGCACAGTTTTGCACATGTTAATTGGTTAAAAGGCACATAATACTACAATTACTACGGTACTATACCTTCTAAAAGACCTGAAGTTTGCTGTGAAAATGCAGTTCATAAGAATCAGAGCTTGTAAATTGTTCTGAAGGAATGGTAGGAAGAGGATGACGTGATTGGATCAAAGTTATTTTACCAGATGTGGATGGGCACTGCTCACAGCACCCATACTGAACTAAGGTCACTAGAAATGGTTTGGGTTATGTCCTTGTGTGTGTTTTGTATATTACTATGAGTCTCAGAGCAATGGGGTACCAGTTTGTGCATTCACATAGTGTTTTTCTTGGACAAAAGTCACATTATGCTCAAATTGTGCTGTCTTACATCACTTGCATTGGAACAAGTTTATGTTTTTAAAAGAAGCATTGTAGCAGACCTGAGTGTATTTTACTAGAATAACTCGATAATGTATATTTTAACGATTGGGATTAGGAAAAAATGACTGATGTTTTGACTTCATAACAGTAAAGAAATGGTTCAAAAATGATCTTTCTTTTATAATTAGCACTGTTTTATATTTGCACTCTATGTACTTTTTTAGTAAATTTGGATTATATCTCCATATGAAAGATTAAGGAGTTAGATGCCTTTCATTAAGATAATAGAGCAATTCTTTCCTTGCCCTCTGGCTGATGGAAGCCCTTATTGGAGATTAAAAGTAGTTTCAACTCTCTCTCTCCCCCTCTCTCTCTCTCCATATATATATTTCACCCATAAAAAGGAATGGCATTCTGATAATGTGTTACAACATGGATGGTCTTGAAAACATTATACTAAGTAAAATAAGTCAGACACAAAAGGACAAATACTGTATGATTCCACTTACATGAGATTCCTAGAGTAGGTAAATTTATAGAGGAAAAAAGTTAGTGTTTAGGATGTTGTACAACATTATGAATGTACTTAATGCCACTGAATTATATACTCGAAAATGTTTAAGGTGATAAATTTTATGTATATTTTATTATAAAAAAATCAATTTTAATTTATGTCTTCTCTCTTATTTAGATCTTCAACATTTCTTGTGTGTACCACTAACTATACAGAAATACTCTAAATATTTCTAAAAGCTGATCAGACTGAATATGTGACTGATAGTTTTCTCTTGTCAGAATTTGAGTGGTGCATTTGGATGTTTCTTATAATACCTGTCAATTAAAGTATTCTTCTGGATTTTTACCAATTCCTTTAATAAAGCCAGTTTGTTTTTCTTGTAAGGGAGAGCAGAAAGACATTTTTTATCCCAAATATTCATATATGTATGTGTGTGTGTTTGTATAAATATATATATATGTATATACATGTATATACATATACTATATATAATAACTAATATATGTAATAGAATATATAATAAAAATATTAGCACATATGATAGTATATAGGGAATATGTATATGTATACACATATGTAGTTAATTATTTTACATTTGAGGGACAGGCTGAAATACTCAGGAATTTCTTGCTCAGTGTTAGAGAATTCTTGGAATGTTTAAGCTCTTGACTGTAACACTGTATTTCTGTTAAATTAGAGAAAAATATATTCTGGAGTTATTTTTAAAATACTGTCAAAGAAAGTAATTTGAGTAAATTGGATTTTTCCAGTGATTCCTAATAATGATGACAATTGAATAGTGTTAACTAAGCTGGGTCAAGAATATTTTTTTCTTTTTTTTAAAGAAATTCTACAAGTGGTTTCTTAGCTTTTTCATGGGATGGAATTCTTATGTTTCTACCTTTTATATGTCTGCTAAAATGTTATCCAATTATATTTCAGGTTGCAACAAGGACAGTGTCCGGGCAGGCTGTAAAAAATGTGGCTATCGTAAGTACATTAAAAAATAACATTGTGAAGAGTGAATCATTGCCTCGTTGGGCAATGTGATTTGGCATCCTGATTTCAGAACCCTGATTTCATCTTAGTTCTTTAGCCCTGTTATTCAGGCCAGATTTGCAGATGATTCAGAAATTCTCCTAAATAGTTACTTTCTTCCCTGCTGTAGACTGAGTGACAGGTGGCTATGTATCTGTTGACTACCAAAGATATCAAGTACAAGTGGAGTAGTAGATTTAGGAGCATGCAGAAAGTATATTCCCCCCCCAGAAAGTACATGTATACTTATTCTTTTACTCTTTGTTCTTCTAGATACTGGGTGAAGAGGGGAAGCAATGAAAATTATTTTCTTTATGAGGATAATATTAGTCCCAGAATTTCTGCTCACCGGCAAAACTTGATTTAAACAAGCATAAATGTCTATTATGACTAATGAAATGGGATAGAAAATTAAACTTTAACGTGCAGTTATATAGTCTAAATTTATAATTATGTACCTTAAATACCATTTCTTTAGTTAAATGTAACAATTCTTAAAGGTTTGATAACAGCTATAACAGTAGCATTTGCTATTTTTGTTTTCTTTAAAAAAATTTTTCTTAATGTTTATTTCTGAGAGAGACAGTGTGAGCAGGGGAGGGGCAGAGAGAGAGGGAGACACAGAATCTGAAGGAGGCTCCAGGCTCCGAGCTGTGAGCCCAGAAACCGATGTGGGGCTTGAACTCACAAGCAGGGAGATCATGACCTGAGCCAAAGTCTGACAATCGACTGAGCCACCTAGGCACCCCAGCATTTGCTGTTTTCTCACTTGTTTGGAGACCATGCAAGTGAGCCTGGATTAGGGTTAATGATCCATACAAAATGTATCCATCTATTTATTTATTAATTTAGAAGTATAGTTATATTTGATGCACAATGTTACATGAGCTTCAGATGTACAATCTTATTAAAAAAATAAATAAAGGTGATTAAAAAAATTTTTCCATGTAAGAACATGTGATAAAAGAACCCTCGGCATAAATCTCCATTAAGAGGGCTCATAATGAAAGCATGCTGGGAGAACCAAGTCACATGCCTCCAAGGGAAGGCTGAGATGTGGCTCAAGGGAATCTTGCTCAGTTAGCAAATGTGGATACATAAGTACACATATCCTTGACATAAATAAAAACTCCCTGAAGAATATACTTGCATGCAAGAAATAAGTGCAGTGAAATCTTTTCTGTGTTTTAGGCTTGTTTATATTATTTCTGCTTTGTATCCTTTCTTTAAATCTTTGCTAATTTCTGTATTTCATTTTTATTTTTAAATTAAAAAAAGTTTTTATTTGAGAGAGAAAGCTCATGAGGCAGAGAAGGGCAGAGGGAGAGAGAGAGAGAATCCCAAGCAGGTTCCATACTCAGAGTGGAGCCTATTGCAGGGCTCAGTCCCAGGACCACGAGATCATCACCTGAGCCGAAATCAAGAGTCAGACGCTTAACCAACTGAGCCACCCAGGCGCCCCCTCCATATTTTATGTCTTGATTCAAGACTTAGGAATGTGCTCATCCATGCTCTCTCTCTCCTTCCCTCTCCTCTCTCTCTCTGTCCTCTCTCTCTCACTCTCCCCCCTCCTCTCCCTCCCACCTCTCTTTCTCTCTCTCTCTCTCTCTACATATATACATATATGTATATGTATATAGCATATACCTATATGCTGTATTATGTACTTAAAAATCTAGAATGAATTTCCCAATCTCTCTACTAATGCCACTTTATCTCCTTGAACTACTTTTAGCTTAAGACTTATAGGATAATAATCAAAATAATGTTTTGGAAATATAACGTTGATCTAGTCTCCTTATTGCTTTTTTATTTTACACAATGATGGAAGTATCTGTAGTAACTAGAATTTTTTTACAAAAGCCAAGTAAGCAAATAGCTTTAACAGTCTTTCTAAGTTTAGTTCCTATAGTTATTATTTTGATCTATGATTTTAGTGATAAAGTTATTAAATAGCTTTTCATTTATCTCTTTTGCAAAACTTTAGTAATCCTTCCTTCTGTGTTAAATTTACATCGGTTACCTGTTAAAGATGAAGGTCTTCTCAATTTGCAGGCCTTTCTGATAGAAATTACATTTTAAAAATTATCTGTTATTTGTAGGCCAGAATCTTTGTATTGATTGTAGATGTAAGAGAACAGTCCACAGAACTCTGAAATGTTTTAATACCTTAAAATATGCATATTCATCATTTAGTTACAAAGGAGTATTGTCTCTGTATTGTTTGAGACTAATGGTTTAGGTTGTACAGTTTTTAAATTTTATTTATTTTGAGACAGAAAAAGCGTGAGTGGGGGGAAGGGCAGAGAGATGGGGATTGGGGAGAGAATCCCAAGCAGGCTCCATGCTGCCAGCGCAAAGCCCAACATGGGGCTCTAACTCACAAAACCATGAGATCATGACTTGAGTTGAAACCAAGAGCTGGACGCTTAACCACCTGAGCCACCAAGGTGCCCAGGATGTACAACAACATTTAATACTCGACTGAAGAAGATTTTATTGTGTCCGTATGTTTCAGTAATGGCTATATAGTTTAAAAAGTTTCAAGTTAAGGATGAATCTGTTACTAAATAACATGGATGTTGGTTTTTCATGCAAAGTTCCTCAACAAAATTAGAAGAATTGTTTATTTCTATGATGAGTTTTATATGAATACTTTTGAAGTTGGCAACTTCTAATACTTAAAAGCTACCAGAACACTAAGCTTTTGTCATGGAATAAATGTCTCAATTATGATAGTTCTCAGAAAATCCACCTTTTAAAAGTTCAGGATAGGATACTTCAGTAATTGAGCATTTGCTCATAGTAGCAAGAAATAAAAACACACCTAAATACCTTTAATGTTTATTTAACCTAAAATGCTAATCTATTGATATACATTCATGACCTTGTCTTTGCCTATGAGTCTGCTAATTATTGTTTCACATAGTCGTTTAGAGTGCAAATTATATCTGAAATGCATTTCCTACTTGTATAGTTTGTTTCTTCCAAGATAAGCAGCAGCAATAATGAGAAAGAAATTTGAGTCCGAATCACTTTATCATTAGTTCTAAACTAGGGTTAATACTGCCCTCCTGGAAATCTTGTGGCCTTTTTTTTTTTTTTTTTTTTTAAATTTGCCCCTATGTGCTTGTGGTTGTGTAACAGTATGATCTTTAGTATGTATGATTTATGGTTTATAAACATCCTGGGATGTGTAAGGTAGTCCTGGACAGTGAAGAATTGTCTGGCTCAAAATGGCCATGGCACCCCCTTTGAGAAGCAGGTACCTTTTCTCATTGTTTTAGATTCTTTCTCAATCTTGTACAGTCTTGATGCCAGTACCTAATTTGAAAACTACTCAAACTACTCTTTAAAAATATCCATTTAAATCAAGTGTTTCCAAAAGTACAACTTTGTTTATGGAAACAACCTCTCTTTTTTGCTCACATTTGTATTTTTTCGCCTACATGATTTTATATAAGCAAACTTTGGAACAATAACAAACTCTTAGTGGAATAAAATATCAACAGGTAAAGTAAAATATCTAGGCATGAGCTAAGGAACAAGTGACCAAGAAGGTACAATACTAGAAGAGGAGTGGCATCAACAGATACACCAAAAGAGTAAAGATTTTCAAAGTTGAGGGAAAATTGTCAGATGTAACCATTAGGATTTGTAAGAATTTGTTTGAAAATTGTTCATTGAATTTACCAGGTAGAAGGCTTCTTTGACTGTGGGAAGATCAGTTTAAGTAGAGTGGTAGGTCATGAGAGCAAACTATGTAGATTCAGGCCTGAATTGCGATGGATAAAAAAATGGAGAGCTTGTATGTATAGTCTCCTGTTTCAGGAATTTGCATAAGTAAAGTAAGGAACTGTCTCAGTCTTCATGAGCTACTATAACAAAATACCACAGCCCAGTAGCTTATAAACAGAAATATATTGCTCATAGGAGGCTGTAAGTCAAATTTCAGGGTGCCAGCAAGTTTTCCAGGTCATAGACTTTTCATTTTTTACTTGCACAGTGGAAAGGACTAGAGAGTTCCTTGGAGATCTTTTATAAGGCACTAATCCCATTATGAGAGTACCACTCTCAGAAACCTAATCACCTCCCAAAGGTCCCATCAACTAATACCATCCCCTTGGGAGTTAGATTTCAACATATGAATTTTGAGGGATACAAACATTCAGGTCATAACAGGAACATATTGAATACAGTTGACCCTTGAACATCATGGGTTTGAACTGCACAGGTGTAGTTTTATATAGGTTTGTTGTTGTGTTGTGTTTTAGATAGAATACAGTAGTAGAACATGAACCACCACATGTCTCCTTCTCCCACCTGCACTTAGCCAATCTAGATCATAGAATGATACTCATTTCTTGCTTCTCTACCTAGGAAGCAAGGTGGTCCACACCACCTCCTTCCCGCAGGAAGGTAGAGAACTAGAGAAGGCAAAACACCAGTACCTTCTCTCTAGGTCACTTGCTTCACCCAGTCCCCTACATGTGATTATAGTGCAGTTTCTGCTTGTGGAAAATTGCTGTGAAGGGGTGAGCTGCCAGTTCCCCAGCAATATTAGATCCCCTCCTCAGAAAACGTTCAGCACCCTGTACAGTGCCCCCACCCCACTGAGACCCAGGCTTCTCTGTCTGATATTGTCCCCTCCCTGGGGCCCTCCCTGGTGTTCTCCCACACCCCTTGGTGGGAGGGAGGTATTGGGTGGGTTATTATGTGGTTTTTGGTTACTAAGTGAAAATCCCTCCCCAGAGCCTGTTTCTTTCACCTCTCCATTCAAGACCTTAGTCAACTGAGCTCCCCACAGGTAGTAGGATGGAGAATGCCAAGAGCAGACAAGAGCCCTGCTGTTCCACCTTTTCCTACAAATTTCCTCATCTTCACTTTGTTTTTCTCCATTTGGCGACTTTCTTACTTTTCAATCACATAAAATCCAGTAGTTAAGTTTGGGGGGAACCATAAGTTATATGTGGATTTTTAGCTGCCTGGGGATCAGCATTCCAGGGTCACTGTAATTCCTAGAAGGGAATTTGGGATAAATGAGGGTTTTATATTTAAGATAAAGATGTGTGTAGAGACTAAAGGATATTATAGGAGATGTTGCAGAAATTGGAGACAGGAGAAGATGGAGCAATTTTCCTCTAAGAGTTAAAATAAGGATAACTTTTTTTTTTTTTTTTTTTTAGTGCTCTATTTATTTTAGAGAGAGAGAGAGAGACAGAGTGTTAACAGGGAGGGACAGAGAGTGGGGGAGGCAGAGAATCTGAAGCAGGCTCCAGGCTCTCAGCTGTCAGCACAGAGCCCAATGTGGGGGGTGCTCAAACTCCCAAACCGCGAGATCATGACCTGAGCCAAGTCGGACGCTTAACCAACTGAGCCACCCAGGCGCCCCATCAAGGATAACTCATAAGTTTGAAGGAAACTAGGTGAGAATAAGTATGGAATTTTCAGGTACTGGAAACAGAAGTAGAAGGAAACTTTGGTAATCTCAGTTTTCTTGGTAAGTTAGGAGGTGCAGTTGTCTGTTTGGGAAGGGGCATGAGTGAGACAGGAAAGTGGTTGAACAATGATTTAAGTCAGGCATAAGTTTAGAAAAGTCACTGAGGGGAATAAGAGAGGAACTTGACCAGGGACAAACACAAAAATGAAATGCTTTGTGTTTGTGCTAATGTCCATGTATGTGTGATTGTACTTAAGCATTGCTGGACTGCTCAGGGACAGGCACAACCTCAAGAAAGGTTAGCTTTGTGGGGCGCCTGGGTGGCGCAAGGCGTTAAGAGTCCGACTTCAGCCAGGTCACGATCTTGCGGTCCGTGAGTTCGAGCCCCGCGTCGAGCTCTGGGCTGATGGCTCGGAGCCTGGAAGCCTGTTTCCGATTCTGTGTCTCCCTCTCTCTCTGCCCCTCCCCCGTTCATGCTCTGTCTCTCTCTGTCCCAAAAATAAATAAACGTTGAAAAAAAAAGAAAGGTTAGCTTTGAGCCAGAGTATTTGTTTTACAGTGAGGTATGGCAGAAGAAGAACATGAATGAGTCAAAGAAAAAACATGTAATGATGTTGGAAAGTCAGGAATGAGAAGTTTGACAGATTAGAAGAAAATGAAGGGACTGAGTGAGTTAAGGTCTTAATTTTCTAAAACAGATATCATATGATTTCACTCATATGTGGAAATTGAGAAAGTTGACAGAATAACATAGGGGAAAGGAAGGAAAATAAGATAAAAACAGAGAGGGAGGCAACCATAAGAGACTCTTAAATACAGAGAACAAACTGAGGGTTGATGGGGGTTGGGGGAGTAGGTTAAAAGGTGGGTTAAATGGGCATTAAGAAGGCACTTTTTGGGATGAGCACTGAGTATCATATGTAAGAGATCAATCATGGGGTTCTACTCCTGAAGCCGAGACCACACTGTATGCTAACTTACTTGAGAATAAGAAAATAAAAATTAAAAATAAGTAAAAATTTAAAAAGATACAAGAACACTGAGAAAAGGGGAGGATATTAAATGCTCATTTTCCACAGTAGGAAGTCAATTAATTATGCCTGAGCTGAAAAATCAAGAGGCAGCAGTATTAAGAGAAAATGTGTTATTTAGGGAAATAGAATAGTTAAATTAAAAAAAAAATTAACTAGAAGAGGAGAAAGTGATTTTGTTTGGTAAGGGGCAAATGGCAGGTCAGAAATGTGGTTTTTTATAGAAGTTTGTAAAATGTGTATTTATGCACATTATAACTTTGCACATAGATATATATGTGATAAATGTAATAGTTAAAAAATTCTTGTGCTCTACCTAGTTGATTCTCTACTCTTGGAAATGCTAAGCTCTAACTCTCTTTGGAATTGACAGCTTTCATGTCAACAATTACCTAAAAGAAGGTGACAGCAAATAGGTTTGTTTGGTTTTTTTCCTTTGAGAAGTAAATGTAGTAAGAGTGACATAAATAAAAAGTAGATGGAATAAAGTGTTGACAGAAAAAAAAATTCTAAACACATCTATGCATGGGTGTAAGGGAATAAGAAAGCTAGAAGGATAAAAGCTTATAGTCAGTATAATAGTGGAGTTGAAAACTTACGAGATGGAACACTTCAGGTGATGACAAGGAGCGTAGTGTGGCCTTGGCATCTAAAATGGCAAGGACTATGAGGCCATGCACCACTCTTAGTCCTGTTCACGTAGGTTGTGGGAGGGCCTAGGGTGAAGAACCCAAGTCTGAGCCAGATTCCAAAGACCTCAGTAGATGGGCTATTAAACAGCAACAGAGAGGCTGCATGGGAGATTAGAGGACTGTTATATTGAGAAACAGTATTAAGGAGCCTGGAGGATACTAATAATACCGAGATAAGCTGTGGAAAAGTGTTCTCAGGGAAGAAGCCAAATGTCCTTTAAAACAAGTGGGAGAGGGACAAACTGTGAAGAGGTGACACAATTGTCCACTAAAGATTGCATGTTTCAGAAGCTGTCATAAAAGGATTGGGGGAGGGGCACCTGGGTGGCTCAGTCAGTTGGGCATCCGACTTCGGCTCAGGTCATGATCTCCTGGTGAGTTTGAGCCCCGCGTCGGGCTCTGTGCTGACAAGCTCAGAGCCTGGAGCCTGCTTCAGATTCTCTGTCCCCCTCCCTCTCTCGCTGCCCCACCCCCGCTTGTGCTCTCTCTCTGTCTTTCAAAGATGAATAACATAAAAAAATAAAATAAAATAAAATAAAAAGATAGGGGGAGAAGGGGGTGATGATTGTAGGTCAGGGGAGCAGTAACAGCAATATGAGGGTAAGGCTTCAAGGAAGATAAATAGATTCAGAAGCCTTCATTTTGGGTATCATAATGGTAGGGATATGAAGCTTAGTGGAATTAGTTTATGTTTAATAATTGAGAAGTTTATGATACAACCTTTATGTTCTCTAAATCATAGAGGTACTTAAAAATTATACCCTCGAAGTTATTAGGCAAAAAAAAAATAATAAGATGGAGAAGATTTGAGCAACAGAATAGACATAGCACTGTATCAACAGAGTGATATACTTTTAAAATGCATACCAAATCATTTCATGAATTTACTGCATGATAGTCCACAAAAGTAATCTCAGCAAATACCAAATAACTGATATCATACAGACCCTACTTTCTGATAACAGTGTAATATCTTTATAAATCAACAAAAACTTAATTTGAAAACTCCATATGTTTGGAAACTGAAAAGAATACTTACGAATGATGCATTTGAAAGGAATCATAATGAAGGAAACTTATTTCCAGCAGTATGGCAGACAGGATCCTCTTGCAAGCAGTTAAGAAACTTGTATAAAATGTGCAGTACATATTTTAGATACAACAGTGTTCTAGGAAGAAAATAATTAGAGAATGCTCAGAGGACAATAATCAAAGGAAAGCAGAAACTCTAAGAGGTAAGACTTGAGAGTATTTCCTGAGCCCAGTGTTCTTGAACTTGGGTTTTCATGGGTTTGCAGAGTGCAGGGGATAAAAGCAAGGCCCAGGGTCCTAAGATTGGGACTCTAATACGAGATGTTCTTGAATAAATCTAGAACTTCCAAGAGAGAACTAGAAATAAACTCTAGCACAGAGTTATGGTGAATCATTAGTGTGTTGTGGAATCAATTGCATGGTTACTGTTAGCACTTTTTTGTTGTTTTTTTTTTTTTGTTTTTTGTTTTGGGATATCACATGTAGTACTCAGGTCACTTTTTGTTTCATATTTGTGTATTAGTGTGTATTTGTATTTGGGTGTATATATCAATACACTTAGTTTTACTGTTATTTTTTACCATCAGTGAAGCATAGTAAAAAAAAAAAAAAAAAGTGGCTGCCTTAGAGAAACAATGTCGTGTGTAGAAAATACATGTACAGCTACTCATTTCAGCATTATTTATAATAGCAAAGTACTGAAAGCAAACTAAGATTCTAGCAGTAGTAGAGAAGATAAATAAATCGTATTCTTATATAATGGAACATTATCATCAGATAAAATGAGATAGTTACATATACTTATGTTAATATAGGTAAATCACAAAATATAATATTGAGTGGCAAACACTAGTTGCAGATTGGTAGGTAAGTATTGAGTTTATGTGAAATAAATAATCAGATATGCTGTTTTGGAAAGATAAATACAACTTCAGTATACCAATTCTGAAGAAAGAATAGAATGGGATTAGGACAGGGTTCTAAGGAATGATGCAAGGCCCCCAATTTTGTGTGTATGCACGCACATGTGTGCAAACACTTGCCATTAAGAAAAAAAACACTCTAATTGAATAACAAAATGTTAACATGTGAGTGGATAGGCGCTTGGATATTGGTTATATAATTTCCTGTACTTTTCTGGTATTTGTACTGTTTGATTTTTTTTTTTTTAAGTTGTATCATGTCATAAATATGTAACTGTTGTAGTTTTTTGTAGGGATCAGCTTTAGGAGGTGAATGATGTCAGAATGAAAATTGTTTTTCAAAATTAAATTTTTAAGTGTTCTTTAGAAAAACACAGTCAATTATATTGTCATGACACCTTTAATTAGATGAAAGCTATGTAGTTGCTATGCAATTAAGTACATAGGGAAAACAGGAAAAATTTCTCTGAGTGGTGTATTCAGAAAAAGCAAACTACTACTCACTGAATAAAAGTTGAAACTAAACATTATACTATTAAAGTAACTTGTTTAACCCTGAGGCAACAACATAAAATATATAATAAAAATATAATGAGTATCTTTAGGTATCTTTTATTTTGTCATTTACATTTTTGTTTGTTTTACTTAGCTGGTCATCTGACATTTGAATGCCGCAATTTTCTCCGAGTAGACCCCAAAAGGGACATAGTTTTGGATGTGAGCAGCACAAGTAGTGAAGAGAGTGATGAAGAGAATGAAGAACTGAATAAATTGCAGGCATTACAAGAAAAAAGTAAGTAATACTTTTCTTTCCCTACATCCTTTAAAAATGTTTCTAAATGTTCTGCTTTATTATGTAATGTTTATTTATTGTTCTGTTATATTTATCATTAAGATACCTTGTGTGTATATGTAAGAGGCACTGCATAGGTAAGGATAGGCTTTGGATGTTGTAAGTACTTTGCCCCAAATCAAACAGCAGATCAGTGTTAGAACCAGGAGGCACATCAATTTCTCATTCCACAAAGCAGGTTTTGTTATTGTTGTTTTTCCTTCACACTAAGATGTGTCACATGGTACAAAGAATCTGATTTAAGACTTGGTTTCTAGACCCATTTGGCCATTTTTTAGCAAGTGACTTGCAACAAGTTGTTTAACCCCTGTGAACCTTAATTTCCTTGTAGGATAACACAAAAGATCAGTTTGTCAAATCACACTAATTCAAATCAGAGATATTAGCCAGTACCAAGCTTTACTAAGAATTTCAAGTACATAAATGATCATGAAGCATAGGGAAAACTGCAGAAATTCTAGGGCCACCAGCACAGCTCCCTGGGTATTTTCTTTCTTTCTTTCTCCTTCACAACCCATTCTGGCCAAGATTAACATGAGGTTTCTTCATTACACAAAAGAAGTCATTTAATCATGAAACATGTCAATGTTATGTCCATATAGTTACATTTTCCAGTGATCCATGCCGCATAAATCCATAGATTCCAGGATTATATATCATAAACTATCTTAGATCCAGTACATCATGCTATAAGTAGTCTATAAATAAGGATTCTCTTGCCAACAACTTGATTGTGGACTTCTATCTTTTAGAACTGTGAGAAAAAGTACAACCCTCCACCTTCCACCCCCAAAGGTATTCTCTAGCTAGCAAACACCATTAATTTGTTTCCAGGAGGTCTGTCATTAGCATGTTTACAAAGAGATTTGACCAAGTTACCTTCTTTTTTTGTTGGGGGCATGCTCCTCTCTCCTCACAGAAGGAGTAGATTGTATACCTGCTGTTTAATCATTTCTTTCCCATCTTGTATATAAAATGGCCTATCCTTGAAGTGGGACTTTTAGGGATATGGTGTAATGCTGTATGTGGAAATACACCGTGGACTTCAAAATGATATATGGTAGATGTCACACAATCAAAATGCAGCTTGTTTGAATATGGCTTTAGGCATAGAATGAGAGATACAAAAAGTTAAAATCTTACTTTAGATTATCAGAGAACAATAAACAAAAAACACCTTAAAACTTCTTAAGCTTTCCATATTATATCTAGTGAAGGTAAATGAAAAGTCAAATGCCAGGGTACTAGGACAAGCTGAGAAGGCAGAAGAGGGAGAGGGTCTCAAAGAGGATCACTAAGGCTGAGTATATACAGCTTCAAGTAAAAGTAGCTGCTTGAGTATATATACTTGATTTTATTCCCTACTGAAACACCACTGAAATGATAATGGAAGAATTTAAAAAAAAACATAAATGCACAAGACAAATGAGGTAGGAAGCAATAGTAACACAGTTATGAAAAGCAGTTGGGTTTAGTGACAACAGACTGCATACTTGAGAAAGTTCAGTCCTTTAATAATAGGAAATCTGAGGAGTAACCTGATAGTGCACATTTTAAAACTCCCAGACAACTTGATAATGAGTATCCTTAGGTACCTCTGTGAGGATGTCAGTAAAGCTAAAAACAGAGGAATTGGTTAAAAATCTGAAGTATTTCCCTTCAGTTACCTTTCCCTACTCTGTGAAGCCAGATGGCTTCCCTCCATTACCTCAGTAGGCTATTGCAGCTCTGTTTTCTAGACAGGTAAAACAAAGGGTCTTTAAACTGAGATATACCAAACACATATGAAAACAGTAAGTTAAAGGTGAGAACCTTCCAGCCATCTTCACCTGTTTGGTTCCCAGACATGTATCACCCAGGCAGAAGATCGGAAGATCTATCTCTGGGAGATCTGACCAGTCTAAGAAAAAAGAAATAAAGACAATGACCAAAGACATGACATAGTCACATTATCAGTTAAGCTGAGATTTCCATGCTTTGCTTGCTCAAAGCTTCAGCTTTTTAGACAAACATCAAGCACTAAATTTCTGAGGAAAGACTCTCCAGTGAAATATAGATACTAAAACCAACCAATGAACAAAAAAAGTCAGCTTGAAGGATACACAGGCTGTGAAAGGAAAAAAAACAGAAATCATTAATATCCAGTTTTATAGAAAGATAAGATATAGCACCCATGAAACAGAATAAGATACTATAAAAAGAACAAATCAGCAAAAGAACTTTTGGAAATTAAAAAAGAAGCAGACATAAAGTACTTAACAGAGATGGAAGATAAATCTAACAAGCAAAACAAGGGAAGGAAAAAAAAAGTTAAGACAATTGAAGAATCAGTCTAGGAAATACTTCATTCACATGAGTCCCAGATAGAGAATAGATAAGGAATTTCCAGGAACTGAAGGACATTAGTTTCCAGAAGAAAGGGTTTAACCAGTACTAAGCACAGTGTTAAAATTAGACTCACATAAAGGCACAGTGTTACAAAATTTCATATCATAGGAAATGAGAATATAATTGAAATTTCCAGAGTCAAGGATAAAACAAGTCATAGGTAAAAAATCAGGAGTCAGAATAACTTTGTTCTTCTCTAAAGTGATACTGGAAGCTAGTAGATGTGGATAATGCTTTCAGATTTTTGAAGGAAAGTTGTATCCAAATTAGAATGATATACCCAACCAAATTATCAACCAAGTGTGGAATAGAATAAAGGCATTGGCAGACATTCAAAATGAAAAAAAAAAAAAATTATCTCTCACATACCCTTTCTGAGAGCACTGATTCCAGAGGTTTCTACCAAAGTAAGGGAATATACCCTAAGAAAGAAGACTTTATAGGAAGTAGAGGAGATAGGAAGGGAGTCCCTAGGTCACTTGTAAAGGAGATCTCAGGAAGACAGGCACCAGGCATAGAGAGCAGGCTGAAGGAGCAAAGCTGAAGATTCTAGGAGAGAAAGCCCAAGATTGCCAATTCCACAAGGACAGTTTCTACCCCATCCATCTACACTGCTGTGTCTAAAAACAAAAAACAAACAGAAACCGCCACCCCCCAAATCCCAAAAAAACAAAAACAAAAACTTGAGAATTAGTAATCCTCTTAGAAAACACATAATTTAAACCTAGTTTTACAGAAAAGGAACTGAAGACAGATGACTCCCAAGTGACTAACATCACAGTGAAGCCAGCACCGTGATCTCTGTTTCTTGCCTACTGGTCCTATACTGTTTACACCGTAGTGTGCTGCTCTGCTACCGTGGAGATTATCCAGTCTTTTGGTTCTTCACTTTTTTTCCTTCACCATATGAATCTTGAAGGATAAAGTACACTGTCATCGTGAATAGAGGTTTATTCTAGAGGTGATTTGTCAATATGAACACCTGGGACAAATCTACCCTGGCAGGAAAGGGAGGGAGTTAACATACCATAATCACCAGGAAGGGATAAAACTTCCTTGTTCGAATCAGCTTTCCCTTACTTTCACGCTGAAAATGACTGACTCAATGTAGATTTTCTTTCTTAAAAAGGTACACTTGCCTATGGTCACTTAGAGGCTCAGAACTTGTTTCCCAGTATCATGACTCCCACTCAGGAGAGTGCTCATTCCTGTATATCATGCAGATTTCAGTAATAAAGTATTATAAAAGGGATCCAGGTGGCTCAGTCAGTTAAGTCCGACTTCAGCTCAGGTCATGATTTCACCATTCGTGAGTTCAAGCTCCACATTGGGCTCTGTGCTGACAGCTCAGAGCCTGGAGCCTGCTTCAGATTCTGTGTCTTCCTCCCTCTGACCTTCCTCCATTCATGTTCCGTCTCTCTCTCTCTCTCTCTCTCTCTCTCTCTCTCTCAAAAATAAATAAACATTAAACATTTTTTAAGGGGATGCAAATTTATTTCATGGTTATCTAGTGGAAGCCCAGTGCCCCCCTGCCCCCAACTCCTGCCACTCAAATAAATAATAAATTGGTTCCTAAATACAGGGAAGAAGGGAGTGTAGAGGTTGTGGTTCTTAGTTCCATTGATAACTTTCTGTTACTGCTCAGGATGTCTGATGGGGTCAGGGTAAAACACTGACCTATTGATTGTGAGTTCTCATGCCATATCCTTTAGTACTCCTGAGGGTTCCTTGAATCCTGCCTTGGTTCTTCAAGGTGGGGAGCTCTTGTACCAACTATCTTGACTAAGTTTTGTGTGTGTGTGTGTGTGTGTGTGTGTGCTTTTTCTTTTTGTTTTTGTTTTTAATGACAATAAAAATAGTGAGCCAGGAGAAAGCTAAGAATTTTTAATGTGCTTACATTAATTAGTTGTTCTGCTTTCATGAAACAGAGACATAAAGGGGAGGAGAGATAAATGTCATCAAAAAATAAAACCCAAAATTTATTTTTGTATGTTATGTTCTTTTTTGCTTCTGTTTGTATTTATTTCTATTATATTGTATATTTTTCAATGCATTTTATATACTTAGGGAATTAAAAGAAAATAATCTTTCATTTAAAACAAGAAAATAGGCTAAATGACAAATATATCAATTTTTTGACACAAATTAGAAAATGTGAGAGCAGGACTTGACATGGGTGGGTACAATCATTGCAGTTTTATTATAATCAACAACCTGGAACCTGTACAGCGTTCTAAAATTGTGTTACCAGTGCTGTGAACAGGGAAAGATTGAACAATCAGTGTCTGATGAGGATTATACAATCTTATTGACTCACAATGTGTGTATGTGTATGTTTATGTGTGAAAATGCTTACTGTCTAGTGACACTACAATACTCTAGGAAACTTGTTAAGGTTTTATACTGTGTTTTAAACTTGCTGAGAAACTTTCCTTTGGAATTGTGTATGATAGTAGCAAATATTTGAAGACCTGTTTATATTAGAATATACAGAAAGTCAAGGTAAATTTTTACTATTTACAAAGGACCCAAGAAGTTCAAGAGTATGGATTTTTTTTCTCATTCTATTTTACCTAGTGTTATTTAATATTAATTAGCTATTTACCTGTAATTAGGAGGTGTTCCTCTACTCATACATCCCTTAATATTTTATGATATTCTTTTATTTCAGTCCAGAAAATAAATATATTTTGACAAATTTGGAGGTTTGGGGTTATTTTGATGGTTTGGTTTGGTTAAGAAAGTTTTATGAAAATAAGTAAAATAAATAAATAAATAAATAAATAAATGAAAGTTTTATGTCATGGGTGCCTAGGTGTGGCTCAGTCGGTTGAGCATCCAACTTTGGCTCAGGTCATGATGTCACTGTTCCTGAGTTCAAGCCCCACGTTGAGCTCTTTGCTGTTAGTGCAAAGCCTGCTTCAGACCCTCACACCCTCTCTCTCAAAAATAAATACACATGAAAAAAGTTTTATGTTAAATTCATACTTGATATCATTTAAAGATGGTTGATACTGAACACTGCCCAGGAAAAAATGCCAAAATGAGATATTTGCATATTACCATAATTGTATTTGTTATTTCCTTTAGTAACTGCTGGAATCAGATTCAAGTAAATGACTTACACTGGTGGTTTCAGGGTTCATAAAGATAGGGCTTACATGAATCCATGGGGTAATTGAAATAAACCTCTGTTTGGCTCAAAATGTACTTTTTATAAGAAAACTACAAAAGATATTTGCAAAGTAGTTGATTAGAAGTCACAGCAGTGATTGGGAAATTTAGATGAATGGATCTAGGTTGGGAACTATCTAGTCAAGTATTTAAAAGCAGCTGGAGTAGCTACAAACCTGGTGACATATGCAGACAAAAATCTGGTATCTGACCCTGCAGGTACTACTGGACGGTTTTTTCTTATTATTACAGAGTTGTCTCTAAACACAGGATCATATCCTCCGACTTCTGTATGTCACACAAGAGACTGCCACTCTTGATGATCGTTAAAAAATTTAAGTGCTAAGGAGGCTTTTGCCTTCAATTTTTTACTCCAGTGTTTGTATCTTTTACCAAGAAATTCCTGTTTTGCAGAAACTCAAATTCTTTTCCCTATGCCTGTGTACATTTCAATATCCTGTCTCAGAAAGACCTTCAATAAATAGAGGTGGAATAGTTTTAAGAATGGTAGTATAGAAACACTGAACTGTCTAAATCAAACTTTCATCTTCAGTGCTTGAATTCTCATACACTATTATCGTAAGCACTGCTAGTTCCTAAGGGTAGTAGCCAGGAAAAAAGATGTCTTAAATTCTGGGATTGTTTTGTTTTTATTAGAAGTAATTTCTCTATATAATCTAGTCAGTGGACTCCTTATCCATCATTCCTAAACGGAAGAGGTTATTGTTCCCATAGCTATGTATTTGCTTTGTTTCTTATAACTTTGGGAAGGGGCATGTTTACAGTAGTCATTCTGAGCTTATTATAGCTACAAAAAAAAAAAAATCTCGAGCTAAAGCTAAAGTGACTAATATCAGATCAAGTCAATTTCAAAACAAAGAATGTTTCTAGAGATAAAGAGGGTTGCTTTAAAATGATAAAAGTGTTAATGAAGAGGACATATGAATACTAAGTGTTTATGAATACTAAGTGGTTATGCACCTAATAACAAATTTAAACTATATGAGACAAACCCTGATAGAACTACTACGGAAAATCCTTGTGGATAAACAAATTCACAAGTACAGTTGTAGATGTCAGTCAGTATGCCTCTCTCAATAATTGATGGAACAGGTAGACAGTAAATCAGAAAGGATATAAGACTTGAATAACACTGTCAGCCAACTTGACCTTTTTAATATTTATAGAACACCTCACCCAACAACTGCAGAGTACACATTTTTTTCAGGTTCACACAGAATGTCTAGCTAGATAGACCTTATTCTGTGTTATAAAACAAGCCTTGATAGATTTTAAAGGGTTCACATTATGCAAAATATATTCTCTAGCCACAAGGAAATTAAATTAGAAATATAGTGACAGCTTCCTGGAAAATTCACTCAATATAGTAACCTAACACTTCTAAATAACCCACTGGGTCAAAGAAAAAATGCAAAAGGAAATTACAAAGTTTTGAACTGAATGAATAAAAACACAATATTTATGGGATGCTCATAAAACAGTACCTAAAGGAAATTATAACACTAACTTCCTGTATTAGAAGGAAGAAATATCTCAAATTTATGACTTCACCTCTGCTTTAACACACTAGAAAAAGAAAAGTGAATGAAACCCAAAGTAAGCAGAAGAAAGATAATAAAAAAAAGATTGGAGATGAAATCACTGAAATGGAAAATAGGAAAACAATAGAGAAAATTAGTAAAACCAAAAGCTGGTTCTTTGAGATCTATAAAATTGAAAAATTGCTATCCAAACTGATCAGGTAAAAATCAAAAAAAAAAAAAAATCAAAACAAAAACAAAAGAAAAGAAATAAAAACAAAACAAAGAAACAATACCAGAAATGAAATAAGTGTAATACTACAGATTATACAGATAGTAAAATAAGGGAATATTGTGGAAAACCTTATGCCAATAAGTTGAACAACTTAGATTAAATAGACAATTAGTTGAAACATACAAACTATAAAAACTCTCTCAAAAATGAACTGAATAGCCTGCATCTATTAAAGAAGTTAAATGGTTAGCTTAAAAACTTTCAACAAAGCAAACTCCATAGCTGAATGACTTCTCTCCTAATTCTTCCAGATGTTGAAGGAGAAATAATGCCATTTCTACATAAGATCTTAAAAATTGAATATGATGGAGAACTTTCCAACTCAATTTTTAAGACCAGCATTCCTCTGAGAAACTACAAGAAAAGTAGATTCCTATAAACACAGGCACAAACAGAATTTTAAGCAATTTTAGGCAATTAAAAGAACTTTAGCAAATCAAATCCAACAATATGTGAAAATGATAATATAACCAAGTGAAGTTTATCCCAATAGTATAAGATTTGTTTCACGTTCAAAAACAAGACAATGTAATTCATCATTTTTAACAGCTCTTTACAAAAGAACACGTAGATGATAATTACAGTATTTTAAATAATTCAAAGAAGTCCACTGTCTATTTCTGATAGTTTGATAGTAAACTAGGAAAAGAAGGGAACTTTATCAACTTCATAAAGGACATCAAAAAAAAAAAAAAAAAACAAAACAAAACTGGAAGATGACATAATACCTAATGGTAAAAGACTGAATGTTTCCATAACATAAGGAACAAAGCAAAGATGTCTGCTCTTCCCACTTCTACTCAACTTCATCACTTTGTGGTGAAGATTCTAGCCACTACTCAACTTTGTGGTGAAGATTAAGCCAAGAAAAAGAAATCAAAGGCATCCAGATTGGAAAACAAAGAGTGAAAACTATTTGCAGGTGACATAGTTGTCTAGGTAGAAATCCTGTGAAATCTACCAAAGAAAACTTCTGGAACCTAATAACCTAAGAATGAAGTTTAGCAAAGTTGTAGAATATAAGATCAATCAATGGGCAAAAAAATTGTATTTCTGTATTGTAACAATAAACAATCAGAAACTGAAATGTTAAAAATACCTTTTATAATAGCATTAAAAATATGAAATATTTAGGGATAAACTGACTAAAAGATGCACAAGACTGAAGCATATAAAACATTGCTGAGGGAAATTAATGAATGAATCAAAAGATATACCATATTCATGGAATAGAAGATTAAATATTTTTAAGATGTCATTTCTCCCCCCTTGATTTATAGATTCAAACTAAACGCAATCAAAATTCTAGCAGGCTGTTTTAGAAACTGACAAGCCAATTTTATAATTTTACAAGCCAATGATAATATCTTCCAGAATTGTAGTATAGTATCACAACCAGGATTCTGACATTGGTAGAGTCAAGATACAGTATATTTGCATCATATCACCTTTTTAATCTTTATTTTTTATTTATTTTTTCATATTGCCTTTTTAAAAGCCACACCCACTTCTCTTTTGTCCTTACTACCTTCTTAATTTCTGGCAACCAAAAATTTGCCATTTCTGTAATATTGTAATTTCAAAAATGTTTTATGAATGGATTCATATAGTATAATCTTTTTAGATTTTTTTCAGCTAGCTGTATTCTCTAGAGATTCACTGAGGTTGCTGCATATTTCAATAGTTTGTTTCTTTTAATTATCGAGTAGTGTTTTATCACATAGATATCCCATAGTTTGTTTAACTCTTCACCCACTGGAAGATATCTGACTTGTGTACCATTAGGGGCTATTACAAATAAAGCTGCTATTAACAGGATTTGGGTGAACAGAAATCTTCATTTCTATGAAATGAATACCCAGAAGTACAATTGTTGGGTTTTATGGTATTTGTATCTTTAGTTTCTTAATAAACTGCCAGACTGTTTTTCAGAGTGGCTATACTATTTTACTTCCCTACCAAAAATGTATGAATGACCCAGTTTCTCTGCAGCCTCACCAGAATTTGATATTGTCTTTTTTTTTTTTTTTTTTTTTTTTTAACATTCTGATAGGGGCACCTGGGTGACTCAGTCAGTTAAGCATCCAACCTAGATTTCGGCTCAGGTCATGATCTCAGGGTTCTTGAGCTGGAGATCACGTCCGGCTCCATGCTGACATCCCAGAGCCTGCTTGAGAGTCTTTCTCCCTCTCTGTCTGTCCCTTCCCTGTTCATGCTCTCCCTCCAATAATAAATAAACTTAAAAAAAAATTTTAGCATTCTGATAGGTGTGAAGTTATATCTCACTGTGATTTTAACTTACATTTCCCTGATTGCTATGATGTTAAACATCATCTCATTACTGTTGAATCCTTTATGTACTCTAGATTCTAGTCCTTTGTTGGATATCTGGTTTGCAAATACTTTCTCTTAATATGTTGCTTATCTTTCCATCCTCTTAATAGGTCTTGAACAGTGTAATAGTTTTTAATTTTCATAAAGTCCAATTTCTCAATTTTTCCTTTTTTAGATTACTTTTGGTGTCAAAGATAAGAACTCTTCCTATCTTTAGATCCCAAAGATGGTCCCCTTTACTTTTTTTTACAAGCTATCATACCACCCCCAGGTAGTACATGTATGGTATTCCTTGGATACTCCCAGCTATCCCAAAACAAGAAAGGACAAAAAACAAATGGTTAAACTGGTTAGACTCTCCACCAGTTTATAAGAAAAAGGCAATTCCATCAATAGCCTTAAATCCAGGAACTCCCTACTGTCTTAATGCTTTTCTAGAGAGAAAAACAACCTTAGTTTGACAATAGTTAGGCTTCCAGTAGTCTGTGAGTCTTTAGCATGTGAAAATCTTTTTGAAAACTTACCTTTTGACTCTACCTCCTCCAAGTCCATGGTATATAATAACCATTCATTCTTGACAACCCCAGTGCAGCTCTCTCTGCCCACCGTCCTTCCCCATGCTTTAAAATCACCTTTTGCACTCTCCCCAAAAAGTTTTGTAGTCTTACATTTTCACTTTAAGTCCGTGATTCATTTTGAGTTGATTTTTGTAGAAGATGAGATATTTAGGACAAGTTTTATTATTTTTGCTTAAGATAAGCAATTATTAGGGCGCCTGGGTGGCTCGGTCGGTTAAGCATCTAACTTCGGCTCAGGTTAATATCTCACGGTTTGTGAGCTCAAGCCCCACATCAGGCTCTGTGCTGTCAGTTCAGAGCCTGCAGCTTGCTTTGGATTCTGTGTCTCCCTCTCTGTCTCTGCCCCTCCCCCACTCTTGCTCTGTCTCTCTCTGTCTCTCAAAAAATGAATAAGCGTTAAAAAAAAAAAAGGGGGGGGCGCCTGGGTGGCGCAGTCGGTTAAGCGTCCGACTTCAGCCAGGTCACGATCTCGCGGTCCGTGAGTTCAGCCCCGCGTCGGGCTCTGGGCTGATGGCTCAGAGCCTGGAGCCTGTTTCCGATTCTGTGTCTCCCTCTCTCTCTGCCCCTCCCCCGTTCATGCTCTGTCTCTCTCTGTCCCAAAAATAAATAAACGTTAAAAAAAAAAAAAAAAGATAAGCAATTATTCTAGCACTCTTTGTTGGAAAGCTATCTTTCCTCCATTGAATTGCTGTTGTACTTTTTCCAAAAACCAGGTGGTCATATTTGTGTGGGTTTGTTTCTGAGTTCTCTCTTCTGCCCTTGATCTATGTGTCTGTTCTTCCACCACCGCCAACAGTCTTGATTAATGGTAGCTATATAATATGTCCTGAAATTGAGTAGACTTATTCTTCCCCCTTTATTCTTTTCCAGAAATATTTTAACTACTGTCTATTCTTCCCATATAGATTTTTAGAATAATTCTATGTCTAGAAAGAAATCTTGCTGAGATTTTGACATGAATGGCATTAAACATGTATATCAGTTTAGGGAGAATAGGTATCTTTACTATGTTGAGTCTCCAATACGAGAACTTAGTCTGTCTCTCCATTTATGTAGGTCTTTGACTTGTTTACATAGATTACTGTGTAGTTTTTGTGAGAAATAAGCCCCCTGACCCAATCAAAGGAGGGATGCAGAGACTGAGCACAGTGAAGAGAGGCTTCTTCTTGCGAGAGTGGGTGTCTGGTGGACAGGCACAACTGGGCGGTTACAGCAGGCAATTTATCTCCTAAATGGTGTATTTTGAATTTTGTTTCTGTGTATTTATTACCAGTGTGTAGAAAGGCAATACCTTTGTGTTTATTTCTCTTATATCCTTGCTGAACTCAATTATTTCATTTTTTATAGATTCCTTGATATTTTTTATGTAAACCATCATATCATCTACAAATGGGAATGGTTTTATTTTTCTCCTTTAATCAATAAGTCTTTATTTCTTGTTTTTTTTTCTTTTGTTGTTGTTTTATTGCCATACCTAAAACTTATAGTACTGTATTGAGAAAGAGTGGTGAGAGATGACTTTCTTACCTGGATTCTAATCCTAGACGGCAAAAGCACTTAAACTTTCACCATTAAGTGTAATGTTAGTTGTAAGTTTTATGTAGTTGCCTTTTATCAAGTTGAGAAAGATTCTCTCTATTCCCATTTTTTTACAGTTTTTATTATAGAATGGTTGTCAGATTTTGCCAATTCTTCATTGATCAGTATGATATTATGATTTTTCCTTAGCTTGTTAATATGGTAGATTATATTAATTGATTTTTGAAAATTGAACCAGCCTTGTATCCATGAATTCTATTTGCTAATATTTTGTTAAGGATTTTTCCATCTGTATTCATGAAAGATGTTGGTCTGTAGTTTTCTTGCTTTGTACTATTTTAGTCTAATTTTGAAATCAGAGTAAGAGTTACATAGAGTATTGATAAAATTTCCTTCTCTTCTATTTTTGGATAAAATTGCATAAGATTTGTATGAAAGTAGTGTTTATTTTTCTTTAAATGTTTGGTAGAGTTCTTCAGTGAAGTTATCTGGGCCTGAAGATTTTTTTTAGAAGTTTTAAAGTTAGATATTCAATTTCCTCAATAGTTAAAGGGTTATTGACATCTACTTCCGTTAGGTGAGTTGTGGCATTTTGCTTTTTGAGAAAGGGGTCCATACTCTCCAAGTTGTCACATTTATTTTTGTAGGGTGTTCATAGCTTTCATTTATCTTTTGATGTATATAGGGTCTGTAGTGGTAACCCTTTTTCATTTCTGATATTGATGATTTGTGTTTTTTTCTTTCACATTTTTCCTAGAGATTTGTCAATTTTATTGAACCAGCTACTTGTTTCATTCTTTTTCTCTAATTTTTTGTTCTGTTTTCAATTTTATTAATTCTTGTGCTTTATTATTTTTCTTCCTTGTACTTGCTTTGGATTTATTTAGCTTTTTCCCCCTAGGCTCTTGAGATCAAAGTTAAGATATAATCAATTTGAAACTTTTCTTCATTTCTATCCTAAGCATTTAGTGCTATAAATTTTCCTCACAGCACTGCTTTAGCTGTGTTACACAAATTTTATATATCAGTTTCATTCAGTTAAGTGTGTTTTGTTTTCCTTGAGACTTCCTCTTTGCCCAGTGGATTATTTAAAAGTGTTGTTTTGTTTCCAACTGTTTAGAAATTGCCCTGTTATCTGTTACTGATTTCTCATTTGATTCCATTAAGGACAGAGACATAACTCTGTATGAGTTCAGTTCTTTTAATTTGTTAAGATTTGTTTTATGACACAGGATATATTCTGTCTTGGTCTATGTTCTGTAGGTGCTTGAAAAAAATGTGTATTCTACTCTTGTTGCGTAGAGTGATTTTAAATCTTGTTTAGATTCTATTGTTTGATGGTTGTGGAGTTCTTCTGCATTCTTGCTGACTTTATGTGTAGTATTTATTAATTGTTGAGAGAATTGTAGATTTGTCTGTTTGTCCTTTAAGGTCTCTCAGTTTTGCTTCATGTATTTTTTAGCTCTATTGTTTGGTGCATCCACATTTAGGATATGTCTTATTGGTGAGTTGAAACTTTTATCATTATTTTGGCCCTTTCTCTCACTGGTAATTTTCTTTTTTCTGAAGTCTGTTTTATCTGATCTTAATACAGTCACTCTAGCTTTCCTTTGATAATGCTTGTTTGGCATATCCATTTCTATCCTTTTATTTTCAGTGTGTCTATCTTTTTCTTTGAAGTGGGAGTCTTGTACGCAGTGTATAGGTGAATCATATTTTTCAATCAACTTTACCAACCACTTTCTTTTAATTGGTATTTTTTTACATTAATGTAATTTTTTATATGTTAGAGCTAATCCTACCACTTTTTATTTGTTTTCTGTTCACTCTGTTTTTCATTCTTCTTTTTTCATTCTTGTTTTTTTTTTTTCTCTGCCTTCCTGTGGATTACTACTTGAACATTTTTTAGTTTTATCTATAGTGTCACTGGAACACCTATAGAATTGCATATAATTTTTCTGTAGTGTCAAAGACACATTGTGTCCATAGTGGTTTTTTTTTTTTATTTTTCTATGATATTTTATATGGCATTTTTAGTGGTTGCTCTAGGTATTAGATTATATTACATAATTTACCACAATCTACTGGTATTGTCTTTTTACCAGGACAAGCAGAGTAGAAACCGTGCCTCCCTTTATGTCCCTTTACCCTCTTTCCTTTACAATACACTTGTCCTAAATATATTCTCTACATACATTTAAAACCTCATGAAACAATGGTGTAGTTTTTGCTTCCACAATCAAACATAATTTAGGAACTCAAGAGAAGGAAAGCCTTTTGTACTCAGGTTTTTGCTTATTCTATTCTTTCTTCTTGATGTTCCAGTGTTCCTTCTTTTATCATTTCCTTTCCATTTAAGGAATTTTCTTTAGCCATTCTTCTAGGGTCTGTCTGCTGGTGACGAATCCTTTTACTTTTTCCTTATCTGAGAATGTCTTAATTTCTCCTTCATTCCTGAATAATATTTTTACTGGGTAGAGGATTCCAGGTTGACATTTCTTTCAGCATTTAAAAAATGGCCACTTCTTTCTGTCTTCCATGCTTTCTAATAAGAAATCTGCTTTCATTCTAATTGTTTCATTCATATAAGTAATACATTTTTTTCTCTGGCTGTTTTCAAGATTTTTTTTCATTAGTTTTCAAAAGTTTAAGTTTCATATCTCGATATGGATTTCAAGTACTTTTTAAGCCCCTCCTTCTTTATACTCTTTATGTCTCCAGTGACACAAATATTGTATCTTGTGTTACTATCCCACAGATCCCCAAGTCTCATTCCTTTTCTTTAAATCTGTTTCTTCTCCATTGCTCAGATTGGGTGATTTCTATTGTTCTGTTTTCCCATTCAGTGATATTTCTATTCAGTGCTTTGCATTCTGCTATTGAGCCCATCCACTGAGTGTTTTAATTCCATTTATTGTCATTTTAGTTCTAAAATTTTTATTTGGTTCTTTGGATTTTGTCCCATTTTGGGGGGCTTTCATATTTTTTCACTTCTTTCAAGCATTTTGTTTCTTAGAAACATTTTTATGATGACTACTTTAAAATCTTTTTTAGATTATTTTAAAAATAATCTCATTGTGGTGTTGTTATATGATTGTTTCATTTTTCATTCAATTTAAGATCTCTGGACTTTGATGAGTTCTTTTCAACCAAAATTTGGACATGTTTATATTGTATTATGAAACGTTGGCTTTCCTTAAACCTTGTCTTTTATATGATTTTCTTTGGTACCACCCCAGAAGAGAAAGTGACTTTTTATTGCCAGGGGGAGACAGAGGTTCTGTTTCCTCACTTAGGTTCTGCCAACACTCAAAGTGGTCATGGCTTCTTGTTACTGCTGGGTGAGGGGATGAGTTCCAGCTCCCCATTGGTATCCCATGGTGGGAGTGGTCTTGTTACTTACTACTGGGTGATGATGAGTGCCCCGACTTTCTTAGATATATTCTGACATCATTTCAGCATAGATGGGAGGGGTACCTCATTACTACTGGCTGGCAGCAGAAGTCAAGGCTTCCCAAGTGGTCTTTATTGACACTATTAGTGGAGATCTCTTTACTGGGTAGTGATAAAGGTCCTGGTTACCTACTTAGACTACTCATGCTGAGGAATTGGGAGATCTTATCACAGCTTGGTAAGGGGGAATGTCTAGGTTCCTCACTCAGAGTCTGCTGACATGGGTGGGGGTTGTGCCAGTTTTTTCTGTGGTGTTCGGCTTGAGTAAGGGCAGTTGTTACCTACAACCTATCTGTCACTAGGCTGTCTCTGTTTTGGTCTTTAGGCTAGAGAAATCTTTTTATCTGTACCTGTATTGACATTGCCAAAGCTGCCAGCTTCTTCAGCTCCAAGTCTGGGCTAAAGGAAGCAAGAATTCCACAGAACTCACTCCTGTGTCTTTCTCTGGATTTCAAGATCCATAGCTAGTCTGTCTTGTTTCTACTTTAAAGTTGTTGTTGTTTTTAAGTTTACTTATTTATTTTGAGAGAGAGAGCACAAGCAGGGGAGGAGCAGAAAGAGAGAGAATCCCAAGCAGGCTTCGCACTGCTAGCTCATAGCCTGACAGATGGCTCAAATCCATGAACTGTGAGATCATGACCTGAGCCGAATTCAAGAGTCGGGCACTCAACCGACTGATCCACCCAGGGACCCCTACTTTTCAGTTTTTATGTTTGTTTTTACAATGTCTGGTATTTTTAGTTGAACTTACTGGGAGAAATAGGAAAAGTACACTTGCTCCTCTTCCCAGAAGCAGAAGTCCAACTTACTTTTTTTCTGTGCAACTGATTTTTGACAAATATGAAATAAGTTGCAAAATATTATACATGCCACTGTTTTATATGCCATATAAAATATCACTTATCCATCTTTCAAAAAAGAGAAAAACTTGGGACTTATTTGTAACTATTTTGTATAAGTGATTGTATGTGCATATTTGGTTGTATGGAGAGCAAGCTTAACAGAAAACAACCAAATTGTGATTTCAGAAACAAGTTAGAGAGTAGTATATATTCTTTCCTTCTAGGGTACCAATGACATAAATATTATTAGATTTCTTTACAGTCCTGTGATTAACATCCTAGAATACCATAATCCTCATTTTGTTTGAAAAAGAAAATTTTAAACACCTGTATTTGAGGGGTACCAGGTTAGCTCAGTCAGTATATCATGCAACTCTTGATCTCAGGGTTATGGGTTCAAGCCCCGTCAGGCTAGGCATGGAGCCTACTTTAAAAAATAAAAAAAAAAAAAAGCTGTATTTGATTGTATTGTTTTGTTTTTTAAGACCTGAAATAGTACCCACCAACTGTTGACATTGATTCGGTGTAGGAATTAGCAGTGAGTACTTGAATTTTTTTTTTTTAATTTTTTTTTTTTTCAACGTTTATTTATTTTTGGGACAGAGAGAGACAGAGCATGAACGGGGGAGGGGCAGAGAGAGAGGAGACACAGAATCGGAAACAGGCTCCAGGCTCTGAGCCATCAGCCCAGAGCCTGACGCGGGGCTCGAACTCACGGACCGCGAGATCGTGACCTGGCTGAAGTCGGACGCTTAACCGACTGCGCCACCCAGGCACCCCTTGAATTTTTTATTTAATGTACCTAGTAGTAGTTGAAATTTTTATAAAAAGCATGTAATATTTTTATAAGCTTCTCAATAAATAAAAATAATCAGTGGACCTTGAGGGTATTAAGCTAAGTGAAATAAGTCAGAGAAGGACAAGTACTATATGATTTCACTTATATGTGAAATCTAAAAAAGAAACAAACACATAAAAAAGCCAAGTTCAGAGATAAAGGAAAAAGATTTGTGGTTGTTAGAGGCAGGTGATAAGGCTGGTCAAGGAGTACCGGGGTGCCTGGCTGGCTCAGTGGATAGAATATGGACACTTGATCTCATGGTTGTAGGTTTGAGTCTCATGTTGGGGGAGAGATTATTTAAAAACAAATATTTAAAAAATAAATAAAAGAGCTACAAACTTCCAGTTATAAATAAGTCATGGGGTTGTAATGTATAGCATGTTGACTGTAGTTAATAGTACTGTATTGTATGTTTGAAAGTTGCTAAGAGGGTAGATCCTAAAAGTCCTCATCACAAGAAAAAAATGTTGTTGGTATGTATGTAACATGGTGACAGATGTTAACTCGACTTACAGCAAATATTTTGGAATGTGTACAAATATCAAACCATTATGTTGTATGCCTGAAAATAAACAATGTTATATGTCAATTTATACCTCAATTTGAAAAACAAGAAAGGAGAAACTGTTACAAGAGAAGTGCAGTATCCTAACCAATAAAATTCATCAACCAGTAACCAAAGTGGAAAAACTGTATACATACCATATTAGTGTACAGATTCATGGTGTCCTGATTCTTTCCCCTCAATACACAGGAGTAAATGAAGAAGAGGAGAAGAAAAAAGCAAAAAGCAAAGAGAAATCAAGTTGAAAAAAAAAAGAAAAAGGTATTTTTTTAACATCATTGTTTTTTAAAAGCAGGACTGTGAATCCCAGATGGATTATAAAATTTAATATTTTGTGTGTAGTCCAGTTAATTTAACACTAATTCTTTCCTTAATGGGGATCAGATATTCAGTTGTTTCAGTAAAATAACAGTCCTTGAGGAATCAAAACTAAAGTCAATACTCAGCCACCTTGAATTTTTTTTCTTGGAGCAAATTAAGGTATAAATAAATAATAGCCCCCCCCCTTCTTTTATGTATTCTATTTGTGTTCTAGAATTTAGAGTTTAAAACATCAGCCACACTTTTAATTGGATGATGTCTAAATTCTTTACATATATATTTTGTCCTCATTATGTATAAAGTTGGGCTTAAGTATTTGTATTCTCAAAATATCATTGCAATGGCTACAAAGTTATTAATAGGATTTACGTACCCACTTATTCTAAAAATTCATTCAGGTCTTTCAGAACCCACATCAGCCACCAATGAATTTTTAGTATCAGCTCTTTTAACAAACTGGTTAAAGCAATTGATCACAAGAATTAAGAAGCAGCTTCTTTTATGGTTAACAAGTACAGTTTCATATATACTAGAATAAACGTATATATACAGATATCTTTTAAGGTATTTGACAATAATAATGTCTGACTTGGACCCTAGTTCTCTAGAGTAAGTTCTGAAAATCAGGTGTTACTTCATAGAGCATTTAATACATACCTTTCAACACCTCAGCTACTTCATAATTTAGAAAAGTTCATTTCTCTCAAGTGTTGGGAGTCAAATAATATTTAACATAAAAGCTAATAGGAAGATAGAGGTCAGTGTATTTTATAGTCGGACTAATGTATTGTTGAATCATTTGCATTAGCACAGCAAGGATTGTGTATAGACAAAATAAAATTATCTGTTTTCTTCCAAATTCTAAGATACTTGTTTTATTGTAACAGATTATTATTTGAGCCTCTCTACTTTGGGTCTCACAGACCTCAGACAGGGCCTGAAATTAAATGAACTTTTCTAGTCATACTCAGCAGAGATTTTGCCACCTCTTGGAGTTGTTATGTGCAAGTCTAACACCGGGCCTTAAAAATTAAAATCCAGGACCAAAAAAGCCAAAGAAAAATGTACAAACAAGCTCTACTCAGAATCCAGAGGTCAAGTAGGGTCTTTAAAACAGGAAAACAGCAAGAGTTGACAATAACAGAGATGAAGAGGGAATAAGAGAATACATGAGAAAATAAGACCAGGAAACAGCCAGAAGTCTAAGTAAGACAAAATGGAGAAAGAAATACAGCATTACAGAAATGAGGGAAAACTCGGAGTTTCTAAACAAGAAATTCAGTCAAGTAATTCATGAGAATCACTGACAGACACAGACTTGAAGTCTCATGCATTTATTTCTTGCTTACTGTAGGTCTGTGTCAGGTTTTCTTAGTTTGGGCTTTAACTTCTAACGGTTAGCTCACTACTACCTTTTTAGAAAGCTGTCTTTTTTCGGGCGCCTGAGTGACTCAGTCGGTTAAGCAACTGACTTCAGCTCAGGTCATGATCTTGCAGTTTGTGCGTTTGAGCCCCTCATTGGTCTCTGAGCTGTCAGCCCAGAGCCTGGAACCTGCTTCCAATTCTGTGTCTCCCTCTTTCTCTGCCACTCCCCTGCTCACGCTCTTTCAAAACTGAATAAACATTAAAAACAAAAAAAAAAAGTGTCTTTTTATTTTTTATTTTTAATTGACTCAGTTTCTGTCTTCTGACACATTTAGAGTTTGGGTGTGGGGAGATTGTTGTATACCTACTTATATAAGATCTTAAGAGATGGCTTTTCTGTTTTTTGTTACTTTTCTCTTTTTTAATACTAGAGGAAGGAATTGCGTAGTTTTTTTCCAAATCTAGTATTAGAGGAATATTAGAAAATAAAGAATAATGATAAATCATCTTCATTTACTTGTATGCATTTATTTATTTATTATTTATTTTTTAATTAATTTATTTTTTTTTCCAACGTTTATTTATTTTTGGGACAGAGAGAGACAGAGCATGAACGGGGAGGGGCAGAGAGAGGGGAGACACAGAATCGGAAACAGGCTCCAGGCTCTGAGCCATCAGCCCAGAGCCCGACGCGGGGCTGGAACTCACGGACCGTGAGATCGTGACCTGGCTGAAGTCGGACGCTTAACCGACTGTGCCACCCAGGCGCCCCTACTTGTATGCATTTAAAACATCTCTTTTTGTAACTAGTGAAAATTACTTTGGAATGCAAGTGCTCATCTGTATCACTTGAACAGGAATTTAACAGAAGTCCTTTTATTTAGCTAATTTTCAGCTTTCACCCATTTTTACCAAGGTACACATATAGCCCTTTTTACATAATTGCATCCTTTTGTAGCTCTTTTAAGAGAATATGCTAACAAGTTATTGTGTATGTAAATGAATTGTATATATGATAAAGGCTTGGTAAATACCACTTTGTTTAGCTTATAAGATTTTGAAGGGTACAACAGGATGAAAAGCTGAAAATCACAGAAAAATTACTGCATCCTTACTGAGTTTAAAACTTAATACTAGAGTTGAGCAAAATAGAGTTATTTGTTTTGTCAGCTTCTATGACCAAGGAGCAAAAATTCTGAAGTCTGTATTTTAAGAGAATACAAATATATAAAGCACATTTCGAGTTTCTTTGTTTATACCCCACTTTGCTCCAAGAATGATTTCAGGCAGTTAAATCCCATTTAAATTTAGCTATTAGCCATAAATGCAGTTATCAGTCAGTCTCTATTATTGCCCATAGGTCTTATTCATCCAGTTCCACTGAAGAGGACACTTCAAAACAAAAGAAACAAAAATATCAGAAGAAGAAAAGAAAAAAGAAAAAAAGAATAAGTCAAAAAGGGGGAAACACCACAAAAAGGAAAAAAAGAAGAGAAAAAAGGAAAAGCATTCTTCCACCCCTAATCCTTCTGAGATCTGCAAAAAGTAACTGAATCTTCAGCCTAAGCCATTAAATTTTAAAATTTGGTTTTAGAAATTATTTGACCTTCCTTGGAATTTGCTATATAATCATGCTTTGCAATAAATCACAGCCTTTTCCATATAGACATTTTTTTCGTATATGGGACCATTGTCTTCTGGCAATAGATTTTTAATGTGCTGACTCTAAAGTATTGAATCAGTCTTACTACTTGATAGCCACACCCCAAATATAGATATTTATACATACAAAACACATCATTTTTGGTATTCATGACTGTGTCTGACTAGTGTTGTTACTTTATAAGTTGATTGTAAATGGCTTTACTCCAGTCAACACAGGTAATCTACCTAGCAGTTAATGAGTATTGCTCAATCAAGTGTCCACCTTCCAGTGATAAAATGAGGTAGGGGATAATGTTTTGCTCTTGACTCTGAAAAATTTAATAGCTTTATTTCCTATGGTAATGTATAAAAATAGTGAAGTTTTTCACTGTCATTTTTAAATCTTGAAACTTTTTTGGATGTCATAGGAAATGAAGCTGCTTCACTGGTCTTAACTAGGACATTTTAAGCGAATGGTATTGGCAAGAAGATAATGAAAATACTTATAAGGAAGTTTTACTGTTACATGAAATGCAGAGTGTCTAGTACCTGCCTCCTCTGTTATTGTAACAATTAAAATTCTCTTCCTCTTTTAAAAAGACAAGCGTAGTCCAGCCTCTCAGAGTCTTGCAGAGATGATGCTGTGTTGGGTAGAATATTTAGGATAGACTCCTGGGTTGTTTTACAAATGTGCCATATTGGCATCTCTTAAAGTGATACCTCAAACACAGAACTTTTTAATTAGGAGGATGACAGCTAAATCATTATTAGAACTGATTTTTATTGTATTCTGTATGTAAATTTTATGAAGCTTGTTTCTATGAGTAATGTGGAAATTTTTTATAAATGTGAAATATATATTTATTTGTCTAAAATAATTTGTAGTTTTGAAGCAGGTTTCACACTGAATTTATGGTTTCAAAAATGACCAGTTTGGGGTGTTTCTCTCTTTTACTTCATTCTTAGACCTTAAGAGCAGTGACAAAAATTTAGGGTTAAGAATTTTATTCTGTACTTTTTAAAATATAAGAGCCAGGGAGTTGCATCATGAAAGCCTTTATAACAATGAAAATTTTATATGAGTAAGCATTTTCAAGCATATATCAGTAGATATAAATGTTTCTTACACTTAATTTCACAATGATCAGTGTTACTTACTTTGCTTGATATTTGGATATCCCTTACGCCCAGTGAGTTAAGCACTTAGCAGCATCAAACATCAATCACTTATCATGACACAGCACCAAAGATTGCATGTACTCACTGTGGTGCAGTTATAAATTTTCAGATTACTAACCTACAGACATGGCGTCAGGCAAATTCATTATGGTGAAACCAGGTAAGTACATGTAACCTCACAAGCTGGAAAAATGTACTGATTCTTTCTTCATCCAGCTCCCCTTGCTCACATGACCTCACTCACACTGGGGGAGCTCACAGCTCCTCGTAATATCTGCTTACCATGCTGAGATCTAGGGAAGCTACACCCACATCCCTCTTCTAGCTTTATAGCTGAGGAAGCTTTCACTCTTCTAGCTTTTCCATCACCTAATTTCATCATATGGCCTCTTCAGAAAGAAACTCTTTTGTTTAAATAGTTTAGTCAGGTGTTGAGAGAGAAACATAGAGTTATTAAGTTATTACATTTTTAACTGTTTGTTTGGCCTTTGCTGTATTTTCAGTATTTTTTTAGCTGTATTTTCTGAAAATACGGTTCTTTCATTATCATAATGAAAAAAAATAAAAAACTTAAAATGATAGGAAAATGCTGCATGCACAAGGATGGCCTCATCCCATTTTAACATGGTTAAAAATGCTAATAATTATAGTGAAACAAAAGTAATCTAAAGTTATTTGTGATTTTATTTCTGTTAATCGTAGAGATTATAAATTGGCTCATTAGATTTGTTTTCTGAATGGGAACACAATTGATAATGGTCCAAAAGAGTTACAAAATTCAGCACCATT
Source organism: Lynx canadensis (assembly GCF_007474595.2). Lineage (NCBI taxonomy): Eukaryota > Metazoa > Chordata > Mammalia > Carnivora > Felidae > Lynx > Lynx canadensis. The sequence goes on along the minus strand of NC_044303.2, from coordinate 132,179,934 downwards.
AACTAATACAGTGTGCAAATTAAAAAATTTTATTGCTCAGTAATTTTCTCCCCTAGATACATTCTTGGAATTATTCTTGAGTAAATTCCCCATAGTATGAGAATAGTTTATAAAACCTGTCATCTGAATAAAATTTATTTCTTTTTACTGGTTTTCTTGTAAAGTGATCTTGTTGGGATTGGATATAAATCTCACTAATAAATTTTAGGAGAAATTAGTGAGATTTTCTATGAGGCAGTATGTACGTAGCAGAAGGAAAACTGAACTTAATAGTAAAAATCCAAAAAGTCCTGGCCTTTCTAACTACCTTCGTGACTTTCAACTAAATTATTTAGCTTCTCTGGGCCTTGGTGTATTTGATCTGTAATATATTATACCCAATTATCTCTGAGAACCCTTCCAGTCCTTAATGTAGATGATTATCAATATGTTAGTATAATTCAAGTAATATTATTCATTTTAGAAATTGCTGTAGGTAGGCAGGTAGCATTCTGTATTGGTAAAGGTTGAATTTATTAATATACCTGTTAAACACATTCAACTTCTTTAAGCAGGTAATTGATATTTGGTTTACATTCTTAGCAACCAGTGTATGTCTTTTTGATCAGATGCATATAGATTTTATGTTTAGATTTGTATCTGTAACCTGATTGTCTAAATACTCAGGCTATTGCTTTTGGGCTGATGGATCCACTCCCCACAAAATTCCCTGTTTCTTTTCTCCGTATCCTCTTTTGACGAAATCTCTCAGAGGTATCCCTAGTTCTTGCCCCTAATGTACATCTGTTCACAGCTTTGGTTCTCTGAGGCCAAAACATCAATAAATAAGGAATAAAACAATTTTATGTGTCTATATTTACGGTTCACTCCGTCTAAAATTATATAACCCTAGGTCACTTTCATTTTAACTAGATTGAAGAGTTATTAATAATGTTGATGAAAATGTCATTGCTTCCTTTCTTCAGCAAACATTGACTGAGTGCCTGGCATAGCAAACGCTCTGCTAAGTACTGGGGATACAGAGATTAATAAGACTCACTTGCTTCCCTGAAGGGGTTCATAGTTTAGTTGGTGGGAGAAACAACAGAACACATCAGTGTATAATAAATCCAGTGATTGACCTGAACATGCGTTCATGAAAACACAGAAGGATACTTAACTTAGTCTGGAGAAGTGAGAAAAGGCTACCTAAAGAAATGATGGCTGACTTGGATTTTGATGGAGACTGAAGATAGAACTCATGGCATTTACGGACGAGTGGGTACTGTGAACAAAGATCACAGTAAAAAAAACTTGAGTTGTGTGTGTGTCAAGAATTACAAGCATTATGTAAGGCAGGATGTGGTAAGAATTGAGACTACCATTCTAGGTTCTCAGGAACAAGAGAACGAAGTCTTATGTTCCGTGTTTGGAAGCTTGAACTTTAATCTGTAAGCAATGAGACACCATGAGAGAGTTTTAAGGAAAGATATGGCCTTTATTGGGGTTTGGTTTCATCCACTTCGAAATCCTATTAAACAATTTTTTTCAAAGATGAAATTGCTCTCATAAGAAGACCGCATAGAAAATAATTTGAGCCTCTTATGTCCTGTTATTTCTACTCTTCTTCTAGACCCACTTTTCTTTCTAAGATTTGATTATTACCAAAAATTCCAGTGACTTAAGTCTTCTAAAAACACATAAAGCTACTGTGTTCTTTATCAGACACGTCCCCAGAATTACATGCATAAGTACATACTTTGAAATGTGTTTTACATTTTTAGATTATTTGTGACTGATTCAAATTCTGTCACTAGGTTAGTGACACCCAAATAAATCATCTAAAGTATATTTTTCATTGTATAGACTCGGCTGTGATTTGATAAGACGTCTTGCTTAATATTTTGTCTCAATGTGTGAAGCACCAACTGAAAGCAACAGAGACACATACCAATTGGTCCACTGGTTGAGCCCTGTGTCTCTCCCTCAGGTGACCTGGCTTGGCAGGGACTATAACTAGTACCAGTGCTGAGATTCAATCTCCCTGGGCAGTTGGCAACCAAGGAGAGTACGCTTCTTAAGCCAGCACAATTGTAATCACACAAAACCCAGGGTCTTCTGACCATCATTTGTTGCCTCCCACCTTTTTTAAAAATGTGCAGAATGCCAGAGAATTGGGATGCCTTTCCAGGGGCACAACTCAGGACACATCCAGCCACGGCCAGCTCCTGTATGTCTCACAGGTTAAGAGGAGTTTGGGAGAGGGGCGCCTGGGTGGCGCAGTCGGTTAAGCGTCCGACTTCAGCCAGGTCACGATCTCGCGGTCCGTGAGTTCGAGCCCCGCGTCAGGCTCTGGGCTGATGGCTCAGAGCCTGGAGCCTGTTTCCGATTCTGTGTCTCCCTCTCTCTCTGCCCCTCCCCCGTTCATGCTCTGTCTCTCTCTGTCCCAAAATAAATAAACGTTGAAAAAAAAAAAAATTAAAAAAAAAAAAAAAAGAGGAGTTTGGGAGACCGTGAGCATTGTGCTGGCCTTGACCAATTTGTCTGCATCTTGTTTCATTCATGGCTTCTGCGTTTGCCCTTGAACTACAAAAGTAGAACTGTACCCCTGCCTCAACTAAACTTTCTCAACCTAGGTTTTTACTTGAGGCAACATCTATAGTACTATAATTATTATCTGTGTATCAAGATAGCCAAAATGAAATCAACATAGGCAGCAGATGTGTCAATAATGATCTGGAACTTCTCAGTATAGCCCCATGTAGCTATTTAAATTTGGATTAATTAAAATAAAAGGTATCCTTCATTTGCTCTAGAGACATCTTAAGTGCCCAGTTGCCACAGGTGACTGGTGGCTACTATGAGCAGGGCAGACACAAGAACATTTCCATCATCACAGAAACTTCTGCTGCACAGTGCTGGTCCAGAAGATATCCCCAGTTCTTGGTAAAACTTTTGACAGCCTAATTGTCCCAAGTTTCTAACCCTTAGCCTTGCATGCCCAAGTGCAATAGGGCTTTCCTTTTTTTTTTCCCCCTCTCAGACCAGAGAAGCTGTGTCTGACACACTGTGAAAGGCTAGTCTTCCAACTACATAACTTTACACCGCACAGTACATGTGTTCAGCAGAGCCAGCTGAAAATTAATCCTTTTTTTAGTGCATTCCTTCAGACACCCAGGCCTGTGTTCTTACGATAGAAATCATACTTATGCGTAAAAATCTTTTAAGACAATTGTAATTTGCAGAAACTGTAGTTTTATTTCTAGATGTCTATGTGGTATTATTGCAGTAGCTTAGGTGGAACCACAGGACTTGTGTGTTTGATAACTTTCATTATAGAAGTTCCTTAGGAACTCTATCAGTGAAGGATTCGTGTTACGGTTATCCCTTGGTAAGCTGAAATATTTATTATTAAGATCATGTATTGTGACATACTCTGTTCTCGAATGTTAGCTTTTATAAAAGCAATACATTCATTGTGCGCCCCACAAACCCTCTGAAAAAGGCAAGGGTTCATGTCTAAGAGACTTAAAAACATGCCACCTCTATTTTACAAGACCATTCCCTCCGAGATTTACGTATCCAGTACCGTCTCATGAAACGAACTGCCGCTAAGTATCCAAAGACTTGTGTAATGTTGCTAATGTGAAAATTTCCCATTGTTCCACACTGGCATAGGTTTGCTTGTCTTTGTTATCTTAAGTTCCTTAATTTCTCCAGAAGTGTTAGCATAATTTCATGTACTGCAGGAACATCTTAATTAGCAAATAAAAGTAAACTTCTCTGCACATGATCAGAAACCTTAGTGGGTTTTTAATAAATTAACTGAAAAATCAAAAGCACAGCTGCGTCTTGCTTTGTGCATGATGAATTTTTGAGAAGTATTATTACGAACTGTATTTGAAATGCATTTTATTTTTATTTGCTCTGTCCCTCCAGTGAGCTTTTACAGCACAGGCTTTTTAATAATACACAGTGCTGATTTTGTCGTCTCCATCGGTGGCTCTTGATTCATGTCATCAGCTTCATAGGATGTTTCCATTGTCGAGTTTGTGCTGCATTTGAATTGGGGGCATTGGCTTTCCTGTTTGGGTTGCCTGCACAACAAAATGAAAAATTACTTGGAATTATGACATAAATTTGGCTTTTTAAAATGTGTGCTTGGAAAATACATTTTGTAGCAATATTGAAGCTATGTCTTGAAAACACTAGGTGGATGGGTGA